>NW_027072039.1:3994727-4594727 GCF_038088225.1 Cyrtonyx montezumae
CTCGCAGGAGTCTCAGGCAGGTGAAGCATCGACTTCCACATGTCCAGGGTAGTGCTGCAAAGCAAGAGCAATGCTATGTCAGCAGGGCTGCCTCAGCCACAGCACCATGGCTCCAGCATAACCCAGGCTGTGCTGCAGCCCTGGCCCTGCCACCCCACTGGCTCGCAGAGGCCTGGGGACCCGGCTGCTTGGGTGAGCAGGAGGGGCTGAGATGGCCTTCCCCGAGGGGCAGGGCAGGAGCCGGGTAGGAGGCTCTGGGCTGCCGTGGTCGGCGTTGGCTGCTGCAGCCCTGACTGGCCCACCAGCACTGAAAAGCACAGTGGGATGGAAGGCCTGCTCCTCAATGCTGTCCTGCAGCTTTCTTTGTCTCTGGCAGCCAGAGCATCCTTCAAGTCCTATTCTTCCCATGCAATCAATGTGTGGGACTGTCAGGGCTGGTACCTGTTATTCTGTGGAAGTCTCGTCAACACGCTCATCATCACGTTCGTAGGAAAGTGGTTGCTGAGCGCATCAAGCACCGAGAAAAGGATCTCCTGAAGCGATGTGCTGATGCTTCCCAGGTTGCTGTGGATGAACTCCACAATCGTTGGTACCTGGTTGGAAGAGACAGGGAGATCGCTGCTGCTGCTGGACTGCAGACATTTGCCCCATTGCCACTGATACTGCTGTCCATCCCACTGCTCTTTCCTGGCATAAAATGATTTTGGATGCTCACGAGCTGTGGAGGGCAGGGCAGGGCAGGGCTGGGCAGGACAGAGCGTAGGTTCATAGGTTCATAAGGTTGGAAAGGACCTACAAGATCATCTAGTCCAACCTTCCTCCTATCACTATCCCTACCCAACTACTAAATCAAATCCTTTAGCACCTCCTCTAAACACTTCTTGAACTGCATTAGGGATGGTGCCCCAACCACCTCCCTAGGCAGGCCAATCCAGTGCCTGACCACTCTTTCAGAAAAAAAATGGGCAGGGCAGGGCTGGGCAGGAATGAGCAGAGACAGTGCACTGCAGTACAGCCCCATACTGCTTACATCCATCAGCCAGATGCCAGGCTTTGTCAGAATCACATCCAGTATAATCTTGGCTCTGTTCTTCTCCTTAATCCTACTGTCTTTAATGGTGGTCTCAAGAGTCATGAGGACGAAATCAGTCCTCTGAGAAGGGAGAAGTCTTTCTGCAAGTAACTGTAGGAAGGAAAGAAGGAAGGGAGTAAAAACATGTCAAACTGAGAGAGAGTGAACATGGACTAGGGTGGAACGTTGGCCAAGGTGCAAGACTGGAGGAAAAGGAAAGGTGAAGACCCTCCTTTTAAGGAAGAAGCATGCTGAGGGCTCCCAACAGTAGCCAAGCTCATCTCGCAGTACCCCTGAGCTGTAGGCTGCTCTGGGATGCAGGGAGGGGGGAGACAGGCTGGCTGGAAAGGTCCTGGCTCCTTACCTTCCCCCAGTGACTGCTGGCCAGGAAACCACAAACCTTCCACATCCGCACCATTGCCCTGTCACGCACAACTTTGGTCTCCGAGCTGGTGAAAGGCAGCAGCACCTGTGAGGAGAAGAGCTTCTGGTTTGCCTGGGAGCTGCTGATGGCCACTCCAGCTGCTCCCAGTTCCATTCCCATGAAGAAGGCACAAATTATATCAAAGAGAGGTGTGGGGACAGAGCTCTGCAACAGACAGACCTCCAAGATGCCGTGCAGCTCCTTATTGACGCTGGGGGTGGGATAGTTCGCCACCAATATCTGCAGCATCTCATCCATAGCATGCAGGGTCTGCAAGGAGGATAGTAGGATATGGAAGTCTCTCAGAGGTCCCTCTCACCTCCAAAAGACTGCTGTGAACTCCTCTCACTATTGAGCAAAAACACCTGCAGATCTATGCACAGTCTGGGACAGGACCCAGGGCTGCAGAGCTGCAGTGTGCAGAGCCCGCTGCAAGCAGGGTGGGTTGCCTGGCCCACAGCAAACGTGAGAGAGAAGGGGTGAAGGGAAGCAAGATCCTGCCCCACAAGGATTGTCAGTAATCTCTGGACACAAGTAATCCAAGGGGGCAACCCAGAGACACCAGGTCTGCAGTTCACCCACTACGTACAGGGTTGTAGAGGCAAGTGTTCAAGTCCTCTTCTGGAGGAAGGTAGAAGATGACTTTGAAGCACATGTGTAGGAGATGTGATATTTCATCCTCTGTAATGGCCTTCATTTTGCTGCAAATAGAGAGACCTCGATGCTAGGAGCGGTGCCTCGATGCTGAGGCAGGGGTAGAAGAAGTCCTCCCCTGGGCAGGACTCCCTGGGAGAGATGGGTAGCCCTGCCAGGAGGTGCCTTCTCCTCCACGGGGCTGGAGTACGGGAGAGCTGAGGCCATCCCTGCCCAGATGGGGGATACCTCACTGATAGGGTCAGGGCCACCGGGATCATGGCCTGGGGATGTGCTGGCTACACCAGGGGCTGGGCAGGTACCTCAAGTCAGCAATGGCATTCATGCTCTGGTATGGCAGTGTTGTGCTCAGCGACCTTGTGGGCTCCTCGAGCAGTAGAACCTGCAAAGCACAACTGGGATGGCACCTGGCAGCCACCACGCCCAGCACCAGCAAGCCTAGCACTGCCTGGCAGGGCCTGAGAAGCTCCAGTGCCCCTTAACCAGCACTGGCACACACATGCTGTTGTACACCCCCACTGCTGGGTGTACTACACCCCACTCAGCTACACCTGGAATCCCGCCTGAGGAATCTTGGTGCCTGTGCATGATTTCCCTGCCTCCCCCTGCCCCAGCCCTGTCCTCACAGGGTAGAGTTACACAGGGGCCATGTCCGCTCACCCTGATATTCTCTGCTATACTGTTTGTGGAGCAGAAGACATCCAGGCCCTGTGTCAAGCCCGTTCTGGCAGCAGTGCTGCAGAGTGTGCGGATGCTGTTCAGGAACTGCACCTTTTGTTCCAGATCCTGGTGGGCACACAGAGATGGAGTGTGAGTGGGGAGAGCTATGGCCGTAGGGACCAACCATCATGGGGTGCAAAGCAGTGCGGGATGCCTGGAGGGCAGCAGCTGTGCACAGCCAGCAGCCCTCCTGCAGCCTGGCAGCAGAGCCGGAGGGACAATCCGGAGATGCAGGCACAGCAGAGCTGGAGGCTCGTGCAGTTACCTTTTTCATGTGTACATCAGAAACGTAGGCCTTGATGAAAACTGCAGCCTCCTTTTCCCCTTCACACACAGGCACACAGTCAAAAGGGTACTGGCCTCCCTGGTTTAAAAGCTCAGGTTTCATAGCACCTTCCACACGCCTTGCTTCCTGGCAGCAGCCACCGGAATGGCAGTAGCAGAATCAAAGCAGGTGATGGTCATGGGTGCACAGAGAGTGATGGGAAAGATAGGAGAATGATGGCAGGAGATCAAGGACTCTTTGTCCCCTGTACAGTTACCCCAGGTAACCCATCAGGAAAGCTCCAGGAAATCTCCCCAGGCCCCACCACCCCAACTCCTGAGTCTCAGGCAAGGCCACGGCACAACGATGCCCACCACCCCAGCACCACGCTGCCAACAGGGCTTCATTTGACTAGGTCCTGCTCACCGTCTCACGTCTCTCTGATAGCAGGAGAAGGCCTCTGAGCCCCAGCCACAGTATTGGCAGGCTTTCCATCTTCAGAATATTCTGGAGGAGTGCAGGCTTACATAAATCTCTGAGGGTCTTCTCGGTGGGAGGCATCACCTGAAACAAAGGCAGCGGTGAGAGCCGGACAGAGGCAGCAGGACTCCGTGCAGCCTGCATCTCCTGGCTCCTCTGGCAGCTCACTGGCAGGGCGCTGGGAGAACACAGCCTGGCCTGGGGCAGCAGTGTCCATGGAAATCGTGACGGTCCCCCTGTGCTCCAGGCCTAGCACTACACAGGCCTGCTTCTCCTGCCCTCTGACCAGTCACAGCTTTGCGGAGCATTTGGCCGGCAGAATCTACCACAGAAACGGCACCAGACTTGGGTGGCCAGGAGCACTTCCCCTCCCCGGCCCTTCAGCCTGCTCAGCCTGTGCAGATGCCATGGCTTCATCCCTGACCCTGCCATAGTCCTGACTGCCTCTGCCCAACCCTAGGTTTCCAGTCTGGGTGGGGTGGGCAAGGCAGGAGAATCTGGGTGCTGGGGCAGGAGAGCCCTGAAACAGAGCACAGTGCCTTGTCTGGTAACTCACAATTAGATGAAGAAGGCCCAGCTCCGCTGCGGTGATGTCAAAGATCTCCCAGAGCAGTGGGTCCTGGAGAACATTGTGTATTTCTTCCAAGATCCTCGCAGGAGTCTCAGGCAGGTGAAGCATCGACTTCCACATGTTCAGGGTAGTGCTGCAAAGCAAGAGCAATGCTATGTCAGCAGGGCTGCCTCAGCCACAGCACCATGGCTCCAGCATAACCCAGGCTGTGCTGCAGCCCTGGCCCTGCCACCCCACTGGCTCGCAGAGGCCTGGGGACCCGGCTGCTTGGGTGAGCAGGAGGGGCTGAGATGGCCTTCCCCGAGGGGCAGGGCAGGAGCCGGGTAGGAGGCTCTGGGCTGCCGTGGTCGGCGTTGGCTGCTGCAGCCCTGACTGGCCCACCAGCACTGAAAAGCACAGTGGGATGGAAGGCCTGCTCCTCAATGCTGTCCTGCAGCTTTCTTTGTCTCTGGCAGCCAGAGCATCCTTCAAGTCCTATTCTTCCCATGCAATCAATGTGTGGGACTGTCAGGGCTGGTACCTGTTATTCTGTGGAAGTCTCGTCAACACGCTCATCATCACGTTCGTAGGAAAGTGGTTGCTGAGCACATCAAGCACCGAGAAAAGGATCTCCTGAAGCGATGTGCTGATGCTTCCCAGGTTGCTGTGGATGAACTCCACAATCGTTGGTACCTGGTTGGAAGAGACAGGGAGATCGCTGCTGCTGCTGGACTGCAGACATTTGCCCCATTGCCACTGATACTGCTGTCCATCCCACTGCTCTTTCCTGGCATAAAATGATTTTGGATGCTCACGAGCTGTGGAGGGCAGGGCAGGGCAGGGCTGGGCAGGACAGAGCGTAGGTTCATAGGTTCATAAGGTTGGAAAGGACCTACAAGATCATCTAGTCCAACCTTCCTCCTATCACTATCCCTACCCAACTACTAAATCAAATCCTTTAGCACCTCCTCTAAACACTTCTTGAACTGCATTAGGGATGGTGCCCCAACCACCTCCCTAGGCAGGCCAATCCAGTGCCTGACCACTCTTTCAGAAAAAAAATGGGCAGGGCAGGGCTGGGCAGGAATGAGCAGAGACAGTGCACTGCAGTACAGCCCCATACTGCTTACATCCATCAGCCAGATGCCAGGCTTTGTCAGAATCACATCCAGTATAATCTTGGCTCTGTTCTTCTCCTTAATCCTACTGTCTTTAATGGTGGTCTCAAGAGTCATGAGGACGAAATCAGTCCTCTGAGAAGGGAGAAGTCTTTCTGCAAGTAACTGTAGGAAGGAAAGAAGGAAGGGAGTAAAAACATGTCAAACTGAGAGAGAGTGAACATGGACTAGGGTGGAACGTTGGCCAAGGTGCAAGACTGGAGGAAAAGGAAAGGTGAAGACCCTCCTTTTAAGGAAGAAGCATGCTGAGGGCTCCCAACAGTAGCCAAGCTCATCTCGCAGTACCCCTGAGCTGTAGGCTGCTCTGGGATGCAGGGAGGGGGGAGACAGGCTGGCTGGAAAGGTCCTGGCTCCTTACCTTCCCCCAGTGACTGCTGGCCAGGAAACCACAAACCTTCCACATCCGCACCATTGCCCTGTCACGCACAACTTTGGTCTCCGAGCTGGTGAAAGGCAGCAGCACCTGTGAGGAGAAGAGCTTCTGGTTTGCCTGGGAGCTGCTGATGGCCACTCCAGCTGCTCCCAGTTCCATTCCCATGAAGAAGGCACAAATTATATCAAAGAGAGGTGTGGGGACAGAGCTCTGCAACAGACAGACCTCCAAGATGCCGTGCAGCTCCTTATTGACGCTGGGGGTGGGATAGTTCGCCACCAATATCTGCAGCATCTCATCCATAGCATGCAGGGTCTGCAAGGAGGATAGTAGGATATGGAAGTCTCTCAGAGGTCCCTCTCACCTCCAAAAGACTGCTGTGAACTCCTCTCACTATTGAGCAAAAACACCTGCAGATCTATGCACAGTCTGGGACAGGACCCAGGGCTGCAGAGCTGCAGTGTGCAGAGCCCGCTGCAAGCAGGGTGGGTTGCCTGGCCCACAGCAAACGTGAGAGAGAAGGGGTGAAGGGAAGCAAGATCCTGCCCCACAAGGATTGTCAGTAATCTCTGGACACAAGTAATCCAAGGGGGCAACCCAGAGACACCAGGTCTGCAGTTCACCCACTACGTACAGGGTTGTAGAGGCAAGTGTTCAAGTCCTCTTCTGGAGGAAGGTAGAAGATGACTTTGAAGCACATGTGTAGGAGATGTGATATTTCATCCTCTGTAATGGCCTTCATTTTGCTGCAAATAGAGAGACCTCGATGCTAGGAGCGGTGCCTCGATGCTGAGGCAGGGGTAGAAGAAGTCCTCCCCTGGGCAGGACTCCCTGGGAGAGATGGGTAGCCCTGCCAGGAGGTGCCTTCTCCTCCACGGGGCTGGAGTACGGGAGAGCTGAGGCCATCCCTGCCCAGATGGGGGATACCTCACTGATAGGGTCAGGGCCACCGGGATCATGGCCTGGGGATGTGCTGGCTACACCAGGGGCTGGGCAGGTACCTCAAGTCAGCAATGGCATTCATGCTCTGGTATGGCAGTGTTGTGCTCAGCCGCTTTGTGGGCTCCTCGAGCAGTAGAACCTGCAAAGCACAACTGGGATGGCACCTGGCAGCCACCACGCCCAGCACCAGCAAGCCTAGCACTGCCTGGCAGGGCCTGAGAAGCTCCAGTGCCCCTTAACCAGCACTGGCACACACATGCTGTTGTACACCCCCACTGCTGGGTGTACTACACCCCACTCAGCTACACCTGGAATCCCGCCTGAGGAATCTTGGTGCCTGTGCATGATTTCCCTGCCTCCCCCTGCCCCAGCCCTGTCCTCACAGGGTAGAGTTACACAGGGGCCATGTCCGCTCACCCTGATATTCTCTGCTATACTGTTTGTGGAGCAGAAGACATCCAGGCCCTGTGTCAAGCCCGTTCTGGCAGCAGTGCTGCAGAGTGTGCGGATGCTGTTCAGGAACTGCACCTTTTGTTCCAGATCCTGGTGGGCACACAGAGATGGAGTGTGAGTGGGGAGAGCTATGGCCGTAGGGACCAACCATCATGGGGTGCAAAGCAGTGCGGGATGCCTGGAGGGCAGCAGCTGTGCACAGCCAGCAGCCCTCCTGCAGCCTGGCAGCAGAGCCGGAGGGACAATCCGGAGATGCAGGCACAGCAGAGCTGGAGGCTCGTGCAGTTACCTTTTTCATGTGTACATCAGAAACGTAGGCCTTGATGAAAACTGCAGCCTCCTTTTCCCCTTCACACACAGGCACACAGTCAAAAGGGTACTGGCCTCCCTGGTTTAAAAGCTCAGGTTTCATAGCACCTTCCACACGCCTTGCTTCCTGGCAGCAGCCACCGGAATGGCAGTAGCAGAATCAAAGCAGGTGATGGTCATGGGTGCACAGAGAGTGATGGGAAAGATAGGAGAATGATGGCAGGAGATCAAGGACTCTTTGTCCCCTGTACAGTTACCCCAGGTAACCCATCAGGAAAGCTCCAGGAAATCTCCCCAGGCCCCACCACCCCAACTCCTGAGTCTCAGGCAAGGCCACGGCACAACGATGCCCACCACCCCAGCACCACGCTGCCAACAGGGCTTCATTTGACTAGGTCCTGCTCACCGTCTCACGTCTCTCTGATAGCAGGAGAAGGCCTCTGAGCCCCAGCCACAGTATTGGCAGGCTTTCCATCTTCAGAATATTCTGGAGGAGTGCAGGCTTACATAAATCTCTGAGGGTCTTCTCGGTGGGAGGCATCACCTGAAACAAAGGCAGCGGTGAGAGCCGGACAGAGGCAGCAGGACTCCGTGCAGCCTGCATCTCCTGGCTCCTCTGGCAGCTCACTGGCAGGGCGCTGGGAGAACACAGCCTGGCCTGGGGCAGCAGTGTCCATGGAAATCGTGACGGTCCCCCTGTGCTCCAGGCCTAGCACTACACAGGCCTGCTTCTCCTGCCCTCTGACCAGTCACAGCTTTGCGGAGCATTTGGCCGGCAGAATCTACCACAGAAACGGCACCAGACTTGGGTGGCCAGGAGCACTTCCCCTCCCCGGCCCTTCAGCCTGCTCAGCCTGTGCAGATGCCATGGCTTCATCCCTGACCCTGCCATAGTCCTGACTGCCTCTGCCCAACCCTAGGTTTCCAGTCTGGGTGGGGTGGGCAAGGCAGGAGAATCTGGGTGCTGGGGCAGGAGAGCCCTGAAACAGAGCACAGTGCCTTGTCTGGTAACTCACAATTAGATGAAGAAGGCCCAGCTCCGCTGCGGTGATGTCAAAGATCTCCCAGAGCAGTGGGTCCTGGAGAACATTGTGTATTTCTTCCAAGATCCTCGCAGGAGTCTCAGGCAGGTGAAGCATCGACTTCCACATGTTCAGGGTAGTGCTGCAAAGCAAGAGCAATGCTATGTCAGCAGGGCTGCCTCAGCCACAGCACCATGGCTCCAGCATAACCCAGGCTGTGCTGCAGCCCTGGCCCTGCCACCCCACTGGCTCGCAGAGGCCTGGGGACCCGGCTGCTTGGGTGAGCAGGAGGGGCTGAGATGGCCTTCCCCGAGGGGCAGGGCAGGAGCCGGGTAGGAGGCTCTGGGCTGCCGTGGTCGGCGTTGGCTGCTGCAGCCCTGACTGGCCCACCAGCACTGAAAAGCACAGTGGGATGGAAGGCCTGCTCCTCAATGCTGTCCTGCAGCTTTCTTTGTCTCTGGCAGCCAGAGCATCCTTCAAGTCCTATTCTTCCCATGCAATCAATGTGTGGGACTGTCAGGGCTGGTACCTGTTATTCTGTGGAAGTCTCGTCAACACGCTCATCATCACGTTCGTAGGAAAGTGGTTGCTGAGCACATCAAGCACCGAGAAAAGGATCTCCTGAAGCGATGTGCTGATGCTTCCCAGGTTGCTGTGGATGAACTCCACAATCGTTGGTACCTGGTTGGAAGAGACAGGGAGATCGCTGCTGCTGCTGGACTGCAGACATTTGCCCCATTGCCACTGATACTGCTGTCCATCCCACTGCTCTTTCCTGGCATAAAATGATTTTGGATGCTCACGAGCTGTGGAGGGCAGGGCAGGGCAGGGCTGGGCAGGACAGAGCGTAGGTTCATAGGTTCATAAGGTTGGAAAGGACCTACAAGATCATCTAGTCCAACCTTCCTCCTATCACTATCCCTACCCAACTACTAAATCAAATCCTTTAGCACCTCCTCTAAACACTTCTTGAACTGCATTAGGGATGGTGCCCCAACCACCTCCCTAGGCAGGCCAATCCAGTGCCTGACCACTCTTTCAGAAAAAAAATGGGCAGGGCAGGGCTGGGCAGGAATGAGCAGAGACAGTGCACTGCAGTACAGCCCCATACTGCTTACATCCATCAGCCAGATGCCAGGCTTTGTCAGAATCACATCCAGTATAATCTTGGCTCTGTTCTTCTCCTTAATCCTACTGTCTTTAATGGTGGTCTCAAGAGTCATGAGGACGAAATCAGTCCTCTGAGAAGGGAGAAGTCTTTCTGCAAGTAACTGTAGGAAGGAAAGAAGGAAGGGAGTAAAAACATGTCAAACTGAGAGAGAGTGAACATGGACTAGGGTGGAACGTTGGCCAAGGTGCAAGACTGGAGGAAAAGGAAAGGTGAAGACCCTCCTTTTAAGGAAGAAGCATGCTGAGGGCTCCCAACAGTAGCCAAGCTCATCTCGCAGTACCCCTGAGCTGTAGGCTGCTCTGGGATGCAGGGAGGGGGGAGACAGGCTGGCTGGAAAGGTCCTGGCTCCTTACCTTCCCCCAGTGACTGCTGGCCAGGAAACCACAAACCTTCCACATCCGCACCATTGCCCTGTCACGCACAACTTTGGTCTCCGAGCTGGTGAAAGGCAGCAGCACCTGTGAGGAGAAGAGCTTCTGGTTTGCCTGGGAGCTGCTGATGGCCACTCCAGCTGCTCCCAGTTCCATTCCCATGAAGAAGGCACAAATTATATCAAAGAGAGGTGTGGGGACAGAGCTCTGCAACAGACAGACCTCCAAGATGCCGTGCAGCTCCTTATTGACGCTGGGGGTGGGATAGTTCGCCACCAATATCTGCAGCATCTCATCCATAGCATGCAGGGTCTGCAAGGAGGATAGTAGGATATGGAAGTCTCTCAGAGGTCCCTCTCACCTCCAAAAGACTGCTGTGAACTCCTCTCACTATTGAGCAAAAACACCTGCAGATCTATGCACAGTCTGGGACAGGACCCAGGGCTGCAGAGCTGCAGTGTGCAGAGCCCGCTGCAAGCAGGGTGGGTTGCCTGGCCCACAGCAAACGTGAGAGAGAAGGGGTGAAGGGAAGCAAGATCCTGCCCCACAAGGATTGTCAGTAATCTCTGGACACAAGTAATCCAAGGGGGCAACCCAGAGACACCAGGTCTGCAGTTCACCCACTACGTACAGGGTTGTAGAGGCAAGTGTTCAAGTCCTCTTCTGGAGGAAGGTAGAAGATGACTTTGAAGCACATGTGTAGGAGATGTGATATTTCATCCTCTGTAATGGCCTTCATTTTGCTGCAAATAGAGAGACCTCGATGCTAGGAGCGGTGCCTCGATGCTGAGGCAGGGGTAGAAGAAGTCCTCCCCTGGGCAGGACTCCCTGGGAGAAATGGGTAGCCCTGCCAGGAGGTGCCTTCTCCTCCACGGGGCTGGAGTACGGGAGAGCTGAGGCCATCCCTGCCCAGATGGGGGATACCTCACTGATAGGGTCAGGGCCACCGGGATCATGGCCTGGGGATGTGCTGGCTACACCAGGGGCTGGGCAGGTACCTCAAGTCAGCAATGGCATTCATGCTCTGGTATGGCAGTGTTGTGCTCAGCGACCTTGTGGGCTCCTCGAGCAGTAGAACCTGCAAAGCACAACTGGGATGGCACCTGGCAGCCACCACGCCCAGCACCAGCAAGCCTAGCACTGCCTGGCAGGGCCTGAGAAGCTCCAGTGCCCCTTAACCAGCACTGGCACACACATGCTGTTGTACACCCCCACTGCTGGGTGTACTACACCCCACTCAGCTACACCTGGAATCCCGCCTGAGGAATCTTGGTGCCTGTGCATGATTTCCCTGCCTCCCCCTGCCCCAGCCCTGTCCTCACAGGGTAGAGTTACACAGGGGCCATGTCCGCTCACCCTGATATTCTCTGCTATACTGTTTGTGGAGCAGAAGACATCCAGGCCCTGTGTCAAGCCCGTTCTGGCAGCAGTGCTGCAGAGTGTGCGGATGCTGTTCAGGAACTGCACCTTTTGTTCCAGATCCTGGTGGGCACACAGAGATGGAGTGTGAGTGGGGAGAGCTATGGCCGTAGGGACCAACCATCATGGGGTGCAAAGCAGTGCGGGATGCCTGGAGGGCAGCAGCTGTGCACAGCCAGCAGCCCTCCTGCAGCCTGGCAGCAGAGCCGGAGGGACAATCCGGAGATGCAGGCACAGCAGAGCTGGAGGCTCGTGCAGTTACCTTTTTCATGTGTACATCAGAAACGTAGGCCTTGATGAAAACTGCAGCCTCCTTTTCCCCTTCACACACAGGCACACAGTCAGCATCTAAGCAGGGAGGAGAGTGAGCATTGCTATAGCCTGCAGAGGGGCCGAAGGCAGGCGCGAGCAGAGGAAGGAGCTCTGCCCTGTCCAGCCGTGTGCCCGCTCCCCTGGCACAGTGTGCCCGTGGCTGTGAGGATAAGGGGCCCTGGTGTCGAGCAGGGGGCACTCGCTGGCCCAGCCCTGCCCGCAGTGCTGGGTGGGGACCCTCACTCACCATTACTCAGCACCTGCACCTCAGTCTCCTCACAGGGCTCCGGTGGAGGTGTTCTCCTGTCAGAATCGCTTTTCCTCTCCCAGGCCACACTGGGGTTGCTTGGGGGTTTGTTCTCCATCCTGCTGGATGAGCACTGCTAGTGTGAGGGGGCAGCCACTGAG
This sequence comes from Cyrtonyx montezumae, assembly GCF_038088225.1. Lineage (NCBI taxonomy): Eukaryota > Metazoa > Chordata > Aves > Galliformes > Odontophoridae > Cyrtonyx > Cyrtonyx montezumae. Next base: position 4,006,851 of record NW_027072039.1, read on the forward strand.
CTGCTGAGGCTGGAGGTGGGTTGCGCTCGGGGGCTCCTTGCCAGACGCGCACACTCCTGCCTTGTCCCCTCCCTGTCCTGCGTGACACTGAGTGGTCTCTGGTATCCATGGGTGTCTTGGGATGAGTCACAAAGGGCCCCGCTATGACACGCTACCCCGCCCGGGCGGGGCTGTTTCCGAGCCACAGCTTCAAATGGTTCAGAAGAAACTTCTCCAGGGGGAAGGATGTGTGTGCCTGCTTACCCACAAAGCTATGCAAGAGCTGTCAGACTGTCCAGGCCCTCGTGCTTCTGCTGTGAGGCCATAGACGGCCACAGCGGGACAGTGCAAGTATCACAGAATCACAGAATCATAGGGGTTGGAAGGGACCTCTAGAGATCGAGTCCAACCCCCCTGCCAAAGCAGGTTCCCTACACCAGGTCGCACAGGTAGGCGTCCAGGCGGGTCTTGAATATCTCCAGAGAAGGAGATTCCACAACTCCCCTGGGCAGCCTGTGCCAGTGCTCCGTCACCCTCACCGTAAAGAAGATCTTGCACGCATTCATGCGGAACCTCCTGTGCTGCAGTTTCTGGCCATTTCCCCTTGTCCTGTCTCCACACACTGCTGAAAAGTGTCTGGCCTACACACCTTGTCCCCCACACCTCAGCTATTTATAAACCTGGATCAGGTCCCCTCTCAGTCTTCTTTTCTCAAGGCTAAAGAGACCCAGTTCACTAAGCCTTTCTTCATAGGGGAGATCCTCCAGGCCCTTCACCATCTTTGTGGCCCTGCGCTGGACTCTTTCCAAGAGATTTGTGATTCTATGATTCTTATCTGTAGTGCAGGCTTGCAAGTCCTTACAAGTCTGAGATTACTGTCATCATCCTGGGAACTGTCTAAACTCCCTGAGTGCTGCCCCAGTTGTTTTTGTTTTTGTTTTTGTTTTTGTTTTGGCACTATGCCAAAAAACATATTTGTTTTCTCCCATAAAACTGTTCTTCAAGAGATTATATTTCATCATGTACCTATTTTTAATAGTGAGAATGTACTGGACCTTAATTAAGTCCACCATTATACTCTATGGAGCGGCACATTCAAGTAAGAAATTAAAAGCACTGGTGGAAACCCCTATTTCGTGCCTGCATACAGTGTTGTATGGTTTGAACATTTAATGTTACATGCCAGAGGAAGTCACTAGCTTTGCAGAACGTGTGATTTTTAATCCGGTTTCCAGCCTCTCCCTTCAATATCTTATACTTCTTTGAATGCTCAGTCCACCATCATATTGTCAATCTCCCTGAATGTATTCTGTAGGGTTGCGAGGCAGAGCCGCGGGTCTCCGGTGCTCGTGGTAGCCTCATGAAGGGCTCATGGGAGAGAGGGACTCGGGTGAGATCGGGTGTCACGGGACCTTGGGGCAGAGCAGGCGCTTCGAGTGTACGGGTATAAAAGGCTTTGTTGTGCAGCAATAAATTGGAACCCGGCGCTTGACACCGTGTGTCCAACCTGTTTCTCCATGGGCTGGGGATGTCCAGAACGGAGGGGCATTAAGCCTTGTGTTGCACCTTGTCTGGCCCACCAGTAGCAACATATTCCTCATCGTCATCTGTGTATACAGTGTTTTGAGGAGGCCTGCCCCAAAGCTGGAGAATACTGAGTGACAGGGAGTGTGGAGGGACATGGGAGAGACCTTAGAGAGACGGGCATTGCTGGTGTAATGAAACCCTACTCCTGAATGCTTGCAAGATCCTGTGAACCTAAGCAGATATTGGAGACAGGGATATTGTGGCTCTAGCAGATCTGAGGAGGCACAAATTATTTCAGTGCCGGCTTATGCCTACTGAGCCCTATTCAATACGGTCCTACAGAGGGAGAGAGTCTCCAAAATTGAGGGAGAGAGTCTCTGAGACAAAAGGAAGAGATTCCAGAAGGGAGTCAGAGATAAGAGGAAAAATTCATGCGTCCAGAGAGTATTCCTAGTCAAGGAGGAGAGTCTCCAAGTTGTGCAAGAGAGTTTCTGAACTGAGAAGGAAAGTCTCCAAGCCAAAAGGGAAAATGTCCAATTGAAAGAAAGAATCCTAATTCCAAGAGAAAGAATTTCCAATGCAAACGAGACCTCTTCCAAACTGAATGAGACATCTTCCAATCTGAATGAGACACCCTCCAATTCAAAGCGGACAGATTCTGTGTCAACCTAGAGAAAAAGAGGATTGAATGCGAGCAACCTGATCAAGTACAGGAGGCACCAGAATCGATGTCAGTTGCCTCTGTAAGAGGACAGAAATTTAAACAAGCATAGCCTTGTTTAAAGTGGAAGGAAAAGTACGAGGAGAAAGTAGAGGAAGAAGATGCAGGGGAGTGGCTCTCAACAAGTCCACTGTCACTGACATCAAGAGAGGTGACAACAAAACTAAAAGAGAGGAGGAGGAAGGAAAGGAAGAAAATCCAGGGAAAGGGCCTTCAACAGGGCCACTGTCACCGACACCAAGGAAGTTAAAAAAAAACCAAAAACTAACAGTGAAGAAGAAGAAGCTCAGGAAGGCATTGTCACCATTACTACTAGACTTCTGAAAGTGACTGAAATTTGAGGTTCAAGAAAGGTTTTTTCATGGCACTCAAATGAACCCACTGTCACTTGGTTACTTTGATTCTGAGATAGTGGGGCCAACTGTGTGTTGACAGATAGTAGAGAAGCTCAGCAACTGGCAAGTACTGCTAAGGACTCAGCCGTTGACAGAGGTATCAGTAGGTGTCACAGGAATGAGTGAGTCTACAGGTGCGTACAGATCTCCCCTAAACCATCAAGAACTTATTTTAATTGGTCTCATGCACTAATTCTCCAATCTAATTTTGTGTTGTGGATTCTAAGGCAAATGTAAACAATGTGCATCATTCCTTATTTACAAAGTAAAGTTCTTTCATGTTCACTGATCACTTCTTCACGCACAGTAAACAAAATCCTTACCACTGCCTCCAAGCCTGACTTTGAGTTATTTCATGTCTAAGTACTTTCAGGATCATGGATCGAAAGTATAATAATCATTGCAAAATGTTATTAAGTCAGGTTTCTGCTTGTGATTAGATTATGTGGTATACTGAAACCTTCCGTGAGTGTTTCTGATTCTGTGCTGAAACTCTCCCTTCCTATCCTGGCTGCAGTGCATAAGGGAAGACTTTTTATACTACAGAAATTAATGGAAGTAATGTTCCCTGTCTTCCAGTTGAAGTATTACATTTAGTAACTGGAGACGGGGAAAAGAGAGAAAAGGCTTGGTATCAATACATAGGGTTGTCAGTATGGTTGAATCAACTTATACACAGAATTCATACCAACAGACTGTAGTTGTTCTTCACCTGTAACGGATGAAAGAAAGACCACTGAGACGGCTGTAGCACTACCAAAAATATGGCAATGTTTGTGTAGGAGGTACTAGTGAGACGATGGGAAACCCAAGGTGAACAGGTTTAGGGACCACAAGGATAATCCTCTTCAGTGAAATCAGGGCACTGCTTATCATAACAGTACCCATAGCCAGGAGAGCGTTGTGCAGTTTGCCAGGAGCGTCCCCGGGACCACTGCCATGGCTTGCAGTGACAAGCAGCAGTTGCTTCTGGTTCACAGGGATGCTTTGGCAATATGAGTCTGTCTATTCTCCATGTATCATCTCGGCTCACTTTGGTGCTGGCAGTACTATCAATTTGAGATGAGTTTCTAGGCAATTGTGTTTCATGAGGTTCTCTTGCTTCCCCTCCGCTGCTTCTGTGTGAGTAGCATGAAGACCCTTTGTACTAGGAGACTTCTGTACTCTCATCTGAGCGCATGGGTCACCTTTCAGGTGACACAGAGCCAGCAGGAGAGAGCAGCTGCAGTTAGCATCTCCTTTGGCAACTCCCGTGGAAAACCCTCAATCCTGCACCAGACCAGCTTTGTCCACAAAGACTCATCCTATGACTTTTTTTCCCCAGGAAGGCATAAGAAGCCAAATACACAAAGGAGTAAATTTAAAAACCAATCACCTTCTCCTTAATCTTGAGATGACAAAGCTGCCAGTTCTGCTGGGCCACTACTCCACTCTGTCAGCTATTTCCTTGCACTGTCATGTTCATGTTTAAGTTGCCAATAATGTCATGCAGCAAAAGCATGTTATAGAATTAGCAAATTATTTGAATAATAAAGCATCTTACAGTGCGCAGCTTACAATGTACAGGCACAGGAATGACACAACTGTGCAAGAACTGATCACATAACACAGGTCACAGTACACCTTCAGAATATGGTACTACCAGGAACACAAATACATTTCTACAAGGCTCTTTGCCACACCCGTTTTCTGCACTGTTGATATGTCATGTCGATAGTGTCATACTCACAAGGGTCTGACATAAGTTTCTAGTGTCAGAACTCCCAGGTAACCAATATGACACTGGCTGTGGTATGACTTTGGAAAATTGAGGGCAGGTTTTCATGATGTATGCTGCATGGCCTAAGAAACTCGGCTGAAGATTTGGTCTAGTTGACACTCCATACCATCTACTGAGCCACCTGGTGATGGTAAGAACATTAACTACTATCAGAAAGAACTCCTGAATAGCAAAAGCAAATAATTCACAGAATCATAGAATTGCAGTGGTTGTAAGGAACCTCAAGAGATCACCAAGTCCAAGCCCCTACTATAGCAGGTTCCTACAGTATGTCACAGGGGTAGGCATGTGGACTCTCTCTCTTACTTCCAGGATGTGGGATTCTGAGGGCTAGTCTTTGTAGTAAAGGCTGAAGCAAAGACGGAATTCAGAGTCTACCTTCTCTGTGTTCCTTGTTACCAAGTCACCCACCTCATTTGCTAGAAGACCCATGTTTTCCCTTGTCTTCCCTTCGCCACTGATATACTTAAAAAAACCCTTTCCTTGTTATTCTTTACCACCTTTGGAAGTTCCATTCCAGGAGGGCCTTAGCCTTCCTCATTGCATCCCTAAAGGCTCTGACAACTTTCCTACATTCTTCCCATGTGGACAGACCCTTCTTCCACATTTCATGGACCTGCTAGATAAACAGGGAAACAAAACACCTACACTTAATTTGTATTTTCATTTGTTATACAAGTGAGAGATAAGACTTAGAGAGGTTTGTGATATTTTAACACCCTTTATGAGCTTATCTAACATGAATTAGATGTAAAATAATATGTGTTTGGTACTTCAGTTGAAAGAAAAATGAATACAGGCTACATTATGTGCCCTATGTCTGTGCCATATGACTGTGTCTTGTTCCATAAGGCAGTATTTAAAGGCTATGGTGTTCTTTTTAGGAATGGAACCCACAGATGTTGGGAGCTAAGAAGCATCTCATGGTTGTTCATTAGCACCAGAATCCACCAGGGGATGCTTCTTGCCAGTGTTTGCCATGAACAGGAATTAATTGGAGCCCCCACACATTCAAACTTCAGTTTAAAATGGTATTTTGTTGTTTTTTCTTTTTAGCTTAACTTCATTTCCAGGAGCAGAGAAGCTCAAAGACTGCTTGAAATCTGTGGGAGCTATGTTGTGCAGAAGATACAGACATTCTCCTGAAGAATTATACTCTCCACTTCAGATGACTTATGTATTAGGTTAACTTATACAAGTATTCTATATACATTAAGTTACTATATTCACATTATGTTGTGGTTTTGTGTTTTGTTTTGTTTAATTATTAGCTAAAATTTCTTCAGGGCATAAGACTGAGTTTATGTCAGGCAGCACAGAGTTGCAGTTTCTGCTGGGAAAAATCAGATCAGTTTCTTCAGGACAGCAGTCATCTGCTGTGGGCTGTTGTGCTCCTGGCTGCTACTGATGACAGAGACACTAACAGCAGAGAGAAATATCACTCTCAAATAGAAACCAGCTCCATACCCTGATACTCACAGATAATTCATTGTATGTTGTCCAGTTTTGTGTTAATCAAACAATTTATTGTTATTTTTTCCTAAGATGAATTTATCCCCATGACTGATTTGATTATGGCAATGTCAATGGTTTACGGGCAGGTTCGGCCCGGTTCCGTGACGATTGGTGTAGGAGACGCATGGACCCACACCCCAGGAAAGGGAAAGGGGGAAAGGGAAAGTGGAGATGGGCCTAGAAACAAAACAGCAGCAATGATCTGAGGAGGAAAGCTAATTTACTAAATAGATATCGGAAAGCAAAATAACACAATATAATACAATATAATTGGAATTAAAGCTAATAAATCAAATACAATGAGCAAGAGAGAGTGTCTAAACCAAAGGCCTTACGCTAACGCTGAAGGCGAGATGGCAGTGAGCACCCACTGCTGAGTCAATCCCAAAGGAAAGAGTGTGTCCCATGACTGCAGACAGTTTTTATCTTTTCCTCTGAGCGTAAACTCGTAAGAACGCAAAGCATCGCAAAGTCCTCTGGGGAATGTAGTTCTTCTTCTCTTCTGAGACAGGTATACCTGGAATTATCGATGATCCACCGAGCTGGAATATTAACTCTTTAACTCCAAATGCACTACATGATGTTATGATGTGGAATACCAGTACCAAAAATCATAAAACCATGACATTCCACCCCTTATTCCACATCACTTCATCATGATACATATATATATATATAGAAGAACAATGATTAACATGCATTAAATACACACACACACACACACACGTACAACATATATATATGTATATACATGGATTTACTGACTGCACTCCCCCAACATCAAATTCCCTTGTGGTACACATTGAACATCCCCATTTTTTTGCATTACCCACCACGTGGATCCAGGTCCTTGAGCAAAGACAGTTCCACGGAGAAGTTTGCTCTTTCCGGAAGCCGGAAGGACCCAAACTGCTTTTCCCAACATGTTCTTTACATGTACTACAGGGACCTTATCTCCCTCTACAGTAGGTAGAGATCTGGATTGGGCAGGACCATCGCGATTGATGGATCCTCTGGTGTTGACCAACCAGGTGGCTTCTGCCAAATGCTTCTCCCAGTGCTTAAATGTTCCGCCACCCATTGCTTTCAACATGGTTTTTAACAACCCATTGTACCTTTCAATTTTAGCAGAAGCTGGTGCGTGATAGGGCATATGATAAATCCATTCAATGCCGTGATCTTTGGCCCAAGTATTTACAAGAGAATTTTTGAAATGAGTTCCATTATCAGACTCAATTCTCTCTGGAGTGCCGTGTCGCCATAGGACTTGTTTCTCAAGCCCTAAGATGGTGTTTCGGGCAGTAGCATGGGGTACTGCGTATGTTTCAAGCCACCCAGTGGTTGCTTCCACCATAGTGAGCACATAACGCTTACCACTGCGAGAACATGGCAAGGGGATATAATCAACCTGCCACGCCTCCCCATATTTATACTTTTCCCATCACCCTTCCCTCTAAAGAGGTTTCATCCTCTTGGCTTGTTTAATTGTGGCGCATGTATCACAGTCATGGATAACCTGTGCAATAGAATCCATAGCTAAGTCCACCTCTCGGTCTCTAGCCCATTTATATGTTGCATCTCTTCCTTGATGGCCCGAGGTCTCACGGGCCCATCGAGCTAAAAATAATTCACTCTTGTGTTGCCAGTCCAAGTCTGCTTGAGCCACCTTAACTTTGGCAGCTCGATCTACCTGATGGTTATTTTGTCGTACCTCAGTTGCCCGGCTCTTAGGAACATGAGCATTTACATGGTGCACCTTTACAACCATATGCTTTATGTGGGCAGCAATGTCTCTCCACAGTTCAGCAGCCCAAATAGGTTTACCCCTTCGTTGCCAACCATAGGTTCATAGGTTCATAGGTTCATAAGGTTGGAAAGGACCTACAAGATCATCTAGTCCAACCATCCTCCTATCACTATCCCTACCCAACTACTAAATTAAATCCCTTAGCACCTCATCTAAACGCTTCTTGAACAGCGCTAGGGATGGTGCCTCACCCACCTCCCTAGGCAGGCCATTCCAGTGCCTGACCACTCTTTCAGAGAAAAAATGTTTCCTCAGGTCTAATCTAAATCTTCCCCAGCGCAACTTGTGGCCATTCCCTCTCGTCCTGTCATTATTTATCAGGGAGAAGAGGCCCACCCCCTCCTCACCACAACCTCCCTTCGGGAACCTATGAACCTATGAGCTCAGCCCAGCTGTTCAGCCTAACCAAATCGCTCTGAAGGGCCTCTTTACCCTCAGGCAGTTTGACACATCCTCCCAGCTTGGTGTCATCTGCAAACTTACTGAGGGTACACTCAATTCCCTCGTCTAGGTCATCAATAAAGATATTAAACAAGATGGGCCCCAATACTGACCCTTGGGGGACACCACTCGTAACGGGACACCAGCTGGACTTAACTCCATTAACCACTACCCTCTGGGCATGGCCCTCCGGCCAGTTCTCCACCCAGAGAAGAGTGAACCTGTCCACACCACGGGCTGCCAGTTTCCTCAGGAGAATACTGTGGGAGACCGTGTCAAAGGCCTTGCTGAAGTCCAGGTAGACTACATCAACAGCCTTTCCCTCATCTACCTGTCTGGTCACCCAGTCATAGAAGGAGATGAGGTTGGACAAGCACGACCTGCCCTTGGTGAACACGTGCTGGTTGGGTCTGATCCCCTTGTTGCCATGCATGTGTCGTGTGATCTCCCTCAAGATCATCTGCTCCATAACTTTCCCTGATACTGAGGTCAGACTGACAGGTCTGTAGTTCCCCGGGTCTTCCTTACGGCTTTTCTTGTAGATGGGAGTCACATCAGCAAGCCTCCAATCTTGTGGGACCTCTCCAGATAACCAGGAATGCTGATAGATGGCAGAAAGTGGCTCGGCAATCACCTCTGCTAGCTCCCTCAGCACCTTTGGGTGGATCTCATCTGGCCCCATGGACTTGTGGCAGTTCACATGGAGGAGTAGATCTCTGACCATCTCTGCTTGGATCACAGGGGGTGCATTATGCGCCCTGTCCCGGACTTCCTGGTCAGGGCAAGTACCCTGTGGACAACTGCTCTGTCTATTAAAGACAGATGTGAAGAAGGCATTGAGAACCTCAGCCTTTTCCTTATCATCTGTGGTTATATTCCCTGCCTCGTCAAGTAAAGGAGAGAAATTTTCCTTAGTTTTTCTCTTGCTGTTCATGTATTTGTAAAAGGGTTTCCTGTTCTCCTTTACAGCTGTAGCCAGTCTAAGTTCAAGCTGGGCTTTAGCATTTCTAACTTTCTGCCTGCAAATCTTGGCCAGTTCTCTCTAGTCTCCCCAAGTAGCCTGTCCCATCTTCCAGAGGACATAGACTCTCTTTTTCTCTCGGAGTCTCAACAAAAGTTCCCAGTTCATCCACACTGGTCTTTTTCTCTTCCGACTCAACTTACAGGACTCCGGGACAGCCTGTTCCTGAGCCTTGAAGAATTTCATCTTGAGGAGCATCCAGGCTTCCTGGACTCCTTTACCCCTCAGGAGCAAGTCCCAAGGGACCCTTGCAACAAGTGTCCTGAACAGGTCAAAGTCTGCCCTCCGGAAGTCCAAGGTAGTAGTTTTGCTAGTCACCCTCTTGACATCACCAATAGCAAACTCCACCATTTCATGGTCACTCTGGCCAAGACAATCTCCAACCTTCACATCTCCTACTAGTCCTTCCCTGTTAGTGAAAAGTAGGTCTAGCAAGGCATCTCCCTTGGTAGGTTCTTGTACCAGCTGTGTCAGGAAGCAATCCTCCACACATTCTAGAAATCTAATGGACTGCTTCCTCTGCGCAGTATTATATTTAAAGCATATGTCAGGGAAGTTGAAGTCCCCCATGAGAACGAGTGCTGGCCATAGTGCAACAACTACGAGTTGTTTATAGAACACTTCGTCTATTTCTTCATCCTGACACAGACCCCCACCACGATGTCACTCCTAAAGACTATCCCCCTGATCCTTATCCATAGGGACTCTATCATTTCCAACCTCATTTTGTTTCCATTGCTGTAATCACCCCCCTAAAGCATTTGTCACCATCCATGTGTCAGTGTAAAGATAAAGCACTGAGCCCTATTCAATACGGTCCTAGAGAGGGAGAGAGTCTCCAAAACTGAGGGAGAGAGTCTCTGAGACAAAAGGAAGAGTTTCCAGGAGGGAGTCAGAGATAAGAGGAAAAATTCATGCATCCAGAAAGAGAGTATTTAGAGTATTTATTTCAAAGTCTGGTCTTGGGAATTCTCATGTTTTCAAAGTTCTTGCTAGCAACCTGGTCATGCTATTTAGGCTTGGGGATGATAAAACTTTGCCCTTCAATACAAGGTCGTTGTGGTTTGATGCCGGTATTGCACATCAGAACACCAAGCTGGGAGTTCAAGAGTTAATGCTGTGGCAGGGGGTGGAAAAGGGGTGGAGCTCTGGACCAGACACCAGCTTTTCTCTCTCCCTGTGCTCACTCAGCTGCAGTAAAGTATGTGTGCTTCTCCTGCAGTTTTTCTAAGGTAAGATCTAATATTGGGTATGCAAACATTTGTCTCTCAATTCTTCGATTTTGTTGATTTAGTAAAATTATGGTTCCTCCACGAATTTTATTTTCTATTTTTTTACTTTTTTTAATTTTTGTACTTTTTTTTTTCTTCTTTCATTTTTTTAAACATCCGTTGTCTCTGTAACTTTCGCCCAGCCCCTCCTCCAACCCCAGCCCCCAACAGTGCTAGCTGAACAGTTCCATGCTCTACTCCCTTACTGTTGCTGGATGCGTTGTACATTTCAGCATCAGGATTATCCTGGCTGTCAAAGTACAAACTGGCAGATGGCTATCATCTTCCAAAGGCTGAAGGGCTGCAACAGAGGGAAGCAGAGCAGAGATGAAACCCACTGACCTGCAGGGAGCTTCCACCATCCCGTCTGGCAAAAACCCCTAGTACAGCGGTTCCATCAAAAGCCTAGGGAAAACATACCATAGTGGTTATTATTACTATGAGATGCAGGAGCTGAAAGTGTAATAGTTAATGGGACAGAAATGTCCAAGATCTCTTCTATAACCCTACTCCCAGCCCTGAGGCAAAGATTAAATGCCACCATCCAATATAATAAAGAAAACGACTCTATTATAGACTGGTTGATGGCGGCAGGCCGACTAACTTGGCCTATAAAACAGACTTACTGCTTCTTACGGGTTTATGGTCCTCTATGGAGGACTTCCAAACGTACATTTGAGAACTGAGTATGAGAGAGGCCAAGTGTTCCGACACATTTGAAGGTCCAGACACGGAAAAATTCTCGGTAGGTATGAGAGACCTGATATTGCAGCAAGCCCCTTCTCATCTTTATGGGACATTGGTGTCCATACTAAATCTGTTAGTAGCTTTAGAAGCCACTGTCCAACAAGCAGCTCAACTGGTAGCAGACCTGGGGGAAACAGCGCGCATAAGAACTATGAGCAATGTTCGCATGGTGGAGGAAGCCGAGGCCTTCCCACTTAGAACCCAGAAGACTGCCCCACAGACACCCTGATCAGGCCCCATACAGGTGTCTCAGAAAACCATGTTCAATGATCTTATACGGGCCGGGGTTGCATTTGCCAAAATCGATGGACAGCCCAACCACATTTTATTCCAGTTATGGAAACAATTAAGAAACAATCAGAGTTTCAGAGTAGTCCCAGAAAACTTGTGTTGTGGTTTTGTGGTTTTGATGCCGGTATTCCACATCAGAGCATCATGCAGCAGTGAAGGAGTTAATGCTGGGGGAGCAGCAGAGGGGAGGGGCGGAGCTCCGCACGGGATGCGGGCGGCGCTCGGTCTGGGCGCGTTGCTCTGGGCTGCCGTGGAGGTTCAGCACGTGTGCTTCCCCTGCAGGTCCTCCTTAGCGTAAGCTCATAGCTTTTGGTTTGAAATTTCTTTCTCTCTCTTTCAATTGTTCAATTTTATTAGATTTAGTAAAGTTACCGTTCCTTCTCAAATCGTGCCGTTGTTTTCTTGTAGACCCATCCCTTCCCGCCGTTTCCCCCTCCCCCTCCCGGAGCGCGGCTCTGCTCGGGCGGCCGCGCGGCCACTGACGCAGTTTCTTTTTTTTCTCTCCCCTCTCCCTTCTCGGTTTTCCCTTGGGTCACTGTCACGGATAACACCGTGACAACTGGGAGTCCAAATACTACAAAAAGCACCTACTACAACCTGGAATTTAGCTGATTTTATAGTACCAAATAGGAAGAGAAATCCTCCACAGCTGTCTTGGGCTACAATGCCTGAGCCACCTGTGGTAAAAGTTCTCAATCTGTCAAAATTCATGGAGTGACAAGGGACACTGGTTCTCTTAGGGCCTCCAGATGGAACCAGAGGCCCTGTGTTGAACTGTCAGTATTCTGGTCAGAAATAGATGTTCAAAGAGTAATGGCTTCATTAAACACCGGTGTGAAAACATCAATTATGTATGGAGATCCATCTAAATGTAAGGGTAATAAAGTGATGATTGGTGGATTTAGGGGACAGACCATTCCGGTCATTCCAACATGGTTGAAAGTGGGGGTTAAGCATCTCCTACCATGGGAGTATAAAGTGTCCATGCCCGAGAGTTATTCAGGGATTGGGACAATGGATATTTCATGAAGTCTGACTCTCTGGACGTCTGTGAGAGAGTTCCGGCTTTGGCAACTTGGTACTTTAGATTACGTTTGGTATTGGAATATGATTATTTGGTACTTTAGATTACGTTTTGCATGGCCCCTCAATATTGTCTGTATTGCTCAAATACTATTTGTTTGCTGAAACCACACCAGTTTACTAATGTAAGACAGTATAGACTCCCTGGGGGACAAGAAGAAATATCAAGGATAGTACAGGAACTAGAAAAAGTAGGCATTATAAAACGTGCACACAGCCCATACAACCATCCTGCCACTCATACAATCTGGTTTGAAGAGGGGGATGGTCAGAGTATCCAGTGAGCAGAGTTGTGATGACAGATCACCATGCTTTAGGAAGACATTGTTTTCAAAGTCTGGTCTTGGGAATTCTCTTGTTTTCAAAGTTCTTGCGAGCAACCTGGTCATGCTATTTAGGCTTGGGGATGGTAAAACTTTGCCCTTCAATACAAGGTTGTTGTGGTTTGATGCCGGTATTGCACATCAGAACTTCAAGCTGGGTGTTCAAGAGTTAGAGCTTTGGCAGGGAGTGGCAGAGGGGTGGCGCTCCTGGCCAGACACCAGCCTCTCTCGCTCTCGGTGTTCCCTCTCGGCTTCCGTGAAGATAAAATATGTGTGCTTCTCCTGCATTTTTTCTAAGGTAAGATCTAAGAATAGGTTTGGAAACATTTGTTTCTCTCAATTCTTCGATTTTGTTAGATTTAGTAAAGTTAAAGTTCCTCCATATATTCTTTTTTTTAATTTTTTAATTTTTTGTTTGTTTGTTTGTAACCATTGTCTACGAATCCTTCGCCCACCCCCTCCCCCAACGCCCCCCCCTCCCTTTCTGAGCAGGTGGTTTCACAGTGCTAGCTGAATAGTGCCATGAGCCAGTCCCATACTGTTGCTGGACGCGTTTCATGTCTCATCATCAGGATTATCCCAGCTGCCAGAGAACGAACTGCCAGGTGGGCATCATCTTCCAAAGGCTGAAGGCCTGCAACAGAGGGAAGCAGAGCAGAGATGAAGCCCACTGATCTGCAGAGGCCTGCCACCATCCCCTCTGGGCTGTGCCAGCCCCACTCATTGCTTTTCCTGGCCTGGAGGCCAGCTGAGTTGGATACAAAATGTTTCTGCACTTCATCTATGACAACTGCTCACGTGTCCCCTGCCCCCAAGATCACTCCAATCCACCACAACAGACTGGTCCTTTAATTAGTCTCTTATGTGCTCATAGGAAGTGTTGAGCGGGCCAACAAAACCCCTGTCATGAGAGTATTGAAAGAACCGGTGTTGTCATTGGAGGTTAGTTAGCAACACTGACCTAGAGTCCTGAGAGGGGTGAAAGTCTCAGCAAAAAAGAGAGTGAGGAAAAACTCTTGAGACAATGCAAAGCTGGCTTGGTGTCCTGAGTACAAGTCACACAAGTTCCATCCTTTTCCTCTTTTAGGACAAGGAATAGAATGGAAAGTTGGAATGGGAGAGAAGAGTCAGAAGCTGAGGCTCACATGCGGAAAGTAAACTGACTGAGGTGAGAATGATTACCCATTTGAAGAATGTTCTTCATTAGATGAACCATTGATTTCTTGCTTTCTACCTATCAGGAGATTGGAAAAACCATGCCGGTTTATCAGTTTTCCACTGGAGCTTCAGGCTCAGCCGCTCTACAGTGGCTGTTGCTGAAAAGGAATTGCGGCCGATACCATACAGCCCATCTGTGATAGAACTTCTCTTCCTAGCAGGTCAATCAGAAGGGGTGCTATATAAGGTTGGAGAGAGCACGAAGAACCATCAGGCCCGATGCATTTCAGTGCTGCCGTGCTCTGTAGTGCTGTTAGCAAGCCCCCTACCCCAGTGAGGCTGCTATGGAATTAGTTAATGGCTGAACTTTAGGCCATTCCTGGGAACTTATAATGGTAACATCCACCCCTGTGCCAATCAGCAAAATACGCTTCCATTCCTTAGGTTGTACTTGTGGACAGGTAAACGGAATCGCAAAAGTATCAGAAGATGTCATAGCTTTTTTCTTCTTCATGTCTATTGCCCAGTAAATGTCCACAATTCCTGTTGATCCAAGGCCCTTCTCTCCCCTTTTTACATCAGTTGTATTGGCCCAACATCTCTTAAGGGCAACTTTGCAGCCTGCCAGTATATTTACTGATGTCCAAAACATTATTTGCATGAACCCGGTATAGCATGCATCAATAACACCAGGGAGGACCCATCGCGCTCACCGGCCTTCCTTCCCACAGGCAGGTGCCAGGACTGACCCATTAGCACAGTACTTTGAGCGACCATCAGGAGCGCTATACCCCTTCTTATGACGGCGCACAAATGCCTCCGCCCTTCCCCGGTTTTTTATACCGCCAGATGAAGGCTTTGATTGGCACTGTGCTTTGAAATGACCCGGCTTCCCACAACTGAAACATCTCTTGTCTTTGCCGGGACGTAAAGCAGTGGCAAGAGCCTCTGCTGGGACAGTCATTGAGAACTCTGTAGATCCCACCCTATTGCAAGTCTCTATCCTATCAACCAGGGTACCTTGTCTTGGTAATGACAGCAAAATCCTACGACAGTCCGTATTTGCATTCTCTACAGCCAGTTTCATGGTAATGGCACTTTCTGGTTCCTCTTCTGCCACCTCCTCATTAAGTGCATCATGTAACCTATTGACAAATTGCATGTAAGATCATACACTTTTTGCCCTCTTGTAGAGAAGGTATGTGCTCTCTTACGGAGAGAGCACAGAAGGAGTTTGCTAGTTGCTGCTGCTTCTGCAGGTGCACTCACCCCCATCCTGCCCCACTTGCTCATCTCTCTGGATGACTCTTACATCATGCAATGACTTTCCCTGTCTCTTTGGACAGTACCTCCCTGTCTCTGGTCCCGCCGGGACAGTACCTCCTCCAATTGGGGCTTCTCTTGCAGGGTCTTCCACACCCACCTCTGATCACGTTAGGGTCACCATTTGCGGGAGGAGATCGACGGACTCATAATATGAAGACACTTAATTCCAAACATCAACAGTATGTGTAGACAAACAACTTCGGATTGGGCAATGTTGGCCACGTGGCTACTTCTGATTTGTTGCTTTGCTCTTCCTTGTTCCTTCTCATTGGTCCTACTCCTCTTCACCTTTCCACAATCTGTGGTCCCATCTGCTGTATTGTCAAATGTCTCTTGACCTTCATCCTACTCCAGTGACACATCTTCCATTATAGTCCTACATCATCTTATAACTCTCCAGAGATGACCTCATGAGGAGCCTTCCAAGCCCTGGGTCTCTGTGATTCTCCGTATGCCTTTATTCACGTTTTTTCGCCTTCTCTTTTCTTGTTTCTGATTTGTTTTCTTATTAAAACTTAAATGGCAGGAAGAAAGATTAGGGGAATCATTCCTTTCCCGGTTTTGATACGCAAACTCAAAATGGAACATCTTTAAGTCGGGATTTCTGGCTCTCCAAGTTACAAGCTCATGCCCAGGTACAAAGCACTACTGAGCAAGCAGGAGCTTTGCTTCCTGGTACTTCACCTTCACAAAAAGTAAGAAGAATGATTAGTATATCGCCTTCTATCCATCAAAGGCCTAGCAAAATGAGCCAGTATGTTGCTCGGAGCATGGACAGAAGCACAGAGCTGTAAGCCAGTGCCATGCAGATGCCATGCAGATGCTGCCAGCTGTCTTTGCTGTCTCAGCATCTGAGTTGTCATGGCTGCCAGGGAACAAACTGCCACATTGACGTCATCTTCCAAAGGCTGAAGGGCTGCAACAGAGGGAAGCAGAGCAGAGATGAAACCCACTGACCCACGGAGACCCGCAACAATGCCAGCCCCACTCATTGCTTTTCCTGGCCAGGTGGCTCATGTGAGACCAAGGGATCAGCTGGAAGCCGTTGCTCAAGTGTGCCCCACCTGCCTCAGGAGTGTCCTCCTGCCCGTGCAGCATTTCCTTGCAGCCTGACAAGGCACGGCTGCATACTGCCCAGGCTCTGCCCCATCCCTAGTCCCAGAACACATAGCGCTGCCCTCACTCACCACTGCGGATTTCATTCATCAGTTCCTCACTTTCAATCCTGGAGTGCTCCACAGCCCGCCCTAGGTAGAGAGTTCCCATCAGACCCCCATTCAACAACACACTCCCAGGAGCACTGGCTGCAGCCCAGCCAGCCCAGCTGCTTCCCCTGCTGTGCCCAGGAAGGTACAGTGCATGAGCGGGGAACTGATCAAGGCGCCCATCAGGGCTACCAGCACATTCAGGCTGTATCTAGGGGGTGCAGGGCTAAGGGCAAGACCCAAAGAGGGAACTCAGGGGCTGCACTCACAAATGAGTTTAGCTGCCTCAATTTTCACAGAGGCCTGAGAATCCTTCAGGTATGGCAGGCTCTGCCGCAGGTAACCTTCCACTCTCTTCCGGTTTTCAAACAGCTGGAAAAGAGCACAAAGGCATGGGGCTTGCAGACACAACCCAGCTTCTGGTGTCACCCCTCCTGTCTGTATCCCCTTCCCACAAGCAGGGGGGCTGTGGCTGTGGGGTTGTCCTTACCAAGCACTTCCCAATCCACACTGTGTTCTGTTCCTGGGCCAGGCGCTTGAGCTTCTTCCACCTCAGGAACTTTGCACAAGTGACCAGGGTTTCCCCAGCAGCCTACAGAGATCAGACGCTGGGAGTTGGCACCACAGACACACATCCTAGGAGTCTGAATGCTTGCTAGCCTGGCCCTCAATTCCCAGTAAAGCCCTGAACTGAGCACAGCCTTGCCTGGTCAGGTCTGAAATGTGTACCTGTGCAACACACGGGCTCTCATCACTCATCCGAAAGAGCAGAGGAAGCAGGCCCCCATGCACGTTCTTCTTCATGTTTCCCTTCTGCCACCACACCACAGCCTCCATCAGATCTTTGAAGAGGCGGATGGAACTCTCTCGCACTTCACTTGACACCTGAGGGAGAAGGACGGGAGGACCTCAGCGCCACACTCTCGCTGCCCATGGTGAGCATGAGCAAAGGCGTGGCTGATGCGGAAGGAGATGCATCAGTCCCATTCTGCACAAGGACACTGTGCGCTGGTGCAAAGCAGTGCAACAGGTTTACATCACGAGGTTCCTTTGTCTCACAGTGCTCCCCCAGCCACCCTACAAAGGCCAAGCAGAGCTCCCCAGGCCCGAAGCCAAGGAGGAGACAGGCCTGGCCCTCAGCAGTGCCTCTGGGGCTCGAGCTGCCTGCTTAGACTCCACCTCCCTGCTACAACACCCGGAGACAACGCCTGGTGTTGGAAGTAAAGGGAGTGCTCGTGGGTTTGAGAGCAACCATTGGCAGAAAGTGTTTTGTGCATTGCAGTATGGGCCACCACACAGAGGCTTTGCATCACTGACAGCGACAAAGCTGACAGGGACAAGGCTGGCTGAGCTGCATGGCTCTGAAGACATCCCACAAAAGCCCAAAGGAGCCAAGAGAACGGATAAGGCCGTCCTGCTGAGCACGCATCCACAGAGCTTGGATTCCCACACCAGACTTACGTGATTGAATAGAGGCAGGATCTTCTCAGCCAGCATCGGAGCAATGGAACTGGCCTCTCTCTTCACCAGATGGTTCACCATGTTTCTGAAGACATTCATCACCTCCACTGTGACATGTGTATTGCCAGTACTCATGGCCTTCATGATATTTGGCAGCAGGGCCCATATTTCTCTTGCCTGTCCAAAACACACAATTTCCTTATCATCAAAAGGGTACTGGCCTCCCTGGTTTAAAAGCTCAGGTTTCAGAGCACCTGCCACACGCCTTGCTTCCTGGCAGCAGCCACCGGAATGGCAGTAGCAGAATCCAAGCAGGTGATGGTCATGGGTGCACAGAGAGTGATGGGAAAGATAGGAGAATGATGGCAGGAGATCAAGGACTCTTTGTCCCCTGTACAGTTACCCCAGGTAACCCATCAGGAAAGCTCCAGGAAATCTCCCCAGGCCCCACCACCCCAACTCCTGAGTCTCAGGCAAGGCCACGGCACAACGATGCCCACCACCCCAGCACCACGCTGCCAACAGGGCTTCATTTGACTAGGTCCTGCTCACCGTCTCACGTCTCTCTGATAGCAGGAGAAGGCCTCTGAGCCCCAGCCACAGTATTGGCAGGCTTTCCATCTTCAGAATATTCTGGAGGAGTGCAGGCTTACATAAATCTCTGAGGGTCTTCTCGGTGGGAGGCATCACCTGAAACAAAGGCAGCGGTGAGAGCCGGACAGAGGCAGCAGGACTCCGTGCAGCCTGCATCTCCTGGCTCCTCTGGCAGCTCACTGGCAGGGCGCTGGGAGAACACAGCCTGGCCTGGGGCAGCAGTGTCCATGGAAATCGTGACGGTCCCCCTGTGCTCCAGGCCTAGCACTACACAGGCCTGCTTCTCCTGCCCTCTGACCAGTCACAGCTTTGCGGAGCATTTGGCCGGCAGAATCTACCACAGAAACGGCACCAGACTTGGGTGGCCAGGAGCACTTCCCCTCCCCGGCCCTTCAGCCTGCTCAGCCTGTGCAGATGCCATGGCTTCATCCCTGACCCTGCCATAGTCCTGACTGCCTCTGCCCAACCCTAGGTTTCCAGTCTGGGTGGGGTGGGCAAGGCAGGAGAATCTGGGTGCTGGGGCAGGAGAGCCCTGAAACAGAGCACAGTGCCTTGTCTGGTAACTCACAATTAGATGAAGAAGGCCCAGCTCCGCTGCGGTGATGTCAAAGATCTCCCAGAGCAGTGGGTCCTGGAGAACATTGTGTATTTCTTCCAAGATCCTCGCAGGAGTCTCAGGCAGGTGAAGCATCGACTTCCACATGTTCAGGGTAGTGCTGCAAAGCAAGAGCAATGCTATGTCAGCAGGGCTGCCTCAGCCACAGCACCATGGCTCCAGCATAACCCAGGCTGTGCTGCAGCCCTGGCCCTGCCACCCCACTGGCTCGCAGAGGCCTGGGGACCCGGCTGCTTGGGTGAGCAGGAGGGGCTGAGATGGCCTTCCCCGAGGGGCAGGGCAGGAGCCGGGTAGGAGGCTCTGGGCTGCCGTGGTCGGCGTTGGCTGCTGCAGCCCTGACTGGCCCACCAGCACTGAAAAGCACAGTGGGATGGAAGGCCTGCTCCTCAATGCTGTCCTGCAGCTTTCTTTGTCTCTGGCAGCCAGAGCATCCTTCAAGTCCTATTCTTCCCATGCAATCAATGTGTGGGACTGTCAGGGCTGGTACCTGTTATTCTGTGGAAGTCTCGTCAACACGCTCATCATCACGTTCGTAGGAAAGTGGTTGCTGAGCACATCAAGCACCGAGAAAAGGATCTCCTGAAGCGATGTGCTGATGCTTCCCAGGTTGCTGTGGATGAACTCCACAATCGTTGGTACCTGGTTGGAAGAGACAGGGAGATCGCTGCTGCTGCTGGACTGCAGACATTTGCCCCATTGCCACTGATACTGCTGTCCATCCCACTGCTCTTTCCTGGCATAAAATGATTTTGGATGCTCACGAGCTGTGGAGGGCAGGGCAGGGCAGGGCTGGGCAGGACAGAGCGTAGGTTCATAGGTTCATAAGGTTGGAAAGGACCTACAAGATCATCTAGTCCAACCTTCCTCCTATCACTATCCCTACCCAACTACTAAATCAAATCCTTTAGCACCTCCTCTAAACACTTCTTGAACTGCATTAGGGATGGTGCCCCAACCACCTCCCTAGGCAGGCCAATCCAGTGCCTGACCACTCTTTCAGAAAAAAAATGGGCAGGGCAGGGCTGGGCAGGAATGAGCAGAGACAGTGCACTGCAGTACAGCCCCATACTGCTTACATCCATCAGCCAGATGCCAGGCTTTGTCAGAATCACATCCAGTATAATCTTGGCTCTGTTCTTCTCCTTAATCCTACTGTCTTTAATGGTGGTCTCAAGAGTCATGAGGACGAAATCAGTCCTCTGAGAAGGGAGAAGTCTTTCTGCAAGTAACTGTAGGAAGGAAAGAAGGAAGGGAGTAAAAACATGTCAAACTGAGAGAGAGTGAACATGGACTAGGGTGGAACGTTGGCCAAGGTGCAAGACTGGAGGAAAAGGAAAGGTGAAGACCCTCCTTTTAAGGAAGAAGCATGCTGAGGGCTCCCAACAGTAGCCAAGCTCATCTCGCAGTACCCCTGAGCTGTAGGCTGCTCTGGGATGCAGGGAGGGGGGAGACAGGCTGGCTGGAAAGGTCCTGGCTCCTTACCTTCCCCCAGTGACTGCTGGCCAGGAAACCACAAACCTTCCACATCCGCACCATTGCCCTGTCACGCACAACTTTGGTCTCCGAGCTGGTGAAAGGCAGCAGCACCTGTGAGGAGAAGAGCTTCTGGTTTGCCTGGGAGCTGCTGATGGCCACTCCAGCTGCTCCCAGTTCCATTCCCATGAAGAAGGCACAAATTATATCAAAGAGAGGTGTGGGGACAGAGCTCTGCAACAGACAGACCTCCAAGATGCCGTGCAGCTCCTTATTGACGCTGGGGGTGGGATAGTTCGCCACCAATATCTGCAGCATCTCATCCATAGCATGCAGGGTCTGCAAGGAGGATAGTAGGATATGGAAGTCTCTCAGAGGTCCCTCTCACCTCCAAAAGACTGCTGTGAACTCCTCTCACTATTGAGCAAAAACACCTGCAGATCTATGCACAGTCTGGGACAGGACCCAGGGCTGCAGAGCTGCAGTGTGCAGAGCCCGCTGCAAGCAGGGTGGGTTGCCTGGCCCACAGCAAACGTGAGAGAGAAGGGGTGAAGGGAAGCAAGATCCTGCCCCACAAGGATTGTCAGTAATCTCTGGACACAAGTAATCCAAGGGGGCAACCCAGAGACACCAGGTCTGCAGTTCACCCACTACGTACAGGGTTGTAGAGGCAAGTGTTCAAGTCCTCTTCTGGAGGAAGGTAGAAGATGACTTTGAAGCACATGTGTAGGAGATGTGATATTTCATCCTCTGTAATGGCCTTCATTTCTGCAAATAGAGAGACCTCGATGCTAGGAGCGGTGCCTCGATGCTGAGGCAGGGGTAGAAGAAGTCCTCCCCTGGGCAGGACTCCCTGGGAGAGATGGGTAGCCCTGCCAGGAGGTGCCTTCTCCTCCACGGGGCTGGAGTACGGGAGAGCTGAGGCCATCCCTGCCCAGATGGGGGATACCTCACTGATAGGGTCAGGGCCACCGGGATCATGGCCTGGGGATGTGCTGGCTACACCAGGGGCTGGGCAGGTACCTCAAGTCAGCAATGGCATTCATGCTCTGGTATGGCAGTGTTGTGCTCAGCCGCTTTGTGGGCTCCTCAAGCAGTAGAACCTGCAAAGCACAACTGGGATGGCACCTGGCAGCCACCACGCCCAGCACCAGCAAGCCTAGCACTGCCTGGCAGGGCCTGAGAAGCTCCAGTGCCCCTTAACCAGCACTGGCACACACATGCTGTTGTACACCCCCACTGCTGGGTGTACTACACCCCACTCAGCTACACCTGGAATCCCGCCTGAGGAATCTTGGTGCCTGTGCATGATTTCCCTGCCTCCCCCTGCCCCAGCCCTGTCCTCCTAGGGTAGAGATACACAGGGGCCATGTCCGCTCACCCTGATATTCTCTGCTATACTGTTTGTGGAGCAGAAGACATCCAGGCCCTGTGTCAAGCCCGTTCTGGCAGCAGTGCTGCAGAGTGTGCGGATGCTGTTCAGGAACTGCACCTTTTGTTCCAGATCCTGGTGGGCACACAGAGATGGAGTGTGAGTGGGGAGAGCTATGGCCGTAGGGACCAACCATCATGGGGTGCAAAGCAGTGCGGGATGCCTGGAGGGCAGCAGCTGTGCACAGCCAGCAGCCCTCCTGCAGCCTGGCAGCAGAGCCGGAGGGACAATCCGGAGATGCAGGCACAGCAGAGCTGGAGGCTCGTGCAGTTACCTTTTTCATGTGTACATCAGAAACGTAGGCCTTGATGAAAACTACAGCCTCCTTTTCCTCTTCATACACAGGCAGACAGTCAGCATCTAAGCAGGGAGGAGAGTGAGCAGCGCTGCAGAGGGGCCGAAGGCAGGCGCGAGCAGAGGAAGGAGCTCTGCCCTGTCCAGCCGTGTGCCCGCTCCCCTGGCACAGTGTGCCCGTGGCTGTGAGGATAAGGGGCCCTGGTGTCGAGCAGGGGGCACTCGCTGGCCCAGCCCTGCCCGCAGTGCTGGGTGGGGACCCTCACTCACCATTACTCAGCACCTGCACCTCAGTCTCCTCACAGGGCTCCGGTGGAGGTGTTCTCCTGTCAGAATCGCTTTTCTTCTCCCAGGCCACACTGGGGTTGCTTGGGGGTTTGTTCTCCATCCTGCTGGATGAGCACTGATAGTGTGAGGGGGCAGCTGTTGAGCTGTCGGGGCTAGACGTGCGCTGTGCTTGCGGGCTCCTTGCCAGATGCGCACACTCCTGCCTTGTCCCCTTGCTGTCCTGATGGACACTGAGTGGTCTCTGGTCGGCACCAGCTATCCATGGGTGTCTTGGGATGAGTCACAAAGGGCCCCGCTATGACACGCTACTCCACCCGGGCGGGGCTTGTTCTGAGTCCTGCTTAATATTGCTCAGAACAAACTTGTCCAGCGATAGGGATTTGTGCACCTGCTTACACACAGAGCTGTGCAAGAGCAGTCAGACTGCCCAGGCCTTCGTGCTTCTGCTGTGAGGCCAGAGACAGCCAAAGCAGGACAGTGGAAGTATCACAGAATCACAGAATAACAGAATTATACAATCATAGGGGTTGGAAGGGACCTCTAGAGATCATCGAGTCCAAACTCCCTGCCAAAGCAGGTTCCCTGCACTAGGTCACACAGGTAGGCATCCAGGTGGGTCTTGAATATCTCCAGAGAAGGAGATTCCACAACTCCTCTGGGCAGCCTGTGCCAGTGCTCCGTCACTCTCACCATAAAGAATATCATGCACACATTCATGTGGAACTTCCTGTGCTGCAGTTTCTGGCCATTTCCCCTTGTCCTGTCTCCACACACTTCTGAAAAGAGTCTGGCCTTACCACTTTGTCCCCCACACCTCAGATATTTATAAACCTGTATCAGGTCCCCTCTCAGTTTTCTTTTCTCAAGGCTAAAGAGACCCGGTTCACTTAGCCTTTCTTCATAGGGGAGATACTCCAGTCCCTTCACCATCTTTGTGGCCCCACGCTGGACTCTTTCCAAGAGATCCCTGTCTTTTTTATAGGGGGGAGCCCAGAACTGGACACAGTACTCCAGGTGAGGCCTCAGCAGGGCAGAGTAGAGGGGGAGGATCACCTCCCTTGACCTGCTGGCCAGGCTCTTTTTAATGATCACCAAGATGACATTGATCTTCTTGGCCACAAGGTCACACTGCTGGCTCACGGTCGACGTGTCGTCCACCAGGACACCCAGGTCCCTCTCTACAGAGCTCCTCTACAGCAAGTCATCCCCCAGCCTGTACTGGTGCATGCAATTATTCCTCCCTAGGTGCAAGACTCTACACTTGCTTTTGTTAAATTTCATCCCGTTTCTGACTGCCCAGCTCTCCAGACTGTCCAGGTGTTGGTGAATGGCAGCACAGCCTTCAGGCGTGTCAGTCAATCCTCCCAACTTCGTATCATCAGCAAACTTGCTGAGAGTGGCCACTGTACCCTCATCAAGGTCATTGATGAAGATGTTGAACAAGAATGGACCCAGCACGGGCCCCCAGGGAACACTGCTGGTTACAGGCCTCCAACCGGACTCTGCACCGCCAACGACAATAGTCTGTGCTCTGCCAGTCAGCCAGATCTCAACCCACTTCACTGTGCACTCATCTATCCCACACTTGCTCAGCTTTGTTATAAGGATGTCATGGGGGACAGTATCAAATGCCTTGCTGAAATCAAAATAAACTACATCCACCGCCCTCCAGGCATCTACCCAGCCAGTGACAACATCATAGAAGGCCACCAGGTTGGTCGAGCATGACCTCCCCTTGGTGAACCCATGCTGGCTACTCCTGATAACCTCCTTTTCTTCCAATTGTCTGGAGATGGCATCCAGCACAAGCTCTTCCATCACCTTTCCTGGGACAGAGGTGAGGCTGACTGGCCTATAATTACCCGCATCTTCCTTCTTCAACTTTTCGAAGGCTGGAGTGACCCTTGCTCTCCTCCAGTCATCAGGCACATCCCCCATTCTCCAAGACCTCTCAAAGTTGATAGAGAGCAGTTCAGCAATCACCTCCACCAGCTTCCTCAGCACCCATGGATGCACCCCATCGGGTCCCATGGATTTAGGAACATTAGCATTGCCTAGGTGCTCACAGACCACCTCTTCCCTGACTAAAGGAAGGTCTCAAATTCCCCAGAACCTCTCACTAACCTCCAGAGTCTGGGATTCCTGTGGAAGAGCTTTTTAACTGAAGACAGAAGCAAAGAAGTTCAGTATTTCGGCCCTCAGCATACCCCATTACCAGAACATTCCCTTCACCTAGTAGGGAGCCCATCTTCTCCCTAGTCTTCCTTTTACTGTTAACATACCTCAAAAAGCCTTTTTTATTATCCTTTATCCCTTTTGCCAGATTCAATTCCCGGCGGTCTTTATCCTTCCTCGTTGCATCCCTGCATGACCTGACAACCTTTCTATATTCTTCCCAAGTGGTCAGACCCCTTTTCCACATTTCATGGACCTTCTTCTTCTCTTTGTTTGGCGCGTGATCTCCTTGCTCATCCACGGGGGTTTCCTGCCACCCTTTCCCCATTTCTTACTCAAAAAAATGCACTGATCCTGAGCTTGGAAGAAGAGCTGTTTAAATGCTGACCAGTTCTCACAGCCCCCCTTACCTTCTAACACCCTAGCCCACCACATAGCTCCAAGTAGGTCCCACAAGAGATCAAAGTTTGCTCTCCTAAAGTCCAGGATAGCAGTCCTACTTTTTGCTTTGCTCCTGCCTCTCAGGATCTTGAACTCCACCATCTTGTGATCACTGCAACCCAAGTTGTCCCCAGCCATTACTTCCTTAACAAGTCCTTCCTTGTTAGTGAGAATAAGGTCCAGTAACACCCCTCCCTGCATCGGTTCCTCCACCACCTGCAGCAGAGAGTTGTCTTCAACACATTGCATGCTCTGTCTGGACCATGCGTGCTTGGCCATGTTGCTCATCCAGCAAATATCTGGATAACTGAAGTCCCGCATAAGCACCAGTGCCTGGGAACGTGACACTACTTCTAATTGCTTATGAAAGGTCTCGTCAACCTCCTCTTCCTGATCAGCAGGACTGTAGTACAAACCCACAGCAGCATCACCCTTACCAGTCTGCCCCTTGATGCTCCCCCACAAAGTCTCCACTGCTACGTCACTCTCCTCCAACTGGAGTTCAATACATTCTAACTGCTTTCTCACATGAAGAGCAACTCTACCACCTCTCCTTGCCAGCCGATCTTTCCTAAAAAGCACACAGCCCTCCATGGCAATATTGCAGTCGTGACAGCTGTCCCACCATGTCTCTGTGATCACAGTGAGATCATGGCCTTGCGACCGCACGCAGATCTCCAACTCTTCCTGTTTATTTCCCATGCTGCGCACATGGGTGTACAGACACTTCAGAGAAGCAGTATCCCCCTGCCTCTCTCCATGCCTATGAATTCCACCCTCTTCACCCATCAAGCTCTGTTTTGAGCCTTGAACTACCCCCTCGGCCCCAGCGGTCCTCATTTTGTCCCCTCCCCCTTTCATATCTAGTTTAAAGACCTGTCAATAAGTCCCGCCAGTTCCTTGGCTAGAATCCTCCTACCCCTCAGAAACAGGCAGCCTCCCCTGCTGCCATCATGCCAGGTGCCGAGTAAAAAAAGTTGACATACAAGAACGTCTGGCATCCAAATATTGGTCACTGCTTAGCATGCTGCATGAGGCATTCAAAACACTAATTAACTCATTCACTAAATTTTAGATAATCCAAGTGATATGTTTTCACTTTTATTAGATTTTTCATGCTTTCTTAAGTCCTGCCTTAACTCTACTGAAAGATCAATAATGAGCCACTGGTGGTGCTGGTAACGTTTCTGAAAACTGCTCCTTCAACTTGCCTCTTCATCCCACCTTCATATGTAACTCAGTCATTACCATTAAATATTTACCAAATTGGACAAAATTCTAAATAATATCACAACTCTGGTGGGTAGGATTAGGTATACAGTGATATCTGCCCTGGATATATTTTTTTGTCCAATCTTCTCTGTGCCTTCAACACACTATGACCTTTGCTATTTTGTTTTTTGAGGAGCTGCAAACTCAGATTGTAAATGTAAACAGTTTAATAAGAAACAAATGATTAATTACATAACACTGAAAACTTGTCTTCAAGGTAGTGCTCTTTCCAGGGCTTGCAGCATAAAACTGGAGAGTCTCACCTGTAACAACATCAGAAAAGCCTACAAAAGCAAGGAAGTAAATGAAAAAGTCTGTACCCAGCTGGTAAAAGTTGTTTAAAGACAAACTCGGGCAACCACTTGGACTACTAAGTGGCATTCTTTTTTTTTCAGAACCAGAAGTTAAATATTCAAGCCCCAGATTCTGAATAGTTGTTTCCGCCTAGAACGGGTGACAAAGCAGTGCAGCCTGAGGCATTAAGCTTCTCCTAGGGAAGCATTATAAACAACTGAGATTGGGTTGACTGGGCTTATAGCATACCACAATTGGCAACCACACTTTCACAACAGACCACAGAGTCAGGAAGAAATGTTGAGGTCTTTTTCTGACAAACAGAAGACGCCTCATGTGCACAGGGCTCCTATTTATATACAAGACTACATACAAAACAAGGGCTCCTATTTATATACAAGACTATACACAAAACTCCTATTTATATACAAGACTTGAGTCACTGTAAAGTTTCATGCAATCCAGGAGATGGTAGAGTTCAGCATCCTGAGAGGAGAGAGCTGGCCAAAAAGTAGGACTTAGGCTCAGCTCAGCAGAGGCGATCAGGTTAGGGAATATTTAAGCAAACTGAACAGACAAAAAATCATAGGGCATGGCAGAATGCAAACACAAGAGTATTTTGAGGCAACTCTCCATCATTTTTAATTGATTATGATGACCAGTGAGGTTACTGAGTACTGCAAGATAGCAAATACCACACCTATTACAAGGAAGGGCAAGCAGGAAAAGAAGCAAGAAACTGAACAGCTGAGCTTAGAGGATTGTCATCAGTGGCACAAAGTCCGTTTAGTACTTGCTAAGGCTATACCTGTCTACTCCATACAGTTCTGGGCTCCACAGCACAAGGGTTACGTGAAGCTCTCTCCAATAGAGACATCCCAGCTAAGGGCTACAAAAATGATTAAGTACCTGGAGCTCATCTCCTATGACAAGAGGTTAAGTGAACTGGGACTGCTCAGACTGGAGAAGAGAAGACTCAGTGATATCTGAACTGTCTATCTGACGGAAACCAGTAATGAAGACAGAACTAGACTCCCCTCAGTGGTGCCCAGAAGAGCACAAAATGAGACACATGAAATCCCTTTAAAAAATAAGGCACATTTCTACTGTGAGTTTTCAGATGCTGGAACAAATTAACCAGAGAAGCTGTGTAGTCTCTATTCTTGGAGATACTTAAAGCTTTTCTGGATATATTCCATAGCAGCATGCTGCAGGTGACCCTGCTTCTAGCAGGGATGTGGACTTGATATTCAGCAAATTACTCTGTGGTTCTGTAAATATAGAGTACTGTGTTCTGAATTTAAGTATTAAAACAAAATTTCTTGGAATTCTTCAGAATGTGTAAATAATCCTTTTGTTCTTGTAGATATAGTCTTTCTTAGCTGGAGTGACTTAGCACCTATTTACATCAAAGGGATAACTTCTGTTTATTTAAAAGGTAGTGTAAGCAGACCTTCCAGGATGTATAATAAAAACTTCTGAACTTTAGCAAGTCACTTAGTTTGCTTTAAAAGTATTCAAATTACCAATTGCTTTTTATCTTCAATAATTTCCAGCATTTGAAGTAACTTGAACAGTTATTGTTTGTACATATTTACGCATTGATTTTCTAGCTAATATTAATAATGTCAGAATATACTAGTTATCAGTGTAAAGCCTGACATTTGTGCAAAAGACACATTTATCTCTGTAAACCTGTTCATACTGTTGACTGCTTTACAGAGCTCTGCTGTGCACAGCTGAAAGCTGAAAATATGTCTTGGTCAGTTCTTTATTTGTATGCAATGAGTGAGACTTTACACTTGATGCCAAGATTTCCAGGTACAGATTTACATTATTCCAGAATCTTTTTTCTCTTAAGCAAAAAAGAGTGTTTGGTTCTGTCCTTGTGCTCTGAAAAAGGAAAGGGGAGCACTTCCTCTGTTCCCTGAAAATCACCGTTCTCACAGAGAACCCATTTAGAATCTTTCTTCCAAGTCTGTCCATGGAAGAAAGGAGAATGAGAATGAGAAGCGAGCAGCATGCCTTCCAGGAACATTTTTAAGAACAATTAAAATAGGATTTAGCTCCTCTGCGGAGCTCCTGGAGGAGCACTACTGTAGATACTTGAATTGCAGCGCGGGCTGCAATGAAGGGACGGGAACCCAGCTTGATGCAAGCTAATGTAATGTAATTAAGCAACAACTCAAAGCTTATATACACAGAAAGGCAGCGTGCGTTAAGATCTGATCAGGCGACGGTTACATTCTGTCACGGTGTTTTCCATGACAGTGACCCAAGGGAAAAACCGAGAAGGGAGAGAGGAGAGGAAAAGAAACTGCGTCAGTGGCCGCGCGGCCGCCCAAGCAGAGCCGCGCTCCGGGGGGGAGGGGGAAACAGCAGGAAGAGATGGGTCTACAAGAAGACAACGGCACGATCTGAGAAGGAACGGTAACTTTACTAAATATAATAAAATTGAACCACCACAGCCTCCATCAGATCTTTGAAGAGGTGGATGGAACTCTCTCGCACTTCACTTGACACCTGAGGGAGAAGGACGGGAGGACCTCAGGCCACACTCTCGCTGCCCATGGTGAGCATGAGCAAAGGCGTGGCTGATGCGGAAGGAGATGCATCAGTCCCATTCTGCACAAGGACACTGCGGTGGTGCAAAGCAGTGCAACAGGTTTACAGCACGGGGTGCCTGTGCCTCATAGTGCTCCCCCAGCCACCCCACCAAGACAAAGAAGCAGAGCTCCCCAGGCTCGAAGCCAAGGAGGAGAGGAGACAGGCCTGGCCCCCAGCAGTGCCTCTGGGGCACGAGCTGCCTGCTTAGCCTCCACCTCCCTGCTACAACACCCGGAGACAACGCCTGGTGTTGGAAGTAAAGGGAGTGCTCGTGGGTTTGAGAGCAACCGTTGGCAGAAGGTGCTTTGCGCAGGACTCAGTATGGGCCACAACACAGAGGCTTTGCATCACTGACAGCGACAAAGCTGACAGGGACAAGGCTGGCTGACCTGCATGGCTCTGAAGACATCCCACAGAAGCCCAAAGGAGACAGGAGAATGAAAAGGCCCTCCTGCTGAGCACGCACCCACAGAGCTTGGATTCCCACACCAGACTTACGTGATTGAATAGAGGCAGGATCTTCTCAGCCAGCATCGGAGCAATGGAACTGGCCTCTCTCTTCACCAGATGTTTCACCATGTTTCTGAAGATATTCATCACCTCCACTGTGACATGTGTATTGCCAGTACTCATGGTCTCCATGATATTTGGCAGCAGGGCCCGTATTTCTCTTGCCTGTCCAAAACACACAATTTCCTTATCATCAAAAGGGTACTGGCCTCCCTGGTTTAAAAGCTCAGGTTTCAGAGCACCTGCCACACGCCTTGCTTCCTGGCGACTGTTTCAAGAAATTGGAGCCCCAGTAGGGCACCTTAAGTACCGAAAAAACAGGACTAAATGCCCCAACGAGGCAAATACGTAGATTTCAGTTGAGGACACTCAGGTCCCTGAGGTAACGGACCTGGATTCCTCAGAGGACAAGGTCTCTAAATCAGATCTCAAAGCTCCATCTATGATGGATCCCTTTGAGATCTGCCCAATTATAACTCAGAAAACAAAGAAAGTACAAGATAGACCGGCAGGGTTGCCTTCTGACCAACAGCCTCCTGCTGAAACATGTTTTCATTTAACAGCTCGCCCCTAGTACAGTGGTTCCATCAAAAGCCTAGGGAAAGAATACCATCGTGGTTATTATGACTATGGGATGCAGGAGCTGAAAGTGTATTAGTTAATGGGACAGAAAGTCCAAGATCGCTTCTATAACCCTACACCCAGCCCTGAGGCTAAGATTACATGCCACCATCCAATATAATAAAGAAAACGACTCTATTGTAGACTGGTTGATGGCGGCAGGCCGACTAACTTGGCCAATAAAACAGACTTACTACTTCTTACGGGTTTATGGTCCTCTATGGAGGACTTCCAAACGTACATTTGAGAACTGGGTATGAGGGAGGCCATGTGTTCCGACACATTTGAAGGCCCAGACACAGAAAAATTCTCGGTAGGTGTGAGAGACCTGATATTGCAGCAAGCCCCTTCTCATCTTTATGGGACATTGGTGTCCATACTAAATCTGTTAGTAGCTTTAGAAGCCATTGTCCAACAAGCAACTCAACTGGTAGCAGACCTGGGGGAAACAGCGCGCATAAGGACTAGGCGCAATGTCCGCATGGTGGAGGAAGCCGAGGCCTTCCCACTTAGAACCCAGAAGACTGCCCCACGGACACCCTGATCAGGCCCCATACAGGCGTCTCAGAAAACCATGTTCAATGATCTTATACGGGCCAAGGTTGCATTTGCCAAAATCGATGGACAGCCCAACCATATTTTATTCCAGTTATGGAAACAACTAAGAAACAATCAAGAGTTTCCGAGTAGTCCCAGAAAATTGGGAGTCCAAATACTACAAGAAGCACCTACTACAACCTGGAATTTAGCTGATTTTATAGTACCAAAAAGGAAGAGAAATCCTCCACAGCTGTCTTGGGCTACAATGCCTGAGCCACCTGTGGTAAAAGTTCTCAATCTGTCAAAATTCATGGAGTGACAAGGGACACTGGTTCTCTTAGGGCCTCCAGATGGGACCAGAGGCCCTGTGTTGAACTGTCAGTATTCTGGTCAGAAATAGATGTTCAAAGAGTAATGGCTTCATTAAACACCGGTGTGGAAACATCGATTATGTATGGAGATCCATCTAGATTTAAGGGTAATAAAGTGATGATTAGTGAGTTTAGGGGACAGACCATTCCGGTCATTCCAACATGGTTGAAACTGGGGGTTGGGCATCTCCTACCATGGGAGTATAAAGTGTCCATGCCCGAGAGTTATTCAGGGATTGGGGCAATCGACATTTCATGAGGTCTGACTCTCTGGACGTCTGTGAGAGAGTTCCGGCTTTGGCAAAAATACTTTAGATTACGTTTTGCATGGCCCCTCAATACTGTCTGTATTGCACAAATACTATTTGATTGATGAAACCACACCAGCTTACTAATGTAAGACAGTATTGACTCCCGGGGAGACAAGATGAAATATCAAGGATGGTACAGGAACTAGAAAAAGTAGTCATTATAAAACGTGCACACAGCCCATACAACCATCCTGCCACTCATACAATCCGGTTTGAAGAGGGGGATGGTCAGAGTATCCAGTGAGCAGAGTTGTGAAGACAGATCACCATGCGTTAGGAAGACATTGTTTTCAAAGTCTGGTCTTGGGAATTCTCTTGTTTTCAAAGTTCTTGCGAGCAACCTGGTCATGCTGTTTAGGCTTGGGGATGATAAAACTTTGCCCTTCAATACAAGGTTGTTATGGTTTGATGCCAGTATTGCACATCAGAACACCAACTGGGAGTTCAAGAGTTAATGCTGTGGCAGGGAGTGGCAGAGGGGTGGTGCTCCTGAGCAGACACCAGCCTCTCTCGCTCTCAGTGTTCCCTCTCGGCTTCCGTGGAGATAAAATATGTGTGCTTCTCCTGCATTTTTTCTAAGGAAAGATCTAAGAATGGGTTTGGAAACATTTGTTTCTCTCAATTCTTTGATTTTGTTAGATTTAGTAAATTTACGGTTCCTCTACATATCCTTTTTTAAATTTTTATTTATTTATTTATTTTTTAAACCATTGTCTACGAATCCTTCGCCCACCCCCTCTCCCAACTCCCCCTTCCAGAGCAGGTGGTTTCACAGTGCTAGCTGAATAGTGCCATGAGCCAGTCCCATACTGTTGCTGGACGCGTTTCATGTCTCATCATCAGGATTATCCCAGCTGCCAGAGAACGAACTGCCAGGTGGGCATCATCTTCCAAAGGCTGAAGGCCTGCAACAGAGGGAAGCAGAGCAGAGATGAAGCCCACTGATCTGGGGGTGCAGCATTTCCTTGCAGCCTGACAAGGCACGGCTGCATACTGCCCAGGCTCTGCCCCATCCCTAGTCCCAGAACACATAGCGCTGCCCTCACTCACCACTGCGGATTTCATTCATCAGTTCCTCACTTTCAATCCTGGAGTGCTCCACAGCCCGCCCTAGGTAGAGAGTTCCCATCAGACCCCCATTCAACAACACACTCCCAGGAGCACTGGCTGCAGCCCAGCCAGCCCAGCTGCTTCCCCTGCTGTGCCCAGGAAGGTACAGTGCATGAGCGGGGAACTGATCAAGGCGCCCATCAGGGCTACCAGCACATTCAGGCTGTATCTAGGGGGTGCAGGGCTAAGGGCAAGACCCAAAGAGGGAACTCAGGGGCTGCACTCACAAATGAGTTTAGCTGCCTCAATTTTCACAGAGGCCTGAGAATCCTTCAGGTATGGCAGGCTCTGCCGCAGGTAACCTTCCACTCTCTTCCGGTTTTCAAACAGCTGGAAAAGAGCACAAAGGCATGGGGCTTGCAGACACAACCCAGCTTCTGGTGTCACCCCTCCTGTCTGTATCCCCTTCCCACAAGCAGGGGGGCTGTGGCTGTGGGGTTGTCCTTACCAAGCACTTCCCAATCCACACTGTGTTCTGTTCCTGGGCCAGGCGCTTGAGCTTCTTCCACCTCAGGAACTTTGCACAAGTGACCAGGGTTTCCCCAGCAGCCTACAGAGATCAGACGCTGGGAGTTGGCACCACAGACACACATCCTAGGAGTCTGAATGCTTGCTAGCCTGGCCCTCAATTCCCAGTAAAGCCCTGAACTGAGCACAGCCTTGCCTGGTCAGGTCTGAAATGTGTACCTGTGCAACACACGGGCTCTCATCACTCATCCGAAAGAGCAGAGGAAGCAGGCCCCCATGCACGTTCTTCTTCATGTTTCCCTTCTGCCACCACACCACAGCCTCCATCAGATCTTTGAAGAGGCGGATGGAACTCTCTCGCACTTCACTTGACACCTGAGGGAGAAGGACGGGAGGACCTCAGCGCCACACTCTCGCTGCCCATGGTGAGCATGAGCAAAGGCGTGGCTGATGCGGAAGGAGATGCATCAGTCCCATTCTGCACAAGGACACTGTGCGCTGGTGCAAAGCAGTGCAACAGGTTTACATCACGAGGTTCCTTTGTCTCACAGTGCTCCCCCAGCCACCCTACAAAGGCCAAGCAGAGCTCCCCAGGCCCGAAGCCAAGGAGGAGACAGGCCTGGCCCTCAGCAGTGCCTCTGGGGCTCGAGCTGCCTGCTTAGACTCCACCTCCCTGCTACAACACCCGGAGACAACGCCTGGTGTTGGAAGTAAAGGGAGTGCTCGTGGGTTTGAGAGCAACCATTGGCAGAAAGTGTTTTGTGCATTGCAGTATGGGCCACCACACAGAGGCTTTGCATCACTGACAGCGACAAAGCTGACAGGGACAAGGCTGGCTGAGCTGCATGGCTCTGAAGACATCCCACAAAAGCCCAAAGGAGCCAAGAGAACGGATAAGGCCGTCCTGCTGAGCACGCATCCACAGAGCTTGGATTCCCACACCAGACTTACGTGATTGAATAGAGGCAGGATCTTCTCAGCCAGCATCGGAGCAATGGAACTGGCCTCTCTCTTCACCAGATGTTTCACCATGTTTCTGAAGACATTCATCACCTCCACTGTGACATGTGTATTGCCAGTACTCATGGCCTTCATGATATTTGGCAGCAGGGCCCATATTTCTCTTGCCTGTCCAAAACACACAATTTCCTTATCATCAAAAGGGTACTGGCCTCCCTGGTTTAAAAGCTCAGGTTTCAGAGCACCTGCCACACGCCTTGCTTCCTGGCAGCAGCCACCGGAATGGCAGTAGCAGAATCCAAGCAGGTGATGGTCATGGGTGCACAGAGAGTGATGGGAAAGATAGGAGAATGATGGCAGGAGATCAAGGACTCTTTGTCCCCTGTACAGTTACCCCAGGTAACCCATCAGGAAAGCTCCAGGAAATCTCCCCAGGCCCCACCACCCCAACTCCTGAGTCTCAGGCAAGGCCACGGCACAACGATGCCCACCACCCCAGCACCACGCTGCCAACAGGGCTTCATTTGACTAGGTCCTGCTCACCGTCTCACGTCTCTCTGATAGCAGGAGAAGGCCTCTGAGCCCCAGCCACAGTATTGGCAGGCTTTCCATCTTCAGAATATTCTGGAGGAGTGCAGGCTTACATAAATCTCTGAGGGTCTTCTCGG
Organism: Cyrtonyx montezumae; assembly: GCF_038088225.1. NCBI lineage: Eukaryota > Metazoa > Chordata > Aves > Galliformes > Odontophoridae > Cyrtonyx > Cyrtonyx montezumae. Next base: position 4,041,947 of record NW_027072039.1, read on the forward strand.
TGGGAGGCATCACCTGAAACAAAGGCAGCGGTGAGAGCCGGACAGAGGCAGCAGGACTCCGTGCAGCCTGCATCTCCTGGCTCCTCTGGCAGCTCACTGGCAGGGCGCTGGGAGAACACAGCCTGGCCTGGGGCAGCAGTGTCCATGGAAATCGTGACGGTCCCCCTGTGCTCCAGGCCTAGCACTACACAGGCCTGCTTCTCCTGCCCTCTGACCAGTCACAGCTTTGCGGAGCATTTGGCCGGCAGAATCTACCACAGAAACGGCACCAGACTTGGGTGGCCAGGAGCACTTCCCCTCCCCGGCCCTTCAGCCTGCTCAGCCTGTGCAGATGCCATGGCTTCATCCCTGACCCTGCCATAGTCCTGACTGCCTCTGCCCAACCCTAGGTTTCCAGTCTGGGTGGGGTGGGCAAGGCAGGAGAATCTGGGTGCTGGGGCAGGAGAGCCCTGAAACAGAGCACAGTGCCTTGTCTGGTAACTCACAATTAGATGAAGAAGGCCCAGCTCCGCTGCGGTGATGTCAAAGATCTCCCAGAGCAGTGGGTCCTGGAGAACATTGTGTATTTCTTCCAAGATCCTCGCAGGAGTCTCAGGCAGGTGAAGCATCGACTTCCACATGTCCAGGGTAGTGCTGCAAAGCAAGAGCAATGCTATGTCAGCAGGGCTGCCTCAGCCACAGCACCATGGCTCCAGCATAACCCAGGCTGTGCTGCAGCCCTGGCCCTGCCACCCCACTGGCTCGCAGAGGCCTGGGGACCCGGCTGCTTGGGTGAGCAGGAGGGGCTGAGATGGCCTTCCCCGAGGGGCAGGGCAGGAGCCGGGTAGGAGGCTCTGGGCTGCCGTGGTCGGCGTTGGCTGCTGCAGCCCTGACTGGCCCACCAGCACTGAAAAGCACAGTGGGATGGAAGGCCTGCTCCTCAATGCTGTCCTGCAGCTTTCTTTGTCTCTGGCAGCCAGAGCATCCTTCAAGTCCTATTCTTCCCATGCAATCAATGTGTGGGACTGTCAGGGCTGGTACCTGTTATTCTGTGGAAGTCTCGTCAACACGCTCATCATCACGTTCGTAGGAAAGTGGTTGCTGAGCGCATCAAGCACCGAGAAAAGGATCTCCTGAAGCGATGTGCTGATGCTTCCCAGGTTGCTGTGGATGAACTCCACAATCGTTGGTACCTGGTTGGAAGAGACAGGGAGATCGCTGCTGCTGCTGGACTGCAGACATTTGCCCCATTGCCACTGATACTGCTGTCCATCCCACTGCTCTTTCCTGGCATAAAATGATTTTGGATGCTCACGAGCTGTGGAGGGCAGGGCAGGGCAGGGCTGGGCAGGACAGAGCGTAGGTTCATAGGTTCATAAGGTTGGAAAGGACCTACAAGATCATCTAGTCCAACCTTCCTCCTATCACTATCCCTACCCAACTACTAAATCAAATCCTTTAGCACCTCCTCTAAACACTTCTTGAACTGCATTAGGGATGGTGCCCCAACCACCTCCCTAGGCAGGCCAATCCAGTGCCTGACCACTCTTTCAGAAAAAAAATGGGCAGGGCAGGGCTGGGCAGGAATGAGCAGAGACAGTGCACTGCAGTACAGCCCCATACTGCTTACATCCATCAGCCAGATGCCAGGCTTTGTCAGAATCACATCCAGTATAATCTTGGCTCTGTTCTTCTCCTTAATCCTACTGTCTTTAATGGTGGTCTCAAGAGTCATGAGGACGAAATCAGTCCTCTGAGAAGGGAGAAGTCTTTCTGCAAGTAACTGTAGGAAGGAAAGAAGGAAGGGAGTAAAAACATGTCAAACTGAGAGAGAGTGAACATGGACTAGGGTGGAACGTTGGCCAAGGTGCAAGACTGGAGGAAAAGGAAAGGTGAAGACCCTCCTTTTAAGGAAGAAGCATGCTGAGGGCTCCCAACAGTAGCCAAGCTCATCTCGCAGTACCCCTGAGCTGTAGGCTGCTCTGGGATGCAGGGAGGGGGGAGACAGGCTGGCTGGAAAGGTCCTGGCTCCTTACCTTCCCCCAGTGACTGCTGGCCAGGAAACCACAAACCTTCCACATCCGCACCATTGCCCTGTCACGCACAACTTTGGTCTCCGAGCTGGTGAAAGGCAGCAGCACCTGTGAGGAGAAGAGCTTCTGGTTTGCCTGGGAGCTGCTGATGGCCACTCCAGCTGCTCCCAGTTCCATTCCCATGAAGAAGGCACAAATTATATCAAAGAGAGGTGTGGGGACAGAGCTCTGCAACAGACAGACCTCCAAGATGCCGTGCAGCTCCTTATTGACGCTGGGGGTGGGATAGTTCGCCACCAATATCTGCAGCATCTCATCCATAGCATGCAGGGTCTGCAAGGAGGATAGTAGGATATGGAAGTCTCTCAGAGGTCCCTCTCACCTCCAAAAGACTGCTGTGAACTCCTCTCACTATTGAGCAAAAACACCTGCAGATCTATGCACAGTCTGGGACAGGACCCAGGGCTGCAGAGCTGCAGTGTGCAGAGCCCGCTGCAAGCAGGGTGGGTTGCCTGGCCCACAGCAAACGTGAGAGAGAAGGGGTGAAGGGAAGCAAGATCCTGCCCCACAAGGATTGTCAGTAATCTCTGGACACAAGTAATCCAAGGGGGCAACCCAGAGACACCAGGTCTGCAGTTCACCCACTACGTACAGGGTTGTAGAGGCAAGTGTTCAAGTCCTCTTCTGGAGGAAGGTAGAAGATGACTTTGAAGCACATGTGTAGGAGATGTGATATTTCATCCTCTGTAATGGCCTTCATTTTGCTGCAAATAGAGAGACCTCGATGCTAGGAGCGGTGCCTCGATGCTGAGGCAGGGGTAGAAGAAGTCCTCCCCTGGGCAGGACTCCCTGGGAGAGATGGGTAGCCCTGCCAGGAGGTGCCTTCTCCTCCACGGGGCTGGAGTACGGGAGAGCTGAGGCCATCCCTGCCCAGATGGGGGATACCTCACTGATAGGGTCAGGGCCACCGGGATCATGGCCTGGGGATGTGCTGGCTACACCAGGGGCTGGGCAGGTACCTCAAGTCAGCAATGGCATTCATGCTCTGGTATGGCAGTGTTGTGCTCAGCGACCTTGTGGGCTCCTCGAGCAGTAGAACCTGCAAAGCACAACTGGGATGGCACCTGGCAGCCACCACGCCCAGCACCAGCAAGCCTAGCACTGCCTGGCAGGGCCTGAGAAGCTCCAGTGCCCCTTAACCAGCACTGGCACACACATGCTGTTGTACACCCCCACTGCTGGGTGTACTACACCCCACTCAGCTACACCTGGAATCCCGCCTGAGGAATCTTGGTGCCTGTGCATGATTTCCCTGCCTCCCCCTGCCCCAGCCCTGTCCTCCCAGGGTAGAGTTACACAGGGGCCATGTCCGCTCACCCTGATATTCTCTGCTATACTGTTTGTGGAGCAGAAGACATCCAGGCCCTGTGTCAAGCCCGTTCTGGCAGCAGTGCTGCAGAGTGTGCGGATGCTGTTCAGGAACTGCACCTTTTGTTCCAGATCCTGGTGGGCACACAGAGATGGAGTGTGAGTGGGGAGAGCTATGGCCGTAGGGACCAACCATCATGGGGTGCAAAGCAGTGCGGGATGCCTGGAGGGCAGCAGCTGTGCACAGCCAGCAGCCCTCCTGCAGCCTGGCAGCAGAGCCGGAGGGACAATCCGGAGATGCAGGCACAGCAGAGCTGGAGGCTCGTGCAGTTACCTTTTTCATGTGTACATCAGAAACGTAGGCCTTGATGAAAACTGCAGCCTCCTTTTCCCCTTCACACACAGGCACACAGTCAAAAGGGTACTGGCCTCCCTGGTTTAAAAGCTCAGGTTTCAGAGCACCTTCCACACGCCTTGCTTCCTGGCAGCAGCCACCGGAATGGCAGTAGCAGAATCAAAGCAGGTGATGGTCATGGGTGCACAGAGAGTGATGGGAAAGATAGGAGAATGATGGCAGGAGATCAAGGACTCTTTGTCCCCTGTACAGTTACCCCAGGTAACCCATCAGGAAAGCTCCAGGAAATCTCCCCAGGCCCCACCACCCCAACTCCTGAGTCTCAGGCAAGGCCACGGCACAACGATGCCCACCACCCCAGCACCACGCTGCCAACAGGGCTTCATTTGACTAGGTCCTGCTCACCGTCTCACGTCTCTCTGATAGCAGGAGAAGGCCTCTGAGCCCCAGCCACAGTATTGGCAGGCTTTCCATCTTCAGAATATTCTGGAGGAGTGCAGGCTTACATAAATCTCTGAGGGTCTTCTCGGTGGGAGGCATCACCTGAAACAAAGGCAGCGGTGAGAGCCGGACAGAGGCAGCAGGACTCCGTGCAGCCTGCATCTCCTGGCTCCTCTGGCAGCTCACTGGCAGGGCGCTGGGAGAACACAGCCTGGCCTGGGGCAGCAGTGTCCATGGAAATCGTGACGGTCCCCCTGTGCTCCAGGCCTAGCACTACACAGGCCTGCTTCTCCTGCCCTCTGACCAGTCACAGCTTTGCGGAGCATTTGGCCGGCAGAATCTACCACAGAAACGGCACCAGACTTGGGTGGCCAGGAGCACTTCCCCTCCCCGGCCCTTCAGCCTGCTCAGCCTGTGCAGATGCCATGGCTTCATCCCTGACCCTGCCATAGTCCTGACTGCCTCTGCCCAACCCTAGGTTTCCAGTCTGGGTGGGGTGGGCAAGGCAGGAGAATCTGGGTGCTGGGGCAGGAGAGCCCTGAAACAGAGCACAGTGCCTTGTCTGGTAACTCACAATTAGATGAAGAAGGCCCAGCTCCGCTGCGGTGATGTCAAAGATCTCCCAGAGCAGTGGGTCCTGGAGAACATTGTGTATTTCTTCCAAGATCCTCGCAGGAGTCTCAGGCAGGTGAAGCATCGACTTCCACATGTCCAGGGTAGTGCTGCAAAGCAAGAGCAATGCTATGTCAGCAGGGCTGCCTCAGCCACAGCACCATGGCTCCAGCATAACCCAGGCTGTGCTGCAGCCCTGGCCCTGCCACCCCACTGGCTCGCAGAGGCCTGGGGACCCGGCTGCTTGGGTGAGCAGGAGGGGCTGAGATGGCCTTCCCCGAGGGGCAGGGCAGGAGCCGGGTAGGAGGCTCTGGGCTGCCGTGGTCGGCGTTGGCTGCTGCAGCCCTGACTGGCCCACCAGCACTGAAAAGCACAGTGGGATGGAAGGCCTGCTCCTCAATGCTGTCCTGCAGCTTTCTTTGTCTCTGGCAGCCAGAGCATCCTTCAAGTCCTATTCTTCCCATGCAATCAATGTGTGGGACTGTCAGGGCTGGTACCTGTTATTCTGTGGAAGTCTCGTCAACACGCTCATCATCACGTTCGTAGGAAAGTGGTTGCTGAGCACATCAAGCACCGAGAAAAGGATCTCCTGAAGCGATGTGCTGATGCTTCCCAGGTTGCTGTGGATGAACTCCACAATCGTTGGTACCTGGTTGGAAGAGACAGGGAGATCGCTGCTGCTGCTGGACTGCAGACATTTGCCCCATTGCCACTGATACTGCTGTCCATCCCACTGCTCTTTCCTGGCATAAAATGATTTTGGATGCTCACGAGCTGTGGAGGGCAGGGCAGGGCAGGGCTGGGCAGGACAGAGCGTAGGTTCATAGGTTCATAAGGTTGGAAAGGACCTACAAGATCATCTAGTCCAACCTTCCTCCTATCACTATCCCTACCCAACTACTAAATCAAATCCTTTAGCACCTCCTCTAAACACTTCTTGAACTGCATTAGGGATGGTGCCCCAACCACCTCCCTAGGCAGGCCAATCCAGTGCCTGACCACTCTTTCAGAAAAAAAATGGGCAGGGCAGGGCTGGGCAGGAATGAGCAGAGACAGTGCACTGCAGTACAGCCCCATACTGCTTACATCCATCAGCCAGATGCCAGGCTTTGTCAGAATCACATCCAGTATAATCTTGGCTCTGTTCTTCTCCTTAATCCTACTGTCTTTAATGGTGGTCTCAAGAGTCATGAGGACGAAATCAGTCCTCTGAGAAGGGAGAAGTCTTTCTGCAAGTAACTGTAGGAAGGAAAGAAGGAAGGGAGTAAAAACATGTCAAACTGAGAGAGAGTGAACATGGACTAGGGTGGAACGTTGGCCAAGGTGCAAGACTGGAGGAAAAGGAAAGGTGAAGACCCTCCTTTTAAGGAAGAAGCATGCTGAGGGCTCCCAACAGTAGCCAAGCTCATCTCGCAGTACCCCTGAGCTGTAGGCTGCTCTGGGATGCAGGGAGGGGGGAGACAGGCTGGCTGGAAAGGTCCTGGCTCCTTACCTTCCCCCAGTGACTGCTGGCCAGGAAACCACAAACCTTCCACATCCGCACCATTGCCCTGTCACGCACAACTTTGGTCTCCGAGCTGGTGAAAGGCAGCAGCACCTGTGAGGAGAAGAGCTTCTGGTTTGCCTGGGAGCTGCTGATGGCCACTCCAGCTGCTCCCAGTTCCATTCCCATGAAGAAGGCACAAATTATATCAAAGAGAGGTGTGGGGACAGAGCTCTGCAACAGACAGACCTCCAAGATGCCGTGCAGCTCCTTATTGACGCTGGGGGTGGGATAGTTCACCACCAATATCTGCAGCATCTCATCCATAGCATGCAGGGTCTGCAAGGAGGATAGTAGGATATGGAAGTCTCTCAGAGGTCCCTCTCACCTCCAAAAGACTGCTGTGAACTCCTCTCACTATTGAGCAAAAACACCTGCAGATCTATGCACAGTCTGGGACAGGACCCAGGGCTGCAGAGCTGCAGTGTGCAGAGCCCGCTGCAAGCAGGGTGGGTTGCCTGGCCCACAGCAAACGTGAGAGAGAAGGGGTGAAGGGAAGCAAGATCCTGCCCCACAAGGATTGTCAGTAATCTCTGGACACAAGTAATCCAAGGGGGCAACCCAGAGACACCAGGTCTGCAGTTCACCCACTACGTACAGGGTTGTAGAGGCAAGTGTTCAAGTCCTCTTCTGGAGGAAGGTAGAAGATGACTTTGAAGCACATGTGTAGGAGATGTGATATTTCATCCTCTGTAATGGCCTTCATTTTGCTGCAAATAGAGAGACCTCGATGCTAGGAGCGGTGCCTCGATGCTGAGGCAGGGGTAGAAGAAGTCCTCCCCTGGGCAGGACTCCCTGGGAGAGATGGGTAGCCCTGCCAGGAGGTGCCTTCTCCTCCACGGGGCTGGAGTACGGGAGAGCTGAGGCCATCCCTGCCCAGATGGGGGATACCTCACTGATAGGGTCAGGGCCACCGGGATCATGGCCTGGGGATGTGCTGGCTACACCAGGGGCTGGGCAGGTACCTCAAGTCAGCAATGGCATTCATGCTCTGGTATGGCAGTGTTGTGCTCAGCGACCTTGTGGGCTCCTCGAGCAGTAGAACCTGCAAAGCACAACTGGGATGGCACCTGGCAGCCACCACGCCCAGCACCAGCAAGCCTAGCACTGCCTGGCAGGGCCTGAGAAGCTCCAGTGCCCCTTAACCAGCACTGGCACACACATGCTGTTGTACACCCCCACTGCTGGGTGTACTACACCCCACTCAGCTACACCTGGAATCCCGCCTGAGGAATCTTGGTGCCTGTGCATGATTTCCCTGCCTCCCCCTGCCCCAGCCCTGTCCTCACAGGGTAGAGTTACACAGGGGCCATGTCCGCTCACCCTGATATTCTCTGCTATACTGTTTGTGGAGCAGAAGACATCCAGGCCCTGTGTCAAGCCCGTTCTGGCAGCAGTGCTGCAGAGTGTGCGGATGCTGTTCAGGAACTGCACCTTTTGTTCCAGATCCTGGTGGGCACACAGAGATGGAGTGTGAGTGGGGAGAGCTATGGCCGTAGGGACCAACCATCATGGGGTGCAAAGCAGTGCGGGATGCCTGGAGGGCAGCAGCTGTGCACAGCCAGCAGCCCTCCTGCAGCCTGGCAGCAGAGCCGGAGGGACAATCCGGAGATGCAGGCACAGCAGAGCTGGAGGCTCGTGCAGTTACCTTTTTCATGTGTACATCAGAAACGTAGGCCTTGATGAAAACTGCAGCCTCCTTTTCCCCTTCACACACAGGCACACAGTCAAAAGGGTACTGGCCTCCCTGGTTTAAAAGCTCAGGTTTCAGAGCACCTTCCACACGCCTTGCTTCCTGGCAGCAGCCACCGGAATGGCAGTAGCAGAATCAAAGCAGGTGATGGTCATGGGTGCACAGAGAGTGATGGGAAAGATAGGAGAATGATGGCAGGAGATCAAGGACTCTTTGTCCCCTGTACAGTTACCCCAGGTAACCCATCAGGAAAGCTCCAGGAAATCTCCCCAGGCCCCACCACCCCAACTCCTGAGTCTCAGGCAAGGCCACGGCACAACGATGCCCACCACCCCAGCACCACGCTGCCAACAGGGCTTCATTTGACTAGGTCCTGCTCACCGTCTCACGTCTCTCTGATAGCAGGAGAAGGCCTCTGAGCCCCAGCCACAGTATTGGCAGGCTTTCCATCTTCAGAATATTCTGGAGGAGTGCAGGCTTACATAAATCTCTGAGGGTCTTCTCGGTGGGAGGCATCACCTGAAACAAAGGCAGCGGTGAGAGCCGGACAGAGGCAGCAGGACTCCGTGCAGCCTGCATCTCCTGGCTCCTCTGGCAGCTCACTGGCAGGGCGCTGGGAGAACACAGCCTGGCCTGGGGCAGCAGTGTCCATGGAAATCGTGACGGTCCCCCTGTGCTCCAGGCCTAGCACTACACAGGCCTGCTTCTCCTGCCCTCTGACCAGTCACAGCTTTGCGGAGCATTTGGCCGGCAGAATCTACCACAGAAACGGCACCAGACTTGGGTGGCCAGGAGCACTTCCCCTCCCCGGCCCTTCAGCCTGCTCAGCCTGTGCAGATGCCATGGCTTCATCCCTGACCCTGCCATAGTCCTGACTGCCTCTGCCCAACCCTAGGTTTCCAGTCTGGGTGGGGTGGGCAAGGCAGGAGAATCTGGGTGCTGGGGCAGGAGAGCCCTGAAACAGAGCACAGTGCCTTGTCTGGTAACTCACAATTAGATGAAGAAGGCCCAGCTCCGCTGCGGTGATGTCAAAGATCTCCCAGAGCAGTGGGTCCTGGAGAACATTGTGTATTTCTTCCAAGATCCTCGCAGGAGTCTCAGGCAGGTGAAGCATCGACTTCCACATGTTCAGGGTAGTGCTGCAAAGCAAGAGCAATGCTATGTCAGCAGGGCTGCCTCAGCCACAGCACCATGGCTCCAGCATAACCCAGGCTGTGCTGCAGCCCTGGCCCTGCCACCCCACTGGCTCGCAGAGGCCTGGGGACCCGGCTGCTTGGGTGAGCAGGAGGGGCTGAGATGGCCTTCCCCGAGGGGCAGGGCAGGAGCCGGGTAGGAGGCTCTGGGCTGCCGTGGTCGGCGTTGGCTGCTGCAGCCCTGACTGGCCCACCAGCACTGAAAAGCACAGTGGGATGGAAGGCCTGCTCCTCAATGCTGTCCTGCAGCTTTCTTTGTCTCTGGCAGCCAGAGCATCCTTCAAGTCCTATTCTTCCCATGCAATCAATGTGTGGGACTGTCAGGGCTGGTACCTGTTATTCTGTGGAAGTCTCGTCAACACGCTCATCATCACGTTCGTAGGAAAGTGGTTGCTGAGCACATCAAGCACCGAGAAAAGGATCTCCTGAAGCGATGTGCTGATGCTTCCCAGGTTGCTGTGGATGAACTCCACAATCGTTGGTACCTGGTTGGAAGAGACAGGGAGATCGCTGCTGCTGCTGGACTGCAGACATTTGCCCCATTGCCACTGATACTGCTGTCCATCCCACTGCTCTTTCCTGGCATAAAATGATTTTGGATGCTCACGAGCTGTGGAGGGCAGGGCAGGGCAGGGCTGGGCAGGACAGAGCGTAGGTTCATAGGTTCATAAGGTTGGAAAGGACCTACAAGATCATCTAGTCCAACCTTCCTCCTATCACTATCCCTACCCAACTACTAAATCAAATCCTTTAGCACCTCCTCTAAACACTTCTTGAACTGCATTAGGGATGGTGCCCCAACCACCTCCCTAGGCAGGCCAATCCAGTGCCTGACCACTCTTTCAGAAAAAAAATGGGCAGGGCAGGGCTGGGCAGGAATGAGCAGAGACAGTGCACTGCAGTACAGCCCCATACTGCTTACATCCATCAGCCAGATGCCAGGCTTTGTCAGAATCACATCCAGTATAATCTTGGCTCTGTTCTTCTCCTTAATCCTACTGTCTTTAATGGTGGTCTCAAGAGTCATGAGGACGAAATCAGTCCTCTGAGAAGGGAGAAGTCTTTCTGCAAGTAACTGTAGGAAGGAAAGAAGGAAGGGAGTAAAAACATGTCAAACTGAGAGAGAGTGAACATGGACTAGGGTGGAACGTTGGCCAAGGTGCAAGACTGGAGGAAAAGGAAAGGTGAAGACCCTCCTTTTAAGGAAGAAGCATGCTGAGGGCTCCCAACAGTAGCCAAGCTCATCTCGCAGTACCCCTGAGCTGTAGGCTGCTCTGGGATGCAGGGAGGGGGGAGACAGGCTGGCTGGAAAGGTCCTGGCTCCTTACCTTCCCCCAGTGACTGCTGGCCAGGAAACCACAAACCTTCCACATCCGCACCATTGCCCTGTCACGCACAACTTTGGTCTCCGAGCTGGTGAAAGGCAGCAGCACCTGTGAGGAGAAGAGCTTCTGGTTTGCCTGGGAGCTGCTGATGGCCACTCCAGCTGCTCCCAGTTCCATTCCCATGAAGAAGGCACAAATTATATCAAAGAGAGGTGTGGGGACAGAGCTCTGCAACAGACAGACCTCCAAGATGCCGTGCAGCTCCTTATTGACGCTGGGGGTGGGATAGTTCGCCACCAATATCTGCAGCATCTCATCCATAGCATGCAGGGTCTGCAAGGAGGATAGTAGGATATGGAAGTCTCTCAGAGGTCCCTCTCACCTCCAAAAGACTGCTGTGAACTCCTCTCACTATTGAGCAAAAACACCTGCAGATCTATGCACAGTCTGGGACAGGACCCAGGGCTGCAGAGCTGCAGTGTGCAGAGCCCGCTGCAAGCAGGGTGGGTTGCCTGGCCCACAGCAAACGTGAGAGAGAAGGGGTGAAGGGAAGCAAGATCCTGCCCCACAAGGATTGTCAGTAATCTCTGGACACAAGTAATCCAAGGGGGCAACCCAGAGACACCAGGTCTGCAGTTCACCCACTACGTACAGGGTTGTAGAGGCAAGTGTTCAAGTCCTCTTCTGGAGGAAGGTAGAAGATGACTTTGAAGCACATGTGTAGGAGATGTGATATTTCATCCTCTGTAATGGCCTTCATTTTGCTGCAAATAGAGAGACCTCGATGCTAGGAGCGGTGCCTCGATGCTGAGGCAGGGGTAGAAGAAGTCCTCCCCTGGGCAGGACTCCCTGGGAGAGATGGGTAGCCCTGCCAGGAGGTGCCTTCTCCTCCACGGGGCTGGAGTACGGGAGAGCTGAGGCCATCCCTGCCCAGATGGGGGATACCTCACTGATAGGGTCAGGGCCACCGGGATCATGGCCTGGGGATGTGCTGGCTACACCAGGGGCTGGGCAGGTACCTCAAGTCAGCAATGGCATTCATGCTCTGGTATGGCAGTGTTGTGCTCAGCGACCTTGTGGGCTCCTCGAGCAGTAGAACCTGCAAAGCACAACTGGGATGGCACCTGGCAGCCACCACGCCCAGCACCAGCAAGCCTAGCACTGCCTGGCAGGGCCTGAGAAGCTCCAGTGCCCCTTAACCAGCACTGGCACACACATGCTGTTGTACACCCCCACTGCTGGGTGTACTACACCCCACTCAGCTACACCTGGAATCCCGCCTGAGGAATCTTGGTGCCTGTGCATGATTTCCCTGCCTCCCCCTGCCCCAGCCCTGTCCTCACAGGGTAGAGTTACACAGGGGCCATGTCCGCTCACCCTGATATTCTCTGCTATACTGTTTGTGGAGCAGAAGACATCCAGGCCCTGTGTCAAGCCCGTTCTGGCAGCAGTGCTGCAGAGTGTGCGGATGCTGTTCAGGAACTGCACCTTTTGTTCCAGATCCTGGTGGGCACACAGAGATGGAGTGTGAGTGGGGAGAGCTATGGCCGTAGGGACCAACCATCATGGGGTGCAAAGCAGTGCGGGATGCCTGGAGGGCAGCAGCTGTGCACAGCCAGCAGCCCTCCTGCAGCCTGGCAGCAGAGCCGGAGGGACAATCCGGAGATGCAGGCACAGCAGAGCTGGAGGCTCGTGCAGTTACCTTTTTCATGTGTACATCAGAAACGTAGGCCTTGATGAAAACTGCAGCCTCCTTTTCCCCTTCACACACAGGCACACAGTCAGCATCTAAGCAGGGAGGAGAGTGAGCATTGCTATAGCCTGCAGAGGGGCCGAAGGCAGGCGCGAGCAGAGGAAGGAGCTCTGCCCTGTCCAGCCGTGTGCCCGCTCCCCTGGCACAGTGTGCCCGTGGCTGTGAGGATAAGGGGCCCTGGTGTCGAGCAGGGGGCACTCGCTGGCCCAGCCCTGCCCGCAGTGCTGGGTGGGGACCCTCACTCACCATTACTCAGCACCTGCACCTCAGTCTCCTCACAGGGCTCCGGTGGAGGTGTTCTCCTGTCAGAATCGCTTTTCCTCTCCCAGGCCACACTGGGGTTGCTTGGGGGTTTGTTCTCCATCCTGCTGGATGAGCACTGCTAGTGTGAGGGGGCAGCCACTGAGCTGCTGAGGCTGGAGGTGGGTTGCGCTCGGGGGCTCCTTGCCAGACGCGCACACTCCTGCCTTGTCCCCTCCCTGTCCTGCGTGACACTGAGTGGTCTCTGGTATCCATGGGTGTCTTGGGATGAGTCACAAAGGGCCCCGCTATGACACGCTACCCCGCCCGGGCGGGGCTGTTTCCGAGCCACAGCTTCAAATGGTTCAGAAGAAACTTCTCCAGGGGGAAGGATGTGTGTGCCTGCTTACCCACAAAGCTATGCAAGAGCTGTCAGACTGTCCAGGCCCTCGTGCTTCTGCTGTGAGGCCATAGACGGCCACAGCGGGACAGTGCAAGTATCACAGAATCACAGAATCATAGGGGTTGGAAGGGACCTCTAGAGATCGAGTCCAACCCCCCTGCCAAAGCAGGTTCCCTACACCAGGTCGCACAGGTAGGCGTCCAGGCGGGTCTTGAATATCTCCAGAGAAGGAGATTCCACAACTCCCCTGGGCAGCCTGTGCCAGTGCTCCGTCACCCTCACCGTAAAGAAGATCTTGCACGCATTCATGCGGAACCTCCTGTGCTGCAGTTTCTGGCCATTTCCCCTTGTCCTGTCTCCACACACTGCTGAAAAGTGTCTGGCCTACACACCTTGTCCCCCACACCTCAGCTATTTATAAACCTGGATCAGGTCCCCTCTCAGTCTTCTTTTCTCAAGGCTAAAGAGACCCAGTTCACTAAGCCTTTCTTCATAGGGGAGATCCTCCAGGCCCTTCACCATCTTTGTGGCCCTGCGCTGGACTCTTTCCAAGAGATTTGTGATTCTATGATTCTTATCTGTAGTGCAGGCTTGCAAGTCCTTACAAGTCTGAGATTACTGTCATCATCCTGGGAACTGTCTAAACTCCCTGAGTGCTGCCCCAGTTGTTTTTGTTTTTGTTTTTGTTTTTGTTTTGGCACTATGCCAAAAAACATATTTGTTTTCTCCCATAAAACTGTTCTTCAAGAGATTATATTTCATCATGTACCTATTTTTAATAGTGAGAATGTACTGGACCTTAATTAAGTCCACCATTATACTCTATGGAGCGGCACATTCAAGTAAGAAATTAAAAGCACTGGTGGAAACCCCTATTTCGTGCCTGCATACAGTGTTGTATGGTTTGAACATTTAATGTTACATGCCAGAGGAAGTCACTAGCTTTGCAGAACGTGTGATTTTTAATCCGGTTTCCAGCCTCTCCCTTCAATATCTTATACTTCTTTGAATGCTCAGTCCACCATCATATTGTCAATCTCCCTGAATGTATTCTGTAGGGTTGCGAGGCAGAGCCGCGGGTCTCCGGTGCTCGTGGTAGCCTCATGAAGGGCTCATGGGAGAGAGGGACTCGGGTGAGATCGGGTGTCACGGGACCTTGGGGCAGAGCAGGCGCTTCGAGTGTACGGGTATAAAAGGCTTTGTTGTGCAGCAATAAATTGGAACCCGGCGCTTGACACCGTGTGTCCAACCTGTTTCTCCATGGGCTGGGGATGTCCAGAACGGAGGGGCATTAAGCCTTGTGTTGCACCTTGTCTGGCCCACCAGTAGCAACATATTCCTCATCGTCATCTGTGTATACAGTGTTTTGAGGAGGCCTGCCCCAAAGCTGGAGAATACTGAGTGACAGGGAGTGTGGAGGGACATGGGAGAGACCTTAGAGAGACGGGCATTGCTGGTGTAATGAAACCCTACTCCTGAATGCTTGCAAGATCCTGTGAACCTAAGCAGATATTGGAGACAGGGATATTGTGGCTCTAGCAGATCTGAGGAGGCACAAATTATTTCAGTGCCGGCTTATGCCTACTGAGCCCTATTCAATACGGTCCTACAGAGGGAGAGAGTCTCCAAAATTGAGGGAGAGAGTCTCTGAGACAAAAGGAAGAGATTCCAGAAGGGAGTCAGAGATAAGAGGAAAAATTCATGCGTCCAGAGAGTATTCCTAGTCAAGGAGGAGAGTCTCCAAGTTGTGCAAGAGAGTTTCTGAACTGAGAAGGAAAGTCTCCAAGCCAAAAGGGAAAATGTCCAATTGAAAGAAAGAATCCTAATTCCAAGAGAAAGAATTTCCAATGCAAACGAGACCTCTTCCAAACTGAATGAGACATCTTCCAATCTGAATGAGACACCCTCCAATTCAAAGCGGACAGATTCTGTGTCAACCTAGAGAAAAAGAGGATTGAATGCGAGCAACCTGATCAAGTACAGGAGGCACCAGAATCGATGTCAGTTGCCTCTGTAAGAGGACAGAAATTTAAACAAGCATAGCCTTGTTTAAAGTGGAAGGAAAAGTACGAGGAGAAAGTAGAGGAAGAAGATGCAGGGGAGTGGCTCTCAACAAGTCCACTGTCACTGACATCAAGAGAGGTGACAACAAAACTAAAAGAGAGGAGGAGGAAGGAAAGGAAGAAAATCCAGGGAAAGGGCCTTCAACAGGGCCACTGTCACCGACACCAAGGAAGTTAAAAAAAAACCAAAAACTAACAGTGAAGAAGAAGAAGCTCAGGAAGGCATTGTCACCATTACTACTAGACTTCTGAAAGTGACTGAAATTTGAGGTTCAAGAAAGGTTTTTTCATGGCACTCAAATGAACCCACTGTCACTTGGTTACTTTGATTCTGAGATAGTGGGGCTAACTGTGTGTTGACAGATAGTAGAGAAGCTCAGCAACTGGCAAGTACTGCTAAGGACTCAGCCGTTGACAGAGGTATCAGTAGGTGTCACAGGAATGAGTGAGTCTACAGGTGCGTACAGATCTCCCCTAAACCATCAAGAACTTATTTTAATTGGTCTCGTGCACTAATTCTCCAATCTAATTTTGTGTTGTGGATTCTAAGGCAAATGTAAACAATGTGCATCATTCCTTATTTACAAAGTAAAGTTCTTTCATGTTCACTGATCACTTCTTCACGCACAGTAAACAAAATCCTTACCACTGCCTCCAAGCCTGACTTTGAGTTATTTCATGTCTAAGTACTTTCAGGATCATGGATCGAAAGTATAATAATCATTGCAAAATGTTATTAAGTCAGGTTTCTGCTTGTGATTAGATTATGTGGTATACTGAAACCTTCCGTGAGTGTTTCTGATTCTGTGCTGAAACTCTCCCTTCCTATCCTGGCTGCAGTGCATAAGGGAAGACTTTTTATACTACAGAAATTAATGGAAGTAATGTTCCCTGTCTTCCAGTTGAAGTATTACATTTAGTAACTGGAGACGGGGAAAAGAGAGAAAAGGCTTGGTATCAATACATAGGGTTGTCAGTATGGTTGAATCAACTTATACACAGAATTCATACCAACAGACTGTAGTTGTTCTTCACCTGTAACGGATGAAAGAAAGACCACTGAGACGGCTGTAGCACTACCAAAAATATGGCAATGTTTGTGTAGGAGGTACTAGTGAGACGATGGGAAACCCAAGGTGAACAGGTTTAGGGACCACAAGGATAATCCTCTTCAGTGAAATCAGGGCACTGCTTATCATAACAGTACCCATAGCCAGGAGAGCGTTGTGCAGTTTGCCAGGAGCGTCCCCGGGACCACTGCCATGGCTTGCAGTGACAAGCAGCAGTTGCTTCTGGTTCACAGGGATGCTTTGGCAATATGAGTCTGTCTATTCTCCATGTATCATCTCGGCTCACTTTGGTGCTGGCAGTACTATCAATTTGAGATGAGTTTCTAGGCAATTGTGTTTCATGAGGTTCTCTTGCTTCCCCTCCGCTGCTTCTGTGTGAGTAGCATGAAGACCCTTTGTACTAGGAGACTTCTGTACTCTCATCTGAGCGCATGGGTCACCTTTCAGGTGACACAGAGCCAGCAGGAGAGAGCAGCTGCAGTTAGCATCTCCTTTGGCAACTCCCGTGGAAAACCCTCAATCCTGCACCAGACCAGCTTTGTCCACAAAGACTCATCCTATGACTTTTTTTCCCCAGGAAGGCATAAGAAGCCAAATACACAAAGGAGTAAATTTAAAAACCAATCACCTTCTCCTTAATCTTGAGATGACAAAGCTGCCAGTTCTGCTGGGCCACTACTCCACTCTGTCAGCTATTTCCTTGCACTGTCATGTTCATGTTTAAGTTGCCAATAATGTCATGCAGCAAAAGCATGTTATAGAATTAGCAAATTATTTGAATAATAAAGCATCTTACAGTGCGCAGCTTACAATGTACAGGCACAGGAATGACACAACTGTGCAAGAACTGATCACATAACACAGGTCACAGTACACCTTCAGAATATGGTACTACCAGGAACACAAATACATTTCTACAAGGCTCTTTGCCACACCCGTTTTCTGCACTGTTGATATGTCATGTCGATAGTGTCATACTCACAAGGGTCTGACATAAGTTTCTAGTGTCAGAACTCCCAGGTAACCAATATGACACTGGCTGTGGTATGACTTTGGAAAATTGAGGGCAGGTTTTCATGATGTATGCTGCATGGCCTAAGAAACTCGGCTGAAGATTTGGTCTAGTTGACACTCCATACCATCTACTGAGCCACCTGGTGATGGTAAGAACATTAACTACTATCAGAAAGAACTCCTGAATAGCAAAAGCAAATAATTCACAGAATCATAGAATTGCAGTGGTTGTAAGGAACCTCAAGAGATCACCAAGTCCAAGCCCCTACTATAGCAGGTTCCTACAGTATGTCACAGGGGTAGGCATGTGGACTCTCTCTCTTACTTCCAGGATGTGGGATTCTGAGGGCTAGTCTTTGTAGTAAAGGCTGAAGCAAAGACGGAATTCAGAGTCTACCTTCTCTGTGTTCCTTGTTACCAAGTCACCCACCTCATTTGCTAGAAGACCCATGTTTTCCCTTGTCTTCCCTTCGCCACTGATATACTTAAAAAAACCCTTTCCTTGTTATTCTTTACCACCTTTGGAAGTTCCATTCCAGGAGGGCCTTAGCCTTCCTCATTGCATCCCTAAAGGCTCTGACAACTTTCCTACATTCTTCCCATGTGGACAGACCCTTCTTCCACATTTCATGGACCTGCTAGATAAACAGGGAAACAAAACACCTACACTTAATTTGTATTTTCATTTGTTATACAAGTGAGAGATAAGACTTAGAGAGGTTTGTGATATTTTAACACCCTTTATGAGCTTATCTAACATGAATTAGATGTAAAATAATATGTGTTTGGTACTTCAGTTGAAAGAAAAATGAATACAGGCTACATTATGTGCCCTATGTCTGTGCCATATGACTGTGTCTTGTTCCATAAGGCAGTATTTAAAGGCTATGGTGTTCTTTTTAGGAATGGAACCCACAGATGTTGGGAGCTAAGAAGCATCTCATGGTTGTTCATTAGCACCAGAATCCACCAGGGGATGCTTCTTGCCAGTGTTTGCCATGAACAGGAATTAATTGGAGCCCCCACACATTCAAACTTCAGTTTAAAATGGTATTTTGTTGTTTTTTCTTTTTAGCTTAACTTCATTTCCAGGAGCAGAGAAGCTCAAAGACTGCTTGAAATCTGTGGGAGCTATGTTGTGCAGAAGATACAGACATTCTCCTGAAGAATTATACTCTCCACTTCAGATGACTTATGTATTAGGTTAACTTATACAAGTATTCTATATACATTAAGTTACTATATTCACATTATGTTGTGGTTTTGTGTTTTGTTTTGTTTAATTATTAGCTAAAATTTCTTCAGGGCATAAGACTGAGTTTATGTCAGGCAGCACAGAGTTGCAGTTTCTGCTGGGAAAAATCAGATCAGTTTCTTCAGGACAGCAGTCATCTGCTGTGGGCTGTTGTGCTCCTGGCTGCTACTGATGACAGAGACACTAACAGCAGAGAGAAATATCACTCTCAAATAGAAACCAGCTCCATACCCTGATACTCACAGATAATTCATTGTATGTTGTCCAGTTTTGTGTTAATCAAACAATTTATTGTTATTTTTTCCTAAGATGAATTTATCCCCATGACTGATTTGATTATGGCAATGTCAATGGTTTACGGGCAGGTTCGGCCCGGTTCCGTGACGATTGGTGTAGGAGACGCATGGACCCACACCCCAGGAAAGGGAAAGGGGGAAAGGGAAAGTGGAGATGGGCCTAGAAACAAAACAGCAGCAATGATCTGAGGAGGAAAGCTAATTTACTAAATAGATATCGGAAAGCAAAATAACACAATATAATACAATATAATTGGAATTAAAGCTAATAAATCAAATACAATGAGCAAGAGAGAGTGTCTAAACCAAAGGCCTTACGCTAACGCTGAAGGCGAGATGGCAGTGAGCACCCACTGCTGAGTCAATCCCAAAGGAAAGAGTGTGTCCCATGACTGCAGACAGTTTTTATCTTTTCCTCTGAGCGTAAACTCGTAAGAACGCAAAGCATCGCAAAGTCCTCTGGGGAATGTAGTTCTTCTTCTCTTCTGAGACAGGTATACCTGGAATTATCGATGATCCACCGAGCTGGAATATTAACTCTTTAACTCCAAATGCACTACATGATGTTATGATGTGGAATACCAGTACCAAAAATCATAAAACCATGACATTCCACCCCTTATTCCACATCACTTCATCATGATACATATATATATATATAGAAGAACAATGATTAACATGCATTAAATACACACACACACACACACACGTACAACATATATATATGTATATACATGGATTTACTGACTGCACTCCCCCAACATCAAATTCCCTTGTGGTACACATTGAACATCCCCATTTTTTTGCATTACCCACCACGTGGATCCAGGTCCTTGAGCAAAGACAGTTCCACGGAGAAGTTTGCTCTTTCCGGAAGCCGGAAGGACCCAAACTGCTTTTCCCAACATGTTCTTTACATGTACTACAGGGACCTTATCTCCCTCTACAGTAGGTAGAGATCTGGATTGGGCAGGACCATCGCGATTGATGGATCCTCTGGTGTTGACCAACCAGGTGGCTTCTGCCAAATGCTTCTCCCAGTGCTTAAATGTTCCGCCACCCATTGCTTTCAACATGGTTTTTAACAACCCATTGTACCTTTCAATTTTAGCAGAAGCTGGTGCGTGATAGGGCATATGATAAATCCATTCAATGCCGTGATCTTTGGCCCAAGTATTTACAAGAGAATTTTTGAAATGAGTTCCATTATCAGACTCAATTCTCTCTGGAGTGCCGTGTCGCCATAGGACTTGTTTCTCAAGCCCTAAGATGGTGTTTCGGGCAGTAGCATGGGGTACTGCGTATGTTTCAAGCCACCCAGTGGTTGCTTCCACCATAGTGAGCACATAACGCTTACCACTGCGAGAACATGGCAAGGGGATATAATCAACCTGCCACGCCTCCCCATATTTATACTTTTCCCATCACCCTTCCCTCTAAAGAGGTTTCATCCTCTTGGCTTGTTTAATTGTGGCGCATGTATCACAGTCATGGATAACCTGTGCAATAGAATCCATAGCTAAGTCCACCTCTCGGTCTCTAGCCCATTTATATGTTGCATCTCTTCCTTGATGGCCCGAGGTCTCACGGGCCCATCGAGCTAAAAATAATTCACTCTTGTGTTGCCAGTCCAAGTCTGCTTGAGCCACCTTAACTTTGGCAGCTCGATCTACCTGATGGTTATTTTGTCGTACCTCAGTTGCCCGGCTCTTAGGAACATGAGCATTTACATGGTGCACCTTTACAACCATATGCTTTATGTGGGCAGCAATGTCTCTCCACAGTTCAGCAGCCCAAATAGGTTTACCCCTTCGTTGCCAACCATAGGTTCATAGGTTCATAGGTTCATAAGGTTGGAAAGGACCTACAAGATCATCTAGTCCAACCATCCTCCTATCACTATCCCTACCCAACTACTAAATTAAATCCCTTAGCACCTCATCTAAACGCTTCTTGAACAGCGCTAGGGATGGTGCCTCACCCACCTCCCTAGGCAGGCCATTCCAGTGCCTGACCACTCTTTCAGAGAAAAAATGTTTCCTCAGGTCTAATCTAAATCTTCCCCAGCGCAACTTGTGGCCATTCCCTCTCGTCCTGTCATTATTTATCAGGGAGAAGAGGCCCACCCCCTCCTCACCACAACCTCCCTTCGGGAACCTATGAACCTATGAGCTCAGCCCAGCTGTTCAGCCTAACCAAATCGCTCTGAAGGGCCTCTTTACCCTCAGGCAGTTTGACACATCCTCCCAGCTTGGTGTCATCTGCAAACTTACTGAGGGTACACTCAATTCCCTCGTCTAGGTCATCAATAAAGATATTAAACAAGATGGGCCCCAATACTGACCCTTGGGGGACACCACTCGTAACGGGACACCAGCTGGACTTAACTCCATTAACCACTACCCTCTGGGCATGGCCCTCCGGCCAGTTCTCCACCCAGAGAAGAGTGAACCTGTCCACACCACGGGCTGCCAGTTTCCTCAGGAGAATACTGTGGGAGACCGTGTCAAAGGCCTTGCTGAAGTCCAGGTAGACTACATCAACAGCCTTTCCCTCATCTACCTGTCTGGTCACCCAGTCATAGAAGGAGATGAGGTTGGACAAGCACGACCTGCCCTTGGTGAACACGTGCTGGTTGGGTCTGATCCCCTTGTTGCCATGCATGTGTCGTGTGATCTCCCTCAAGATCATCTGCTCCATAACTTTCCCTGATACTGAGGTCAGACTGACAGGTCTGTAGTTCCCCGGGTCTTCCTTACGGCTTTTCTTGTAGATGGGAGTCACATCAGCAAGCCTCCAATCTTGTGGGACCTCTCCAGATAACCAGGAATGCTGATAGATGGCAGAAAGTGGCTCGGCAATCACCTCTGCTAGCTCCCTCAGCACCTTTGGGTGGATCTCATCTGGCCCCATGGACTTGTGGCAGTTCACATGGAGGAGTAGATCTCTGACCATCTCTGCTTGGATCACAGGGGGTGCATTATGCGCCCTGTCCCGGACTTCCTGGTCAGGGCAAGTACCCTGTGGACAACTGCTCTGTCTATTAAAGACAGATGTGAAGAAGGCATTGAGAACCTCAGCCTTTTCCTTATCATCTGTGGTTATATTCCCTGCCTCGTCAAGTAAAGGAGAGAAATTTTCCTTAGTTTTTCTCTTGCTGTTCATGTATTTGTAAAAGGGTTTCCTGTTCTCCTTTACAGCTGTAGCCAGTCTAAGTTCAAGCTGGGCTTTAGCATTTCTAACTTTCTGCCTGCAAATCTTGGCCAGTTCTCTCTAGTCTCCCCAAGTAGCCTGTCCCATCTTCCAGAGGACATAGACTCTCTTTTTCTCTCGGAGTCTCAACAAAAGTTCCCAGTTCATCCACACTGGTCTTTTTCTCTTCCGACTCAACTTACAGGACTCCGGGACAGCCTGTTCCTGAGCCTTGAAGAATTTCATCTTGAGGAGCATCCAGGCTTCCTGGACTCCTTTACCCCTCAGGAGCAAGTCCCAAGGGACCCTTGCAACAAGTGTCCTGAACAGGTCAAAGTCTGCCCTCCGGAAGTCCAAGGTAGTAGTTTTGCTAGTCACCCTCTTGACATCACCAATAGCAAACTCCACCATTTCATGGTCACTCTGGCCAAGACAATCTCCAACCTTCACATCTCCTACTAGTCCTTCCCTGTTAGTGAAAAGTAGGTCTAGCAAGGCATCTCCCTTGGTAGGTTCTTGTACCAGCTGTGTCAGGAAGCAATCCTCCACACATTCTAGAAATCTAATGGACTGCTTCCTCTGCGCAGTATTATATTTAAAGCATATGTCAGGGAAGTTGAAGTCCCCCATGAGAACGAGTGCTGGCCATAGTGCAACAACTACGAGTTGTTTATAGAACACTTCGTCTATTTCTTCATCCTGACACAGACCCCCACCACGATGTCACTCCTAAAGACTATCCCCCTGATCCTTATCCATAGGGACTCTATCATTTCCAACCTCATTTTGTTTCCATTGCTGTAATCACCCCCCTAAAGCATTTGTCACCATCCATGTGTCAGTGTAAAGATAAAGCACTGAGCCCTATTCAATACGGTCCTAGAGAGGGAGAGAGTCTCCAAAACTGAGGGAGAGAGTCTCTGAGACAAAAGGAAGAGTTTCCAGGAGGGAGTCAGAGATAAGAGGAAAAATTCATGCATCCAGAAAGAGAGTATTTAGAGTATTTATTTCAAAGTCTGGTCTTGGGAATTCTCATGTTTTCAAAGTTCTTGCTAGCAACCTGGTCATGCTATTTAGGCTTGGGGATGATAAAACTTTGCCCTTCAATACAAGGTCGTTGTGGTTTGATGCCGGTATTGCACATCAGAACACCAAGCTGGGAGTTCAAGAGTTAATGCTGTGGCAGGGGGTGGAAAAGGGGTGGAGCTCTGGACCAGACACCAGCTTTTCTCTCTCCCTGTGCTCACTCAGCTGCAGTAAAGTATGTGTGCTTCTCCTGCAGTTTTTCTAAGGTAAGATCTAATATTGGGTATGCAAACATTTGTCTCTCAATTCTTCGATTTTGTTGATTTAGTAAAATTATGGTTCCTCCACGAATTTTATTTTCTATTTTTTTACTTTTTTTAATTTTTGTACTTTTTTTTTTCTTCTTTCATTTTTTTAAACATCCGTTGTCTCTGTAACTTTCGCCCAGCCCCTCCTCCAACCCCAGCCCCCAACAGTGCTAGCTGAACAGTTCCATGCTCTACTCCCTTACTGTTGCTGGATGCGTTGTACATTTCAGCATCAGGATTATCCTGGCTGTCAAAGTACAAACTGGCAGATGGCTATCATCTTCCAAAGGCTGAAGGGCTGCAACAGAGGGAAGCAGAGCAGAGATGAAACCCACTGACCTGCAGGGAGCTTCCACCATCCCGTCTGGCAAAAACCCCTAGTACAGCGGTTCCATCAAAAGCCTAGGGAAAACATACCATAGTGGTTATTATTACTATGAGATGCAGGAGCTGAAAGTGTAATAGTTAATGGGACAGAAATGTCCAAGATCTCTTCTATAACCCTACTCCCAGCCCTGAGGCAAAGATTAAATGCCACCATCCAATATAATAAAGAAAACGACTCTATTATAGACTGGTTGATGGCGGCAGGCCGACTAACTTGGCCTATAAAACAGACTTACTGCTTCTTACGGGTTTATGGTCCTCTATGGAGGACTTCCAAACGTACATTTGAGAACTGAGTATGAGGGAGGCCAAGTGTTCCGACACATTTGAAGGTCCAGACACGGAAAAATTCTCGGTAGGTATGAGAGACCTGATATTGCAGCAAGCCCCTTCTCATCTTTATGGGACATTGGTGTCCATACTAAATCTGTTAGTAGCTTTAGAAGCCACTGTCCAACAAGCAGCTCAACTGGTAGCAGACCTGGGGGAAACAGCGCGCATAAGAACTATGAGCAATGTTCGCATGGTGGAGGAAGCCGAGGCCTTCCCACTTAGAACCCAGAAGACTGCCCCACAGACACCCTGATCAGGCCCCATACAGGTGTCTCAGAAAACCATGTTCAATGATCTTATACGGGCCGGGGTTGCATTTGCCAAAATCGATGGACAGCCCAACCACATTTTATTCCAGTTATGGAAACAATTAAGAAACAATCAGAGTTTCAGAGTAGTCCCAGAAAACTTGTGTTGTGGTTTTGTGGTTTTGATGCCGGTATTCCACATCAGAGCATCATGCAGCAGTGAAGGAGTTAATGCTGGGGGAGCAGCAGAGGGGAGGGGCGGAGCTCCGCACGGGATGCGGGCGGCGCTCGGTCTGGGCGCGTTGCTCTGGGTTGCCGTGGAGGTTCAGCACGTGTGCTTCCCCTGCAGGTCCTCCTTAGCGTAAGCTCATAGCTTTTGGTTTGAAATTTCTTTCTCTCTCTTTCAATTGTTCAATTTTATTAGATTTAGTAAAGTTACCGTTCCTTCTCAAATCGTGCCGTTGTTTTCTTGTAGACCCATCCCTTCCCGCCGTTTCCCCCTCCCCCTCCCGGAGCGCGGCTCTGCTCGGGCGGCCGCGCGGCCACTGACGCAGTTTCTTTTTTTTCTCTCCCCTCTCCCTTCTCGGTTTTCCCTTGGGTCACTGTCACGGATAACACCGTGACAACTGGGAGTCCAAATACTACAAAAAGCACCTACTACAACCTGGAATTTAGCTGATTTTATAGTACCAAATAGGAAGAGAAATCCTCCACAGCTGTCTTGGGCTACAATGCCTGAGCCACCTGTGGTAAAAGTTCTCAATCTGTCAAAATTCATGGAGTGACAAGGGACACTGGTTCTCTTAGGGCCTCCAGATGGAACCAGAGGCCCTGTGTTGAACTGTCAGTATTCTGGTCAGAAATAGATGTTCAAAGAGTAATGGCTTCATTAAACACCGGTGTGAAAACATCAATTATGTATGGAGATCCATCTAAATGTAAGGGTAATAAAGTGATGATTGGTGGATTTAGGGGACAGACCATTCCGGTCATTCCAACATGGTTGAAAGTGGGGGTTAAGCATCTCCTACCATGGGAGTATAAAGTGTCCATGCCCGAGAGTTATTCAGGGATTGGGACAATGGATATTTCATGAAGTCTGACTCTCTGGACGTCTGTGAGAGAGTTCCGGCTTTGGCAACTTGGTACTTTAGATTACGTTTGGTATTGGAATATGATTATTTGGTACTTTAGATTACGTTTTGCATGGCCCCTCAATATTGTCTGTATTGCTCAAATACTATTTGTTTGCTGAAACCACACCAGTTTACTAATGTAAGACAGTATAGACTCCCTGGGGGACAAGAAGAAATATCAAGGATAGTACAGGAACTAGAAAAAGTAGGCATTATAAAACGTGCACACAGCCCATACAACCATCCTGCCACTCATACAATCTGGTTTGAAGAGGGGGATGGTCAGAGTATCCAGTGAGCAGAGTTGTGATGACAGATCACCATGCTTTAGGAAGACATTGTTTTCAAAGTCTGGTCTTGGGAATTCTCTTGTTTTCAAAGTTCTTGCGAGCAACCTGGTCATGCTATTTAGGCTTGGGGATGGTAAAACTTTGCCCTTCAATACAAGGTTGTTGTGGTTTGATGCCGGTATTGCACATCAGAACTTCAAGCTGGGTGTTCAAGAGTTAGAGCTTTGGCAGGGAGTGGCAGAGGGGTGGCGCTCCTGGCCAGACACCAGCCTCTCTCGCTCTCGGTGTTCCCTCTCGGCTTCCGTGAAGATAAAATATGTGTGCTTCTCCTGCATTTTTTCTAAGGTAAGATCTAAGAATAGGTTTGGAAACATTTGTTTCTCTCAATTCTTCGATTTTGTTAGATTTAGTAAAGTTAAAGTTCCTCCATATATTCTTTTTTTTAATTTTTTAATTTTTTGTTTGTTTGTTTGTAACCATTGTCTACGAATCCTTCGCCCACCCCCTCCCCCAACGCCCCCCCCTCCCTTTCTGAGCAGGTGGTTTCACAGTGCTAGCTGAATAGTGCCATGAGCCAGTCCCATACTGTTGCTGGACGCGTTTCATGTCTCATCATCAGGATTATCCCAGCTGCCAGAGAACGAACTGCCAGGTGGGCATCATCTTCCAAAGGCTGAAGGCCTGCAACAGAGGGAAGCAGAGCAGAGATGAAGCCCACTGATCTGCAGAGGCCTGCCACCATCCCCTCTGGGCTGTGCCAGCCCCACTCATTGCTTTTCCTGGCCTGGAGGCCAGCTGAGTTGGATACAAAATGTTTCTGCACTTCATCTATGACAACTGCTCACGTGTCCCCTGCCCCCAAGATCACTCCAATCCACCACAACAGACTGGTCCTTTAATTAGTCTCTTATGTGCTCATAGGAAGTGTTGAGCGGGCCAACAAAACCCCTGTCATGAGAGTATTGAAAGAACCGGTGTTGTCATTGGAGGTTAGTTAGCAACACTGACCTAGAGTCCTGAGAGGGGTGAAAGTCTCAGCAAAAAAGAGAGTGAGGAAAAACTCTTGAGACAATGCAAAGCTGGCTTGGTGTCCTGAGTACAAGTCACACAAGTTCCATCCTTTTCCTCTTTTAGGACAAGGAATAGAATGGAAAGTTGGAATGGGAGAGAAGAGTCAGAAGCTGAGGCTCACATGCGGAAAGTAAACTGACTGAGGTGAGAATGATTACCCATTTGAAGAATGTTCTTCATTAGATGAACCATTGATTTCTTGCTTTCTACCTATCAGGAGATTGGAAAAACCATGCCGGTTTATCAGTTTTCCACTGGAGCTTCAGGCTCAGCCGCTCTACAGTGGCTGTTGCTGAAAAGGAATTGCGGCCGATACCATACAGCCCATCTGTGATAGAACTTCTCTTCCTAGCAGGTCAATCAGAAGGGGTGCTATATAAGGTTGGAGAGAGCACGAAGAACCATCAGGCCCGATGCATTTCAGTGCTGCCGTGCTCTGTAGTGCTGTTAGCAAGCCCCCTACCCCAGTGAGGCTGCTATGGAATTAGTTAATGGCTGAACTTTAGGCCATTCCTGGGAACTTATAATGGTAACATCCACCCCTGTGCCAATCAGCAAAATACGCTTCCATTCCTTAGGTTGTACTTGTGGACAGGTAAACGGAATCGCAAAAGTATCAGAAGATGTCATAGCTTTTTTCTTCTTCATGTCTATTGCCCAGTAAATGTCCACAATTCCTGTTGATCCAAGGCCCTTCTCTCCCCTTTTTACATCAGTTGTATTGGCCCAACATCTCTTAAGGGCAACTTTGCAGCCTGCCAGTATATTTACTGATGTCCAAAACATTATTTGCATGAACCCGGTATAGCATGCATCAATAACACCAGGGAGGACCCATCGCGCTCACCGGCCTTCCTTCCCACAGGCAGGTGCCAGGACTGACCCATTAGCACAGTACTTTGAGCGACCATCAGGAGCGCTATACCCCTTCTTATGACGGCGCACAAATGCCTCCGCCCTTCCCCGGTTTTTTATACCGCCAGATGAAGGCTTTGATTGGCACTGTGCTTTGAAATGACCCGGCTTCCCACAACTGAAACATCTCTTGTCTTTGCCGGGACGTAAAGCAGTGGCAAGAGCCTCTGCTGGGACAGTCATTGAGAACTCTGTAGATCCCACCCTATTGCAAGTCTCTATCCTATCAACCAGGGTACCTTGTCTTGGTAATGACAGCAAAATCCTACGACAGTCCGTATTTGCATTCTCTACAGCCAGTTTCATGGTAATGGCACTTTCTGGTTCCTCTTCTGCCACCTCCTCATTAAGTGCATCATGTAACCTATTGACAAATTGCATGTAAGATCATACACTTTTTGCCCTCTTGTAGAGAAGGTATGTGCTCTCTTACGGAGAGAGCACAGAAGGAGTTTGCTAGTTGCTGCTGCTTCTGCAGGTGCACTCACCCCCATCCTGCCCCACTTGCTCATCTCTCTGGATGACTCTTACATCATGCAATGACTTTCCCTGTCTCTTTGGACAGTACCTCCCTGTCTCTGGTCCCGCCGGGACAGTACCTCCTCCAATTGGGGCTTCTCTTGCAGGGTCTTCCACACCCACCTCTGATCACGTTAGGGTCACCATTTGCGGGAGGAGATCGACGGACTCATAATATGAAGACACTTAATTCCAAACATCAACAGTATGTGTAGACAAACAACTTCGGATTGGGCAATGTTGGCCACGTGGCTACTTCTGATTTGTTGCTTTGCTCTTCCTTGTTCCTTCTCATTGGTCCTACTCCTCTTCACCTTTCCACAATCTGTGGTCCCATCTGCTGTATTGTCAAATGTCTCTTGACCTTCATCCTACTCCAGTGACACATCTTCCATTATAGTCCTACATCATCTTATAACTCTCCAGAGATGACCTCATGAGGAGCCTTCCAAGCCCTGGGTCTCTGTGATTCTCCGTATGCCTTTATTCACGTTTTTTCGCCTTCTCTTTTCTTGTTTCTGATTTGTTTTCTTATTAAAACTTAAATGGCAGGAAGAAAGATTAGGGGAATCATTCCTTTCCCGGTTTTGATACGCAAACTCAAAATGGAACATCTTTAAGTCGGGATTTCTGGCTCTCCAAGTTACAAGCTCATGCCCAGGTACAAAGCACTACTGAGCAAGCAGGAGCTTTGCTTCCTGGTACTTCACCTTCACAAAAAGTAAGAAGAATGATTAGTATATCGCCTTCTATCCATCAAAGGCCTAGCAAAATGAGCCAGTATGTTGCTCGGAGCATGGACAGAAGCACAGAGCTGTAAGCCAGTGCCATGCAGATGCCATGCAGATGCTGCCAGCTGTCTTTGCTGTCTCAGCATCTGAGTTGTCATGGCTGCCAGGGAACAAACTGCCACATTGACGTCATCTTCCAAAGGCTGAAGGGCTGCAACAGAGGGAAGCAGAGCAGAGATGAAACCCACTGACCCACGGAGACCCGCAACAATGCCAGCCCCACTCATTGCTTTTCCTGGCCAGGTGGCTCATGTGAGACCAAGGGATCAGCTGGAAGCCGTTGCTCAAGTGTGCCCCACCTGCCTCAGGAGTGTCCTCCTGCCCGTGCAGCATTTCCTTGCAGCCTGACAAGGCACGGCTGCATACTGCCCAGGCTCTGCCCCATCCCTAGTCCCAGAACACATAGCGCTGCCCTCACTCACCACTGCGGATTTCATTCATCAGTTCCTCACTTTCAATCCTGGAGTGCTCCACAGCCCGCCCTAGGTAGAGAGTTCCCATCAGACCCCCATTCAACAACACACTCCCAGGAGCACTGGCTGCAGCCCAGCCAGCCCAGCTGCTTCCCCTGCTGTGCCCAGGAAGGTACAGTGCATGAGCGGGGAACTGATCAAGGCGCCCATCAGGGCTACCAGCACATTCAGGCTGTATCTAGGGGGTGCAGGGCTAAGGGCAAGACCCAAAGAGGGAACTCAGGGGCTGCACTCACAAATGAGTTTAGCTGCCTCAATTTTCACAGAGGCCTGAGAATCCTTCAGGTATGGCAGGCTCTGCCGCAGGTAACCTTCCACTCTCTTCCGGTTTTCAAACAGCTGGAAAAGAGCACAAAGGCATGGGGCTTGCAGACACAACCCAGCTTCTGGTGTCACCCCTCCTGTCTGTATCCCCTTCCCACAAGCAGGGGGGCTGTGGCTGTGGGGTTGTCCTTACCAAGCACTTCCCAATCCACACTGTGTTCTGTTCCTGGGCCAGGCGCTTGAGCTTCTTCCACCTCAGGAACTTTGCACAAGTGACCAGGGTTTCCCCAGCAGCCTACAGAGATCAGACGCTGGGAGTTGGCACCACAGACACACATCCTAGGAGTCTGAATGCTTGCTAGCCTGGCCCTCAATTCCCAGTAAAGCCCTGAACTGAGCACAGCCTTGCCTGGTCAGGTCTGAAATGTGTACCTGTGCAACACACGGGCTCTCATCACTCATCCGAAAGAGCAGAGGAAGCAGGCCCCCATGCACGTTCTTCTTCATGTTTCCCTTCTGCCACCACACCACAGCCTCCATCAGATCTTTGAAGAGGCGGATGGAACTCTCTCGCACTTCACTTGACACCTGAGGGAGAAGGACGGGAGGACCTCAGCGCCACACTCTCGCTGCCCATGGTGAGCATGAGCAAAGGCGTGGCTGATGCGGAAGGAGATGCATCAGTCCCATTCTGCACAAGGACACTGTGCGCTGGTGCAAAGCAGTGCAACAGGTTTACATCACGAGGTTCCTTTGTCTCACAGTGCTCCCCCAGCCACCCTACAAAGGCCAAGCAGAGCTCCCCAGGCCCGAAGCCAAGGAGGAGACAGGCCTGGCCCTCAGCAGTGCCTCTGGGGCTCGAGCTGCCTGCTTAGACTCCACCTCCCTGCTACAACACCCGGAGACAACGCCTGGTGTTGGAAGTAAAGGGAGTGCTCGTGGGTTTGAGAGCAACCATTGGCAGAAAGTGTTTTGTGCATTGCAGTATGGGCCACCACACAGAGGCTTTGCATCACTGACAGCGACAAAGCTGACAGGGACAAGGCTGGCTGAGCTGCATGGCTCTGAAGACATCCCACAAAAGCCCAAAGGAGCCAAGAGAACGGATAAGGCCGTCCTGCTGAGCACGCATCCACAGAGCTTGGATTCCCACACCAGACTTACGTGATTGAATAGAGGCAGGATCTTCTCAGCCAGCATCGGAGCAATGGAACTGGCCTCTCTCTTCACCAGATGTTTCACCATGTTTCTGAAGACATTCATCACCTCCACTGTGACATGTGTATTGCCAGTACTCATGGCCTTCATGATATTTGGCAGCAGGGCCCATATTTCTCTTGCCTGTCCAAAACACACAATTTCCTTATCATCAAAAGGGTACTGGCCTCCCTGGTTTAAAAGCTCAGGTTTCAGAGCACCTGCCACATGCCTTGCTTCCTGGCAGCAGCCACCGGAATGGCAGTAGCAGAATCCAAGCAGGTGATGGTCATGGGTGCACAGAGAGTGATGGGAAAGATAGGAGAATGATGGCAGGAGATCAAGGACTCTTTGTCCCCTGTACAGTTACCCCAGGTAACCCATCAGGAAAGCTCCAGGAAATCTCCCCAGGCCCCACCACCCCAACTCCTGAGTCTCAGGCAAGGCCACGGCACAACGATGCCCACCACCCCAGCACCACGCTGCCAACAGGGCTTCATTTGACTAGGTCCTGCTCACCGTCTCACGTCTCTCTGATAGCAGGAGAAGGCCTCTGAGCCCCAGCCACAGTATTGGCAGGCTTTCCATCTTCAGAATATTCTGGAGGAGTGCAGGCTTACATAAATCTCTGAGGGTCTTCTCGGTGGGAGGCATCACCTGAAACAAAGGCAGCGGTGAGAGCCGGACAGAGGCAGCAGGACTCCGTGCAGCCTGCATCTCCTGGCTCCTCTGGCAGCTCACTGGCAGGGCGCTGGGAGAACACAGCCTGGCCTGGGGCAGCAGTGTCCATGGAAATCGTGACGGTCCCCCTGTGCTCCAGGCCTAGCACTACACAGGCCTGCTTCTCCTGCCCTCTGACCAGTCACAGCTTTGCGGAGCATTTGGCCGGCAGAATCTACCACAGAAACGGCACCAGACTTGGGTGGCCAGGAGCACTTCCCCTCCCCGGCCCTTCAGCCTGCTCAGCCTGTGCAGATGCCATGGCTTCATCCCTGACCCTGCCATAGTCCTGACTGCCTCTGCCCAACCCTAGGTTTCCAGTCTGGGTGGGGTGGGCAAGGCAGGAGAATCTGGGTGCTGGGGCAGGAGAGCCCTGAAACAGAGCACAGTGCCTTGTCTGGTAACTCACAATTAGATGAAGAAGGCCCAGCTCCGCTGCGGTGATGTCAAAGATCTCCCAGAGCAGTGGGTCCTGGAGAACATTGTGTATTTCTTCCAAGATCCTCGCAGGAGTCTCAGGCAGGTGAAGCATCGACTTCCACATGTCCAGGGTAGTGCTGCAAAGCAAGAGCAATGCTATGTCAGCAGGGCTGCCTCAGCCACAGCACCATGGCTCCAGCATAACCCAGGCTGTGCTGCAGCCCTGGCCCTGCCACCCCACTGGCTCGCAGAGGCCTGGGGACCCGGCTGCTTGGGTGAGCAGGAGGGGCTGAGATGGCCTTCCCCGAGGGGCAGGGCAGGAGCCGGGTAGGAGGCTCTGGGCTGCCGTGGTCGGCGTTGGCTGCTGCAGCCCTGACTGGCCCACCAGCACTGAAAAGCACAGTGGGATGGAAGGCCTGCTCCTCAATGCTGTCCTGCAGCTTTCTTTGTCTCTGGCAGCCAGAGCATCCTTCAAGTCCTATTCTTCCCATGCAATCAATGTGTGGGACTGTCAGGGCTGGTACCTGTTATTCTGTGGAAGTCTCGTCAACACGCTCATCATCACGTTCGTAGGAAAGTGGTTGCTGAGCGCATCAAGCACCGAGAAAAGGATCTCCTGAAGCGATGTGCTGATGCTTCCCAGGTTGCTGTGGATGAACTCCACAATCGTTGGTACCTGGTTGGAAGAGACAGGGAGATCGCTGCTGCTGCTGGACTGCAGACATTTGCCCCATTGCCACTGATACTGCTGTCCATCCCACTGCTCTTTCCTGGCATAAAATGATTTTGGATGCTCACGAGCTGTGGAGGGCAGGGCAGGGCAGGGCTGGGCAGGACAGAGCGTAGGTTCATAGGTTCATAAGGTTGGAAAGGACCTACAAGATCATCTAGTCCAACCTTCCTCCTATCACTATCCCTACCCAACTACTAAATCAAATCCTTTAGCACCTCCTCTAAACACTTCTTGAACTGCATTAGGGATGGTGCCCCAACCACCTCCCTAGGCAGGCCAATCCAGTGCCTGACCACTCTTTCAGAAAAAAAATGGGCAGGGCAGGGCTGGGCAGGAATGAGCAGAGACAGTGCACTGCAGTACAGCCCCATACTGCTTACATCCATCAGCCAGATGCCAGGCTTTGTCAGAATCACATCCAGTATAATCTTGGCTCTGTTCTTCTCCTTAATCCTACTGTCTTTAATGGTGGTCTCAAGAGTCATGAGGACGAAATCAGTCCTCTGAGAAGGGAGAAGTCTTTCTGCAAGTAACTGTAGGAAGGAAAGAAGGAAGGGAGTAAAAACATGTCAAACTGAGAGAGAGTGAACATGGACTAGGGTGGAACGTTGGCCAAGGTGCAAGACTGGAGGAAAAGGAAAGGTGAAGACCCTCCTTTTAAGGAAGAAGCATGCTGAGGGCTCCCAACAGTAGCCAAGCTCATCTCGCAGTACCCCTGAGCTGTAGGCTGCTCTGGGATGCAGGGAGGGGGGAGACAGGCTGGCTGGAAAGGTCCTGGCTCCTTACCTTCCCCCAGTGACTGCTGGCCAGGAAACCACAAACCTTCCACATCCGCACCATTGCCCTGTCACGCACAACTTTGGTCTCCGAGCTGGTGAAAGGCAGCAGCACCTGTGAGGAGAAGAGCTTCTGGTTTGCCTGGGAGCTGCTGATGGCCACTCCAGCTGCTCCCAGTTCCATTCCCATGAAGAAGGCACAAATTATATCAAAGAGAGGTGTGGGGACAGAGCTCTGCAACAGACAGACCTCCAAGATGCCGTGCAGCTCCTTATTGACGCTGGGGGTGGGATAGTTCGCCACCAATATCTGCAGCATCTCATCCATAGCATGCAGGGTCTGCAAGGAGGATAGTAGGATATGGAAGTCTCTCAGAGGTCCCTCTCACCTCCAAAAGACTGCTGTGAACTCCTCTCACTATTGAGCAAAAACACCTGCAGATCTATGCACAGTCTGGGACAGGACCCAGGGCTGCAGAGCTGCAGTGTGCAGAGCCCGCTGCAAGCAGGGTGGGTTGCCTGGCCCACAGCAAACGTGAGAGAGAAGGGGTGAAGGGAAGCAAGATCCTGCCCCACAAGGATTGTCAGTAATCTCTGGACACAAGTAATCCAAGGGGGCAACCCAGAGACACCAGGTCTGCAGTTCACCCACTACGTACAGGGTTGTAGAGGCAAGTGTTCAAGTCCTCTTCTGGAGGAAGGTAGAAGATGACTTTGAAGCACATGTGTAGGAGATGTGATATTTCATCCTCTGTAATGGCCTTCATTTTGCTGCAAATAGAGAGACCTCGATGCTAGGAGCGGTGCCTCGATGCTGAGGCAGGGGTAGAAGAAGTCCTCCCCTGGGCAGGACTCCCTGGGAGAGATGGGTAGCCCTGCCAGGAGGTGCCTTCTCCTCCACGGGGCTGGAGTACGGGAGAGCTGAGGCCATCCCTGCCCAGATGGGGGATACCTCACTGATAGGGTCAGGGCCACCGGGATCATGGCCTGGGGATGTGCTGGCTACACCAGGGGCTGGGCAGGTACCTCAAGTCAGCAATGGCATTCATGCTCTGGTATGGCAGTGTTGTGCTCAGCGACCTTGTGGGCTCCTCGAGCAGTAGAACCTGCAAAGCACAACTGGGATGGCACCTGGCAGCCACCACGCCCAGCACCAGCAAGCCTAGCACTGCCTGGCAGGGCCTGAGAAGCTCCAGTGCCCCTTAACCAGCACTGGCACACACATGCTGTTGTACACCCCCACTGCTGGGTGTACTACACCCCACTCAGCTACACCTGGAATCCCGCCTGAGGAATCTTGGTGCCTGTGCATGATTTCCCTGCCTCCCCCTGCCCCAGCCCTGTCCTCACAGGGTAGAGTTACACAGGGGCCATGTCCGCTCACCCTGATATTCTCTGCTATACTGTTTGTGGAGCAGAAGACATCCAGGCCCTGTGTCAAGCCCGTTCTGGCAGCAGTGCTGCAGAGTGTGCGGATGCTGTTCAGGAACTGCACCTTTTGTTCCAGATCCTGGTGGGCACACAGAGATGGAGTGTGAGTGGGGAGAGCTATGGCCGTAGGGACCAACCATCATGGGGTGCAAAGCAGTGCGGGATGCCTGGAGGGCAGCAGCTGTGCACAGCCAGCAGCCCTCCTGCAGCCTGGCAGCAGAGCCGGAGGGACAATCCGGAGATGCAGGCACAGCAGAGCTGGAGGCTCGTGCAGTTACCTTTTTCATGTGTACATCAGAAACGTAGGCCTTGATGAAAACTGCAGCCTCCTTTTCCCCTTCACACACAGGCACACAGTCAAAAGGGTACTGGCCTCCCTGGTTTAAAAGCTCAGGTTTCAGAGCACCTTCCACACGCCTTGCTTCCTGGCAGCAGCCACCGGAATGGCAGTAGCAGAATCCAAGCAGGTGATGGTCATGGGTGCACAGAGAGTGATGGGAAAGATAGGAGAATGATGGCAGGAGATCAAGGACTCTTTGTCCCCTGTACAGTTACCCCAGGTAACCCATCAGGAAAGCTCCAGGAAATCTCCCCAGGCCCCACCACCCCAACTCCTGAGTCTCAGGCAAGGCCACGGCACAACGATGCCCACCACCCCAGCACCACGCTGCCAACAGGGCTTCATTTGACTAGGTCCTGCTCACCGTCTCACGTCTCTCTGATAGCAGGAGAAGGCCTCTGAGCCCCAGCCACAGTATTGGCAGGCTTTCCATCTTCAGAATATTCTGGAGGAGTGCAGGCTTACATAAATCTCTGAGGGTCTTCTCGGTGGGAGGCATCACCTGAAACAAAGGCAGCGGTGAGAGCCGGACAGAGGCAGCAGGACTCCGTGCAGCCTGCATCTCCTGGCTCCTCTGGCAGCTCACTGGCAGGGCGCTGGGAGAACACAGCCTGGCCTGGGGCAGCAGTGTCCATGGAAATCGTGACGGTCCCCCTGTGCTCCAGGCCTAGCACTACACAGGCCTGCTTCTCCTGCCCTCTGACCAGTCACAGCTTTGCGGAGCATTTGGCCGGCAGAATCTACCACAGAAACGGCACCAGACTTGGGTGGCCAGGAGCACTTCCCCTCCCCGGCCCTTCAGCCTGCTCAGCCTGTGCAGATGCCATGGCTTCATCCCTGACCCTGCCATAGTCCTGACTGCCTCTGCCCAACCCTAGGTTTCCAGTCTGGGTGGGGTGGGCAAGGCAGGAGAATCTGGGTGCTGGGGCAGGAGAGCCCTGAAACAGAGCACAGTGCCTTGTCTGGTAACTCACAATTAGATGAAGAAGGCCCAGCTCCGCTGCGGTGATGTCAAAGATCTCCCAGAGCAGTGGGTCCTGGAGAACATTGTGTATTTCTTCCAAGATCCTCGCAGGAGTCTCAGGCAGGTGAAGCATCGACTTCCACATGTCCAGGGTAGTGCTGCAAAGCAAGAGCAATGCTATGTCAGCAGGGCTGCCTCAGCCACAGCACCATGGCTCCAGCATAACCCAGGCTGTGCTGCAGCCCTGGCCCTGCCACCCCACTGGCTCGCAGAGGCCTGGGGACCCGGCTGCTTGGGTGAGCAGGAGGGGCTGAGATGGCCTTCCCCGAGGGGCAGGGCAGGAGCCGGGTAGGAGGCTCTAAGCTGCCGTGGTCGGCGTTGGCTGCTGCAGCCCTGACTGGCCCACCAGCACTGAAAAGCACAGTGGGATGGAAGGCCTGCTCCTCAATGCTGTCCTGCAGCTTTCTTTGTCTCTGGCAGCCAGAGCATCCTTCAAGTCCTATTCTTCCCATGCAATCAATGTGTGGGACTGTCAGGGCTGGTACCTGTTATTCTGTGGAAGTCTCGTCAACACGCTCATCATCACGTTCGTAGGAAAGTGGTTGCTGAGCGCATCAAGCACCGAGAAAAGGATCTCCTGAAGCGATGTGCTGATGCTTCCCAGGTTGCTGTGGATGAACTCCACAATCGTTGGTACCTGGTTGGAAGAGACAGGGAGATCGCTGCTGCTGCTGGACTGCAGACATTTGCCCCATTGCCACTGATACTGCTGTCCATCCCACTGCTCTTTCCTGGCATAAAATGATTTTGGATGCTCACGAGCTGTGGAGGGCAGGGCAGGGCAGGGCTGGGCAGGACAGAGCGTAGGTTCATAGGTTCATAAGGTTGGAAAGGACCTACAAGATCATCTAGTCCAACCTTCCTCCTATCACTATCCCTACCCAACTACTAAATCAAATCCTTTAGCACCTCCTCTAAACACTTCTTGAACTGCATTAGGGATGGTGCCCCAACCACCTCCCTAGGCAGGCCAATCCAGTGCCTGACCACTCTTTCAGAAAAAAAATGGGCAGGGCAGGGCTGGGCAGGAATGAGCAGAGACAGTGCACTGCAGTACAGCCCCATACTGCTTACATCCATCAGCCAGATGCCAGGCTTTGTCAGAATCACATCCAGTATAATCTTGGCTCTGTTCTTCTCCTTAATCCTACTGTCTTTAATGGTGGTCTCAAGAGTCATGAGGACGAAATCAGTCCTCTGAGAAGGGAGAAGTCTTTCTGCAAGTAACTGTAGGAAGGAAAGAAGGAAGGGAGTAAAAACATGTCAAACTGAGAGAGAGTGAACATGGACTAGGGTGGAACGTTGGCCAAGGTGCAAGACTGGAGGAAAAGGAAAGGTGAAGACCCTCCTTTTAAGGAAGAAGCATGCTGAGGGCTCCCAACAGTAGCCAAGCTCATCTCGCAGTACCCCTGAGCTGTAGGCTGCTCTGGGATGCAGGGAGGGGGGAGACAGGCTGGCTGGAAAGGTCCTGGCTCCTTACCTTCCCCCAGTGACTGCTGGCCAGGAAACCACAAACCTTCCACATCCGCACCATTGCCCTGTCACGCACAACTTTGGTCTCCGAGCTGGTGAAAGGCAGCAGCACCTGTGAGGAGAAGAGCTTCTGGTTTGCCTGGGAGCTGCTGATGGCCACTCCAGCTGCTCCCAGTTCCATTCCCATGAAGAAGGCACAAATTATATCAAAGAGAGGTGTGGGGACAGAGCTCTGCAACAGACAGACCTCCAAGATGCCGTGCAGCTCCTTATTGACGCTGGGGGTGGGATAGTTCACCACCAATATCTGCAGCATCTCATCCATAGCATGCAGGGTCTGCAAGGAGGATAGTAGGATATGGAAGTCTCTCAGAGGTCCCTCTCACCTCCAAAAGACTGCTGTGAACTCCTCTCACTATTGAGCAAAAACACCTGCAGATCTATGCACAGTCTGGGACAGGACCCAGGGCTGCAGAGCTGCAGTGTGCAGAGCCCGCTGCAAGCAGGGTGGGTTGCCTGGCCCACAGCAAACGTGAGAGAGAAGGGGTGAAGGGAAGCAAGATCCTGCCCCACAAGGATTGTCAGTAATCTCTGGACACAAGTAATCCAAGGGGGCAACCCAGAGACACCAGGTCTGCAGTTCACCCACTACGTACATGGTTGTAGAGGCAAGTGTTCAAGTCCTCTTCTGGAGGAAGGTAGAAGATGACTTTGAAGCACATGTGTAGGAGATGTGATATTTCATCCTCTGTAATGGCCTTCATTTTGCTGCAAATAGAGAGACCTCGATGCTAGGAGCGGTGCCTCGATGCTGAGGCAGGGGTAGAAGAAGTCCTCCCCTGGGCAGGACTCCCTGGGAGAGATGGGTAGCCCTGCCAGGAGGTGCCTTCTCCTCCACGGGGCTGGAGTACGGGAGAGCTGAGGCCATCCCTGCCCAG
Organism: Cyrtonyx montezumae; assembly: GCF_038088225.1. Taxonomy (NCBI): domain Eukaryota; kingdom Metazoa; phylum Chordata; class Aves; order Galliformes; family Odontophoridae; genus Cyrtonyx; species Cyrtonyx montezumae. The sequence continues at coordinate 4,080,588 of NW_027072039.1, forward strand.
ATGGGGGATACCTCACTGATAGGGTCAGGGCCACCGGGATCATGGCCTGGGGATGTGCTGGCTACACCAGGGGCTGGGCAGGTACCTCAAGTCAGCAATGGCATTCATGCTCTGGTATGGCAGTGTTGTGCTCAGCGACCTTGTGGGCTCCTCGAGCAGTAGAACCTGCAAAGCACAACTGGGATGGCACCTGGCAGCCACCACGCCCAGCACCAGCAAGCCTAGCACTGCCTGGCAGGGCCTGAGAAGCTCCAGTGCCCCTTAACCAGCACTGGCACACACATGCTGTTGTACACCCCCACTGCTGGGTGTACTACACCCCACTCAGCTACACCTGGAATCCCGCCTGAGGAATCTTGGTGCCTGTGCATGATTTCCCTGCCTCCCCCTGCCCCAGCCCTGTCCTCACAGGGTAGAGTTACACAGGGGCCATGTCCGCTCACCCTGATATTCTCTGCTATACTGTTTGTGGAGCAGAAGACATCCAGGCCCTGTGTCAAGCCCGTTCTGGCAGCAGTGCTGCAGAGTGTGCGGATGCTGTTCAGGAACTGCACCTTTTGTTCCAGATCCTGGTGGGCACACAGAGATGGAGTGTGAGTGGGGAGAGCTATGGCCGTAGGGACCAACCATCATGGGGTGCAAAGCAGTGCGGGATGCCTGGAGGGCAGCAGCTGTGCACAGCCAGCAGCCCTCCTGCAGCCTGGCAGCAGAGCCGGAGGGACAATCCGGAGATGCAGGCACAGCAGAGCTGGAGGCTCGTGCAGTTACCTTTTTCATGTGTACATCAGAAACGTAGGCCTTGATGAAAACTGCAGCCTCCTTTTCCCCTTCACACACAGGCACACAGTCAAAAGGGTACTGGCCTCCCTGGTTTAAAAGCTCAGGTTTCAGAGCACCTGCCACACGCCTTGCTTCCTGGCAGCAGCCACCGGAATGGCAGTAGCAGAATCAAAGCAGGTGATGGTCATGGGTGCACAGAGAGTGATGGGAAAGATAGGAGAATGATGGCAGGAGATCAAGGACTCTTTGTCCCCTGTACAGTTACCCCAGGTAACCCATCAGGAAAGCTCCAGGAAATCTCCCCAGGCCCCACCACCCCAACTCCTGAGTCTCAGGCAAGGCCACGGCACAACGATGCCCACCACCCCAGCACCACGCTGCCAACAGGGCTTCATTTGACTAGGTCCTGCTCACCGTCTCACGTCTCTCTGATAGCAGGAGAAGGCCTCTGAGCCCCAGCCACAGTATTGGCAGGCTTTCCATCTTCAGAATATTCTGGAGGAGTGCAGGCTTACATAAATCTCTGAGGGTCTTCTCGGTGGGAGGCATCACCTGAAACAAAGGCAGCGGTGAGAGCCGGACAGAGGCAGCAGGACTCCGTGCAGCCTGCATCTCCTGGCTCCTCTGGCAGCTCACTGGCAGGGCGCTGGGAGAACACAGCCTGGCCTGGGGCAGCAGTGTCCATGGAAATCGTGACGGTCCCCCTGTGCTCCAGGCCTAGCACTACACAGGCCTGCTTCTCCTGCCCTCTGACCAGTCACAGCTTTGCGGAGCATTTGGCCGGCAGAATCTACCACAGAAACGGCACCAGACTTGGGTGGCCAGGAGCACTTCCCCTCCCCGGCCCTTCAGCCTGCTCAGCCTGTGCAGATGCCATGGCTTCATCCCTGACCCTGCCATAGTCCTGACTGCCTCTGCCCAACCCTAGGTTTCCAGTCTGGGTGGGGTGGGCAAGGCAGGAGAATCTGGGTGCTGGGGCAGGAGAGCCCTGAAACAGAGCACAGTGCCTTGTCTGGTAACTCACAATTAGATGAAGAAGGCCCAGCTCCGCTGCGGTGATGTCAAAGATCTCCCAGAGCAGTTGGTCCTGGAGAACATTGTGTATTTCTTCCAAGATCCTCGCAGGAGTCTCAGGCAGGTGAAGCATCGACTTCCACATGTCCAGGGTAGTGCTGCAAAGCAAGAGCAATGCTATGTCAGCAGGGCTGCCTCAGCCACAGCACCATGGCTCCAGCATAACCCAGGCTGTGCTGCAGCCCTGGCCCTGCCACCCCACTGGCTCGCAGAGGCCTGGGGACCCGGCTGCTTGGGTGAGCAGGAGGGGCTGAGATGGCCTTCCCCGAGGGGCAGGGCAGGAGCCGGGTAGGAGGCTCTGGGCTGCCGTGGTCGGCGTTGGCTGCTGCAGCCCTGACTGGCCCACCAGCACTGAAAAGCACAGTGGGATGGAAGGCCTGCTCCTCAATGCTGTCCTGCAGCTTTCTTTGTCTCTGGCAGCCAGAGCATCCTTCAAGTCCTATTCTTCCCATGCAATCAATGTGTGGGACTGTCAGGGCTGGTACCTGTTATTCTGTGGAAGTCTCGTCAACACGCTCATCATCACGTTCGTAGGAAAGTGGTTGCTGAGCGCATCAAGCACCGAGAAAAGGATCTCCTGAAGCGATGTGCTGATGCTTCCCAGGTTGCTGTGGATGAACTCCACAATCGTTGGTACCTGGTTGGAAGAGACAGGGAGATCGCTGCTGCTGCTGGACTGCAGACATTTGCCCCATTGCCACTGATACTGCTGTCCATCCCACTGCTCTTTCCTGGCATAAAATGATTTTGGATGCTCACGAGCTGTGGAGGGCAGGGCAGGGCAGGGCTGGGCAGGACAGAGCGTAGGTTCATAGGTTCATAAGGTTGGAAAGGACCTACAAGATCATCTAGTCCTACCTTCCTCCTATCACTATCCCTACCCAACTACTAAATCAAATCCTTTAGCACCTCCTCTAAACACTTCTTGAACTGCATTAGGGATGGTGCCCCAACCACCTCCCTAGGCAGGCCAATCCAGTGCCTGACCACTCTTTCAGAAAAAAAATGGGCAGAGCAGGGCTGGGCAGGAATGAGCAGAGACAGTGCACTGCAGTACAGCCCCATACTGCTTACATCCATCAGCCAGATGCCAGGCTTTGTCAGAATCACATCCAGTATAATCTTGGCTCTGTTCTTCTCCTTAATCCTACTGTCTTTAATGGTGGTCTCAAGAGTCATGAGGACGAAATCAGTCCTCTGAGAAGGGAGAAGTCTTTCTGCAAGTAACTGTAGGAAGGAAAGAAGGAAGGGAGTAAAAACATGTCAAACTGAGAGAGAGTGAACATGGACTAGGGTGGAACGTTGGCCAAGGTGCAAGACTGGAGGAAAAGGAAAGGTGAAGACCCTCCTTTTAAGGAAGAAGCATGCTGAGGGCTCCCAACAGTAGCCAAGCTCATCTCGCAGTACCCCTGAGCTGTAGGCTGCTCTGGGATGCAGGGAGGGGGGAGACAGGCTGGCTGGAAAGGTCCTGGCTCCTTACCTTCCCCCAGTGACTGCTGGCCAGGAAACCACAAACCTTCCACATCCGCACCATTGCCCTGTCACGCACAACTTTGGTCTCCGAGCTGGTGAAAGGCAGCAGCACCTGTGAGGAGAAGAGCTTCTGGTTTGCCTGGGAGCTGCTGATGGCCACTCCAGCTGCTCCCAGTTCCATTCCCATGAAGAAGGCACAAATTATATCAAAGAGAGGTGTGGGGACAGAGCTCTGCAACAGACAGACCTCCAAGATGCCGTGCAGCTCCTTATTGACGCTGGGGGTGGGATAGTTCGCCACCAATATCTGCAGCATCTCATCCATAGCATGCAGGGTCTGCAAGGAGGATAGTAGGATATGGAAGTCTCTCAGAGGTCCCTCTCACCTCCAAAAGACTGCTGTGAACTCCTCTCACTATTGAGCAAAAACACCTGCAGATCTATGCACAGTCTGGGACAGGACCCAGGGCTGCAGAGCTGCAGTGTGCAGAGCCCGCTGCAAGCAGGGTGGGTTGCCTGGCCCACAGCAAACGTGAGAGAGAAGGGGTGAAGGGAAGCAAGATCCTGCCCCACAAGGATTGTCAGTAATCTCTGGACACAAGTAATCCAAGGGGGCAACCCAGAGACACCAGGTCTGCAGTTCACCCACTACGTACAGGGTTGTAGAGGCAAGTGTTCAAGTCCTCTTCTGGAGGAAGGTAGAAGATGACTTTGAAGCACATGTGTAGGAGATGTGATATTTCATCCTCTGTAATGGCCTTCATTTCTGCAAATAGAGAGACCTCGATGCTAGGAGCGGTGCCTCGATGCTGAGGCAGGGGTAGAAGAAGTCCTCCCCTGGGCAGGACTCCCTGGGAGAGATGGGTAGCCCTGCCAGGAGGTGCCTTCTCCTCCACGGGGCTGGAGTACGGGAGAGCTGAGGCCATCCCTGCCCAGATGGGGGATACCTCACTGATAGGGTCAGGGCCACCGGGATCATGGCCTGGGGATGTGCTGGCTACACCAGGGGCTGGGCAGGTACCTCAAGTCAGCAATGGCATTCATGCTCTGGTATGGCAGTGTTGTGCTCAGCCGCTTTGTGGGCTCCTCAAGCAGTAGAACCTGCAAAGCACAACTGGGATGGCACCTGGCAGCCACCACGCCCAGCACCAGCAAGCCTAGCACTGCCTGGCAGGGCCTGAGAAGCTCCAGTGCCCCTTAACCAGCACTGGCACACACATGCTGTTGTACACCCCCACTGCTGGGTGTACTACACCCCACTCAGCTACACCTGGAATCCCGCCTGAGGAATCTTGGTGCCTGTGCATGATTTCCCTGCCTCCCCCTGCCCCAGCCCTGTCCTCCCAGGGTAGAGATACACAGGGGCCATGTCCGCTCACCCTGATATTCTCTGCTATACTGTTTGTGGAGCAGAAGACATCCAGGCCCTGTGTCAAGCCCGTTCTGGCAGCAGTGCTGCAGAGTGTGCGGATGCTGTTCAGGAACTGCACCTTTTGTTCCAGATCCTGGTGGGCACACAGAGATGGAGTGTGAGTGGGGAGAGCTATGGCCGTAGGGACCAACCATCATGGGGTGCAAAGCAGTGCGGGATGCCTGGAGGGCAGCAGCTGTGCACAGCCAGCAGCCCTCCTGCAGCCTGGCAGCAGAGCCGGAGGGACAATCCGGAGATGCAGGCACAGCAGAGCTGGAGGCTCGTGCAGTTACCTTTTTCATGTGTACATCAGAAACGTAGGCCTTGATGAAAACTACAGCCTCCTTTTCCTCTTCATACACAGGCAGACAGTCAGCATCTAAGCAGGGAGGAGAGTGAGCAGCGCTGCAGAGGGGCCGAAGGCAGGCGCGAGCAGAGGAAGGAGCTCTGCCCTGTCCAGCCGTGTGCCCGCTCCCCTGGCACAGTGTGCCCGTGGCTGTGAGGATAAGGGGCCCTGGTGTCGAGCAGGGGGCACTCGCTGGCCCAGCCCTGCCCGCAGTGCTGGGTGGGGACCCTCACTCACCATTACTCAGCACCTGCACCTCAGTCTCCTCACAGGGCTCCGGTGGAGGTGTTCTCCTGTCAGAATCGCTTTTCTTCTCCCAGGCCACACTGGGGTTGCTTGGGGGTTTCTTCTCCATCCTGCTGGATGAGCACTGATAGTGTGAGGGGGCAGCTGTTGAGCTGTCGGGGCTAGACGTGCGCTGTGCTTGCGGGCTCCTTGCCAGATGCGCACACTCCTGCCTTGTCCCCTTGCTGTCCTGATGGACACTGAGTGGTCTCTGGTCGGCACCAGCTATCCATGGGTGTCTTGGGATGAGTCACAAAGGGCCCCGCTATGACACGCTACTCCACCCGGGCGGGGCTTGTTCTGAGTCCTGCTTAATATTGCTCAGAACAAACTTGTCCAGCGATAGGGATTTGTGCACCTGCTTACACACAGAGCTGTGCAAGAGCAGTCAGACTGCCCAGGCCTTCGTGCTTCTGCTGTGAGGCCAGAGACAGCCAAAGCAGGACAGTGGAAGTATCACAGAATCACAGAATAACAGAATTATACAATCATAGGGGTTGGAAGGGACCTCTAGAGATCATCGAGTCCAAACTCCCTGCCAAAGCAGGTTCCCTGCACTAGGTCACACAGGTAGGCATCCAGGTGGGTCTTGAATATCTCCAGAGAAGGAGATTCCACAACTCCTCTGGGCAGCCTGTGCCAGTGCTCCGTCACTCTCACCATAAAGAATATCATGCACACATTCATGTGGAACTTCCTGTGCTGCAGTTTCTGGCCATTTCCCCTTGTCCTGTCTCCACACACTTCTGAAAAGAGTCTGGCCTTACCACTTTGTCCCCCACACCTCAGATATTTATAAACCTGTATCAGGTCCCCTCTCAGTTTTCTTTTCTCAAGGCTAAAGAGACCCGGTTCACTTAGCCTTTCTTCATAGGGGAGATACTCCAGTCCCTTCACCATCTTTGTGGCCCCACGCTGGACTCTTTCCAAGAGATCCCTGTCTTTTTTATAGGGGGGAGCCCAGAACTGGACACAGTACTCCAGGTGAGGCCTCAGCAGGGCAGAGTAGAGGGGGAGGATCACCTCCCTTGACCTGCTGGCCAGGCTCTTTTTAATGATCACCAAGATGACATTGATCTTCTTGGCCACAAGGTCACACTGCTGGCTCACGGTCGACGTGTCGTCCACCAGGACACCCAGGTCCCTCTCTACAGAGCTCCTCTACAGCAAGTCATCCCCCAGCCTGTACTGGTGCATGCAATTATTCCTCCCTAGGTGCAAGACTCTACACTTGCTTTTGTTAAATTTCATCCGGTTTCTGACTGCCCAGCTCTCCAGACTGTCCAGGTGTTGGTGAATGGCAGCACAGCCTTCAGGCGTGTCAGTCAATCCTCCCAACTTCGTATCATCAGCAAACTTGCTGAGAGTGGCCACTGTACCCTCATCAAGGTCATTGATGAAGATGTTGAACAAGAATGGACCCAGCACGGGCCCCCAGGGAACACTGCTGGTTACAGGCCTCCAACCGGACTCTGCACCGCCAACGACAATAGTCTGTGCTCTGCCAGTCAGCCAGATCTCAACCCACTTCACTGTGCACTCATCTATCCCACACTTGCTCAGCTTTGTTATAAGGATGTCATGGGGGACAGTATCAAATGCCTTGCTGAAATCAAAATAAACTACATCCACCGCCCTCCAGGCATCTACCCAGCCAGTGACAACATCATAGAAGGCCACCAGGTTGGTCGAGCATGACCTCCCCTTGGTGAACCCATGCTGGCTACTCCTGATAACCTCCTTTTCTTCCAATTGTCTGGAGATGGCATCCAGCACAAGCTCTTCCATCACCTTTCCTGGGACAGAGGTGAGGCTGACTGGCCTATAATTACCCGCATCTTCCTTCTTCAACTTTTCGAAGGCTGGAGTGACCCTTGCTCTCCTCCAGTCATCAGGCACATCCCCCATTCTCCAAGACCTCTCAAAGTTGATAGAGAGCAGTTCAGCAATCACCTCCACCAGCTTCCTCAGCACCCATGGATGCACCCCATCGGGTCCCATGGATTTAGGAACATTAGCATTGCCTAGGTGCTCACAGACCACCTCTTCCCTGACTAAAGGAAGGTCTCAAATTCCCCAGAACCTCTCACTAACCTCCAGAGTCTGGGATTCCTGTGGAAGAGCTTTTTAACTGAAGACAGAAGCAAAGAAGTTCAGTATTTCGGCCCTCAGCATACCCCATTACCAGAACATTCCCTTCACCTAGTAGGGAGCCCATCTTCTCCCTAGTCTTCCTTTTACTGTTAACATACCTCAAAAAGCCTTTTTTATTATCCTTTATCCCTTTTGCCAGATTCAATTCCCGGCGGTCTTTATCCTTCCTCGTTGCATCCCTGCATGACCTGACAACCTTTCTATATTCTTCCCAAGTGGTCAGACCCCTTTTCCACATTTCATGGACCTTCTTCTTCTCTTTGTTTGGCGCGTGATCTCCTTGCTCATCCACGGGGGTTTCCTGCCACCCTTTCCCCATTTCTTACTCAAAAAAATGCACTGATCCTGAGCTTGGAAGAAGAGCTGTTTAAATGCTGACCAGTTCTCACAGCCCCCCTTACCTTCTAACACCCTAGCCCACCACATAGCTCCAAGTAGGTCCCACAAGAGATCAAAGTTTGCTCTCCTAAAGTCCAGGATAGCAGTCCTACTTTTTGCTTTGCTCCTGCCTCTCAGGATCTTGAACTCCACCATCTTGTGATCACTGCAACCCAAGTTGTCCCCAGCCATTACTTCCTTAACAAGTCCTTCCTTGTTAGTGAGAATAAGGTCCAGTAACACCCCTCCCTGCATCGGTTCCTCCACCACCTGCAGCAGAGAGTTGTCTTCAACACATTGCATGCTCTGTCTGGACCATGCGTGCTTGGCCATGTTGCTCATCCAGCAAATATCTGGATAACTGAAGTCCCGCATAAGCACCAGTGCCTGGGAACGTGACACTACTTCTAATTGCTTATGAAAGGTCTCGTCAACCTCCTCTTCCTGATCAGCAGGACTGTAGTACAAACCCACAGCAGCATCACCCTTACCAGTCTGCCCCTTGATGCTCCCCCACAAAGTCTCCACTGCTACGTCACTCTCCTCCAACTGGAGTTCAATACATTCTAACTGCTTTCTCACATGAAGAGCAACTCTACCACCTCTCCTTGCCAGCCGATCTTTCCTAAAAAGCACACAGCCCTCCATGGCAATATTGCAGTCGTGACAGCTGTCCCACCATGTCTCTGTGATCACAGTGAGATCATGGCCTTGCGACCGCACGCAGATCTCCAACTCTTCCTGTTTATTTCCCATGCTGCGCACATGGGTGTACAGACACTTCAGAGAAGCAGTATCCCCCTGCCTCTCTCCATGCCTATGAATTCCACCCTCTTCACCCATCAAGCTCTGTTTTGAGCCTTGAACTACCCCCTCGGCCCCAGCGGTCCTCATTTTGTCCCCTCCCCCTTTCATATCTAGTTTAAAGACCTGTCAATAAGTCCCGCCAGTTCCTTGGCTAGAATCCTCCTACCCCTCAGAAACAGGCAGCCTCCCCTGCTGCCATCATGCCAGGTGCCGAGTAAAAAAAGTTGACGTACAAGAACGTCTGGCATCCAAATATTGGTCACTGCTTAGCATGCTGCATGAGGCATTCAAAACACTAATTAACTCATTCACTAAATTTTAGATAATCCAAGTGATATGTTTTCACTTTTATTAGATTTTTCATGCTTTCTTAAGTCCTGCCTTAACTCTACTGAAAGATCAATAATGAGCCACTGGTGGTGCTGGTAACGTTTCTGAAAACTGCTCCTTCAACTTGCCTCTTCATCCCACCTTCATATGTAACTCAGTCATTACCATTAAATATTTACCAAATTGGACAAAATTCTAAATAATATCACAACTCTGGTGGGTAGGATTAGGTATACAGTGATATCTGCCCTGGATATATTTTTTTGTCCAATCTTCTCTGTGCCTTCAACACACTATGACCTTTGCTATTTTGTTTTTTGAGGAGCTGCAAACTCAGATTGTAAATGTAAACAGTTTAATAAGAAACAAATGATTAATTACATAACACTGAAAACTTGTCTTCAATGTAGTGCTCTTTCCAGGGCTTGCAGCATAAAACTGGAGAGTCTCACCTGTAACAACATCAGAAAAGCCTACAAAAGCAAGGAAGTAAATGAAAAAGTCTGTACCCAGCTGGTAAAAGTTGTTTAAAGACAAACTCGGGCAACCACTTGGACTACTAAGTGGCATTCTTTTTTTTTCAGAACCAGAAGTTAAATATTCAAGCCCCAGATTCTGAATAGTTGTTTCCGCCTAGAACGGGTGACAAAGCAGTGCAGCCTGAGGCATTAAGCTTCTCCTAGGGAAGCATTATAAACAACTGAGATTGGGTTGACTGGGCTTATAGCATACCACAATTGGCAACCACACTTTCACAACAGACCACAGAGTCAGGAAGAAATGTTGAGGTCTTTTTCTGACAAACAGAAGACGCCTCATGTGCACAGGGCTCCTATTTATATACAAGACTACATACAAAACAAGGGCTCCTATTTATATACAAGACTATACACAAAACTCCTATTTATATACAAGACTTGAGTCACTGTAAAGTTTCATGCAATCCAGGAGATGGTAGAGTTCAGCATCCTGAGAGGAGAGAGCTGGCCAAAAAGTAGGACTTAGGCTCAGCTCAGCAGAGGCGATCAGGTTAGGGAATATTTAAGCAAACTGAACAGACAAAAAATCATAGGGCATGGCAGAATGCAAACACAAGAGTATTTTGAGGCAACTCTCCATCATTTTTAATTGATTATGATGACCAGTGAGGTTACTGAGTACTGCAAGATAGCAAATACCACACCTATTACAAGGAAGGGCAAGCAGGAAAAGAAGCAAGAAACTGAACAGCTGAGCTTAGAGGATTGTCATCAGTGGCACAAAGTCCGTTTAGTACTTGCTAAGGCTATACCTGTCTACTCCATACAGTTCTGGGCTCCACAGCACAAGGGTTACGTGAAGCTCTCTCCAATAGAGACATCCCAGCTAAGGGCTACAAAAATGATTAAGTACCTGGAGCTCATCTCCTATGACAAGAGGTTAAGTGAACTGGGACTGCTCAGACTGGAGAAGAGAAGACTCAGTGATATCTGAACTGTCTATCTGACGGAAACCAGTAATGAAGACAGAACTAGACTCCCCTCAGTGGTGCCCAGAAGAGCACAAAATGAGACACATGAAATCCCTTTAAAAAATAAGGCACATTTCTACTGTGAGTTTTCAGATGCTGGAACAAATTAACCAGAGAAGCTGTGTAGTCTCTATTCTTGGAGATACTTAAAGCTTTTCTGGATATATTCCATAGCAGCATGCTGCAGGTGACCCTGCTTCTAGCAGGGATGTGGACTTGATATTCAGCAAATTACTCTGTGGTTCTGTAAATATAGAGTACTGTGTTCTGAATTTAAGTATTAAAACAAAATTTCTTGGAATTCTTCAGAATGTGTAAATAATCCTTTTGTTCTTGTAGATATAGTCTTTCTTAGCTGGAGTGACTTAGCACCTATTTACATCAAAGGGATAACTTCTGTTTATTTAAAAGGTAGTGTAAGCAGACCTTCCAGGATGTATAATAAAAACTTCTGAACTTTAGCAAGTCACTTAGTTTGCTTTAAAAGTATTCAAATTACCAATTGCTTTTTATCTTCAATAATTTCCAGCATTTGAAGTAACTTGAACAGTTATTGTTTGTACATATTTACGCATTGATTTTCTAGCTAATATTAATAATGTCAGAATATACTAGTTATCAGTGTAAAGCCTGACATTTGTGCAAAAGACACATTTATCTCTGTAAACCTGTTCATACTGTTGACTGCTTTACAGAGCTCTGCTGTGCACAGCTGAAAGCTGAAAATATGTCTTGGTCAGTTCTTTATTTGTATGCAATGAGTGAGACTTTACACTTGATGCCAAGATTTCCAGGTACAGATTTACATTATTCCAGAATCTTTTTTCTCTTAAGCAAAAAAGAGTGTTTGGTTCTGTCCTTGTGCTCTGAAAAAGGAAAGGGGAGCACTTCCTCTGTTCCCTGAAAATCACCGTTCTCACAGAGAACCCATTTAGAATCTTTCTTCCAAGTCTGTCCATGGAAGAAAGGAGAATGAGAATGAGAAGCGAGCAGCATGCCTTCCAGGAACATTTTTAAGAACAATTAAAATAGGATTTAGCTCCTCTGCGGAGCTCCTGGAGGAGCACTACTGTAGATACTTGAATTGCAGCGCGGGCTGCAATGAAGGGACAGGAACCCAGCTTGATGCAAGCTAATGTAATGTAATTAAGCAACAACTCAAAGCTTATATACACAGAAAGGCAGCGTGCGTTAAGATCTGATCAGGCGACGGTTACATTCTGTCACGGTGTTTTCCATGACAGTGACCCAAGGGAAAAACCGAGAAGGGAGAGAGGAGAGGAAAAGAAACTGCGTCAGTGGCCGCGCGGCCGCCCAAGCAGAGCCGCGCTCCGGGGGGGAGGGGGAAACAGCAGGAAGAGATGGGTCTACAAGAAGACAACGGCACGATCTGAGAAGGAACGGTAACTTTACTAAATATAATAAAATTGAACCACCACAGCCTCCATCAGATCTTTGAAGAGGCGGATGGAACTCTCTCGCACTTCACTTGACACCTGAGGGAGAAGGACGGGAGGACCTCAGGCCACACTCTCGCTGCCCATGGTGAGCATGAGCAAAGGCGTGGCTGATGCGGAAGGAGATGCATCAGTCCCATTCTGCACAAGGACACTGCGGTGGTGCAAAGCAGTGCAACAGGTTTACAGCACGGGGTGCCTGTGCCTCATAGTGCTCCCCCAGCCACCCCACCAAGACAAAGAAGCAGAGCTCCCCAGGCTCGAAGCCAAGGAGGAGAGGAGACAGGCCTGGCCCCCAGCAGTGCCTCTGGGGCACGAGCTGCCTGCTTAGCCTCCACCTCCCTGCTACAACACCCGGAGACAACGCCTGGTGTTGGAAGTAAAGGGAGTGCTCGTGGGTTTGAGAGCAACCGTTGGCAGAAGGTGCTTTGCGCAGGACTCAGTATGGGCCACAACACAGAGGCTTTGCATCACTGACAGCGACAAAGCTGACAGGGACAAGGCTGGCTGACCTGCATGGCTCTGAAGACATCCCACAGAAGCCCAAAGGAGACAGGAGAATGAAAAGGCCCTCCTGCTGAGCACGCACCCACAGAGCTTGGATTCCCACACCAGACTTACGTGATTGAATAGAGGCAGGATCTTCTCAGCCAGCATCGGAGCAATGGAACTGGCCTCTCTCTTCACCAGATGGTTCACCATGTTTCTGAAGATATTCATCACCTCCACTGTGACATGCGCATTGCCAGTACTCATGGTCTCCATGATATTTGGCAGCAGGGCCCGTATTTCTCTTGCCTGTCCAAAACACACAATTTCCTTATCATCAAAAGGGTACTGGCCTCCCTGGTTTAAAAGCTCAGGTTTCAGAGCACCTGCCACACGCCTTGCTTCCTGGCGACTGTTTCAAGAAATTGGAGCCCCAGTAGGGCACCTTAAGTACCGAAAAAACAGGACTAAATGCCCCAACGAGGCAAATACGTAGATTTCAGTTGAGGACACTCAGGTCCCTGAGGTAACGGACCTGGATTCCTCAGAGGACAAGGTCTCTAAATCAGATCTCAAAGCTCCATCTATGATGGATCCCTTTGAGATCTGCCCAATTATAACTCAGAAAACAAAGAAAGTACAAGATAGACCGGCAGGGTTGCCTTCTGACCAACAGCCTCCTGCTGAAACATGTTTTCATTTAACAGCTCGCCCCTAGTACAGTGGTTCCATCAAAAGCCTAGGGAAAGAATACCATCGTGGTTATTATGACTATGGGATGCAGGAGCTGAAAGTGTATTAGTTAATGGGACAGAAAGTCCAAGATCGCTTCTATAACCCTACACCCAGCCCTGAGGCTAAGATTACATGCCACCATCCAATATAATAAAGAAAACGACTCTATTATAGACTGGTTGATGGCGGCAGGCCGACTAACTTGGCCAATAAAACAGACTTACTACTTCTTACGGGTTTATGGTCCTCTATGGAGGACTTCCAAACGTACATTTGAGAACTGGGTATGAGGGAGGCCATGTGTTCCGACACATTTGAAGGCCCAGACACAGAAAAATTCTCGGTAGGTGTGAGAGACCTGATATTGCAGCAAGCCCCTTCTCATCTTTATGGGACATTGGTGTCCATACTAAATCTGTTAGTAGCTTTAGAAGCCATTGTCCAACAAGCAACTCAACTGGTAGCAGACCTGGGGGAAACAGCGCGCATAAGGACTAGGCGCAATGTCCGCATGGTGGAGGAAGCCGAGGCCTTCCCACTTAGAACCCAGAAGACTGCCCCACGGACACCCTGATCAGGCCCCATACAGGCGTCTCAGAAAACCATGTTCAATGATCTTATACGGGCCAAGGTTGCATTTGCCAAAATCGATGGACAGCCCAACCATATTTTATTCCAGTTATGGAAACAACTAAGAAACAATCAAGAGTTTCCGAGTAGTCCCAGAAAATTGGGAGTCCAAATACTACAAGAAGCACCTACTACAACCTGGAATTTAGCTGATTTTATAGTACCAAAAAGGAAGAGAAATCCTCCACAGCTGTCTTGGGCTACAATGCCTGAGCCACCTGTGGTAAAAGTTCTCAATCTGTCAAAATTCATGGAGTGACAAGGGACACTGGTTCTCTTAGGGCCTCCAGATGGGACCAGAGGCCCTGTGTTGAACTGTCAGTATTCTGGTCAGAAATAGATGTTCAAAGAGTAATGGCTTCATTAAACACCGGTGTGGAAACATCGATTATGTATGGAGATCCATCTAGATTTAAGGGTAATAAAGTGATGATTAGTGAGTTTAGGGGACAGACCATTCCGGTCATTCCAACATGGTTGAAACTGGGGGTTGGGCATCTCCTACCATGGGAGTATAAAGTGTCCATGCCCGAGAGTTATTCAGGGATTGGGGCAATCGACATTTCATGAGGTCTGACTCTCTGGACGTCTGTGAGAGAGTTCCGGCTTTGGCAAAAATACTTTAGATTACGTTTTGCATGGCCCCTCAATACTGTCTGTATTGCACAAATACTATTTGATTGATGAAACCACACCAGTTTACTAATGTAAGACAGTATTGACTCCCGGGGAGACAAGATGAAATATCAAGGATGGTACAGGAACTAGAAAAAGTAGTCATTATAAAACGTGCACACAGCCCATACAACCATCCTGCCACTCATACAATCCGGTTTGAAGAGGGGGATGGTCAGAGTATCCAGTGAGCAGAGTTGTGAAGACAGATCACCATGCGTTAGGAAGACATTGTTTTCAAAGTCTGGTCTTGGGAATTCTCTTGTTTTCAAAGTTCTTGCGAGCAACCTGGTCATGCTGTTTAGGCTTGGGGATGATAAAACTTTGCCCTTCAATACAAGGTTGTTATGGTTTGATGCCAGTATTGCACATCAGAACACCAACTGGGAGTTCAAGAGTTAATGCTGTGGCAGGGAGTGGCAGAGGGGTGGTGCTCCTGAGCAGACACCAGCCTCTCTCGCTCTCAGTGTTCCCTCTCGGCTTCCGTGGAGATAAAATATGTGTGCTTCTCCTGCATTTTTTCTAAGGAAAGATCTAAGAATGGGTTTGGAAACATTTGTTTCTCTCAATTCTTTGATTGTGTTAGATTTAGTAAATTTACGGTTCCTCTACATATCCTTTTTTAAATTTTTATTTATTTATTTATTTTTTAAACCATTGTCTACGAATCCTTCGCCCACCCCCTCTCCCAACTCCCCCTTCCAGAGCAGGTGGTTTCACAGTGCTAGCTGAATAGTGCCATGAGCCAGTCCCATACTGTTGCTGGACGCGTTTCATGTCTCATCATCAGGATTATCCCAGCTGCCAGAGAACGAACTGCCAGGTGGGCATCATCTTCCAAAGGCTGAAGGCCTGCAACAGAGGGAAGCAGAGCAGAGATGAAGCCCACTGATCTGGGGGTGCAGCATTTCCTTGCAGCCTGACAAGGCACGGCTGCATACTGCCCAGGCTCTGCCCCATCCCTAGTCCCAGAACACATAGCGCTGCCCTCACTCACCACTGCGGATTTCATTCATCAGTTCCTCACTTTCAATCCTGGAGTGCTCCACAGCCCGCCCTAGGTAGAGAGTTCCCATCAGACCCCCATTCAACAACACACTCCCAGGAGCACTGGCTGCAGCCCAGCCAGCCCAGCTGCTTCCCCTGCTGTGCCCAGGAAGGTACAGTGCATGAGCGGGGAACTGATCAAGGCGCCCATCAGGGCTACCAGCACATTCAGGCTGTATCTAGGGGGTGCAGGGCTAAGGGCAAGACCCAAAGAGGGAACTCAGGGGCTGCACTCACAAATGAGTTTAGCTGCCTCAATTTTCACAGAGGCCTGAGAATCCTTCAGGTATGGCAGGCTCTGCCGCAGGTAACCTTCCACTCTCTTCCGGTTTTCAAACAGCTGGAAAAGAGCACAAAGGCATGGGGCTTGCAGACACAACCCAGCTTCTGGTGTCACCCCTCCTGTCTGTATCCCCTTCCCACAAGCAGGGGGGCTGTGGCTGTGGGGTTGTCCTTACCAAGCACTTCCCAATCCACACTGTGTTCTGTTCCTGGGCCAGGCGCTTGAGCTTCTTCCACCTCAGGAACTTTGCACAAGTGACCAGGGTTTCCCCAGCAGCCTACAGAGATCAGACGCTGGGAGTTGGCACCACAGACACACATCCTAGGAGTCTGAATGCTTGCTAGCCTGGCCCTCAATTCCCAGTAAAGCCCTGAACTGAGCACAGCCTTGCCTGGTCAGGTCTGAAATGTGTACCTGTGCAACACACGGGCTCTCATCACTCATCCGAAAGAGCAGAGGAAGCAGGCCCCCATGCACGTTCTTCTTCATGTTTCCCTTCTGCCACCACACCACAGCCTCCATCAGATCTTTGAAGAGGCGGATGGAACTCTCTCGCACTTCACTTGACACCTGAGGGAGAAGGACGGGAGGACCTCAGCGCCACACTCTCGCTGCCCATGGTGAGCATGAGCAAAGGCGTGGCTGATGCGGAAGGAGATGCATCAGTCCCATTCTGCACAAGGACACTGTGCGCTGGTGCAAAGCAGTGCAACAGGTTTACATCACGAGGTTCCTTTGTCTCACAGTGCTCCCCCAGCCACCCTACAAAGGCCAAGCAGAGCTCCCCAGGCCCGAAGCCAAGGAGGAGACAGGCCTGGCCCTCAGCAGTGCCTCTGGGGCTCGAGCTGCCTGCTTAGACTCCACCTCCCTGCTACAACACCCGGAGACAACGCCTGGTGTTGGAAGTAAAGGGAGTGCTCGTGGGTTTGAGAGCAACCATTGGCAGAAAGTGTTTTGTGCATTGCAGTATGGGCCACCACACAGAGGCTTTGCATCACTGACAGCGACAAAGCTGACAGGGACAAGGCTGGCTGAGCTGCATGGCTCTGAAGACATCCCACAAAAGCCCAAAGGAGCCAAGAGAACGGATAAGGCCGTCCTGCTGAGCACGCATCCACAGAGCTTGGATTCCCACACCAGACTTACGTGATTGAATAGAGGCAGGATCTTCTCAGCCAGCATCGGAGCAATGGAACTGGCCTCTCTCTTCACCAGATGTTTCACCATGTTTCTGAAGACATTCATCACCTCCACTGTGACATGTGTATTGCCAGTACTCATGGCCTTCATGATATTTGGCAGCAGGGCCCATATTTCTCTTGCCTGTCCAAAACACACAATTTCCTTATCATCAAAAGGGTACTGGCCTCCCTGGTTTAAAAGCTCAGGTTTCAGAGCACCTGCCACACGCCTTGCTTCCTGGCAGCAGCCACCGGAATGGCAGTAGCAGAATCAAAGCAGGTGATGGTCATGGGTGCACAGAGAGTGATGGGAAAGATAGGAGAATGATGGCAGGAGATCAAGGACTCTTTGTCCCCTGTACAGTTACCCCAGGTAACCCATCAGGAAAGCTCCAGGAAATCTCCCCAGGCCCCACCACCCCAACTCCTGAGTCTCAGGCAAGGCCACGGCACAACGATGCCCACCACCCCAGCACCACGCTGCCAACAGGGCTTCATTTGACTAGGTCCTGCTCACCGTCTCACGTCTCTCTGATAGCAGGAGAAGGCCTCTGAGCCCCAGCCACAGTATTGGCAGGCTTTCCATCTTCAGAATATTCTGGAGGAGTGCAGGCTTACATAAATCTCTGAGGGTCTTCTCGGTGGGAGGCATCACCTGAAACAAAGGCAGCGGTGAGAGCCGGACAGAGGCAGCAGGACTCCGTGCAGCCTGCATCTCCTGGCTCCTCTGGCAGCTCACTGGCAGGGCGCTGGGAGAACACAGCCTGGCCTGGGGCAGCAGTGTCCATGGAAATCGTGACGGTCCCCCTGTGCTCCAGGCCTAGCACTACACAGGCCTGCTTCTCCTGCCCTCTGACCAGTCACAGCTTTGCGGAGCATTTGGCCGGCAGAATCTACCACAGAAACGGCACCAGACTTGGGTGGCCAGGAGCACTTCCCCTCCCCGGCCCTTCAGCCTGCTCAGCCTGTGCAGATGCCATGGCTTCATCCCTGACCCTGCCATAGTCCTGACTGCCTCTGCCCAACCCTAGGTTTCCAGTCTGGGTGGGGTGGGCAAGGCAGGAGAATCTGGGTGCTGGGGCAGGAGAGCCCTGAAACAGAGCACAGTGCCTTGTCTGGTAACTCACAATTAGATGAAGAAGGCCCAGCTCCGCTGCGGTGATGTCAAAGATCTCCCAGAGCAGTGGGTCCTGGAGAACATTGTGTATTTCTTCCAAGATCCTCGCAGGAGTCTCAGGCAGGTGAAGCATCGACTTCCACATGTCCAGGGTAGTGCTGCAAAGCAAGAGCAATGCTATGTCAGCAGGGCTGCCTCAGCCACAGCACCATGGCTCCAGCATAACCCAGGCTGTGCTGCAGCCCTGGCCCTGCCACCCCACTGGCTCGCAGAGGCCTGGGGACCCGGCTGCTTGGGTGAGCAGGAGGGGCTGAGATGGCCTTCCCCGAGGGGCAGGGCAGGAGCCGGGTAGGAGGCTCTAAGCTGCCGTGGTCGGCGTTGGCTGCTGCAGCCCTGACTGGCCCACCAGCACTGAAAAGCACAGTGGGATGGAAGGCCTGCTCCTCAATGCTGTCCTGCAGCTTTCTTTGTCTCTGGCAGCCAGAGCATCCTTCAAGTCCTATTCTTCCCATGCAATCAATGTGTGGGACTGTCAGGGCTGGTACCTGTTATTCTGTGGAAGTCTCGTCAACACGCTCATCATCACGTTCGTAGGAAAGTGGTTGCTGAGCGCATCAAGCACCGAGAAAAGGATCTCCTGAAGCGATGTGCTGATGCTTCCCAGGTTGCTGTGGATGAACTCCACAATCGTTGGTACCTGGTTGGAAGAGACAGGGAGATCGCTGCTGCTGCTGGACTGCAGACATTTGCCCCATTGCCACTGATACTGCTGTCCATCCCACTGCTCTTTCCTGGCATAAAATGATTTTGGATGCTCACGAGCTGTGGAGGGCAGGGCAGGGCAGAGCTGGGCAGGACAGAGCGTAGGTTCATAGGTTCATAAGGTTGGAAAGGACCTACAAGATCATCTAGTCCAACCTTCCTCCTATCACTATCCCTACCCAACTACTAAATCAAATCCTTTAGCACCTCCTCTAAACACTTCTTGAACTGCATTAGGGATGGTGCCCCAACCACCTCCCTAGGCAGGCCAATCCAGTGCCTGACCACTCTTTCAGAAAAAAAATGGGCAGGGCAGGGCTGGGCAGGAATGAGCAGAGACAGTGCACTGCAGTACAGCCCCATACTGCTTACATCCATCAGCCAGATGCCAGGCTTTGTCAGAATCACATCCAGTATAATCTTGGCTCTGTTCTTCTCCTTAATCCTACTGTCTTTAATGGTGGTCTCAAGAGTCATGAGGACGAAATCAGTCCTCTGAGAAGGGAGAAGTCTTTCTGCAAGTAACTGTAGGAAGGAAAGAAGGAAGGGAGTAAAAACATGTCAAACTGAGAGAGAGTGAACATGGACTAGGGTGGAACGTTGGCCAAGGTGCAAGACTGGAGGAAAAGGAAAGGTGAAGACCCTCCTTTTAAGGAAGAAGCATGCTGAGGGCTCCCAACAGTAGCCAAGCTCATCTCGCAGTACCCCTGAGCTGTAGGCTGCTCTGGGATGCAGGGAGGGGGGAGACAGGCTGGCTGGAAAGGTCCTGGCTCCTTACCTTCCCCCAGTGACTGCTGGCCAGGAAACCACAAACCTTCCACATCCGCACCATTGCCCTGTCACGCACAACTTTGGTCTCCGAGCTGGTGAAAGGCAGCAGCACCTGTGAGGAGAAGAGCTTCTGGTTTGCCTGGGAGCTGCTGATGGCCACTCCAGCTGCTCCCAGTTCCATTCCCATGAAGAAGGCACAAATTATATCAAAGAGAGGTGTGGGGACAGAGCTCTGCAACAGACAGACCTCCAAGATGCCGTGCAGCTCCTTATTGACGCTGGGGGTGGGATAGTTCACCACCAATATCTGCAGCATCTCATCCATAGCATGCAGGGTCTGCAAGGAGGATAGTAGGATATGGAAGTCTCTCAGAGGTCCCTCTCACCTCCAAAAGACTGCTGTGAACTCCTCTCACTATTGAGCAAAAACACCTGCAGATCTATGCACAGTCTGGGACAGGACCCAGGGCTGCAGAGCTGCAGTGTGCAGAGCCCGCTGCAAGCAGGGTGGGTTGCCTGGCCCACAGCAAACGTGAGAGAGAAGGGGTGAAGGGAAGCAAGATCCTGCCCCACAAGGATTGTCAGTAATCTCTGGACACAAGTAATCCAAGGGGGCAACCCAGAGACACCAGGTCTGCAGTTCACCCACTACGTACATGGTTGTAGAGGCAAGTGTTCAAGTCCTCTTCTGGAGGAAGGTAGAAGATGACTTTGAAGCACATGTGTAGGAGATGTGATATTTCATCCTCTGTAATGGCCTTCATTTTGCTGCAAATAGAGAGACCTCGATGCTAGGAGCGGTGCCTCGATGCTGAGGCAGGGGTAGAAGAAGTCCTCCCCTGGGCAGGACTCCCTGGGAGAGATGGGTAGCCCTGCCAGGAGGTGCCTTCTCCTCCACGGGGCTGGAGTACGGGAGAGCTGAGGCCATCCCTGCCCAGATGGGGGATACCTCACTGATAGGGTCAGGGCCACCGGGATCATGGCCTGGGGATGTGCTGGCTACACCAGGGGCTGGGCAGGTACCTCAAGTCAGCAATGGCATTCATGCTCTGGTATGGCAGTGTTGTGCTCAGCGACCTTGTGGGCTCCTCGAGCAGTAGAACCTGCAAAGCACAACTGGGATGGCACCTGGCAGCCACCACGCCCAGCACCAGCAAGCCTAGCACTGCCTGGCAGGGCCTGAGAAGCTCCAGTGCCCCTTAACCAGCACTGGCACACACATGCTGTTGTACACCCCCACTGCTGGGTGTACTACACCCCACTCAGCTACACCTGGAATCCCGCCTGAGGAATCTTGGTGCCTGTGCATGATTTCCCTGCCTCCCCCTGCCCCAGCCCTGTCCTCACAGGGTAGAGTTACACAGGGGCCATGTCCGCTCACCCTGATATTCTCTGCTATACTGTTTGTGGAGCAGAAGACATCCAGGCCCTGTGTCAAGCCCGTTCTGGCAGCAGTGCTGCAGAGTGTGCGGATGCTGTTCAGGAACTGCACCTTTTGTTCCAGATCCTGGTGGGCACACAGAGATGGAGTGTGAGTGGGGAGAGCTATGGCCGTAGGGACCAACCATCATGGGGTGCAAAGCAGTGCGGGATGCCTGGAGGGCAGCAGCTGTGCACAGCCAGCAGCCCTCCTGCAGCCTGGCAGCAGAGCCGGAGGGACAATCCGGAGATGCAGGCACAGCAGAGCTGGAGGCTCGTGCAGTTACCTTTTTCATGTGTACATCAGAAACGTAGGCCTTGATGAAAACTGCAGCCTCCTTTTCCCCTTCACACACAGGCACACAGTCAAAAGGGTACTGGCCTCCCTGGTTTAAAAGCTCAGGTTTCAGAGCACCTTCCACACGCCTTGCTTCCTGGCAGCAGCCACCGGAATGGCAGTAGCAGAATCAAAGCAGGTGATGGTCATGGGTGCACAGAGAGTGATGGGAAAGATAGGAGAATGATGGCAGGAGATCAAGGACTCTTTGTCCCCTGTACAGTTACCCCAGGTAACCCATCAGGAAAGCTCCAGGAAATCTCCCCAGGCCCCACCACCCCAACTCCTGAGTCTCAGGCAAGGCCACGGCACAACGATGCCCACCACCCCAGCACCACGCTGCCAACAGGGCTTCATTTGACTAGGTCCTGCTCACCGTCTCACGTCTCTCTGATAGCAGGAGAAGGCCTCTGAGCCCCAGCCACAGTATTGGCAGGCTTTCCATCTTCAGAATATTCTGGAGGAGTGCAGGCTTACATAAATCTCTGAGGGTCTTCTCGGTGGGAGGCATCACCTGAAACAAAGGCAGCGGTGAGAGCCGGACAGAGGCAGCAGGACTCCGTGCAGCCTGCATCTCCTGGCTCCTCTGGCAGCTCACTGGCAGGGCGCTGGGAGAACACAGCCTGGCCTGGGGCAGCAGTGTCCATGGAAATCGTGACGGTCCCCCTGTGCTCCAGGCCTAGCACTACACAGGCCTGCTTCTCCTGCCCTCTGACCAGTCACAGCTTTGCGGAGCATTTGGCCGGCAGAATCTACCACAGAAACGGCACCAGACTTGGGTGGCCAGGAGCACTTCCCCTCCCCGGCCCTTCAGCCTGCTCAGCCTGTGCAGATGCCATGGCTTCATCCCTGACCCTGCCATAGTCCTGACTGCCTCTGCCCAACCCTAGGTTTCCAGTCTGGGTGGGGTGGGCAAGGCAGGAGAATCTGGGTGCTGGGGCAGGAGAGCCCTGAAACAGAGCACAGTGCCTTGTCTGGTAACTCACAATTAGATGAAGAAGGCCCAGCTCCGCTGCGGTGATGTCAAAGATCTCCCAGAGCAGTGGGTCCTGGAGAACATTGTGTATTTCTTCCAAGATCCTCGCAGGAGTCTCAGGCAGGTGAAGCATCGACTTCCACATGTTCAGGGTAGTGCTGCAAAGCAAGAGCAATGCTATGTCAGCAGGGCTGCCTCAGCCACAGCACCATGGCTCCAGCATAACCCAGGCTGTGCTGCAGCCCTGGCCCTGCCACCCCACTGGCTCGCAGAGGCCTGGGGACCCGGCTGCTTGGGTGAGCAGGAGGGGCTGAGATGGCCTTCCCCGAGGGGCAGGGCAGGAGCCGGGTAGGAGGCTCTGGGCTGCCGTGGTCGGCGTTGGCTGCTGCAGCCCTGACTGGCCCACCAGCACTGAAAAGCACAGTGGGATGGAAGGCCTGCTCCTCAATGCTGTCCTGCAGCTTTCTTTGTCTCTGGCAGCCAGAGCATCCTTCAAGTCCTATTCTTCCCATGCAATCAATGTGTGGGACTGTCAGGGCTGGTACCTGTTATTCTGTGGAAGTCTCGTCAACACGCTCATCATCACGTTCGTAGGAAAGTGGTTGCTGAGCACATCAAGCACCGAGAAAAGGATCTCCTGAAGCGATGTGCTGATGCTTCCCAGGTTGCTGTGGATGAACTCCACAATCGTTGGTACCTGGTTGGAAGAGACAGGGAGATCGCTGCTGCTGCTGGACTGCAGACATTTGCCCCATTGCCACTGATACTGCTGTCCATCCCACTGCTCTTTCCTGGCATAAAATGATTTTGGATGCTCACGAGCTGTGGAGGGCAGGGCAGGGCAGGGCTGGGCAGGACAGAGCGTAGGTTCATAGGTTCATAAGGTTGGAAAGGACCTACAAGATCATCTAGTCCAACCTTCCTCCTATCACTATCCCTACCCAACTACTAAATCAAATCCTTTAGCACCTCCTCTAAACACTTCTTGAACTGCATTAGGGATGGTGCCCCAACCACCTCCCTAGGCAGGCCAATCCAGTGCCTGACCACTCTTTCAGAAAAAAAATGGGCAGGGCAGGGCTGGGCAGGAATGAGCAGAGACAGTGCACTGCAGTACAGCCCCATACTGCTTACATCCATCAGCCAGATGCCAGGCTTTGTCAGAATCACATCCAGTATAATCTTGGCTCTGTTCTTCTCCTTAATCCTACTGTCTTTAATGGTGGTCTCAAGAGTCATGAGGACGAAATCAGTCCTCTGAGAAGGGAGAAGTCTTTCTGCAAGTAACTGTAGGAAGGAAAGAAGGAAGGGAGTAAAAACATGTCAAACTGAGAGAGAGTGAACATGGACTAGGGTGGAACGTTGGCCAAGGTGCAAGACTGGAGGAAAAGGAAAGGTGAAGACCCTCCTTTTAAGGAAGAAGCATGCTGAGGGCTCCCAACAGTAGCCAAGCTCATCTCGCAGTACCCCTGAGCTGTAGGCTGCTCTGGGATGCAGGGAGGGGGGAGACAGGCTGGCTGGAAAGGTCCTGGCTCCTTACCTTCCCCCAGTGACTGCTGGCCAGGAAACCACAAACCTTCCACATCCGCACCATTGCCCTGTCACGCACAACTTTGGTCTCCGAGCTGGTGAAAGGCAGCAGCACCTGTGAGGAGAAGAGCTTCTGGTTTGCCTGGGAGCTGCTGATGGCCACTCCAGCTGCTCCCAGTTCCATTCCCATGAAGAAGGCACAAATTATATCAAAGAGAGGTGTGGGGACAGAGCTCTGCAACAGACAGACCTCCAAGATGCCGTGCAGCTCCTTAGTGACGCTGGGGGTGGGATAGTTCGCCACCAATATCTGCAGCATCTCATCCATAGCATGCAGGGTCTGCAAGGAGGATAGTAGGATATGGAAGTCTCTCAGAGGTCCCTCTCACCTCCAAAAGACTGCTGTGAACTCCTCTCACTATTGAGCAAAAACACCTGCAGATCTATGCACAGTCTGGGACAGGACCCAGGGCTGCAGAGCTGCAGTGTGCAGAGCCCGCTGCAAGCAGGGTGGGTTGCCTGGCCCACAGCAAACGTGAGAGAGAAGGGGTGAAGGGAAGCAAGATCCTGCCCCACAAGGATTGTCAGTAATCTCTGGACACAAGTAATCCAAGGGGGCAACCCAGAGACACCAGGTCTGCAGTTCACCCACTACGTACAGGGTTGTAGAGGCAAGTGTTCAAGTCCTCTTCTGGAGGAAGGTAGAAGATGACTTTGAAGCACATGTGTAGGAGATGTGATATTTCATCCTCTGTAATGGCCTTCATTTTGCTGCAAATAGAGAGACCTCGATGCTAGGAGCGGTGCCTCGATGCTGAGGCAGGGGTAGAAGAAGTCCTCCCCTGGGCAGGACTCCCTGGGAGAGATGGGTAGCCCTGCCAGGAGGTGCCTTCTCCTCCACGGGGCTGGAGTACGGGAGAGCTGAGGCCATCCCTGCCCAGATGGGGGATACCTCACTGATAGGGTCAGGGCCACCGGGATCATGGCCTGGGGATGTGCTGGCTACACCAGGGGCTGGGCAGGTACCTCAAGTCAGCAATGGCATTCATGCTCTGGTATGGCAGTGTTGTGCTCAGCGACCTTGTGGGCTCCTCGAGCAGTAGAACCTGCAAAGCACAACTGGGATGGCACCTGGCAGCCACCACGCCCAGCACCAGCAAGCCTAGCACTGCCTGGCAGGGCCTGAGAAGCTCCAGTGCCCCTTAACCAGCACTGGCACACACATGCTGTTGTACACCCCCACTGCTGGGTGTACTACACCCCACTCAGCTACACCTGGAATCCCGCCTGAGGAATCTTGGTGCCTGTGCATGATTTCCCTGCCTCCCCCTGCCCCAGCCCTGTCCTCACAGGGTAGAGTTACACAGGGGCCATGTCCGCTCACCCTGATATTCTCTGCTATACTGTTTGTGGAGCAGAAGACATCCAGGCCCTGTGTCAAGCCCGTTCTGGCAGCAGTGCTGCAGAGTGTGCGGATGCTGTTCAGGAACTGCACCTTTTGTTCCAGATCCTGGTGGGCACACAGAGATGGAGTGTGAGTGGGGAGAGCTATGGCCGTAGGGACCAACCATCATGGGGTGCAAAGCAGTGCGGGATGCCTGGAGGGCAGCAGCTGTGCACAGCCAGCAGCCCTCCTGCAGCCTGGCAGCAGAGCCGGAGGGACAATCCGGAGATGCAGGCACAGCAGAGCTGGAGGCTCGTGCAGTTACCTTTTTCATGTGTACATCAGAAACGTAGGCCTTGATGAAAACTGCAGCCTCCTTTTCCCCTTCACACACAGGCACACAGTCAGCATCTAAGCAGGGAGGAGAGTGAGCATTGCTATAGCCTGCAGAGGGGCCGAAGGCAGGCGCGAGCAGAGGAAGGAGCTCTGCCCTGTCCAGCCGTGTGCCCGCTCCCCTGGCACAGTGTGCCCGTGGCTGTGAGGATAAGGGGCCCTGGTGTCGAGCAGGGGGCACTCGCTGGCCCAGCCCTGCCCGCAGTGCTGGGTGGGGACCCTCACTCACCATTACTCAGCACCTGCACCTCAGTCTCCTCACAGGGCTCCGGTGGAGGTGTTCTCCTGTCAGAATCGCTTTTCCTCTCCCAGGCCACACTGGGGTTGCTTGGGGGTTTGTTCTCCATCCTGCTGGATGAGCACTGCTAGTGTGAGGGGGCAGCCACTGAGCTGCTGAGGCTGGAGGTGGGTTGCGCTCGGGGGCTCCTTGCCAGACGCGCACACTCCTGCCTTGTCCCCTCCCTGTCCTGCGTGACACTGAGTGGTCTCTGGTATCCATGGGTGTCTTGGGATGAGTCACAAAGGGCCCCGCTATGACACGCTACCCCGCCCGGGCGGGGCTGTTTCCGAGCCACAGCTTCAAATGGTTCAGAAGAAACTTCTCCAGGGGGAAGGATGTGTGTGCCTGCTTACCCACAAAGCTATGCAAGAGCTGTCAGACTGTCCAGGCCCTCGTGCTTCTGCTGTGAGGCCATAGACGGCCACAGCGGGACAGTGCAAGTATCACAGAATCACAGAATCATAGGGGTTGGAAGGGACCTCTAGAGATCGAGTCCAACCCCCCTGCCAAAGCAGGTTCCCTACACCAGGTCGCACAGGTAGGCGTCCAGGCGGGTCTTGAATATCTCCAGAGAAGGAGATTCCACAACTCCCCTGGGCAGCCTGTGCCAGTGCTCCGTCACCCTCACCGTAAAGAAGATCTTGCACGCATTCATGCGGAACCTCCTGTGCTGCAGTTTCTGGCCATTTCCCCTTGTCCTGTCTCCACACACTGCTGAAAAGTGTCTGGCCTACACACCTTGTCCCCCACACCTCAGCTATTTATAAACCTGGATCAGGTCCCCTCTCAGTCTTCTTTTCTCAAGGCTAAAGAGACCCAGTTCACTAAGCCTTTCTTCATAGGGGAGATCCTCCAGGCCCTTCACCATCTTTGTGGCCCTGCGCTGGACTCTTTCCAAGAGATTTGTGATTCTATGATTCTTATCTGTAGTGCAGGCTTGCAAGTCCTTACAAGTCTGAGATTACTGTCATCATCCTGGGAACTGTCTAAACTCCCTGAGTGCTGCCCCAGTTGTTTTTGTTTTTGTTTTTGTTTTTGTTTTGGCA
Organism: Cyrtonyx montezumae; assembly: GCF_038088225.1. Lineage (NCBI taxonomy): Eukaryota > Metazoa > Chordata > Aves > Galliformes > Odontophoridae > Cyrtonyx > Cyrtonyx montezumae. The sequence continues at coordinate 4,107,648 of NW_027072039.1, forward strand.
CCATGCCAAAAAACATATTTGTTTTCTCCCATAAAACTGTTCTTCAAGAGATTATATTTCATCATGTACCTATTTTTAATAGTGAGAATGTACTGGACCTTAATTAAGTCCACCATTATACTCTATGGAGCGGCACATTCAAGTAAGAAATTAAAAGCACTGGTGGAAACCCCTATTTCGTGCCTGCATACAGTGTTGTATGGTTTGAACATTTAATGTTACATGCCAGAGGAAGTCACTAGCTTTGCAGAACGTGTGATTTTTAATCCGGTTTCCAGCCTCTCCCTTCAATATCTTATACTTCTTTGAATGCTCAGTCCACCATCATATTGTCAATCTCCCTGAATGTATTCTGTAGGGTTGCGAGGCAGAGCCGCGGGTCTCCGGTGCTCGTGGTAGCCTCATGAAGGGCTCATGGGAGAGAGGGACTCGGGTGAGATCGGGTGTCACGGGACCTTGGGGCAGAGCAGGCGCTTCGAGTGTACGGGTATAAAAGGCTTTGTTGTGCAGCAATAAACTGGAACCCGGCGCTTGACACCGTGTGTCCAACCTGTTTCTCCATGGGCTGGGGATGTCCAGAACGGAGGGGCATTAAGCCTTGTGTTGCACCTTGTCTGGCCCACCAGTAGCAACATATTCCTCATCGTCATCTGTGTATACAGTGTTTTGAGGAGGCCTGCCCCAAAGCTGGAGAATACTGAGTGACAGGGAGTGTGGAGGGACATGGGAGAGACCTTAGAGAGACGGGCATTGCTGGTGTAATGAAACCCTACTCCTGAATGCTTGCAAGATCCTGTGAACCTAAGCAGATATTGGAGACAGGGATATTGTGGCTCTAGCAGATCTGAGGAGGCACAAATTATTTCAGTGCCGGCTTATGCCTACTGAGCCCTATTCAATACGGTCCTACAGAGGGAGAGAGTCTCCAAAATTGAGGGAGAGAGTCTCTGAGACAAAAGGAAGAGATTCCAGAAGGGAGTCAGAGATAAGAGGAAAAATTCATGCGTCCAGAGAGTATTCCTAGTCAAGGAGGAGAGTCTCCAAGTTGTGCAAGAGAGTTTCTGAACTGAGAAGGAAAGTCTCCAAGCCAAAAGGGAAAATGTCCAATTGAAAGAAAGAATCCTAATTCCAAGAGAAAGAATTTCCAATGCAAACGAGACCTCTTCCAAACTGAATGAGACATCTTCCAATCTGAATGAGACACCCTCCAATTCAAAGCGGACAGATTCTGTGTCAACCTAGAGAAAAAGAGGATTGAATGCGAGCAACCTGATCAAGTACAGGAGGCACCAGAATCGATGTCAGTTGCCTCTGTAAGAGGACAGAAATTTAAACAAGCATAGCCTTGTTTAAAGTGGAAGGAAAAGTACGAGGAGAAAGTAGAGGAAGAAGATGCAGGGGAGTGGCTCTCAACAAGTCCACTGTCACTGACATCAAGAGAGGTGACAACAAAACTAAAAGAGAGGAGGAGGAAGGAAAGGAAGAAAATCCAGGGAAAGGGCCTTCAACAGGGCCACTGTCACCGACACCAAGGAAGTTAAAAAAAAACCAAAAACTAACAGTGAAGAAGAAGAAGCTCAGGAAGGCATTGTCACCATTACTACTAGACTTCTGAAAGTGACTGAAATTTGAGGTTCAAGAAAGGTTTTTTCATGGCACTCAAATGAACCCACTGTCACTTGGTTACTTTGATTCTGAGATAGTGGGGCTAACTGTGTGTTGACAGATAGTAGAGAAGCTCAGCAACTGGCAAGTACTGCTAAGGACTCAGCCGTTGACAGAGGTATCAGTAGGTGTCACAGGAATGAGTGAGTCTACAGGTGCGTACAGATCTCCCCTAAACCATCAAGAACTTATTTTAATTGGTCTCGTGCACTAATTCTCCAATCTAATTTTGTGTTGTGGATTCTAAGGCAAATGTAAACAATGTGCATCATTCCTTATTTACAAAGTAAAGTTCTTTCATGTTCACTGATCACTTCTTCACGCACAGTAAACAAAATCCTTACCACTGCCTCCAAGCCTGACTTTGAGTTATTTCATGTCTAAGTACTTTCAGGATCATGGATCGAAAGTATAATAATCATTGCAAAATGTTATTAAGTCAGGTTTCTGCTTGTGATTAGATTATGTGGTATACTGAAACCTTCCGTGAGTGTTTCTGATTCTGTGCTGAAACTCTCCCTTCCTATCCTGGCTGCAGTGCATAAGGGAAGACTTTTTATACTACAGAAATTAATGGAAGTAATGTTCCCTGTCTTCCAGTTGAAGTATTACATTTAGTAACTGGAGACGGGGAAAAGAGAGAAAAGGCTTGGTATCAATACATAGGGTTGTCAGTATGGTTGAATCAACTTATACACAGAATTCATACCAACAGACTGTAGTTGTTCTTCACCTGTAACGGATGAAAGAAAGACCACTGAGACGGCTGTAGCACTACCAAAAATATGGCAATGTTTGTGTAGGAGGTACTAGTGAGACGATGGGAAACCCAAGGTGAACAGGTTTAGGGACCACAAGGATAATCCTCTTCAGTGAAATCAGGGCACTGCTTATCATAACAGTACCCATAGCCAGGAGAGCGTTGTGCAGTTTGCCAGGAGCGTCCCCGGGACCACTGCCATGGCTTGCAGTGACAAGCAGCAGTTGCTTCTGGTTCACAGGGATGCTTTGGCAATATGAGTCTGTCTATTCTCCATGTATCATCTCGGCTCACTTTGGTGCTGGCAGTACTATCAATTTGAGATGAGTTTCTAGGCAATTGTGTTTCATGAGGTTCTCTTGCTTCCCCTCCGCTGCTTCTGTGTGAGTAGCATGAAGACCCTTTGTACTAGGAGACTTCTGTACTCTCATCTGAGCGCATGGGTCACCTTTCAGGTGACACAGAGCCAGCAGGAGAGAGCAGCTGCAGTTAGCATCTCCTTTGGCAACTCCCGTGGAAAACCCTCAATCCTGCACCAGACCAGCTTTGTCCACAAAGACTCATCCTATGACTTTTTTTCCCCAGGAAGGCATAAGAAGCCAAATACACAAAGGAGTAAATTTAAAAACCAATCACCTTCTCCTTAATCTTGAGATGACAAAGCTGCCAGTTCTGCTGGGCCACTACTCCACTCTGTCAGCTATTTCCTTGCACTGTCATGTTCATGTTTAAGTTGCCAATAATGTCATGCAGCAAAAGCATGTTATAGAATTAGCAAATTATTTGAATAATAAAGCATCTTACAGTGCGCAGCTTACAATGTACAGGCACAGGAATGACACAACTGTGCAAGAACTGATCACATAACACAGGTCACAGTACACCTTCAGAATATGGTACTACCAGGAACACAAATACATTTCTACAAGGCTCTTTGCCACACCCGTTTTCTGCACTGTTGATATGTCATGTCGATAGTGTCATACTCACAAGGGTCTGACATAAGTTTCTAGTGTCAGAACTCCCAGGTAACCAATATGACACTGGCTGTGGTATGACTTTGGAAAATTGAGGGCAGGTTTTCATGATGTATGCTGCATGGCCTAAGAAACTCGGCTGAAGATTTGGTCTAGTTGACACTCCATACCATCTACTGAGCCACCTGGTGATGGTAAGAACATTAACTACTATCAGAAAGAACTCCTGAATAGCAAAAGCAAATAATTCACAGAATCATAGAATTGCAGTGGTTGTAAGGAACCTCAAGAGATCACCAAGTCCAAGCCCCTACTATAGCAGGTTCCTACAGTATGTCACAGGGGTAGGCATGTGGACTCTCTCTCTTACTTCCAGGATGTGGGATTCTGAGGGCTAGTCTTTGTAGTAAAGGCTGAAGCAAAGACGGAATTCAGAGTCTACCTTCTCTGTGTTCCTTGTTACCAAGTCACCCACCTCATTTGCTAGAAGACCCATGTTTTCCCTTGTCTTCCCTTCGCCACTGATATACTTAAAAAAACCCTTTCCTTGTTATTCTTTACCACCTTTGGAAGTTCCATTCCAGGAGGGCCTTAGCCTTCCTCATTGCATCCCTAAAGGCTCTGACAACTTTCCTACATTCTTCCCATGTGGACAGACCCTTCTTCCACATTTCATGGACCTGCTAGATAAACAGGGAAACAAAACACCTACACTTAATTTGTATTTTCATTTGTTATACAAGTGAGAGATAAGACTTAGAGAGGTTTGTGATATTTTAACACCCTTTATGAGCTTATCTAACATGAATTAGATGTAAAATAATATGTGTTTGGTACTTCAGTTGAAAGAAAAATGAATACAGGCTACATTATGTGCCCTATGTCTGTGCCATATGACTGTGTCTTGTTCCATAAGGCAGTATTTAAAGGCTATGGTGTTCTTTTTAGGAATGGAACCCACAGATGTTGGGAGCTAAGAAGCATCTCATGGTTGTTCATTAGCACCAGAATCCACCAGGGGATGCTTCTTGCCAGTGTTTGCCATGAACAGGAATTAATTGGAGCCCCCACACATTCAAACTTCAGTTTAAAATGGTATTTTGTTGTTTTTTCTTTTTAGCTTAACTTCATTTCCAGGAGCAGAGAAGCTCAAAGACTGCTTGAAATCTGTGGGAGCTATGTTGTGCAGAAGATACAGACATTCTCCTGAAGAATTATACTCTCCACTTCAGATGACTTATGTATTAGGTTAACTTATACAAGTATTCTATATACATTAAGTTACTATATTCACATTATGTTGTGGTTTTGTGTTTTGTTTTGTTTAATTATTAGCTAAAATTTCTTCAGGGCATAAGACTGAGTTTATGTCAGGCAGCACAGAGTTGCAGTTTCTGCTGGGAAAAATCAGATCAGTTTCTTCAGGACAGCAGTCATCTGCTGTGGGCTGTTGTGCTCCTGGCTGCTACTGATGACAGAGACACTAACAGCAGAGAGAAATATCACTCTCAAATAGAAACCAGCTCCATACCCTGATACTCACAGATAATTCATTGTATGTTGTCCAGTTTTGTGTTAATCAAACAATTTATTGTTATTTTTTCCTAAGATGAATTTATCCCCATGACTGATTTGATTATGGCAATGTCAATGGTTTACGGGCAGGTTCGGCCCGGTTCCGTGACGATTGGTGTAGGAGACGCATGGACCCACACCCCAGGAAAGGGAAAGGGGGAAAGGGAAAGTGGAGATGGGCCTAGAAACAAAACAGCAGCAATGATCTGAGGAGGAAAGCTAATTTACTAAATAGATATCGGAAAGCAAAATAACACAATATAATACAATATAATTGGAATTAAAGCTAATAAATCAAATACAATGAGCAAGAGAGAGTGTCTAAACCAAAGGCCTTACGCTAACGCTGAAGGCGAGATGGCAGTGAGCACCCACTGCTGAGTCAATCCCAAAGGAAAGAGTGTGTCCCATGACTGCAGACAGTTTTTATCTTTTCCTCTGAGCGTAAACTCGTAAGAACGCAAAGCATCGCAAAGTCCTCTGGGGAATGTAGTTCTTCTTCTCTTCTGAGACAGGTATACCTGGAATTATCGATGATCCACCGAGCTGGAATATTAACTCTTTAACTCCAAATGCACTACATGATGTTATGATGTGGAATACCAGTACCAAAAATCATAAAACCATGACATTCCACCCCTTATTCCACATCACTTCATCATGATACATATATATATATATAGAAGAACAATGATTAACATGCATTAAATACACACACACACACACACACGTACAACATATATATATGTATATACATGGATTTACTGACTGCACTCCCCCAACATCAAATTCCCTTGTGGTACACATTGAACATCCCCATTTTTTTGCATTACCCACCACGTGGATCCAGGTCCTTGAGCAAAGACAGTTCCACGGAGAAGTTTGCTCTTTCCGGAAGCCGGAAGGACCCAAACTGCTTTTCCCAACATGTTCTTTACATGTACTACAGGGACCTTATCTCCCTCTACAGTAGGTAGAGATCTGGATTGGGCAGGACCATCGCGATTGATGGATCCTCTGGTGTTGACCAACCAGGTGGCTTCTGCCAAATGCTTCTCCCAGTGCTTAAATGTTCCGCCACCCATTGCTTTCAACATGGTTTTTAACAACCCATTGTACCTTTCAATTTTAGCAGAAGCTGGTGCGTGATAGGGCATATGATAAATCCATTCAATGCCGTGATCTTTGGCCAAAGTATTTACAAGAGAATTTTTGAAATGAGTTCCATTATCAGACTCAATTCTCTCTGGAGTGCCGTGTCGCCATAGGACTTGTTTCTCAAGCCCTAAGATGGTGTTTCGGGCAGTAGCATGGGGTACTGCGTATGTTTCAAGCCACCCAGTGGTTGCTTCCACCATAGTGAGCACATAACGCTTACCACTGCGAGAACATGGCAAGGGGATATAATCAACCTGCCACGCCTCCCCATATTTATACTTTTCCCATCACCCTTCCCTCTAAAGAGGTTTCATCCTCTTGGCTTGTTTAATTGTGGCGCATGTATCACAGTCATGGATAACCTGTGCAATAGAATCCATAGCTAAGTCCACCTCTCGGTCTCTAGCCCATTTATATGTTGCATCTCTTCCTTGATGGCCCGAGGTCTCACGGGCCCATCGAGCTAAAAATAATTCACTCTTGTGTTGCCAGTCCAAGTCTGCTTGAGCCACCTTAACTTTGGCAGCTCGATCTACCTGATGGTTATTTTGTCGTACCTCAGTTGCCCGGCTCTTAGGAACATGAGCATTTACATGGTGCACCTTTACAACCATATGCTTTATGTGGGCAGCAATGTCTCTCCACAGTTCAGCAGCCCAAATAGGTTTACCCCTTCGTTGCCAACCATAGGTTCATAGGTTCATAGGTTCATAAGGTTGGAAAGGACCTACAAGATCATCTAGTCCAACCATCCTCCTATCACTATCCCTACCCAACTACTAAATTAAATCCCTTAGCACCTCATCTAAACGCTTCTTGAACAGCGCTAGGGATGGTGCCTCACCCACCTCCCTAGGCAGGCCATTCCAGTGCCTGACCACTCTTTCAGAGAAAAAATGTTTCCTCAGGTCTAATCTAAATCTTCCCCAGCGCAACTTGTGGCCATTCCCTCTCGTCCTGTCATTATTTATCAGGGAGAAGAGGCCCACCCCCTCCTCACCACAACCTCCCTTCGGGAACCTATGAACCTATGAGCTCAGCCCAGCTGTTCAGCCTAACCAAATCGCTCTGAAGGGCCTCTTTACCCTCAGGCAGTTTGACACATCCTCCCAGCTTGGTGTCATCTGCAAACTTACTGAGGGTACACTCAATTCCCTCGTCTAGGTCATCAATAAAGATATTAAACAAGATGGGCCCCAATACTGACCCTTGGGGGACACCACTCGTAACGGGACACCAGCTGGACTTAACTCCATTAACCACTACCCTCTGGGCATGGCCCTCCGGCCAGTTCTCCACCCAGAGAAGAGTGAACCTGTCCACACCACGGGCTGCCAGTTTCCTCAGGAGAATACTGTGGGAGACCGTGTCAAAGGCCTTGCTGAAGTCCAGGTAGACTACATCAACAGCCTTTCCCTCATCTACCTGTCTGGTCACCCAGTCATAGAAGGAGATGAGGTTGGACAAGCACGACCTGCCCTTGGTGAACACGTGCTGGTTGGGTCTGATCCCCTTGTTGCCATGCATGTGTCGTGTGATCTCCCTCAAGATCATCTGCTCCATAACTTTCCCTGATACTGAGGTCAGACTGACAGGTCTGTAGTTCCCCGGGTCTTCCTTACGGCTTTTCTTGTAGATGGGAGTCACATCAGCAAGCCTCCAATCTTGTGGGACCTCTCCAGATAACCAGGAATGCTGATAGATGGCAGAAAGTGGCTCGGCAATCACCTCTGCTAGCTCCCTCAGCACCTTTGGGTGGATCTCATCTGGCCCCATGGACTTGTGGCAGTTCACATGGAGGAGTAGATCTCTGACCATCTCTGCTTGGATCACAGGGGGTGCATTATGCGCCCTGTCCCGGACTTCCTGGTCAGGGCAAGTACCCTGTGGACAACTGCTCTGTCTATTAAAGACAGATGTGAAGAAGGCATTGAGAACCTCAGCCTTTTCCTTATCATCTGTGGTTATATTCCCTGCCTCGTCAAGTAAAGGAGAGAAATTTTCCTTAGTTTTTCTCTTGCTGTTCATGTATTTGTAAAAGGGTTTCCTGTTCTCCTTTACAGCTGTAGCCAGTCTAAGTTCAAGCTGGGCTTTAGCATTTCTAACTTTCTGCCTGCAAATCTTGGCCAGTTCTCTCTAGTCTCCCCAAGTAGCCTGTCCCATCTTCCAGAGGACATAGACTCTCTTTTTCTCTCGGAGTCTCAACAAAAGTTCCCAGTTCATCCACACTGGTCTTTTTCTCTTCCGACTCAACTTACAGGACTCCGGGACAGCCTGTTCCTGAGCCTTGAAGAATTTCATCTTGAGGAGCATCCAGGCTTCCTGGACTCCTTTACCCCTCAGGAGCAAGTCCCAAGGGACCCTTGCAACAAGTGTCCTGAACAGGTCAAAGTCTGCCCTCCGGAAGTCCAAGGTAGTAGTTTTGCTAGTCACCCTCTTGACATCACCAATAGCAAACTCCACCATTTCATGGTCACTCTGGCCAAGACAATCTCCAACCTTCACATCTCCTACTAGTCCTTCCCTGTTAGTGAAAAGTAGGTCTAGCAAGGCATCTCCCTTGGTAGGTTCTTGTACCAGCTGTGTCAGGAAGCAATCCTCCACACATTCTAGAAATCTAATGGACTGCTTCCTCTGCGCAGTATTATATTTAAAGCATATGTCAGGGAAGTTGAAGTCCCCCATGAGAACGAGTGCTGGCCATAGTGCAACAACTACGAGTTGTTTATAGAACACTTCGCCTATTTCTTCATCCTGACACAGACCCCCACCACGATGTCACTCCTAAAGACTATCCCCCTGATCCTTATCCATAGGGACTCTATCATTTCCAACCTCATTTTGTTTCCATTGCTGTAATCACCCCCCTAAAGCATTTGTCACCATCCATGTGTCAGTGTAAAGATAAAGCACTGAGCCCTATTCAATACGGTCCTAGAGAGGGAGAGAGTCTCCAAAACTGAGGGAGAGAGTCTCTGAGACAAAAGGAAGAGTTTCCAGGAGGGAGTCAGAGATAAGAGGAAAAATTCATGCATCCAGAAAGAGAGTATTTAGAGTATTTATTTCAAAGTCTGGTCTTGGGAATTCTCATGTTTTCAAAGTTCTTGCTAGCAACCTGGTCATGCTATTTAGGCTTGGGGATGATAAAACTTTGCCCTTCAATACAAGGTCGTTGTGGTTTGATGCCGGTATTGCACATCAGAACACCAAGCTGGGAGTTCAAGAGTTAATGCTGTGGCAGGGGGTGGAAAAGGGGTGGAGCTCTGGACCAGACACCAGCTTTTCTCTCTCCCTGTGCTCACTCAGCTGCAGTAAAGTATGTGTGCTTCTCCTGCAGTTTTTCTAAGGTAAGATCTAATATTGGGTATGCAAACATTTGTCTCTCAATTCTTCGATTTTGTTGATTTAGTAAAATTATGGTTCCTCCACGAATTTTATTTTCTATTTTTTTACTTTTTTTAATTTTTGTACTTTTTTTTTTCTTCTTTCATTTTTTTAAACATCCGTTGTCTCTGTAACTTTCGCCCAGCCCCTCCTCCAACCCCAGCCCCCAACAGTGCTAGCTGAACAGTTCCATGCTCTACTCCCTTACTGTTGCTGGATGCGTTGTACATTTCAGCATCAGGATTATCCTGGCTGTCAAAGTACAAACTGGCAGATGGCTATCATCTTCCAAAGGCTGAAGGGCTGCAACAGAGGGAAGCAGAGCAGAGATGAAACCCACTGACCTGCAGGGAGCTTCCACCATCCCGTCTGGCAAAAACCCCTAGTACAGCGGTTCCATCAAAAGCCTAGGGAAAACATACCATAGTGGTTATTATTACTATGAGATGCAGGAGCTGAAAGTGTAATAGTTAATGGGACAGAAATGTCCAAGATCTCTTCTATAACCCTACTCCCAGCCCTGAGGCAAAGATTAAATGCCACCATCCAATATAATAAAGAAAACGACTCTATTATAGACTGGTTGATGGCGGCAGGCCGACTAACTTGGCCTATAAAACAGACTTACTGCTTCTTACGGGTTTATGGTCCTCTATGGAGGACTTCCAAACGTACATTTGAGAACTGAGTATGAGAGAGGCCAAGTGTTCCGACACATTTGAAGGTCCAGACACGGAAAAATTCTCGGTAGGTATGAGAGACCTGATATTGCAGCAAGCCCCTTCTCATCTTTATGGGACATTGGTGTCCATACTAAATCTGTTAGTAGCTTTAGAAGCCACTGTCCAACAAGCAGCTCAACTGGTAGCAGACCTGGGGGAAACAGCGCGCATAAGAACTATGAGCAATGTTCGCATGGTGGAGGAAGCCGAGGCCTTCCCACTTAGAACCCAGAAGACTGCCCCACAGACACCCTGATCAGGCCCCATACAGGTGTCTCAGAAAACCATGTTCAATGATCTTATACGGGCCGGGGTTGCATTTGCCAAAATCGATGGACAGCCCAACCACATTTTATTCCAGTTATGGAAACAATTAAGAAACAATCAGAGTTTCAGAGTAGTCCCAGAAAACTTGTGTTGTGGTTTTGTGGTTTTGATGCCGGTATTCCACATCAGAGCATCATGCAGCAGTGAAGGAGTTAATGCTGGGGGAGCAGCAGAGGGGAGGGGCGGAGCTCCGCACGGGATGCGGGCGGCGCTCGGTCTGGGCGCGTTGCTCTGGGCTGCCGTGGAGGTTCAGCACGTGTGCTTCCCCTGCAGGTCCTCCTTAGCGTAAGCTCATAGCTTTTGGTTTGAAATTTCTTTCTCTCTCTTTCAATTGTTCAATTTTATTAGATTTAGTAAAGTTACCGTTCCTTCTCAAATCGTGCCGTTGTTTTCTTGTAGACCCATCCCTTCCCGCCGTTTCCCCCTCCCCCTCCCGGAGCGCGGCTCTGCTCGGGCGGCCGCGCGGCCACTGACGCAGTTTCTTTTTTTTCTCTCCCCTCTCCCTTCTCGGTTTTCCCTTGGGTCACTGTCACGGATAACACCGTGACAACTGGGAGTCCAAATACTACAAAAAGCACCTACTACAACCTGGAATTTAGCTGATTTTATAGTACCAAATAGGAAGAGAAATCCTCCACAGCTGTCTTGGGCTACAATGCCTGAGCCACCTGTGGTAAAAGTTCTCAATCTGTCAAAATTCATGGAGTGACAAGGGACACTGGTTCTCTTAGGGCCTCCAGATGGAACCAGAGGCCCTGTGTTGAACTGTCAGTATTCTGGTCAGAAATAGATGTTCAAAGAGTAATGGCTTCATTAAACACCGGTGTGAAAACATCAATTATGTATGGAGATCCATCTAAATGTAAGGGTAATAAAGTGATGATTGGTGGATTTAGGGGACAGACCATTCCGGTCATTCCAACATGGTTGAAAGTGGGGGTTAAGCATCTCCTACCATGGGAGTATAAAGTGTCCATGCCCGAGAGTTATTCAGGGATTGGGACAATGGATATTTCATGAAGTCTGACTCTCTGGACGTCTGTGAGAGAGTTCCGGCTTTGGCAACTTGGTACTTTAGATTACGTTTGGTATTGGAATATGATTATTTGGTACTTTAGATTACGTTTTGCATGGCCCCTCAATATTGTCTGTATTGCTCAAATACTATTTGTTTGCTGAAACCACACCAGTTTACTAATGTAAGACAGTATAGACTCCCTGGGGGACAAGAAGAAATATCAAGGATAGTACAGGAACTAGAAAAAGTAGGCATTATAAAACGTGCACACAGCCCATACAACCATCCTGCCACTCATACAATCTGGTTTGAAGAGGGGGATGGTCAGAGTATCCAGTGAGCAGAGTTGTGATGACAGATCACCATGCTTTAGGAAGACATTGTTTTCAAAGTCTGGTCTTGGGAATTCTCTTGTTTTCAAAGTTCTTGCGAGCAACCTGGTCATGCTATTTAGGCTTGGGGATGGTAAAACTTTGCCCTTCAATACAAGGTTGTTGTGGTTTGATGCCGGTATTGCACATCAGAACTTCAAGCTGGGTGTTCAAGAGTTAGAGCTTTGGCAGGGAGTGGCAGAGGGGTGGCGCTCCTGGCCAGACACCAGCCTCTCTCGCTCTCGGTGTTCCCTCTCGGCTTCCGTGAAGATAAAATATGTGTGCTTCTCCTGCATTTTTTCTAAGGTAAGATCTAAGAATAGGTTTGGAAACATTTGTTTCTCTCAATTCTTCGATTTTGTTAGATTTAGTAAAGTTAAAGTTCCTCCATATATTCTTTTTTTTAATTTTTTAATTTTTTGTTTGTTTGTTTGTAACCATTGTCTACGAATCCTTCGCCCACCCCCTCCCCCAACGCCCCCCCCTCCCTTTCTGAGCAGGTGGTTTCACAGTGCTAGCTGAATAGTGCCATGAGCCAGTCCCATACTGTTGCTGGACGCGTTTCATGTCTCATCATCAGGATTATCCCAGCTGCCAGAGAACGAACTGCCAGGTGGGCATCATCTTCCAAAGGCTGAAGGCCTGCAACAGAGGGAAGCAGAGCAGAGATGAAGCCCACTGATCTGCAGAGGCCTGCCACCATCCCCTCTGGGCTGTGCCAGCCCCACTCATTGCTTTTCCTGGCCTGGAGGCCAGCTGAGTTGGATACAAAATGTTTCTGCACTTCATCTATGACAACTGCTCACGTGTCCCCTGCCCCCAAGATCACTCCAATCCACCACAACAGACTGGTCCTTTAATTAGTCTCTTATGTGCTCATAGGAAGTGTTGAGCGGGCCAACAAAACCCCTGTCATGAGAGTATTGAAAGAACCGGTGTTGTCATTGGAGGTTAGTTAGCAACACTGACCTAGAGTCCTGAGAGGGGTGAAAGTCTCAGCAAAAAAGAGAGTGAGGAAAAACTCTTGAGACAATGCAAAGCTGGCTTGGTGTCCTGAGTACAAGTCACACAAGTTCCATCCTTTTCCTCTTTTAGGACAAGGAATAGAATGGAAAGTTGGAATGGGAGAGAAGAGTCAGAAGCTGAGGCTCACATGCGGAAAGTAAACTGACTGAGGTGAGAATGATTACCCATTTGAAGAATGTTCTTCATTAGATGAACCATTGATTTCTTGCTTTCTACCTATCAGGAGATTGGAAAAACCATGCCGGTTTATCAGTTTTCCACTGGAGCTTCAGGCTCAGCCGCTCTACAGTGGCTGTTGCTGAAAAGGAATTGCGGCCGATACCATACAGCCCATCTGTGATAGAACTTCTCTTCCTAGCAGGTCAATCAGAAGGGGTGCTATATAAGGTTGGAGAGAGCACGAAGAACCATCAGGCCCGATGCATTTCAGTGCTGCCGTGCTCTGTAGTGCTGTTAGCAAGCCCCCTACCCCAGTGAGGCTGCTATGGAATTAGTTAATGGCTGAACTTTAGGCCATTCCTGGGAACTTATAATGGTAACATCCACCCCTGTGCCAATCAGCAAAATACGCTTCCATTCCTTAGGTTGTACTTGTGGACAGGTAAACGGAATCGCAAAAGTATCAGAAGATGTCATAGCTTTTTTCTTCTTCATGTCTATTGCCCAGTAAATGTCCACAATTCCTGTTGATCCAAGGCCCTTCTCTCCCCTTTTTACATCAGTTGTATTGGCCCAACATCTCTTAAGGGCAACTTTGCAGCCTGCCAGTATATTTACTGATGTCCAAAACATTATTTGCATGAACCCGGTATAGCATGCATCAATAACACCAGGGAGGACCCATCGCGCTCACCGGCCTTCCTTCCCACAGGCAGGTGCCAGGACTGACCCATTAGCACAGTACTTTGAGCGACCATCAGGAGCGCTATACCCCTTCTTATGACGGCGCACAAATGCCTCCGCCCTTCCCCGGTTTTTTATACCGCCAGATGAAGGCTTTGATTGGCACTGTGCTTTGAAATGACCCGGCTTCCCACAACTGAAACATCTCTTGTCTTTGCCGGGACGTAAAGCAGTGGCAAGAGCCTCTGCTGGGACAGTCATTGAGAACTCTGTAGATCCCACCCTATTGCAAGTCTCTATCCTATCAACCAGGGTACCTTGTCTTGGTAATGACAGCAAAATCCTACGACAGTCCGTATTTGCATTCTCTACAGCCAGTTTCATGGTAATGGCACTTTCTGGTTCCTCTTCTGCCACCTCCTCATTAAGTGCATCATGTAACCTATTGACAAATTGCATGTAAGATCATACACTTTTTGCCCTCTTGTAGAGAAGGTATGTGCTCTCTTACGGAGAGAGCACAGAAGGAGTTTGCTAGTTGCTGCTGCTTCTGCAGGTGCACTCACCCCCATCCTGCCCCACTTGCTCATCTCTCTGGATGACTCTTACATCATGCAATGACTTTCCCTGTCTCTTTGGACAGTACCTCCCTGTCTCTGGTCCCGCCGGGACAGTACCTCCTCCAATTGGGGCTTCTCTTGCAGGGTCTTCCACACCCACCTCTGATCACGTTAGGGTCACCATTTGCGGGAGGAGATCGACGGACTCATAATATGAAGACACTTAATTCCAAACATCAACAGTATGTGTAGACAAACAACTTCGGATTGGGCAATGTTGGCCACGTGGCTACTTCTGATTTGTTGCTTTGCTCTTCCTTGTTCCTTCTCATTGGTCCTACTCCTCTTCACCTTTCCACAATCTGTGGTCCCATCTGCTGTATTGTCAAATGTCTCTTGACCTTCATCCTACTCCAGTGACACATCTTCCATTATAGTCCTACATCATCTTATAACTCTCCAGAGATGACCTCATGAGGAGCCTTCCAAGCCCTGGGTCTCTGTGATTCTCCGTATGCCTTTATTCACGTTTTTTCGCCTTCTCTTTTCTTGTTTCTGATTTGTTTTCTTATTAAAACTTAAATGGCAGGAAGAAAGATTAGGGGAATCATTCCTTTCCCGGTTTTGATACGCAAACTCAAAATGGAACATCTTTAAGTCGGGATTTCTGGCTCTCCAAGTTACAAGCTCATGCCCAGGTACAAAGCACTACTGAGCAAGCAGGAGCTTTGCTTCCTGGTACTTCACCTTCACAAAAAGTAAGAAGAATGATTAGTATATCGCCTTCTATCCATCAAAGGCCTAGCAAAATGAGCCAGTATGTTGCTCGGAGCATGGACAGAAGCACAGAGCTGTAAGCCAGTGCCATGCAGATGCCATGCAGATGCTGCCAGCTGTCTTTGCTGTCTCAGCATCTGAGTTGTCATGGCTGCCAGGGAACAAACTGCCACATTGACGTCATCTTCCAAAGGCTGAAGGGCTGCAACAGAGGGAAGCAGAGCAGAGATGAAACCCACTGACCCACGGAGACCCGCAACAATGCCAGCCCCACTCATTGCTTTTCCTGGCCAGGTGGCTCATGTGAGACCAAGGGATCAGCTGGAAGCCGTTGCTCAAGTGTGCCCCACCTGCCTCAGGAGTGTCCTCCTGCCCGTGCAGCATTTCCTTGCAGCCTGACAAGGCACGGCTGCATACTGCCCAGGCTCTGCCCCATCCCTAGTCCCAGAACACATAGCGCTGCCCTCACTCACCACTGCGGATTTCATTCATCAGTTCCTCACTTTCAATCCTGGAGTGCTCCACAGCCCGCCCTAGGTAGAGAGTTCCCATCAGACCCCCATTCAACAACACACTCCCAGGAGCACTGGCTGCAGCCCAGCCAGCCCAGCTGCTTCCCCTGCTGTGCCCAGGAAGGTACAGTGCATGAGCGGGGAACTGATCAAGGCGCCCATCAGGGCTACCAGCACATTCAGGCTGTATCTAGGGGGTGCAGGGCTAAGGGCAAGACCCAAAGAGGGAACTCAGGGGCTGCACTCACAAATGAGTTTAGCTGCCTCAATTTTCACAGAGGCCTGAGAATCCTTCAGGTATGGCAGGCTCTGCCGCAGGTAACCTTCCACTCTCTTCCGGTTTTCAAACAGCTGGAAAAGAGCACAAAGGCATGGGGCTTGCAGACACAACCCAGCTTCTGGTGTCACCCCTCCTGTCTGTATCCCCTTCCCACAAGCAGGGGGGCTGTGGCTGTGGGGTTGTCCTTACCAAGCACTTCCCAATCCACACTGTGTTCTGTTCCTGGGCCAGGCGCTTGAGCTTCTTCCACCTCAGGAACTTTGCACAAGTGACCAGGGTTTCCCCAGCAGCCTACAGAGATCAGACGCTGGGAGTTGGCACCACAGACACACATCCTAGGAGTCTGAATGCTTGCTAGCCTGGCCCTCAATTCCCAGTAAAGCCCTGAACTGAGCACAGCCTTGCCTGGTCAGGTCTGAAATGTGTACCTGTGCAACACACGGGCTCTCATCACTCATCCGAAAGAGCAGAGGAAGCAGGCCCCCATGCACGTTCTTCTTCATGTTTCCCTTCTGCCACCACACCACAGCCTCCATCAGATCTTTGAAGAGGCGGATGGAACTCTCTCGCACTTCACTTGACACCTGAGGGAGAAGGACGGGAGGACCTCAGCGCCACACTCTCGCTGCCCATGGTGAGCATGAGCAAAGGCGTGGCTGATGCGGAAGGAGATGCATCAGTCCCATTCTGCACAAGGACACTGTGCGCTGGTGCAAAGCAGTGCAACAGGTTTACATCACGAGGTTCCTTTGTCTCACAGTGCTCCCCCAGCCACCCTACAAAGGCCAAGCAGAGCTCCCCAGGCCCGAAGCCAAGGAGGAGACAGGCCTGGCCCTCAGCAGTGCCTCTGGGGCTCGAGCTGCCTGCTTAGACTCCACCTCCCTGCTACAACACCCGGAGACAACGCCTGGTGTTGGAAGTAAAGGGAGTGCTCGTGGGTTTGAGAGCAACCATTGGCAGAAAGTGTTTTGTGCATTGCAGTATGGGCCACCACACAGAGGCTTTGCATCACTGACAGCGACAAAGCTGACAGGGACAAGGCTGGCTGAGCTGCATGGCTCTGAAGACATCCCACAAAAGCCCAAAGGAGCCAAGAGAACGGATAAGGCCGTCCTGCTGAGCACGCATCCACAGAGCTTGGATTCCCACACCAGACTTACGTGATTGAATAGAGGCAGGATCTTCTCAGCCAGCATCGGAGCAATGGAACTGGCCTCTCTCTTCACCAGATGGTTCACCATGTTTCTGAAGACATTCATCACCTCCACTGTGACATGTGTATTGCCAGTACTCATGGCCTTCATGATATTTGGCAGCAGGGCCCATATTTCTCTTGCCTGTCCAAAACACACAATTTCCTTATCATCAAAAGGGTACTGGCCTCCCTGGTTTAAAAGCTCAGGTTTCAGAGCACCTGCCACACGCCTTGCTTCCTGGCAGCAGCCACCGGAATGGCAGTAGCAGAATCCAAGCAGGTGATGGTCATGGGTGCACAGAGAGTGATGGGAAAGATAGGAGAATGATGGCAGGAGATCAAGGACTCTTTGTCCCCTGTACAGTTACCCCAGGTAACCCATCAGGAAAGCTCCAGGAAATCTCCCCAGGCCCCACCACCCCAACTCCTGAGTCTCAGGCAAGGCCACGGCACAACGATGCCCACCACCCCAGCACCACGCTGCCAACAGGGCTTCATTTGACTAGGTCCTGCTCACCGTCTCACGTCTCTCTGATAGCAGGAGAAGGCCTCTGAGCCCCAGCCACAGTATTGGCAGGCTTTCCATCTTCAGAATATTCTGGAGGAGTGCAGGCTTACATAAATCTCTGAGGGTCTTCTCGGTGGGAGGCATCACCTGAAACAAAGGCAGCGGTGAGAGCCGGACAGAGGCAGCAGGACTCCGTGCAGCCTGCATCTCCTGGCTCCTCTGGCAGCTCACTGGCAGGGCGCTGGGAGAACACAGCCTGGCCTGGGGCAGCAGTGTCCATGGAAATCGTGACGGTCCCCCTGTGCTCCAGGCCTAGCACTACACAGGCCTGCTTCTCCTGCCCTCTGACCAGTCACAGCTTTGCGGAGCATTTGGCCGGCAGAATCTACCACAGAAACGGCACCAGACTTGGGTGGCCAGGAGCACTTCCCCTCCCCGGCCCTTCAGCCTGCTCAGCCTGTGCAGATGCCATGGCTTCATCCCTGACCCTGCCATAGTCCTGACTGCCTCTGCCCAACCCTAGGTTTCCAGTCTGGGTGGGGTGGGCAAGGCAGGAGAATCTGGGTGCTGGGGCAGGAGAGCCCTGAAACAGAGCACAGTGCCTTGTCTGGTAACTCACAATTAGATGAAGAAGGCCCAGCTCCGCTGCGGTGATGTCAAAGATCTCCCAGAGCAGTGGGTCCTGGAGAACATTGTGTATTTCTTCCAAGATCCTCGCAGGAGTCTCAGGCAGGTGAAGCATCGACTTCCACATGTCCAGGGTAGTGCTGCAAAGCAAGAGCAATGCTATGTCAGCAGGGCTGCCTCAGCCACAGCACCATGGCTCCAGCATAACCCAGGCTGTGCTGCAGCCCTGGCCCTGCCACCCCACTGGCTCGCAGAGGCCTGGGGACCCGGCTGCTTGGGTGAGCAGGAGGGGCTGAGATGGCCTTCCCCGAGGGGCAGGGCAGGAGCCGGGTAGGAGGCTCTGGGCTGCCGTGGTCGGCGTTGGCTGCTGCAGCCCTGACTGGCCCACCAGCACTGAAAAGCACAGTGGGATGGAAGGCCTGCTCCTCAATGCTGTCCTGCAGCTTTCTTTGTCTCTGGCAGCCAGAGCATCCTTCAAGTCCTATTCTTCCCATGCAATCAATGTGTGGGACTGTCAGGGCTGGTACCTGTTATTCTGTGGAAGTCTCGTCAACACGCTCATCATCACGTTCGTAGGAAAGTGGTTGCTGAGCGCATCAAGCACCGAGAAAAGGATCTCCTGAAGCGATGTGCTGATGCTTCCCAGGTTGCTGTGGATGAACTCCACAATCGTTGGTACCTGGTTGGAAGAGACAGGGAGATCGCTGCTGCTGCTGGACTGCAGACATTTGCCCCATTGCCACTGATACTGCTGTCCATCCCACTGCTCTTTCCTGGCATAAAATGATTTTGGATGCTCACGAGCTGTGGAGGGCAGGGCAGGGCAGGGCTGGGCAGGACAGAGCGTAGGTTCATAGGTTCATAAGGTTGGAAAGGACCTACAAGATCATCTAGTCCAACCTTCCTCCTATCACTATCCCTACCCAACTACTAAATCAAATCCTTTAGCACCTCCTCTAAACACTTCTTGAACTGCATTAGGGATGGTGCCCCAACCACCTCCCTAGGCAGGCCAATCCAGTGCCTGACCACTCTTTCAGAAAAAAAATGGGCAGGGCAGGGCTGGGCAGGAATGAGCAGAGACAGTGCACTGCAGTACAGCCCCATACTGCTTACATCCATCAGCCAGATGCCAGGCTTTGTCAGAATCACATCCAGTATAATCTTGGCTCTGTTCTTCTCCTTAATCCTACTGTCTTTAATGGTGGTCTCAAGAGTCATGAGGACGAAATCAGTCCTCTGAGAAGGGAGAAGTCTTTCTGCAAGTAACTGTAGGAAGGAAAGAAGGAAGGGAGTAAAAACATGTCAAACTGAGAGAGAGTGAACATGGACTAGGGTGGAACGTTGGCCAAGGTGCAAGACTGGAGGAAAAGGAAAGGTGAAGACCCTCCTTTTAAGGAAGAAGCATGCTGAGGGCTCCCAACAGTAGCCAAGCTCATCTCGCAGTACCCCTGAGCTGTAGGCTGCTCTGGGATGCAGGGAGGGGGGAGACAGGCTGGCTGGAAAGGTCCTGGCTCCTTACCTTCCCCCAGTGACTGCTGGCCAGGAAACCACAAACCTTCCACATCCGCACCATTGCCCTGTCACGCACAACTTTGGTCTCCGAGCTGGTGAAAGGCAGCAGCACCTGTGAGGAGAAGAGCTTCTGGTTTGCCTGGGAGCTGCTGATGGCCACTCCAGCTGCTCCCAGTTCCATTCCCATGAAGAAGGCACAAATTATATCAAAGAGAGGTGTGGGGACAGAGCTCTGCAACAGACAGACCTCCAAGATGCCGTGCAGCTCCTTATTGACGCTGGGGGTGGGATAGTTCGCCACCAATATCTGCAGCATCTCATCCATAGCATGCAGGGTCTGCAAGGAGGATAGTAGGATATGGAAGTCTCTCAGAGGTCCCTCTCACCTCCAAAAGACTGCTGTGAACTCCTCTCACTATTGAGCAAAAACACCTGCAGATCTATGCACAGTCTGGGACAGGACCCAGGGCTGCAGAGCTGCAGTGTGCAGAGCCCGCTGCAAGCAGGGTGGGTTGCCTGGCCCACAGCAAACGTGAGAGAGAAGGGGTGAAGGGAAGCAAGATCCTGCCCCACAAGGATTGTCAGTAATCTCTGGACACAAGTAATCCAAGGGGGCAACCCAGAGACACCAGGTCTGCAGTTCACCCACTACGTACAGGGTTGTAGAGGCAAGTGTTCAAGTCCTCTTCTGGAGGAAGGTAGAAGATGACTTTGAAGCACATGTGTAGGAGATGTGATATTTCATCCTCTGTAATGGCCTTCATTTTGCTGCAAATAGAGAGACCTCGATGCTAGGAGCGGTGCCTCGATGCTGAGGCAGGGGTAGAAGAAGTCCTCCCCTGGGCAGGACTCCCTGGGAGAGATGGGTAGCCCTGCCAGGAGGTGCCTTCTCCTCCACGGGGCTGGAGTACGGGAGAGCTGAGGCCATCCCTGCCCAGATGGGGGATACCTCACTGATAGGGTCAGGGCCACCGGGATCATGGCCTGGGGATGTGCTGGCTACACCAGGGGCTGGGCAGGTACCTCAAGTCAGCAATGGCATTCATGCTCTGGTATGGCAGTGTTGTGCTCAGCGACCTTGTGGGCTCCTCGAGCAGTAGAACCTGCAAAGCACAACTGGGATGGCACCTGGCAGCCACCACGCCCAGCACCAGCAAGCCTAGCACTGCCTGGCAGGGCCTGAGAAGCTCCAGTGCCCCTTAACCAGCACTGGCACACACATGCTGTTGTACACCCCCACTGCTGGGTGTACTACACCCCACTCAGCTACACCTGGAATCCCGCCTGAGGAATCTTGGTGCCTGTGCATGATTTCCCTGCCTCCCCCTGCCCCAGCCCTGTCCTCACAGGGTAGAGTTACACAGGGGCCATGTCCGCTCACCCTGATATTCTCTGCTATACTGTTTGTGGAGCAGAAGACATCCAGGCCCTGTGTCAAGCCCGTTCTGGCAGCAGTGCTGCAGAGTGTGCGGATGCTGTTCAGGAACTGCACCTTTTGTTCCAGATCCTGGTGGGCACACAGAGATGGAGTGTGAGTGGGGAGAGCTATGGCCGTAGGGACCAACCATCATGGGGTGCAAAGCAGTGCGGGATGCCTGGAGGGCAGCAGCTGTGCACAGCCAGCAGCCCTCCTGCAGCCTGGCAGCAGAGCCGGAGGGACAATCCGGAGATGCAGGCACAGCAGAGCTGGAGGCTCGTGCAGTTACCTTTTTCATGTGTACATCAGAAACGTAGGCCTTGATGAAAACTGCAGCCTCCTTTTCCCCTTCACACACAGGCACACAGTCAAAAGGGTACTGGCCTCCCTGGTTTAAAAGCTCAGGTTTCAGAGCACCTGCCACACGCCTTGCTTCCTGGCAGCAGCCACCGGAATGGCAGTAGCAGAATCAAAGCAGGTGATGGTCATGGGTGCACAGAGAGTGATGGGAAAGATAGGAGAATGATGGCAGGAGATCAAGGACTCTTTGTCCCCTGTACAGTTACCCCAGGTAACCCATCAGGAAAGCTCCAGGAAATCTCCCCAGGCCCCACCACCCCAACTCCTGAGTCTCAGGCAAGGCCACGGCACAACGATGCCCACCACCCCAGCACCACGCTGCCAACAGGGCTTCATTTGACTAGGTCCTGCTCACCGTCTCACGTCTCTCTGATAGCAGGAGAAGGCCTCTGAGCCCCAGCCACAGTATTGGCAGGCTTTCCATCTTCAGAATATTCTGGAGGAGTGCAGGCTTACATAAATCTCTGAGGGTCTTCTCGGTGGGA
Source organism: Cyrtonyx montezumae (assembly GCF_038088225.1). NCBI lineage: Eukaryota > Metazoa > Chordata > Aves > Galliformes > Odontophoridae > Cyrtonyx > Cyrtonyx montezumae. The sequence continues at coordinate 4,129,710 of NW_027072039.1, forward strand.
GGCATCACCTGAAACAAAGGCAGCGGTGAGAGCCGGACAGAGGCAGCAGGACTCCGTGCAGCCTGCATCTCCTGGCTCCTCTGGCAGCTCACTGGCAGGGCGCTGGGAGAACACAGCCTGGCCTGGGGCAGCAGTGTCCATGGAAATCGTGACGGTCCCCCTGTGCTCCAGGCCTAGCACTACACAGGCCTGCTTCTCCTGCCCTCTGACCAGTCACAGCTTTGCGGAGCATTTGGCCGGCAGAATCTACCACAGAAACGGCACCAGACTTGGGTGGCCAGGAGCACTTCCCCTCCCCGGCCCTTCAGCCTGCTCAGCCTGTGCAGATGCCATGGCTTCATCCCTGACCCTGCCATAGTCCTGACTGCCTCTGCCCAACCCTAGGTTTCCAGTCTGGGTGGGGTGGGCAAGGCAGGAGAATCTGGGTGCTGGGGCAGGAGAGCCCTGAAACAGAGCACAGTGCCTTGTCTGGTAACTCACAATTAGATGAAGAAGGCCCAGCTCCGCTGCGGTGATGTCAAAGATCTCCCAGAGCAGTGGGTCCTGGAGAACATTGTGTATTTCTTCCAAGATCCTCGCAGGAGTCTCAGGCAGGTGAAGCATCGACTTCCACATGTCCAGGGTAGTGCTGCAAAGCAAGAGCAATGCTATGTCAGCAGGGCTGCCTCAGCCACAGCACCATGGCTCCAGCATAACCCAGGCTGTGCTGCAGCCCTGGCCCTGCCACCCCACTGGCTCGCAGAGGCCTGGGGACCCGGCTGCTTGGGTGAGCAGGAGGGGCTGAGATGGCCTTCCCCGAGGGGCAGGGCAGGAGCCGGGTAGGAGGCTCTGGGCTGCCGTGGTCGGCGTTGGCTGCTGCAGCCCTGACTGGCCCACCAGCACTGAAAAGCACAGTGGGATGGAAGGCCTGCTCCTCAATGCTGTCCTGCAGCTTTCTTTGTCTCTGGCAGCCAGAGCATCCTTCAAGTCCTATTCTTCCCATGCAATCAATGTGTGGGACTGTCAGGGCTGGTACCTGTTATTCTGTGGAAGTCTCGTCAACACGCTCATCATCACGTTCGTAGGAAAGTGGTTGCTGAGCGCATCAAGCACCGAGAAAAGGATCTCCTGAAGCGATGTGCTGATGCTTCCCAGGTTGCTGTGGATGAACTCCACAATCGTTGGTACCTGGTTGGAAGAGACAGGGAGATCGCTGCTGCTGCTGGACTGCAGACATTTGCCCCATTGCCACTGATACTGCTGTCCATCCCACTGCTCTTTCCTGGCATAAAATGATTTTGGATGCTCACGAGCTGTGGAGGGCAGGGCAGGGCAGGGCTGGGCAGGACAGAGCGTAGGTTCATAGGTTCATAAGGTTGGAAAGGACCTACAAGATCATCTAGTCCAACCTTCCTCCTATCACTATCCCTACCCAACTACTAAATCAAATCCTTTAGCACCTCCTCTAAACACTTCTTGAACTGCATTAGGGATGGTGCCCCAACCACCTCCCTAGGCAGGCCAATCCAGTGCCTGACCACTCTTTCAGAAAAAAAATGGGCAGGGCAGGGCTGGGCAGGAATGAGCAGAGACAGTGCACTGCAGTACAGCCCCATACTGCTTACATCCATCAGCCAGATGCCAGGCTTTGTCAGAATCACATCCAGTATAATCTTGGCTCTGTTCTTCTCCTTAATCCTACTGTCTTTAATGGTGGTCTCAAGAGTCATGAGAACGAAATCAGTCCTCTGAGAAGGGAGAAGTCTTTCTGCAAGTAACTGTAGGAAGGAAAGAAGGAAGGGAGTAAAAACATGTCAAACTGAGAGAGAGTGAACATGGACTAGGGTGGAACGTTGGCCAAGGTGCAAGACTGGAGGAAAAGGAAAGGTGAAGACCCTCCTTTTAAGGAAGAAGCATGCTGAGGGCTCCCAACAGTAGCCAAGCTCATCTCGCAGTACCCCTGAGCTGTAGGCTGCTCTGGGATGCAGGGAGGGGGGAGACAGGCTGGCTGGAAAGGTCCTGGCTCCTTACCTTCCCCCAGTGACTGCTGGCCAGGAAACCACAAACCTTCCACATCCGCACCATTGCCCTGTCACGCACAACTTTGGTCTCCGAGCTGGTGAAAGGCAGCAGCACCTGTGAGGAGAAGAGCTTCTGGTTTGCCTGGGAGCTGCTGATGGCCACTCCAGCTGCTCCCAGTTCCATTCCCATGAAGAAGGCACAAATTATATCAAAGAGAGGTGTGGGGACAGAGCTCTGCAACAGACAGACCTCCAAGATGCCGTGCAGCTCCTTATTGACGCTGGGGGTGGGATAGTTCACCACCAATATCTGCAGCATCTCATCCATAGCATGCAGGGTCTGCAAGGAGGATAGTAGGATATGGAAGTCTCTCAGAGGTCCCTCTCACCTCCAAAAGACTGCTGTGAACTCCTCTCACTATTGAGCAAAAACACCTGCAGATCTATGCACAGTCTGGGACAGGACCCAGGGCTGCAGAGCTGCAGTGTGCAGAGCCCGCTGCAAGCAGGGTGGGTTGCCTGGCCCACAGCAAACGTGAGAGAGAAGGGGTGAAGGGAAGCAAGATCCTGCCCCACAAGGATTGTCAGTAATCTCTGGACACAAGTAATCCAAGGGGGCAACCCAGAGACACCAGGTCTGCAGTTCACCCACTACGTACATGGTTGTAGAGGCAAGTGTTCAAGTCCTCTTCTGGAGGAAGGTAGAAGATGACTTTGAAGCACATGTGTAGGAGATGTGATATTTCATCCTCTGTAATGGCCTTCATTTTGCTGCAAATAGAGAGACCTCGATGCTAGGAGCGGTGCCTCGATGCTGAGGCAGGGGTAGAAGAAGTCCTCCCCTGGGCAGGACTCCCTGGGAGAGATGGGTAGCCCTGCCAGGAGGTGCCTTCTCCTCCACGGGGCTGGAGTACGGGAGAGCTGAGGCCATCCCTGCCCAGATGGGGGATACCTCACTGATAGGGTCAGGGCCACCGGGATCATGGCCTGGGGATGTGCTGGCTACACCAGGGGCTGGGCAGGTACCTCAAGTCAGCAATGGCATTCATGCTCTGGTATGGCAGTGTTGTGCTCAGCGACCTTGTGGGCTCCTCGAGCAGTAGAACCTGCAAAGCACAACTGGGATGGCACCTGGCAGCCACCACGCCCAGCACCAGCAAGCCTAGCACTGCCTGGCAGGGCCTGAGAAGCTCCAGTGCCCCTTAACCAGCACTGGCACACACATGCTGTTGTACACCCCCACTGCTGGGTGTACTACACCCCACTCAGCTACACCTGGAATCCCGCCTGAGGAATCTTGGTGCCTGTGCATGATTTCCCTGCCTCCCCCTGCCCCAGCCCTGTCCTCACAGGGTAGAGTTACACAGGGGCCATGTCCGCTCACCCTGATATTCTCTGCTATACTGTTTGTGGAGCAGAAGACATCCAGGCCCTGTGTCAAGCCCGTTCTGGCAGCAGTGCTGCAGAGTGTGCGGATGCTGTTCAGGAACTGCACCTTTTGTTCCAGATCCTGGTGGGCACACAGAGATGGAGTGTGAGTGGGGAGAGCTATGGCCGTAGGGACCAACCATCATGGGGTGCAAAGCAGTGCGGGATGCCTGGAGGGCAGCAGCTGTGCACAGCCAGCAGCCCTCCTGCAGCCTGGCAGCAGAGCCGGAGGGACAATCCGGAGATGCAGGCACAGCAGAGCTGGAGGCTCGTGCAGTTACCTTTTTCATGTGTACATCAGAAACGTAGGCCTTGATGAAAACTGCAGCCTCCTTTTCCCCTTCACACACAGGCACACAGTCAAAAGGGTACTGGCCTCCCTGGTTTAAAAGCTCAGGTTTCAGAGCACCTGCCACACGCCTTGCTTCCTGGCAGCAGCCACCGGAATGGCAGTAGCAGAATCAAAGCAGGTGATGGTCATGGGTGCACAGAGAGTGATGGGAAAGATAGGAGAATGATGGCAGGAGATCAAGGACTCTTTGTCCCCTGTACAGTTACCCCAGGTAACCCATCAGGAAAGCTCCAGGAAATCTCCCCAGGCCCCACCACCCCAACTCCTGAGTCTCAGGCAAGGCCACGGCACAACGATGCCCACCACCCCAGCACCACGCTGCCAACAGGGCTTCATTTGACTAGGTCCTGCTCACCGTCTCACGTCTCTCTGATAGCAGGAGAAGGCCTCTGAGCCCCAGCCACAGTATTGGCAGGCTTTCCATCTTCAGAATATTCTGGAGGAGTGCAGGCTTACATAAATCTCTGAGGGTCTTCTCGGTGGGAGGCATCACCTGAAACAAAGGCAGCGGTGAGAGCCGGACAGAGGCAGCAGGACTCCGTGCAGCCTGCATCTCCTGGCTCCTCTGGCAGCTCACTGGCAGGGCGCTGGGAGAACACAGCCTGGCCTGGGGCAGCAGTGTCCATGGAAATCGTGACGGTCCCCCTGTGCTCCAGGCCTAGCACTACACAGGCCTGCTTCTCCTGCCCTCTGACCAGTCACAGCTTTGCGGAGCATTTGGCCGGCAGAATCTACCACAGAAACGGCACCAGACTTGGGTGGCCAGGAGCACTTCCCCTCCCCGGCCCTTCAGCCTGCTCAGCCTGTGCAGATGCCATGGCTTCATCCCTGACCCTGCCATAGTCCTGACTGCCTCTGCCCAACCCTAGGTTTCCAGTCTGGGTGGGGTGGGCAAGGCAGGAGAATCTGGGTGCTGGGGCAGGAGAGCCCTGAAACAGAGCACAGTGCCTTGTCTGGTAACTCACAATTAGATGAAGAAGGCCCAGCTCCGCTGCGGTGATGTCAAAGATCTCCCAGAGCAGTGGGTCCTGGAGAACATTGTGTATTTCTTCCAAGATCCTCGCAGGAGTCTCAGGCAGGTGAAGCATCGACTTCCACATGTCCAGGGTAGTGCTGCAAAGCAAGAGCAATGCTATGTCAGCAGGGCTGCCTCAGCCACAGCACCATGGCTCCAGCATAACCCAGGCTGTGCTGCAGCCCTGGCCCTGCCACCCCACTGGCTCGCAGAGGCCTGGGGACCCGGCTGCTTGGGTGAGCAGGAGGGGCTGAGATGGCCTTCCCCGAGGGGCAGGGCAGGAGCCGGGTAGGAGGCTCTGGGCTGCCGTGGTCGGCGTTGGCTGCTGCAGCCCTGACTGGCCCACCAGCACTGAAAAGCACAGTGGGATGGAAGGCCTGCTCCTCAATGCTGTCCTGCAGCTTTCTTTGTCTCTGGCAGCCAGAGCATCCTTCAAGTCCTATTCTTCCCATGCAATCAATGTGTGGGACTGTCAGGGCTGGTACCTGTTATTCTGTGGAAGTCTCGTCAACACGCTCATCATCACGTTCGTAGGAAAGTGGTTGCTGAGCGCATCAAGCACCGAGAAAAGGATCTCCTGAAGCGATGTGCTGATGCTTCCCAGGTTGCTGTGGATGAACTCCACAATCGTTGGTACCTGGTTGGAAGAGACAGGGAGATCGCTGCTGCTGCTGGACTGCAGACATTTGCCCCATTGCCACTGATACTGCTGTCCATCCCACTGCTCTTTCCTGGCATAAAATGATTTTGGATGCTCACGAGCTGTGGAGGGCAGGGCAGGGCAGGGCTGGGCAGGACAGAGCGTAGGTTCATAGGTTCATAAGGTTGGAAAGGACCTACAAGATCATCTAGTCCAACCTTCCTCCTATCACTATCCCTACCCAACTACTAAATCAAATCCTTTAGCACCTCCTCTAAACACTTCTTGAACTGCATTAGGGATGGTGCCCCAACCACCTCCCTAGGCAGGCCAATCCAGTGCCTGACCACTCTTTCAGAAAAAAAATGGGCAGGGCAGGGCTGGGCAGGAATGAGCAGAGACAGTGCACTGCAGTACAGCCCCATACTGCTTACATCCATCAGCCAGATGCCAGGCTTTGTCAGAATCACATCCAGTATAATCTTGGCTCTGTTCTTCTCCTTAATCCTACTGTCTTTAATGGTGGTCTCAAGAGTCATGAGGACGAAATCAGTCCTCTGAGAAGGGAGAAGTCTTTCTGCAAGTAACTGTAGGAAGGAAAGAAGGAAGGGAGTAAAAACATGTCAAACTGAGAGAGAGTGAACATGGACTAGGGTGGAACGTTGGCCAAGGTGCAAGACTGGAGGAAAAGGAAAGGTGAAGACCCTCCTTTTAAGGAAGAAGCATGCTGAGGGCTCCCAACAGTAGCCAAGCTCATCTCGCAGTACCCCTGAGCTGTAGGCTGCTCTGGGATGCAGGGAGGGGGGAGACAGGCTGGCTGGAAAGGTCCTGGCTCCTTACCTTCCCCCAGTGACTGCTGGCCAGGAAACCACAAACCTTCCACATCCGCACCATTGCCCTGTCACGCACAACTTTGGTCTCCGAGCTGGTGAAAGGCAGCAGCACCTGTGAGGAGAAGAGCTTCTGGTTTGCCTGGGAGCTGCTGATGGCCACTCCAGCTGCTCCCAGTTCCATTCCCATGAAGAAGGCACAAATTATATCAAAGAGAGGTGTGGGGACAGAGCTCTGCAACAGACAGACCTCCAAGATGCCGTGCAGCTCCCTATTGACGCTGGGGGTGGGATAGTTCGCCACCAATATCTGCAGCATCTCATCCATAGCATGCAGGGTCTGCAAGGAGGATAGTAGGATATGGAAGTCTCTCAGAGGTCCCTCTCACCTCCAAAAGACTGCTGTGAACTCCTCTCACTATTGAGCAAAAACACCTGCAGATCTATGCACAGTCTGGGACAGGACCCAGGGCTGCAGAGCTGCAGTGTGCAGAGCCCGCTGCAAGCAGGGTGGGTTGCCTGGCCCACAGCAAACGTGAGAGAGAAGGGGTGAAGGGAAGCAAGATCCTGCCCCACAAGGATTGTCAGTAATCTCTGGACACAAGTAATCCAAGGGGGCAACCCAGAGACACCAGGTCTGCAGTTCACCCACTACGTACAGGGTTGTAGAGGCAAGTGTTCAAGTCCTCTTCTGGAGGAAGGTAGAAGATGACTTTGAAGCACATGTGTAGGAGATGTGATATTTCATCCTCTGTAATGGCCTTCATTTTGCTGCAAATAGAGAGACCTCGATGCTAGGAGCGGTGCCTCGATGCTGAGGCAGGGGTAGAAGAAGTCCTCCCCTGGGCAGGACTCCCTGGGAGAGATGGGTAGCCCTGCCAGGAGGTGCCTTCTCCTCCACGGGGCTGGAGTACGGGAGAGCTGAGGCCATCCCTGCCCAGATGGGGGATACCTCACTGATAGGGTCAGGGCCACCGGGATCATGGCCTGGGGATGTGCTGGCTACACCAGGGGCTGGGCAGGTACCTCAAGTCAGCAATGGCATTCATGCTCTGGTATGGCAGTGTTGTGCTCAGCGACCTTGTGGGCTCCTCGAGCAGTAGAACCTGCAAAGCACAACTGGGATGGCACCTGGCAGCCACCACGCCCAGCACCAGCAAGCCTAGCACTGCCTGGCAGGGCCTGAGAAGCTCCAGTGCCCCTTAACCAGCACTGGCACACACATGCTGTTGTACACCCCCACTGCTGGGTGTACTACACCCCACTCAGCTACACCTGGAATCCCGCCTGAGGAATCTTGGTGCCTGTGCATGATTTCCCTGCCTCCCCCTGCCCCAGCCCTGTCCTCACAGGGTAGAGTTACACAGGGGCCATGTCCGCTCACCCTGATATTCTCTGCTATACTGTTTGTGGAGCAGAAGACATCCAGGCCCTGTGTCAAGCCCGTTCTGGCAGCAGTGCTGCAGAGTGTGCGGATGCTGTTCAGGAACTGCACCTTTTGTTCCAGATCCTGGTGGGCACACAGAGATGGAGTGTGAGTGGGGAGAGCTATGGCCGTAGGGACCAACCATCATGGGGTGCAAAGCAGTGCGGGATGCCTGGAGGGCAGCAGCTGTGCACAGCCAGCAGCCCTCCTGCAGCCTGGCAGCAGAGCCGGAGGGACAATCCGGAGATGCAGGCACAGCAGAGCTGGAGGCTCGTGCAGTTACCTTTTTCATGTGTACATCAGAAACGTAGGCCTTGATGAAAACTGCAGCCTCCTTTTCCCCTTCACACACAGGCACACAGTCAAAAGGGTACTGGCCTCCCTGGTTTAAAAGCTCAGGTTTCAGAGCACCTGCCACACGCCTTGCTTCCTGGCAGCAGCCACCGGAATGGCAGTAGCAGAATCAAAGCAGGTGATGGTCATGGGTGCACAGAGAGTGATGGGAAAGATAGGAGAATGATGGCAGGAGATCAAGGACTCTTTGTCCCCTGTACAGTTACCCCAGGTAACCCATCAGGAAAGCTCCAGGAAATCTCCCCAGGCCCCACCACCCCAACTCCTGAGTCTCAGGCAAGGCCACGGCACAACGATGCCCACCACCCCAGCACCACGCTGCCAACAGGGCTTCATTTGACTAGGTCCTGCTCACCGTCTCACGTCTCTCTGATAGCAGGAGAAGGCCTCTGAGCCCCAGCCACAGTATTGGCAGGCTTTCCATCTTCAGAATATTCTGGAGGAGTGCAGGCTTACATAAATCTCTGAGGGTCTTCTCGGTGGGAGGCATCACCTGAAACAAAGGCAGCGGTGAGAGCCGGACAGAGGCAGCAGGACTCCGTGCAGCCTGCATCTCCTGGCTCCTCTGGCAGCTCACTGGCAGGGCGCTGGGAGAACACAGCCTGGCCTGGGGCAGCAGTGTCCATGGAAATCGTGACGGTCCCCCTGTGCTCCAGGCCTAGCACTACACAGGCCTGCTTCTCCTGCCCTCTGACCAGTCACAGCTTTGCGGAGCATTTGGCCGGCAGAATCTACCACAGAAACGGCACCAGACTTGGGTGGCCAGGAGCACTTCCCCTCCCCGGCCCTTCAGCCTGCTCAGCCTGTGCAGATGCCATGGCTTCATCCCTGACCCTGCCATAGTCCTGACTGCCTCTGCCCAACCCTAGGTTTCCAGTCTGGGTGGGGTGGGCAAGGCAGGAGAATCTGGGTGCTGGGGCAGGAGAGCCCTGAAACAGAGCACAGTGCCTTGTCTGGTAACTCACAATTAGATGAAGAAGGCCCAGCTCCGCTGCGGTGATGTCAAAGATCTCCCAGAGCAGTGGGTCCTGGAGAACATTGTGTATTTCTTCCAAGATCCTCGCAGGAGTCTCAGGCAGGTGAAGCATCGACTTCCACATGTCCAGGGTAGTGCTGCAAAGCAAGAGCAATGCTATGTCAGCAGGGCTGCCTCAGCCACAGCACCATGGCTCCAGCATAACCCAGGCTGTGCTGCAGCCCTGGCCCTGCCACCCCACTGGCTCGCAGAGGCCTGGGGACCCGGCTGCTTGGGTGAGCAGGAGGGGCTGAGATGGCCTTCCCCGAGGGGCAGGGCAGGAGCCGGGTAGGAGGCTCTGGGCTGCCGTGGTCGGCGTTGGCTGCTGCAGCCCTGACTGGCCCACCAGCACTGAAAAGCACAGTGGGATGGAAGGCCTGCTCCTCAATGCTGTCCTGCAGCTTTCTTTGTCTCTGGCAGCCAGAGCATCCTTCAAGTCCTATTCTTCCCATGCAATCAATGTGTGGGACTGTCAGGGCTGGTACCTGTTATTCTGTGGAAGTCTCGTCAACACGCTCATCATCACGTTCGTAGGAAAGTGGTTGCTGAGCGCATCAAGCACCGAGAAAAGGATCTCCTGAAGCGATGTGCTGATGCTTCCCAGGTTGCTGTGGATGAACTCCACAATCGTTGGTACCTGGTTGGAAGAGACAGGGAGATCGCTGCTGCTGCTGGACTGCAGACATTTGCCCCATTGCCACTGATACTGCTGTCCATCCCACTGCTCTTTCCTGGCATAAAATGATTTTGGATGCTCACGAGCTGTGGAGGGCAGGGCAGGGCAGGGCTGGGCAGGACAGAGCGTAGGTTCATAGGTTCATAAGGTTGGAAAGGACCTACAAGATCATCTAGTCCAACCTTCCTCCTATCACTATCCCTACCCAACTACTAAATCAAATCCTTTAGCACCTCCTCTAAACACTTCTTGAACTGCATTAGGGATGGTGCCCCAACCACCTCCCTAGGCAGGCCAATCCAGTGCCTGACCACTCTTTCAGAAAAAAAATGGGCAGGGCAGGGCTGGGCAGGAATGAGCAGAGACAGTGCACTGCAGTACAGCCCCATACTGCTTACATCCATCAGCCAGATGCCAGGCTTTGTCAGAATCACATCCAGTATAATCTTGGCTCTGTTCTTCTCCTTAATCCTACTGTCTTTAATGGTGGTCTCAAGAGTCATGAGGACGAAATCAGTCCTCTGAGAAGGGAGAAGTCTTTCTGCAAGTAACTGTAGGAAGGAAAGAAGGAAGGGAGTAAAAACATGTCAAACTGAGAGAGAGTGAACATGGACTAGGGTGGAACGTTGGCCAAGGTGCAAGACTGGAGGAAAAGGAAAGGTGAAGACCCTCCTTTTAAGGAAGAAGCATGCTGAGGGCTCCCAACAGTAGCCAAGCTCATCTCGCAGTACCCCTGAGCTGTAGGCTGCTCTGGGATGCAGGGAGGGGGGAGACAGGCTGGCTGGAAAGGTCCTGGCTCCTTACCTTCCCCCAGTGACTGCTGGCCAGGAAACCACAAACCTTCCACATCCGCACCATTGCCCTGTCACGCACAACTTTGGTCTCCGAGCTGGTGAAAGGCAGCAGCACCTGTGAGGAGAAGAGCTTCTGGTTTGCCTGGGAGCTGCTGATGGCCACTCCAGCTGCTCCCAGTTCCATTCCCATGAAGAAGGCACAAATTATATCAAAGAGAGGTGTGGGGACAGAGCTCTGCAACAGACAGACCTCCAAGATGCCGTGCAGCTCCTTATTGACGCTGGGGGTGGGATAGTTCACCACCAATATCTGCAGCATCTCATCCATAGCATGCAGGGTCTGCAAGGAGGATAGTAGGATATGGAAGTCTCTCAGAGGTCCCTCTCACCTCCAAAAGACTGCTGTGAACTCCTCTCACTATTGAGCAAAAACACCTGCAGATCTATGCACAGTCTGGGACAGGACCCAGGGCTGCAGAGCTGCAGTGTGCAGAGCCCGCTGCAAGCAGGGTGGGTTGCCTGGCCCACAGCAAACGTGAGAGAGAAGGGGTGAAGGGAAGCAAGATCCTGCCCCACAAGGATTGTCAGTAATCTCTGGACACAAGTAATCCAAGGGGGCAACCCAGAGACACCAGGTCTGCAGTTCACCCACTACGTACAGGGTTGTAGAGGCAAGTGTTCAAGTCCTCTTCTGGAGGAAGGTAGAAGATGACTTTGAAGCACATGTGTAGGAGATGTGATATTTCATCCTCTGTAATGGCCTTCATTTTGCTGCAAATAGAGAGACCTCGATGCTAGGAGCGGTGCCTCGATGCTGAGGCAGGGGTAGAAGAAGTCCTCCCCTGGGCAGGACTCCCTGGGAGAGATGGGTAGCCCTGCCAGGAGGTGCCTTCTCCTCCACGGGGCTGGAGTACGGGAGAGCTGAGGCCATCCCTGCCCAGATGGGGGATACCTCACTGATAGGGTCAGGGCCACCGGGATCATGGCCTGGGGATGTGCTGGCTACACCAGGGGCTGGGCAGGTACCTCAAGTCAGCAATGGCATTCATGCTCTGGTATGGCAGTGTTGTGCTCAGCGACCTTGTGGGCTCCTCGAGCAGTAGAACCTGCAAAGCACAACTGGGATGGCACCTGGCAGCCACCACGCCCAGCACCAGCAAGCCTAGCACTGCCTGGCAGGGCCTGAGAAGCTCCAGTGCCCCTTAACCAGCACTGGCACACACATGCTGTTGTACACCCCCACTGCTGGGTGTACTACACCCCACTCAGCTACACCTGGAATCCCGCCTGAGGAATCTTGGTGCCTGTGCATGATTTCCCTGCCTCCCCCTGCCCCAGCCCTGTCCTCACAGGGTAGAGTTACACAGGGGCCATGTCCGCTCACCCTGATATTCTCTGCTATACTGTTTGTGGAGCAGAAGACATCCAGGCCCTGTGTCAAGCCCGTTCTGGCAGCAGTGCTGCAGAGTGTGCGGATGCTGTTCAGGAACTGCACCTTTTGTTCCAGATCCTGGTGGGCACACAGAGATGGAGTGTGAGTGGGGAGAGCTATGGCCGTAGGGACCAACCATCATGGGGTGCAAAGCAGTGCGGGATGCCTGGAGGGCAGCAGCTGTGCACAGCCAGCAGCCCTCCTGCAGCCTGGCAGCAGAGCCGGAGGGACAATCCGGAGATGCAGGCACAGCAGAGCTGGAGGCTCGTGCAGTTACCTTTTTCATGTGTACATCAGAAACGTAGGCCTTGATGAAAACTGCAGCCTCCTTTTCCCCTTCACACACAGGCACACAGTCAGCATCTAAGCAGGGAGGAGAGTGAGCATTGCTATAGCCTGCAGAGGGGCCGAAGGCAGGCGCGAGCAGAGGAAGGAGCTCTGCCCTGTCCAGCCGTGTGCCCGCTCCCCTGGCACAGTGTGCCCGTGGCTGTGAGGATAAGGGGCCCTGGTGTCGAGCAGGGGGCACTCGCTGGCCCAGCCCTGCCCGCAGTGCTGGGTGGGGACCCTCACTCACCATTACTCAGCACCTGCACCTCAGTCTCCTCACAGGGCTCCGGTGGAGGTGTTCTCCTGTCAGAATCGCTTTTCTTCTCCCAGGCCACACTGGGGTTGCTTGGGGGTTTGTTCTCCATCCTGCTGGATGAGCACTGCTAGTGTGAGGGGGCAGCCACTGAGCTGCTGAGGCTGGAGGTGGGTTGCGCTCGGGGGCTCCTTGCCAGACGCGCACACTCCTGCCTTGTCCCCTCCCTGTCCTGCGTGACACTGAGTGGTCTCTGGTATCCATGGGTGTCTTGGGATGAGTCACAAAGGGCCCCGCTATGACACGCTACCCCGCCCGGGCGGGGCTGTTTCCGAGCCACAGCTTCAAATGGTTCAGAAGAAACTTCTCCAGGGGGAAGGATGTGTGTGCCTGCTTACCCACAAAGCTATGCAAGAGCTGTCAGACTGTCCAGGCCCTCGTGCTTCTGCTGTGAGGCCATAGACGGCCACAGCGGGACAGTGCAAGTATCACAGAATCACAGAATCATAGGGGTTGGAAGGGACCTCTAGAGATCGAGTCCAACCCCCCTGCCAAAGCAGGTTCCCTACACCAGGTCGCACAGGTAGGCGTCCAGGCGGGTCTTGAATATCTCCAGAGAAGGAGATTCCACAACTCCCCTGGGCAGCCTGTGCCAGTGCTCCGTCACCCTCACCGTAAAGAAGATCTTGCACGCATTCATGCGGAACCTCCTGTGCTGCAGTTTCTGGCCATTTCCCCTTGTCCTGTCTCCACACACTGCTGAAAAGTGTCTGGCCTACACACCTTGTCCCCCACACCTCAGCTATTTATAAACCTGGATCAGGTCCCCTCTCAGTCTTCTTTTCTCAAGGCTAAAGAGACCCAGTTCACTAAGCCTTTCTTCATAGGGGAGATCCTCCAGGCCCTTCACCATCTTTGTGGCCCTGCGCTGGACTCTTTCCAAGAGATTTGTGATTCTATGATTCTTATCTGTAGTGCAGGCTTGCAAGTCCTTACAAGTCTGAGATTACTGTCATCATCCTGGGAACTGTCTAAACTCCCTGAGTGCTGCCCCAGTTGTTTTTGTTTTTGTTTTTGTTTTTGTTTTGGCACTATGCCAAAAAACATATTTGTTTTCTCCCATAAAACTGTTCTTCAAGAGATTATATTTCATCATGTACCTATTTTTAATAGTGAGAATGTACTGGACCTTAATTAAGTCCACCATTATACTCTATGGAGCGGCACATTCAAGTAAGAAATTAAAAGCACTGGTGGAAACCCCTATTTCGTGCCTGCATACAGTGTTGTATGGTTTGAACATTTAATGTTACATGCCAGAGGAAGTCACTAGCTTTGCAGAACGTGTGATTTTTAATCCGGTTTCCAGCCTCTCCCTTCAATATCTTATACTTCTTTGAATGCTCAGTCCACCATCATATTGTCAATCTCCCTGAATGTATTCTGTAGGGTTGCGAGGCAGAGCCGCGGGTCTCCGGTGCTCGTGGTAGCCTCATGAAGGGCTCATGGGAGAGAGGGACTCGGGTGAGATCGGGTGTCACGGGACCTTGGGGCAGAGCAGGCGCTTCGAGTGTACGGGTATAAAAGGCTTTGTTGTGCAGCAATAAATTGGAACCCGGCGCTTGACACCGTGTGTCCAACCTGTTTCTCCATGGGCTGGGGATGTCCAGAACGGAGGGGCATTAAGCCTTGTGTTGCACCTTGTCTGGCCCACCAGTAGCAACATATTCCTCATCGTCATCTGTGTATACAGTGTTTTGAGGAGGCCTGCCCCAAAGCTGGAGAATACTGAGTGACAGGGAGTGTGGAGGGACATGGGAGAGACCTTAGAGAGACGGGCATTGCTGGTGTAATGAAACCCTACTCCTGAATGCTTGCAAGATCCTGTGAACCTAAGCAGATATTGGAGACAGGGATATTGTGGCTCTAGCAGATCTGAGGAGGCACAAATTATTTCAGTGCCGGCTTATGCCTACTGAGCCCTATTCAATACGGTCCTACAGAGGGAGAGAGTCTCCAAAATTGAGGGAGAGAGTCTCTGAGACAAAAGGAAGAGATTCCAGAAGGGAGTCAGAGATAAGAGGAAAAATTCATGCGTCCAGAGAGTATTCCTAGTCAAGGAGGAGAGTCTCCAAGTTGTGCAAGAGAGTTTCTGAACTGAGAAGGAAAGTCTCCAAGCCAAAAGGGAAAATGTCCAATTGAAAGAAAGAATCCTAATTCCAAGAGAAAGAATTTCCAATGCAAACGAGACCTCTTCCAAACTGAATGAGACATCTTCCAATCTGAATGAGACACCCTCCAATTCAAAGCGGACAGATTCTGTGTCAACCTAGAGAAAAAGAGGATTGAATGCGAGCAACCTGATCAAGTACAGGAGGCACCAGAATCGATGTCAGTTGCCTCTGTAAGAGGACAGAAATTTAAACAAGCATAGCCTTGTTTAAAGTGGAAGGAAAAGTACGAGGAGAAAGTAGAGGAAGAAGATGCAGGGGAGTGGCTCTCAACAAGTCCACTGTCACTGACATCAAGAGAGGTGACAACAAAACTAAAAGAGAGGAGGAGGAAGGAAAGGAAGAAAATCCAGGGAAAGGGCCTTCAACAGGGCCACTGTCACCGACACCAAGGAAGTTAAAAAAAAACCAAAAACTAACAGTGAAGAAGAAGAAGCTCAGGAAGGCATTGTCACCATTACTACTAGACTTCTGAAAGTGACTGAAATTTGAGGTTCAAGAAAGGTTTTTTCATGGCACTCAAATGAACCCACTGTCACTTGGTTACTTTGATTCTGAGATAGTGGGGCTAACTGTGTGTTGACAGATAGTAGAGAAGCTCAGCAACTGGCAAGTACTGCTAAGGACTCAGCCGTTGACAGAGGTATCAGTAGGTGTCACAGGAATGAGTGAGTCTACAGGTGCGTACAGATCTCCCCTAAACCATCAAGAACTTATTTTAATTGGTCTCGTGCACTAATTCTCCAATCTAATTTTGTGTTGTGGATTCTAAGGCAAATGTAAACAATGTGCATCATTCCTTATTTACAAAGTAAAGTTCTTTCATGTTCACTGATCACTTCTTCACGCACAGTAAACAAAATCCTTACCACTGCCTCCAAGCCTGACTTTGAGTTATTTCATGTCTAAGTACTTTCAGGATCATGGATCGAAAGTATAATAATCATTGCAAAATGTTATTAAGTCAGGTTTCTGCTTGTGATTAGATTATGTGGTATACTGAAACCTTCCGTGAGTGTTTCTGATTCTGTGCTGAAACTCTCCCTTCCTATCCTGGCTGCAGTGCATAAGGGAAGACTTTTTATACTACAGAAATTAATGGAAGTAATGTTCCCTGTCTTCCAGTTGAAGTATTACATTTAGTAACTGGAGACGGGGAAAAGAGAGAAAAGGCTTGGTATCAATACATAGGGTTGTCAGTATGGTTGAATCAACTTATACACAGAATTCATACCAACAGACTGTAGTTGTTCTTCACCTGTAACGGATGAAAGAAAGACCACTGAGACGGCTGTAGCACTACCAAAAATATGGCAATGTTTGTGTAGGAGGTACTAGTGAGACGATGGGAAACCCAAGGTGAACAGGTTTAGGGACCACAAGGATAATCCTCTTCAGTGAAATCAGGGCACTGCTTATCATAACAGTACCCATAGCCAGGAGAGCGTTGTGCAGTTTGCCAGGAGCGTCCCCGGGACCACTGCCATGGCTTGCAGTGACAAGCAGCAGTTGCTTCTGGTTCACAGGGATGCTTTGGCAATATGAGTCTGTCTATTCTCCATGTATCATCTCGGCTCACTTTGGTGCTGGCAGTACTATCAATTTGAGATGAGTTTCTAGGCAATTGTGTTTCATGAGGTTCTCTTGCTTCCCCTCCGCTGCTTCTGTGTGAGTAGCATGAAGACCCTTTGTACTAGGAGACTTCTGTACTCTCATCTGAGCGCATGGGTCACCTTTCAGGTGACACAGAGCCAGCAGGAGAGAGCAGCTGCAGTTAGCATCTCCTTTGGCAACTCCCGTGGAAAACCCTCAATCCTGCACCAGACCAGCTTTGTCCACAAAGACTCATCCTATGACTTTTTTTCCCCAGGAAGGCATAAGAAGCCAAATACACAAAGGAGTAAATTTAAAAACCAATCACCTTCTCCTTAATCTTGAGATGACAAAGCTGCCAGTTCTGCTGGGCCACTACTCCACTCTGTCAGCTATTTCCTTGCACTGTCATGTTCATGTTTAAGTTGCCAATAATGTCATGCAGCAAAAGCATGTTATAGAATTAGCAAATTATTTGAATAATAAAGCATCTTACAGTGCGCAGCTTACAATGTACAGGCACAGGAATGACACAACTGTGCAAGAACTGATCACATAACACAGGTCACAGTACACCTTCAGAATATGGTACTACCAGGAACACAAATACATTTCTACAAGGCTCTTTGCCACACCCGTTTTCTGCACTGTTGATATGTCATGTCGATAGTGTCATACTCACAAGGGTCTGACATAAGTTTCTAGTGTCAGAACTCCCAGGTAACCAATATGACACTGGCTGTGGTATGACTTTGGAAAATTGAGGGCAGGTTTTCATGATGTATGCTGCATGGCCTAAGAAACTCGGCTGAAGATTTGGTCTAGTTGACACTCCATACCATCTACTGAGCCACCTGGTGATGGTAAGAACATTAACTACTATCAGAAAGAACTCCTGAATAGCAAAAGCAAATAATTCACAGAATCATAGAATTGCAGTGGTTGTAAGGAACCTCAAGAGATCACCAAGTCCAAGCCCCTACTATAGCAGGTTCCTACAGTATGTCACAGGGGTAGGCATGTGGACTCTCTCTCTTACTTCCAGGATGTGGGATTCTGAGGGCTAGTCTTTGTAGTAAAGGCTGAAGCAAAGACGGAATTCAGAGTCTACCTTCTCTGTGTTCCTTGTTACCAAGTCACCCACCTCATTTGCTAGAAGACCCATGTTTTCCCTTGTCTTCCCTTCGCCACTGATATACTTAAAAAAACCCTTTCCTTGTTATTCTTTACCACCTTTGGAAGTTCCATTCCAGGAGGGCCTTAGCCTTCCTCATTGCATCCCTAAAGGCTCTGACAACTTTCCTACATTCTTCCCATGTGGACAGACCCTTCTTCCACATTTCATGGACCTGCTAGATAAACAGGGAAACAAAACACCTACACTTAATTTGTATTTTCATTTGTTATACAAGTGAGAGATAAGACTTAGAGAGGTTTGTGATATTTTAACACCCTTTATGAGCTTATCTAACATGAATTAGATGTAAAATAATATGTGTTTGGTACTTCAGTTGAAAGAAAAATGAATACAGGCTACATTATGTGCCCTATGTCTGTGCCATATGACTGTGTCTTGTTCCATAAGGCAGTATTTAAAGGCTATGGTGTTCTTTTTAGGAATGGAACCCACAGATGTTGGGAGCTAAGAAGCATCTCATGGTTGTTCATTAGCACCAGAATCCACCAGGGGATGCTTCTTGCCAGTGTTTGCCATGAACAGGAATTAATTGGAGCCCCCACACATTCAAACTTCAGTTTAAAATGGTATTTTGTTGTTTTTTCTTTTTAGCTTAACTTCATTTCCAGGAGCAGAGAAGCTCAAAGACTGCTTGAAATCTGTGGGAGCTATGTTGTGCAGAAGATACAGACATTCTCCTGAAGAATTATACTCTCCACTTCAGATGACTTATGTATTAGGTTAACTTATACAAGTATTCTATATACATTAAGTTACTATATTCACATTATGTTGTGGTTTTGTGTTTTGTTTTGTTTAATTATTAGCTAAAATTTCTTCAGGGCATAAGACTGAGTTTATGTCAGGCAGCACAGAGTTGCAGTTTCTGCTGGGAAAAATCAGATCAGTTTCTTCAGGACAGCAGTCATCTGCTGTGGGCTGTTGTGCTCCTGGCTGCTACTGATGACAGAGACACTAACAGCAGAGAGAAATATCACTCTCAAATAGAAACCAGCTCCATACCCTGATACTCACAGATAATTCATTGTATGTTGTCCAGTTTTGTGTTAATCAAACAATTTATTGTTATTTTTTCCTAAGATGAATTTATCCCCATGACTGATTTGATTATGGCAATGTCAATGGTTTACGGGCAGGTTCGGCCCGGTTCCGTGACGATTGGTGTAGGAGACGCATGGACCCACACCCCAGGAAAGGGAAAGGGGGAAAGGGAAAGTGGAGATGGGCCTAGAAACAAAACAGCAGCAATGATCTGAGGAGGAAAGCTAATTTACTAAATAGATATCGGAAAGCAAAATAACACAATATAATACAATATAATTGGAATTAAAGCTAATAAATCAAATACAATGAGCAAGAGAGAGTGTCTAAACCAAAGGCCTTACGCTAACGCTGAAGGCGAGATGGCAGTGAGCACCCACTGCTGAGTCAATCCCAAAGGAAAGAGTGTGTCCCATGACTGCAGACAGTTTTTATCTTTTCCTCTGAGCGTAAACTCGTAAGAACGCAAAGCATCGCAAAGTCCTCTGGGGAATGTAGTTCTTCTTCTCTTCTGAGACAGGTATACCTGGAATTATCGATGATCCACCGAGCTGGAATATTAACTCTTTAACTCCAAATGCACTACATGATGTTATGATGTGGAATACCAGTACCAAAAATCATAAAACCATGACATTCCACCCCTTATTCCACATCACTTCATCATGATACATATATATATATATAGAAGAACAATGATTAACATGCATTAAATACACACACACACACACACACGTACAACATATATATATGTATATACATGGATTTACTGACTGCACTCCCCCAACATCAAATTCCCTTGTGGTACACATTGAACATCCCCATTTTTTTGCATTACCCACCACGTGGATCCAGGTCCTTGAGCAAAGACAGTTCCACGGAGAAGTTTGCTCTTTCCGGAAGCCGGAAGGACCCAAACTGCTTTTCCCAACATGTTCTTTACATGTACTACAGGGACCTTATCTCCCTCTACAGTAGGTAGAGATCTGGATTGGGCAGGACCATCGCGATTGATGGATCCTCTGGTGTTGACCAACCAGGTGGCTTCTGCCAAATGCTTCTCCCAGTGCTTAAATGTTCCGCCACCCATTGCTTTCAACATGGTTTTTAACAACCCATTGTACCTTTCAATTTTAGCAGAAGCTGGTGCGTGATAGGGCATATGATAAATCCATTCAATGCCGTGATCTTTGGCCCAAGTATTTACAAGAGAATTTTTGAAATGAGTTCCATTATCAGACTCAATTCTCTCTGGAGTGCCGTGTCGCCATAGGACTTGTTTCTCAAGCCCTAAGATGGTGTTTCGGGCAGTAGCATGGGGTACTGCGTATGTTTCAAGCCACCCAGTGGTTGCTTCCACCATAGTGAGCACATAACGCTTACCACTGCGAGAACATGGCAAGGGGATATAATCAACCTGCCACGCCTCCCCATATTTATACTTTTCCCATCACCCTTCCCTCTAAAGAGGTTTCATCCTCTTGGCTTGTTTAATTGTGGCGCATGTATCACAGTCATGGATAACCTGTGCAATAGAATCCATAGCTAAGTCCACCTCTCGGTCTCTAGCCCATTTATATGTTGCATCTCTTCCTTGATGGCCCGAGGTCTCACGGGCCCATCGAGCTAAAAATAATTCACTCTTGTGTTGCCAGTCCAAGTCTGCTTGAGCCACCTTAACTTTGGCAGCTCGATCTACCTGATGGTTATTTTGTCGTACCTCAGTTGCCCGGCTCTTAGGAACATGAGCATTTACATGGTGCACCTTTACAACCATATGCTTTATGTGGGCAGCAATGTCTCTCCACAGTTCAGCAGCCCAAATAGGTTTACCCCTTCGTTGCCAACCATAGGTTCATAGGTTCATAGGTTCATAAGGTTGGAAAGGACCTACAAGATCATCTAGTCCAACCATCCTCCTATCACTATCCCTACCCAACTACTAAATTAAATCCCTTAGCACCTCATCTAAACGCTTCTTGAACAGCGCTAGGGATGGTGCCTCACCCACCTCCCTAGGCAGGCCATTCCAGTGCCTGACCACTCTTTCAGAGAAAAAATGTTTCCTCAGGTCTAATCTAAATCTTCCCCAGCGCAACTTGTGGCCATTCCCTCTCGTCCTGTCATTATTTATCAGGGAGAAGAGGCCCACCCCCTCCTCACCACAACCTCCCTTCGGGAACCTATGAACCTATGAGCTCAGCCCAGCTGTTCAGCCTAACCAAATCGCTCTGAAGGGCCTCTTTACCCTCAGGCAGTTTGACACATCCTCCCAGCTTGGTGTCATCTGCAAACTTACTGAGGGTACACTCAATTCCCTCGTCTAGGTCATCAATAAAGATATTAAACAAGATGGGCCCCAATACTGACCCTTGGGGGACACCACTCGTAACGGGACACCAGCTGGACTTAACTCCATTAAC
This sequence comes from Cyrtonyx montezumae, assembly GCF_038088225.1. Taxonomy (NCBI): domain Eukaryota; kingdom Metazoa; phylum Chordata; class Aves; order Galliformes; family Odontophoridae; genus Cyrtonyx; species Cyrtonyx montezumae. The sequence goes on from NW_027072039.1 coordinate 4,150,738, forward strand.
CACTACCCTCTGGGCATGGCCCTCCGGCCAGTTCTCCACCCAGAGAAGAGTGAACCTGTCCACACCACGGGCTGCCAGTTTCCTCAGGAGAATACTGTGGGAGACCGTGTCAAAGGCCTTGCTGAAGTCCAGGTAGACTACATCAACAGCCTTTCCCTCATCTACCTGTCTGGTCACCCAGTCATAGAAGGAGATGAGGTTGGACAAGCACGACCTGCCCTTGGTGAACACGTGCTGGTTGGGTCTGATCCCCTTGTTGCCATGCATGTGTCGTGTGATCTCCCTCAAGATCATCTGCTCCATAACTTTCCCTGATACTGAGGTCAGACTGACAGGTCTGTAGTTCCCCGGGTCTTCCTTACGGCTTTTCTTGTAGATGGGAGTCACATCAGCAAGCCTCCAATCTTGTGGGACCTCTCCAGATAACCAGGAATGCTGATAGATGGCAGAAAGTGGCTCGGCAATCACCTCTGCTAGCTCCCTCAGCACCTTTGGGTGGATCTCATCTGGCCCCATGGACTTGTGGCAGTTCACATGGAGGAGTAGATCTCTGACCATCTCTGCTTGGATCACAGGGGGTGCATTATGCGCCCTGTCCCGGACTTCCTGGTCAGGGCAAGTACCCTGTGGACAACTGCTCTGTCTATTAAAGACAGATGTGAAGAAGGCATTGAGAACCTCAGCCTTTTCCTTATCATCTGTGGTTATATTCCCTGCCTCGTCAAGTAAAGGAGAGAAATTTTCCTTAGTTTTTCTCTTGCTGTTCATGTATTTGTAAAAGGGTTTCCTGTTCTCCTTTACAGCTGTAGCCAGTCTAAGTTCAAGCTGGGCTTTAGCATTTCTAACTTTCTGCCTGCAAATCTTGGCCAGTTCTCTCTAGTCTCCCCAAGTAGCCTGTCCCATCTTCCAGAGGACATAGACTCTCTTTTTCTCTCGGAGTCTCAACAAAAGTTCCCAGTTCATCCACACTGGTCTTTTTCTCTTCCGACTCAACTTACAGGACTCCGGGACAGCCTGTTCCTGAGCCTTGAAGAATTTCATCTTGAGGAGCATCCAGGCTTCCTGGACTCCTTTACCCCTCAGGAGCAAGTCCCAAGGGACCCTTGCAACAAGTGTCCTGAACAGGTCAAAGTCTGCCCTCCGGAAGTCCAAGGTAGTAGTTTTGCTAGTCACCCTCTTGACATCACCAATAGCAAACTCCACCATTTCATGGTCACTCTGGCCAAGACAATCTCCAACCTTCACATCTCCTACTAGTCCTTCCCTGTTAGTGAAAAGTAGGTCTAGCAAGGCATCTCCCTTGGTAGGTTCTTGTACCAGCTGTGTCAGGAAGCAATCCTCCACACATTCTAGAAATCTAATGGACTGCTTCCTCTGCGCAGTATTATATTTAAAGCATATGTCAGGGAAGTTGAAGTCCCCCATGAGAACGAGTGCTGGCCATAGTGCAACAACTACGAGTTGTTTATAGAACACTTCGTCTATTTCTTCATCCTGACACAGACCCCCACCACGATGTCACTCCTAAAGACTATCCCCCTGATCCTTATCCATAGGGACTCTATCATTTCCAACCTCATTTTGTTTCCATTGCTGTAATCACCCCCCTAAAGCATTTGTCACCATCCATGTGTCAGTGTAAAGATAAAGCACTGAGCCCTATTCAATACGGTCCTAGAGAGGGAGAGAGTCTCCAAAACTGAGGGAGAGAGTCTCTGAGACAAAAGGAAGAGTTTCCAGGAGGGAGTCAGAGATAAGAGGAAAAATTCATGCATCCAGAAAGAGAGTATTTAGAGTATTTATTTCAAAGTCTGGTCTTGGGAATTCTCATGTTTTCAAAGTTCTTGCTAGCAACCTGGTCATGCTATTTAGGCTTGGGGATGATAAAACTTTGCCCTTCAATACAAGGTCGTTGTGGTTTGATGCCGGTATTGCACATCAGAACACCAAGCTGGGAGTTCAAGAGTTAATGCTGTGGCAGGGGGTGGAAAAGGGGTGGAGCTCTGGACCAGACACCAGCTTTTCTCTCTCCCTGTGCTCACTCAGCTGCAGTAAAGTATGTGTGCTTCTCCTGCAGTTTTTCTAAGGTAAGATCTAATATTGGGTATGCAAACATTTGTCTCTCAATTCTTCGATTTTGTTGATTTAGTAAAATTATGGTTCCTCCACGAATTTTATTTTCTATTTTTTTACTTTTTTTAATTTTTGTACTTTTTTTTTTCTTCTTTCATTTTTTTAAACATCCGTTGTCTCTGTAACTTTCGCCCAGCCCCTCCTCCAACCCCAGCCCCCAACAGTGCTAGCTGAACAGTTCCATGCTCTACTCCCTTACTGTTGCTGGATGCGTTGTACATTTCAGCATCAGGATTATCCTGGCTGTCAAAGTACAAACTGGCAGATGGCTATCATCTTCCAAAGGCTGAAGGGCTGCAACAGAGGGAAGCAGAGCAGAGATGAAACCCACTGACCTGCAGGGAGCTTCCACCATCCCGTCTGGCAAAAACCCCTAGTACAGCGGTTCCATCAAAAGCCTAGGGAAAACATACCATAGTGGTTATTATTACTATGAGATGCAGGAGCTGAAAGTGTAATAGTTAATGGGACAGAAATGTCCAAGATCTCTTCTATAACCCTACTCCCAGCCCTGAGGCAAAGATTAAATGCCACCATCCAATATAATAAAGAAAACGACTCTATTATAGACTGGTTGATGGCGGCAGGCCGACTAACTTGGCCTATAAAACAGACTTACTGCTTCTTACGGGTTTATGGTCCTCTATGGAGGACTTCCAAACGTACATTTGAGAACTGAGTATGAGGGAGGCCAAGTGTTCCGACACATTTGAAGGTCCAGACACGGAAAAATTCTCGGTAGGTATGAGAGACCTGATATTGCAGCAAGCCCCTTCTCATCTTTATGGGACATTGGTGTCCATACTAAATCTGTTAGTAGCTTTAGAAGCCACTGTCCAACAAGCAGCTCAACTGGTAGCAGACCTGGGGGAAACAGCGCGCATAAGAACTATGAGCAATGTTCGCATGGTGGAGGAAGCCGAGGCCTTCCCACTTAGAACCCAGAAGACTGCCCCACAGACACCCTGATCAGGCCCCATACAGGTGTCTCAGAAAACCATGTTCAATGATCTTATACGGGCCGGGGTTGCATTTGCCAAAATCGATGGACAGCCCAACCACATTTTATTCCAGTTATGGAAACAATTAAGAAACAATCAGAGTTTCAGAGTAGTCCCAGAAAACTTGTGTTGTGGTTTTGTGGTTTTGATGCCGGTATTCCACATCAGAGCATCATGCAGCAGTGAAGGAGTTAATGCTGGGGGAGCAGCAGAGGGGAGGGGCGGAGCTCCGCACGGGATGCGGGCGGCGCTCGGTCTGGGCGCGTTGCTCTGGGTTGCCGTGGAGGTTCAGCACGTGTGCTTCCCCTGCAGGTCCTCCTTAGCGTAAGCTCATAGCTTTTGGTTTGAAATTTCTTTCTCTCTCTTTCAATTGTTCAATTTTATTAGATTTAGTAAAGTTACCGTTCCTTCTCAAATCGTGCCGTTGTTTTCTTGTAGACCCATCCCTTCCCGCCGTTTCCCCCTCCCCCTCCCGGAGCGCGGCTCTGCTCGGGCGGCCGCGCGGCCACTGACGCAGTTTCTTTTTTTTCTCTCCCCTCTCCCTTCTCGGTTTTCCCTTGGGTCACTGTCACGGATAACACCGTGACAACTGGGAGTCCAAATACTACAAAAAGCACCTACTACAACCTGGAATTTAGCTGATTTTATAGTACCAAATAGGAAGAGAAATCCTCCACAGCTGTCTTGGGCTACAATGCCTGAGCCACCTGTGGTAAAAGTTCTCAATCTGTCAAAATTCATGGAGTGACAAGGGACACTGGTTCTCTTAGGGCCTCCAGATGGAACCAGAGGCCCTGTGTTGAACTGTCAGTATTCTGGTCAGAAATAGATGTTCAAAGAGTAATGGCTTCATTAAACACCGGTGTGAAAACATCAATTATGTATGGAGATCCATCTAAATGTAAGGGTAATAAAGTGATGATTGGTGGATTTAGGGGACAGACCATTCCGGTCATTCCAACATGGTTGAAAGTGGGGGTTAAGCATCTCCTACCATGGGAGTATAAAGTGTCCATGCCCGAGAGTTATTCAGGGATTGGGACAATGGATATTTCATGAAGTCTGACTCTCTGGACGTCTGTGAGAGAGTTCCGGCTTTGGCAACTTGGTACTTTAGATTACGTTTGGTATTGGAATATGATTATTTGGTACTTTAGATTACGTTTTGCATGGCCCCTCAATATTGTCTGTATTGCTCAAATACTATTTGTTTGCTGAAACCACACCAGTTTACTAATGTAAGACAGTATAGACTCCCTGGGGGACAAGAAGAAATATCAAGGATAGTACAGGAACTAGAAAAAGTAGGCATTATAAAACGTGCACACAGCCCATACAACCATCCTGCCACTCATACAATCTGGTTTGAAGAGGGGGATGGTCAGAGTATCCAGTGAGCAGAGTTGTGATGACAGATCACCATGCTTTAGGAAGACATTGTTTTCAAAGTCTGGTCTTGGGAATTCTCTTGTTTTCAAAGTTCTTGCGAGCAACCTGGTCATGCTATTTAGGCTTGGGGATGGTAAAACTTTGCCCTTCAATACAAGGTTGTTGTGGTTTGATGCCGGTATTGCACATCAGAACTTCAAGCTGGGTGTTCAAGAGTTAGAGCTTTGGCAGGGAGTGGCAGAGGGGTGGCGCTCCTGGCCAGACACCAGCCTCTCTCGCTCTCGGTGTTCCCTCTCGGCTTCCGTGAAGATAAAATATGTGTGCTTCTCCTGCATTTTTTCTAAGGTAAGATCTAAGAATAGGTTTGGAAACATTTGTTTCTCTCAATTCTTCGATTTTGTTAGATTTAGTAAAGTTAAAGTTCCTCCATATATTCTTTTTTTTAATTTTTTAATTTTTTGTTTGTTTGTTTGTAACCATTGTCTACGAATCCTTCGCCCACCCCCTCCCCCAACGCCCCCCCCTCCCTTTCTGAGCAGGTGGTTTCACAGTGCTAGCTGAATAGTGCCATGAGCCAGTCCCATACTGTTGCTGGACGCGTTTCATGTCTCATCATCAGGATTATCCCAGCTGCCAGAGAACGAACTGCCAGGTGGGCATCATCTTCCAAAGGCTGAAGGCCTGCAACAGAGGGAAGCAGAGCAGAGATGAAGCCCACTGATCTGCAGAGGCCTGCCACCATCCCCTCTGGGCTGTGCCAGCCCCACTCATTGCTTTTCCTGGCCTGGAGGCCAGCTGAGTTGGATACAAAATGTTTCTGCACTTCATCTATGACAACTGCTCACGTGTCCCCTGCCCCCAAGATCACTCCAATCCACCACAACAGACTGGTCCTTTAATTAGTCTCTTATGTGCTCATAGGAAGTGTTGAGCGGGCCAACAAAACCCCTGTCATGAGAGTATTGAAAGAACCGGTGTTGTCATTGGAGGTTAGTTAGCAACACTGACCTAGAGTCCTGAGAGGGGTGAAAGTCTCAGCAAAAAAGAGAGTGAGGAAAAACTCTTGAGACAATGCAAAGCTGGCTTGGTGTCCTGAGTACAAGTCACACAAGTTCCATCCTTTTCCTCTTTTAGGACAAGGAATAGAATGGAAAGTTGGAATGGGAGAGAAGAGTCAGAAGCTGAGGCTCACATGCGGAAAGTAAACTGACTGAGGTGAGAATGATTACCCATTTGAAGAATGTTCTTCATTAGATGAACCATTGATTTCTTGCTTTCTACCTATCAGGAGATTGGAAAAACCATGCCGGTTTATCAGTTTTCCACTGGAGCTTCAGGCTCAGCCGCTCTACAGTGGCTGTTGCTGAAAAGGAATTGCGGCCGATACCATACAGCCCATCTGTGATAGAACTTCTCTTCCTAGCAGGTCAATCAGAAGGGGTGCTATATAAGGTTGGAGAGAGCACGAAGAACCATCAGGCCCGATGCATTTCAGTGCTGCCGTGCTCTGTAGTGCTGTTAGCAAGCCCCCTACCCCAGTGAGGCTGCTATGGAATTAGTTAATGGCTGAACTTTAGGCCATTCCTGGGAACTTATAATGGTAACATCCACCCCTGTGCCAATCAGCAAAATACGCTTCCATTCCTTAGGTTGTACTTGTGGACAGGTAAACGGAATCGCAAAAGTATCAGAAGATGTCATAGCTTTTTTCTTCTTCATGTCTATTGCCCAGTAAATGTCCACAATTCCTGTTGATCCAAGGCCCTTCTCTCCCCTTTTTACATCAGTTGTATTGGCCCAACATCTCTTAAGGGCAACTTTGCAGCCTGCCAGTATATTTACTGATGTCCAAAACATTATTTGCATGAACCCGGTATAGCATGCATCAATAACACCAGGGAGGACCCATCGCGCTCACCGGCCTTCCTTCCCACAGGCAGGTGCCAGGACTGACCCATTAGCACAGTACTTTGAGCGACCATCAGGAGCGCTATACCCCTTCTTATGACGGCGCACAAATGCCTCCGCCCTTCCCCGGTTTTTTATACCGCCAGATGAAGGCTTTGATTGGCACTGTGCTTTGAAATGACCCGGCTTCCCACAACTGAAACATCTCTTGTCTTTGCCGGGACGTAAAGCAGTGGCAAGAGCCTCTGCTGGGACAGTCATTGAGAACTCTGTAGATCCCACCCTATTGCAAGTCTCTATCCTATCAACCAGGGTACCTTGTCTTGGTAATGACAGCAAAATCCTACGACAGTCCGTATTTGCATTCTCTACAGCCAGTTTCATGGTAATGGCACTTTCTGGTTCCTCTTCTGCCACCTCCTCATTAAGTGCATCATGTAACCTATTGACAAATTGCATGTAAGATCATACACTTTTTGCCCTCTTGTAGAGAAGGTATGTGCTCTCTTACGGAGAGAGCACAGAAGGAGTTTGCTAGTTGCTGCTGCTTCTGCAGGTGCACTCACCCCCATCCTGCCCCACTTGCTCATCTCTCTGGATGACTCTTACATCATGCAATGACTTTCCCTGTCTCTTTGGACAGTACCTCCCTGTCTCTGGTCCCGCCGGGACAGTACCTCCTCCAATTGGGGCTTCTCTTGCAGGGTCTTCCACACCCACCTCTGATCACGTTAGGGTCACCATTTGCGGGAGGAGATCGACGGACTCATAATATGAAGACACTTAATTCCAAACATCAACAGTATGTGTAGACAAACAACTTCGGATTGGGCAATGTTGGCCACGTGGCTACTTCTGATTTGTTGCTTTGCTCTTCCTTGTTCCTTCTCATTGGTCCTACTCCTCTTCACCTTTCCACAATCTGTGGTCCCATCTGCTGTATTGTCAAATGTCTCTTGACCTTCATCCTACTCCAGTGACACATCTTCCATTATAGTCCTACATCATCTTATAACTCTCCAGAGATGACCTCATGAGGAGCCTTCCAAGCCCTGGGTCTCTGTGATTCTCCGTATGCCTTTATTCACGTTTTTTCGCCTTCTCTTTTCTTGTTTCTGATTTGTTTTCTTATTAAAACTTAAATGGCAGGAAGAAAGATTAGGGGAATCATTCCTTTCCCGGTTTTGATACGCAAACTCAAAATGGAACATCTTTAAGTCGGGATTTCTGGCTCTCCAAGTTACAAGCTCATGCCCAGGTACAAAGCACTACTGAGCAAGCAGGAGCTTTGCTTCCTGGTACTTCACCTTCACAAAAAGTAAGAAGAATGATTAGTATATCGCCTTCTATCCATCAAAGGCCTAGCAAAATGAGCCAGTATGTTGCTCGGAGCATGGACAGAAGCACAGAGCTGTAAGCCAGTGCCATGCAGATGCCATGCAGATGCTGCCAGCTGTCTTTGCTGTCTCAGCATCTGAGTTGTCATGGCTGCCAGGGAACAAACTGCCACATTGACGTCATCTTCCAAAGGCTGAAGGGCTGCAACAGAGGGAAGCAGAGCAGAGATGAAACCCACTGACCCACGGAGACCCGCAACAATGCCAGCCCCACTCATTGCTTTTCCTGGCCAGGTGGCTCATGTGAGACCAAGGGATCAGCTGGAAGCCGTTGCTCAAGTGTGCCCCACCTGCCTCAGGAGTGTCCTCCTGCCCGTGCAGCATTTCCTTGCAGCCTGACAAGGCACGGCTGCATACTGCCCAGGCTCTGCCCCATCCCTAGTCCCAGAACACATAGCGCTGCCCTCACTCACCACTGCGGATTTCATTCATCAGTTCCTCACTTTCAATCCTGGAGTGCTCCACAGCCCGCCCTAGGTAGAGAGTTCCCATCAGACCCCCATTCAACAACACACTCCCAGGAGCACTGGCTGCAGCCCAGCCAGCCCAGCTGCTTCCCCTGCTGTGCCCAGGAAGGTACAGTGCATGAGCGGGGAACTGATCAAGGCGCCCATCAGGGCTACCAGCACATTCAGGCTGTATCTAGGGGGTGCAGGGCTAAGGGCAAGACCCAAAGAGGGAACTCAGGGGCTGCACTCACAAATGAGTTTAGCTGCCTCAATTTTCACAGAGGCCTGAGAATCCTTCAGGTATGGCAGGCTCTGCCGCAGGTAACCTTCCACTCTCTTCCGGTTTTCAAACAGCTGGAAAAGAGCACAAAGGCATGGGGCTTGCAGACACAACCCAGCTTCTGGTGTCACCCCTCCTGTCTGTATCCCCTTCCCACAAGCAGGGGGGCTGTGGCTGTGGGGTTGTCCTTACCAAGCACTTCCCAATCCACACTGTGTTCTGTTCCTGGGCCAGGCGCTTGAGCTTCTTCCACCTCAGGAACTTTGCACAAGTGACCAGGGTTTCCCCAGCAGCCTACAGAGATCAGACGCTGGGAGTTGGCACCACAGACACACATCCTAGGAGTCTGAATGCTTGCTAGCCTGGCCCTCAATTCCCAGTAAAGCCCTGAACTGAGCACAGCCTTGCCTGGTCAGGTCTGAAATGTGTACCTGTGCAACACACGGGCTCTCATCACTCATCCGAAAGAGCAGAGGAAGCAGGCCCCCATGCACGTTCTTCTTCATGTTTCCCTTCTGCCACCACACCACAGCCTCCATCAGATCTTTGAAGAGGCGGATGGAACTCTCTCGCACTTCACTTGACACCTGAGGGAGAAGGACGGGAGGACCTCAGCGCCACACTCTCGCTGCCCATGGTGAGCATGAGCAAAGGCGTGGCTGATGCGGAAGGAGATGCATCAGTCCCATTCTGCACAAGGACACTGTGCGCTGGTGCAAAGCAGTGCAACAGGTTTACATCACGAGGTTCCTTTGTCTCACAGTGCTCCCCCAGCCACCCTACAAAGGCCAAGCAGAGCTCCCCAGGCCCGAAGCCAAGGAGGAGACAGGCCTGGCCCTCAGCAGTGCCTCTGGGGCTCGAGCTGCCTGCTTAGACTCCACCTCCCTGCTACAACACCCGGAGACAACGCCTGGTGTTGGAAGTAAAGGGAGTGCTCGTGGGTTTGAGAGCAACCATTGGCAGAAAGTGTTTTGTGCATTGCAGTATGGGCCACCACACAGAGGCTTTGCATCACTGACAGCGACAAAGCTGACAGGGACAAGGCTGGCTGAGCTGCATGGCTCTGAAGACATCCCACAAAAGCCCAAAGGAGCCAAGAGAACGGATAAGGCCGTCCTGCTGAGCACGCATCCACAGAGCTTGGATTCCCACACCAGACTTACGTGATTGAATAGAGGCAGGATCTTCTCAGCCAGCATCGGAGCAATGGAACTGGCCTCTCTCTTCACCAGATGTTTCACCATGTTTCTGAAGACATTCATCACCTCCACTGTGACATGTGTATTGCCAGTACTCATGGCCTTCATGATATTTGGCAGCAGGGCCCATATTTCTCTTGCCTGTCCAAAACACACAATTTCCTTATCATCAAAAGGGTACTGGCCTCCCTGGTTTAAAAGCTCAGGTTTCAGAGCACCTGCCACATGCCTTGCTTCCTGGCAGCAGCCACCGGAATGGCAGTAGCAGAATCCAAGCAGGTGATGGTCATGGGTGCACAGAGAGTGATGGGAAAGATAGGAGAATGATGGCAGGAGATCAAGGACTCTTTGTCCCCTGTACAGTTACCCCAGGTAACCCATCAGGAAAGCTCCAGGAAATCTCCCCAGGCCCCACCACCCCAACTCCTGAGTCTCAGGCAAGGCCACGGCACAACGATGCCCACCACCCCAGCACCACGCTGCCAACAGGGCTTCATTTGACTAGGTCCTGCTCACCGTCTCACGTCTCTCTGATAGCAGGAGAAGGCCTCTGAGCCCCAGCCACAGTATTGGCAGGCTTTCCATCTTCAGAATATTCTGGAGGAGTGCAGGCTTACATAAATCTCTGAGGGTCTTCTCGGTGGGAGGCATCACCTGAAACAAAGGCAGCGGTGAGAGCCGGACAGAGGCAGCAGGACTCCGTGCAGCCTGCATCTCCTGGCTCCTCTGGCAGCTCACTGGCAGGGCGCTGGGAGAACACAGCCTGGCCTGGGGCAGCAGTGTCCATGGAAATCGTGACGGTCCCCCTGTGCTCCAGGCCTAGCACTACACAGGCCTGCTTCTCCTGCCCTCTGACCAGTCACAGCTTTGCGGAGCATTTGGCCGGCAGAATCTACCACAGAAACGGCACCAGACTTGGGTGGCCAGGAGCACTTCCCCTCCCCGGCCCTTCAGCCTGCTCAGCCTGTGCAGATGCCATGGCTTCATCCCTGACCCTGCCATAGTCCTGACTGCCTCTGCCCAACCCTAGGTTTCCAGTCTGGGTGGGGTGGGCAAGGCAGGAGAATCTGGGTGCTGGGGCAGGAGAGCCCTGAAACAGAGCACAGTGCCTTGTCTGGTAACTCACAATTAGATGAAGAAGGCCCAGCTCCGCTGCGGTGATGTCAAAGATCTCCCAGAGCAGTGGGTCCTGGAGAACATTGTGTATTTCTTCCAAGATCCTCGCAGGAGTCTCAGGCAGGTGAAGCATCGACTTCCACATGTCCAGGGTAGTGCTGCAAAGCAAGAGCAATGCTATGTCAGCAGGGCTGCCTCAGCCACAGCACCATGGCTCCAGCATAACCCAGGCTGTGCTGCAGCCCTGGCCCTGCCACCCCACTGGCTCGCAGAGGCCTGGGGACCCGGCTGCTTGGGTGAGCAGGAGGGGCTGAGATGGCCTTCCCCGAGGGGCAGGGCAGGAGCCGGGTAGGAGGCTCTGGGCTGCCGTGGTCGGCGTTGGCTGCTGCAGCCCTGACTGGCCCACCAGCACTGAAAAGCACAGTGGGATGGAAGGCCTGCTCCTCAATGCTGTCCTGCAGCTTTCTTTGTCTCTGGCAGCCAGAGCATCCTTCAAGTCCTATTCTTCCCATGCAATCAATGTGTGGGACTGTCAGGGCTGGTACCTGTTATTCTGTGGAAGTCTCGTCAACACGCTCATCATCACGTTCGTAGGAAAGTGGTTGCTGAGCGCATCAAGCACCGAGAAAAGGATCTCCTGAAGCGATGTGCTGATGCTTCCCAGGTTGCTGTGGATGAACTCCACAATCGTTGGTACCTGGTTGGAAGAGACAGGGAGATCGCTGCTGCTGCTGGACTGCAGACATTTGCCCCATTGCCACTGATACTGCTGTCCATCCCACTGCTCTTTCCTGGCATAAAATGATTTTGGATGCTCACGAGCTGTGGAGGGCAGGGCAGGGCAGGGCTGGGCAGGACAGAGCGTAGGTTCATAGGTTCATAAGGTTGGAAAGGACCTACAAGATCATCTAGTCCAACCTTCCTCCTATCACTATCCCTACCCAACTACTAAATCAAATCCTTTAGCACCTCCTCTAAACACTTCTTGAACTGCATTAGGGATGGTGCCCCAACCACCTCCCTAGGCAGGCCAATCCAGTGCCTGACCACTCTTTCAGAAAAAAAATGGGCAGGGCAGGGCTGGGCAGGAATGAGCAGAGACAGTGCACTGCAGTACAGCCCCATACTGCTTACATCCATCAGCCAGATGCCAGGCTTTGTCAGAATCACATCCAGTATAATCTTGGCTCTGTTCTTCTCCTTAATCCTACTGTCTTTAATGGTGGTCTCAAGAGTCATGAGGACGAAATCAGTCCTCTGAGAAGGGAGAAGTCTTTCTGCAAGTAACTGTAGGAAGGAAAGAAGGAAGGGAGTAAAAACATGTCAAACTGAGAGAGAGTGAACATGGACTAGGGTGGAACGTTGGCCAAGGTGCAAGACTGGAGGAAAAGGAAAGGTGAAGACCCTCCTTTTAAGGAAGAAGCATGCTGAGGGCTCCCAACAGTAGCCAAGCTCATCTCGCAGTACCCCTGAGCTGTAGGCTGCTCTGGGATGCAGGGAGGGGGGAGACAGGCTGGCTGGAAAGGTCCTGGCTCCTTACCTTCCCCCAGTGACTGCTGGCCAGGAAACCACAAACCTTCCACATCCGCACCATTGCCCTGTCACGCACAACTTTGGTCTCCGAGCTGGTGAAAGGCAGCAGCACCTGTGAGGAGAAGAGCTTCTGGTTTGCCTGGGAGCTGCTGATGGCCACTCCAGCTGCTCCCAGTTCCATTCCCATGAAGAAGGCACAAATTATATCAAAGAGAGGTGTGGGGACAGAGCTCTGCAACAGACAGACCTCCAAGATGCCGTGCAGCTCCTTATTGACGCTGGGGGTGGGATAGTTCGCCACCAATATCTGCAGCATCTCATCCATAGCATGCAGGGTCTGCAAGGAGGATAGTAGGATATGGAAGTCTCTCAGAGGTCCCTCTCACCTCCAAAAGACTGCTGTGAACTCCTCTCACTATTGAGCAAAAACACCTGCAGATCTATGCACAGTCTGGGACAGGACCCAGGGCTGCAGAGCTGCAGTGTGCAGAGCCCGCTGCAAGCAGGGTGGGTTGCCTGGCCCACAGCAAACGTGAGAGAGAAGGGGTGAAGGGAAGCAAGATCCTGCCCCACAAGGATTGTCAGTAATCTCTGGACACAAGTAATCCAAGGGGGCAACCCAGAGACACCAGGTCTGCAGTTCACCCACTACGTACAGGGTTGTAGAGGCAAGTGTTCAAGTCCTCTTCTGGAGGAAGGTAGAAGATGACTTTGAAGCACATGTGTAGGAGATGTGATATTTCATCCTCTGTAATGGCCTTCATTTTGCTGCAAATAGAGAGACCTCGATGCTAGGAGCGGTGCCTCGATGCTGAGGCAGGGGTAGAAGAAGTCCTCCCCTGGGCAGGACTCCCTGGGAGAGATGGGTAGCCCTGCCAGGAGGTGCCTTCTCCTCCACGGGGCTGGAGTACGGGAGAGCTGAGGCCATCCCTGCCCAGATGGGGGATACCTCACTGATAGGGTCAGGGCCACCGGGATCATGGCCTGGGGATGTGCTGGCTACACCAGGGGCTGGGCAGGTACCTCAAGTCAGCAATGGCATTCATGCTCTGGTATGGCAGTGTTGTGCTCAGCGACCTTGTGGGCTCCTCGAGCAGTAGAACCTGCAAAGCACAACTGGGATGGCACCTGGCAGCCACCACGCCCAGCACCAGCAAGCCTAGCACTGCCTGGCAGGGCCTGAGAAGCTCCAGTGCCCCTTAACCAGCACTGGCACACACATGCTGTTGTACACCCCCACTGCTGGGTGTACTACACCCCACTCAGCTACACCTGGAATCCCGCCTGAGGAATCTTGGTGCCTGTGCATGATTTCCCTGCCTCCCCCTGCCCCAGCCCTGTCCTCACAGGGTAGAGTTACACAGGGGCCATGTCCGCTCACCCTGATATTCTCTGCTATACTGTTTGTGGAGCAGAAGACATCCAGGCCCTGTGTCAAGCCCGTTCTGGCAGCAGTGCTGCAGAGTGTGCGGATGCTGTTCAGGAACTGCACCTTTTGTTCCAGATCCTGGTGGGCACACAGAGATGGAGTGTGAGTGGGGAGAGCTATGGCCGTAGGGACCAACCATCATGGGGTGCAAAGCAGTGCGGGATGCCTGGAGGGCAGCAGCTGTGCACAGCCAGCAGCCCTCCTGCAGCCTGGCAGCAGAGCCGGAGGGACAATCCGGAGATGCAGGCACAGCAGAGCTGGAGGCTCGTGCAGTTACCTTTTTCATGTGTACATCAGAAACGTAGGCCTTGATGAAAACTGCAGCCTCCTTTTCCCCTTCACACACAGGCACACAGTCAAAAGGGTACTGGCCTCCCTGGTTTAAAAGCTCAGGTTTCAGAGCACCTTCCACACGCCTTGCTTCCTGGCAGCAGCCACCGGAATGGCAGTAGCAGAATCCAAGCAGGTGATGGTCATGGGTGCACAGAGAGTGATGGGAAAGATAGGAGAATGATGGCAGGAGATCAAGGACTCTTTGTCCCCTGTACAGTTACCCCAGGTAACCCATCAGGAAAGCTCCAGGAAATCTCCCCAGGCCCCACCACCCCAACTCCTGAGTCTCAGGCAAGGCCACGGCACAACGATGCCCACCACCCCAGCACCACGCTGCCAACAGGGCTTCATTTGACTAGGTCCTGCTCACCGTCTCACGTCTCTCTGATAGCAGGAGAAGGCCTCTGAGCCCCAGCCACAGTATTGGCAGGCTTTCCATCTTCAGAATATTCTGGAGGAGTGCAGGCTTACATAAATCTCTGAGGGTCTTCTCGGTGGGAGGCATCACCTGAAACAAAGGCAGCGGTGAGAGCCGGACAGAGGCAGCAGGACTCCGTGCAGCCTGCATCTCCTGGCTCCTCTGGCAGCTCACTGGCAGGGCGCTGGGAGAACACAGCCTGGCCTGGGGCAGCAGTGTCCATGGAAATCGTGACGGTCCCCCTGTGCTCCAGGCCTAGCACTACACAGGCCTGCTTCTCCTGCCCTCTGACCAGTCACAGCTTTGCGGAGCATTTGGCCGGCAGAATCTACCACAGAAACGGCACCAGACTTGGGTGGCCAGGAGCACTTCCCCTCCCCGGCCCTTCAGCCTGCTCAGCCTGTGCAGATGCCATGGCTTCATCCCTGACCCTGCCATAGTCCTGACTGCCTCTGCCCAACCCTAGGTTTCCAGTCTGGGTGGGGTGGGCAAGGCAGGAGAATCTGGGTGCTGGGGCAGGAGAGCCCTGAAACAGAGCACAGTGCCTTGTCTGGTAACTCACAATTAGATGAAGAAGGCCCAGCTCCGCTGCGGTGATGTCAAAGATCTCCCAGAGCAGTGGGTCCTGGAGAACATTGTGTATTTCTTCCAAGATCCTCGCAGGAGTCTCAGGCAGGTGAAGCATCGACTTCCACATGTCCAGGGTAGTGCTGCAAAGCAAGAGCAATGCTATGTCAGCAGGGCTGCCTCAGCCACAGCACCATGGCTCCAGCATAACCCAGGCTGTGCTGCAGCCCTGGCCCTGCCACCCCACTGGCTCGCAGAGGCCTGGGGACCCGGCTGCTTGGGTGAGCAGGAGGGGCTGAGATGGCCTTCCCCGAGGGGCAGGGCAGGAGCCGGGTAGGAGGCTCTAAGCTGCCGTGGTCGGCGTTGGCTGCTGCAGCCCTGACTGGCCCACCAGCACTGAAAAGCACAGTGGGATGGAAGGCCTGCTCCTCAATGCTGTCCTGCAGCTTTCTTTGTCTCTGGCAGCCAGAGCATCCTTCAAGTCCTATTCTTCCCATGCAATCAATGTGTGGGACTGTCAGGGCTGGTACCTGTTATTCTGTGGAAGTCTCGTCAACACGCTCATCATCACGTTCGTAGGAAAGTGGTTGCTGAGCGCATCAAGCACCGAGAAAAGGATCTCCTGAAGCGATGTGCTGATGCTTCCCAGGTTGCTGTGGATGAACTCCACAATCGTTGGTACCTGGTTGGAAGAGACAGGGAGATCGCTGCTGCTGCTGGACTGCAGACATTTGCCCCATTGCCACTGATACTGCTGTCCATCCCACTGCTCTTTCCTGGCATAAAATGATTTTGGATGCTCACGAGCTGTGGAGGGCAGGGCAGGGCAGGGCTGGGCAGGACAGAGCGTAGGTTCATAGGTTCATAAGGTTGGAAAGGACCTACAAGATCATCTAGTCCAACCTTCCTCCTATCACTATCCCTACCCAACTACTAAATCAAATCCTTTAGCACCTCCTCTAAACACTTCTTGAACTGCATTAGGGATGGTGCCCCAACCACCTCCCTAGGCAGGCCAATCCAGTGCCTGACCACTCTTTCAGAAAAAAAATGGGCAGGGCAGGGCTGGGCAGGAATGAGCAGAGACAGTGCACTGCAGTACAGCCCCATACTGCTTACATCCATCAGCCAGATGCCAGGCTTTGTCAGAATCACATCCAGTATAATCTTGGCTCTGTTCTTCTCCTTAATCCTACTGTCTTTAATGGTGGTCTCAAGAGTCATGAGGACGAAATCAGTCCTCTGAGAAGGGAGAAGTCTTTCTGCAAGTAACTGTAGGAAGGAAAGAAGGAAGGGAGTAAAAACATGTCAAACTGAGAGAGAGTGAACATGGACTAGGGTGGAACGTTGGCCAAGGTGCAAGACTGGAGGAAAAGGAAAGGTGAAGACCCTCCTTTTAAGGAAGAAGCATGCTGAGGGCTCCCAACAGTAGCCAAGCTCATCTCGCAGTACCCCTGAGCTGTAGGCTGCTCTGGGATGCAGGGAGGGGGGAGACAGGCTGGCTGGAAAGGTCCTGGCTCCTTACCTTCCCCCAGTGACTGCTGGCCAGGAAACCACAAACCTTCCACATCCGCACCATTGCCCTGTCACGCACAACTTTGGTCTCCGAGCTGGTGAAAGGCAGCAGCACCTGTGAGGAGAAGAGCTTCTGGTTTGCCTGGGAGCTGCTGATGGCCACTCCAGCTGCTCCCAGTTCCATTCCCATGAAGAAGGCACAAATTATATCAAAGAGAGGTGTGGGGACAGAGCTCTGCAACAGACAGACCTCCAAGATGCCGTGCAGCTCCTTATTGACGCTGGGGGTGGGATAGTTCACCACCAATATCTGCAGCATCTCATCCATAGCATGCAGGGTCTGCAAGGAGGATAGTAGGATATGGAAGTCTCTCAGAGGTCCCTCTCACCTCCAAAAGACTGCTGTGAACTCCTCTCACTATTGAGCAAAAACACCTGCAGATCTATGCACAGTCTGGGACAGGACCCAGGGCTGCAGAGCTGCAGTGTGCAGAGCCCGCTGCAAGCAGGGTGGGTTGCCTGGCCCACAGCAAACGTGAGAGAGAAGGGGTGAAGGGAAGCAAGATCCTGCCCCACAAGGATTGTCAGTAATCTCTGGACACAAGTAATCCAAGGGGGCAACCCAGAGACACCAGGTCTGCAGTTCACCCACTACGTACATGGTTGTAGAGGCAAGTGTTCAAGTCCTCTTCTGGAGGAAGGTAGAAGATGACTTTGAAGCACATGTGTAGGAGATGTGATATTTCATCCTCTGTAATGGCCTTCATTTTGCTGCAAATAGAGAGACCTCGATGCTAGGAGCGGTGCCTCGATGCTGAGGCAGGGGTAGAAGAAGTCCTCCCCTGGGCAGGACTCCCTGGGAGAGATGGGTAGCCCTGCCAGGAGGTGCCTTCTCCTCCACGGGGCTGGAGTACGGGAGAGCTGAGGCCATCCCTGCCCAGATGGGGGATACCTCACTGATAGGGTCAGGGCCACCGGGATCATGGCCTGGGGATGTGCTGGCTACACCAGGGGCTGGGCAGGTACCTCAAGTCAGCAATGGCATTCATGCTCTGGTATGGCAGTGTTGTGCTCAGCGACCTTGTGGGCTCCTCGAGCAGTAGAACCTGCAAAGCACAACTGGGATGGCACCTGGCAGCCACCACGCCCAGCACCAGCAAGCCTAGCACTGCCTGGCAGGGCCTGAGAAGCTCCAGTGCCCCTTAACCAGCACTGGCACACACATGCTGTTGTACACCCCCACTGCTGGGTGTACTACACCCCACTCAGCTACACCTGGAATCCCGCCTGAGGAATCTTGGTGCCTGTGCATGATTTCCCTGCCTCCCCCTGCCCCAGCCCTGTCCTCACAGGGTAGAGTTACACAGGGGCCATGTCCGCTCACCCTGATATTCTCTGCTATACTGTTTGTGGAGCAGAAGACATCCAGGCCCTGTGTCAAGCCCGTTCTGGCAGCAGTGCTGCAGAGTGTGCGGATGCTGTTCAGGAACTGCACCTTTTGTTCCAGATCCTGGTGGGCACACAGAGATGGAGTGTGAGTGGGGAGAGCTATGGCCGTAGGGACCAACCATCATGGGGTGCAAAGCAGTGCGGGATGCCTGGAGGGCAGCAGCTGTGCACAGCCAGCAGCCCTCCTGCAGCCTGGCAGCAGAGCCGGAGGGACAATCCGGAGATGCAGGCACAGCAGAGCTGGAGGCTCGTGCAGTTACCTTTTTCATGTGTACATCAGAAACGTAGGCCTTGATGAAAACTGCAGCCTCCTTTTCCCCTTCACACACAGGCACACAGTCAAAAGGGTACTGGCCTCCCTGGTTTAAAAGCTCAGGTTTCAGAGCACCTGCCACACGCCTTGCTTCCTGGCAGCAGCCACCGGAATGGCAGTAGCAGAATCAAAGCAGGTGATGGTCATGGGTGCACAGAGAGTGATGGGAAAGATAGGAGAATGATGGCAGGAGATCAAGGACTCTTTGTCCCCTGTACAGTTACCCCAGGTAACCCATCAGGAAAGCTCCAGGAAATCTCCCCAGGCCCCACCACCCCAACTCCTGAGTCTCAGGCAAGGCCACGGCACAACGATGCCCACCACCCCAGCACCACGCTGCCAACAGGGCTTCATTTGACTAGGTCCTGCTCACCGTCTCACGTCTCTCTGATAGCAGGAGAAGGCCTCTGAGCCCCAGCCACAGTATTGGCAGGCTTTCCATCTTCAGAATATTCTGGAGGAGTGCAGGCTTACATAAATCTCTGAGGGTCTTCTCGGTGGGAGGCATCACCTGAAACAAAGGCAGCGGTGAGAGCCGGACAGAGGCAGCAGGACTCCGTGCAGCCTGCATCTCCTGGCTCCTCTGGCAGCTCACTGGCAGGGCGCTGGGAGAACACAGCCTGGCCTGGGGCAGCAGTGTCCATGGAAATCGTGACGGTCCCCCTGTGCTCCAGGCCTAGCACTACACAGGCCTGCTTCTCCTGCCCTCTGACCAGTCACAGCTTTGCGGAGCATTTGGCCGGCAGAATCTACCACAGAAACGGCACCAGACTTGGGTGGCCAGGAGCACTTCCCCTCCCCGGCCCTTCAGCCTGCTCAGCCTGTGCAGATGCCATGGCTTCATCCCTGACCCTGCCATAGTCCTGACTGCCTCTGCCCAACCCTAGGTTTCCAGTCTGGGTGGGGTGGGCAAGGCAGGAGAATCTGGGTGCTGGGGCAGGAGAGCCCTGAAACAGAGCACAGTGCCTTGTCTGGTAACTCACAATTAGATGAAGAAGGCCCAGCTCCGCTGCGGTGATGTCAAAGATCTCCCAGAGCAGTTGGTCCTGGAGAACATTGTGTATTTCTTCCAAGATCCTCGCAGGAGTCTCAGGCAGGTGAAGCATCGACTTCCACATGTCCAGGGTAGTGCTGCAAAGCAAGAGCAATGCTATGTCAGCAGGGCTGCCTCAGCCACAGCACCATGGCTCCAGCATAACCCAGGCTGTGCTGCAGCCCTGGCCCTGCCACCCCACTGGCTCGCAGAGGCCTGGGGACCCGGCTGCTTGGGTGAGCAGGAGGGGCTGAGATGGCCTTCCCCGAGGGGCAGGGCAGGAGCCGGGTAGGAGGCTCTGGGCTGCCGTGGTCGGCGTTGGCTGCTGCAGCCCTGACTGGCCCACCAGCACTGAAAAGCACAGTGGGATGGAAGGCCTGCTCCTCAATGCTGTCCTGCAGCTTTCTTTGTCTCTGGCAGCCAGAGCATCCTTCAAGTCCTATTCTTCCCATGCAATCAATGTGTGGGACTGTCAGGGCTGGTACCTGTTATTCTGTGGAAGTCTCGTCAACACGCTCATCATCACGTTCGTAGGAAAGTGGTTGCTGAGCGCATCAAGCACCGAGAAAAGGATCTCCTGAAGCGATGTGCTGATGCTTCCCAGGTTGCTGTGGATGAACTCCACAATCGTTGGTACCTGGTTGGAAGAGACAGGGAGATCGCTGCTGCTGCTGGACTGCAGACATTTGCCCCATTGCCACTGATACTGCTGTCCATCCCACTGCTCTTTCCTGGCATAAAATGATTTTGGATGCTCACGAGCTGTGGAGGGCAGGGCAGGGCAGGGCTGGGCAGGACAGAGCGTAGGTTCATAGGTTCATAAGGTTGGAAAGGACCTACAAGATCATCTAGTCCTACCTTCCTCCTATCACTATCCCTACCCAACTACTAAATCAAATCCTTTAGCACCTCCTCTAAACACTTCTTGAACTGCATTAGGGATGGTGCCCCAACCACCTCCCTAGGCAGGCCAATCCAGTGCCTGACCACTCTTTCAGAAAAAAAATGGGCAGAGCAGGGCTGGGCAGGAATGAGCAGAGACAGTGCACTGCAGTACAGCCCCATACTGCTTACATCCATCAGCCAGATGCCAGGCTTTGTCAGAATCACATCCAGTATAATCTTGGCTCTGTTCTTCTCCTTAATCCTACTGTCTTTAATGGTGGTCTCAAGAGTCATGAGGACGAAATCAGTCCTCTGAGAAGGGAGAAGTCTTTCTGCAAGTAACTGTAGGAAGGAAAGAAGGAAGGGAGTAAAAACATGTCAAACTGAGAGAGAGTGAACATGGACTAGGGTGGAACGTTGGCCAAGGTGCAAGACTGGAGGAAAAGGAAAGGTGAAGACCCTCCTTTTAAGGAAGAAGCATGCTGAGGGCTCCCAACAGTAGCCAAGCTCATCTCGCAGTACCCCTGAGCTGTAGGCTGCTCTGGGATGCAGGGAGGGGGGAGACAGGCTGGCTGGAAAGGTCCTGGCTCCTTACCTTCCCCCAGTGACTGCTGGCCAGGAAACCACAAACCTTCCACATCCGCACCATTGCCCTGTCACGCACAACTTTGGTCTCCGAGCTGGTGAAAGGCAGCAGCACCTGTGAGGAGAAGAGCTTCTGGTTTGCCTGGGAGCTGCTGATGGCCACTCCAGCTGCTCCCAGTTCCATTCCCATGAAGAAGGCACAAATTATATCAAAGAGAGGTGTGGGGACAGAGCTCTGCAACAGACAGACCTCCAAGATGCCGTGCAGCTCCTTATTGACGCTGGGGGTGGGATAGTTCGCCACCAATATCTGCAGCATCTCATCCATAGCATGCAGGGTCTGCAAGGAGGATAGTAGGATATGGAAGTCTCTCAGAGGTCCCTCTCACCTCCAAAAGACTGCTGTGAACTCCTCTCACTATTGAGCAAAAACACCTGCAGATCTATGCACAGTCTGGGACAGGACCCAGGGCTGCAGAGCTGCAGTGTGCAGAGCCCGCTGCAAGCAGGGTGGGTTGCCTGGCCCACAGCAAACGTGAGAGAGAAGGGGTGAAGGGAAGCAAGATCCTGCCCCACAAGGATTGTCAGTAATCTCTGGACACAAGTAATCCAAGGGGGCAACCCAGAGACACCAGGTCTGCAGTTCACCCACTACGTACAGGGTTGTAGAGGCAAGTGTTCAAGTCCTCTTCTGGAGGAAGGTAGAAGATGACTTTGAAGCACATGTGTAGGAGATGTGATATTTCATCCTCTGTAATGGCCTTCATTTCTGCAAATAGAGAGACCTCGATGCTAGGAGCGGTGCCTCGATGCTGAGGCAGGGGTAGAAGAAGTCCTCCCCTGGGCAGGACTCCCTGGGAGAGATGGGTAGCCCTGCCAGGAGGTGCCTTCTCCTCCACGGGGCTGGAGTACGGGAGAGCTGAGGCCATCCCTGCCCAGATGGGGGATACCTCACTGATAGGGTCAGGGCCACCGGGATCATGGCCTGGGGATGTGCTGGCTACACCAGGGGCTGGGCAGGTACCTCAAGTCAGCAATGGCATTCATGCTCTGGTATGGCAGTGTTGTGCTCAGCCGCTTTGTGGGCTCCTCAAGCAGTAGAACCTGCAAAGCACAACTGGGATGGCACCTGGCAGCCACCACGCCCAGCACCAGCAAGCCTAGCACTGCCTGGCAGGGCCTGAGAAGCTCCAGTGCCCCTTAACCAGCACTGGCACACACATGCTGTTGTACACCCCCACTGCTGGGTGTACTACACCCCACTCAGCTACACCTGGAATCCCGCCTGAGGAATCTTGGTGCCTGTGCATGATTTCCCTGCCTCCCCCTGCCCCAGCCCTGTCCTCCCAGGGTAGAGATACACAGGGGCCATGTCCGCTCACCCTGATATTCTCTGCTATACTGTTTGTGGAGCAGAAGACATCCAGGCCCTGTGTCAAGCCCGTTCTGGCAGCAGTGCTGCAGAGTGTGCGGATGCTGTTCAGGAACTGCACCTTTTGTTCCAGATCCTGGTGGGCACACAGAGATGGAGTGTGAGTGGGGAGAGCTATGGCCGTAGGGACCAACCATCATGGGGTGCAAAGCAGTGCGGGATGCCTGGAGGGCAGCAGCTGTGCACAGCCAGCAGCCCTCCTGCAGCCTGGCAGCAGAGCCGGAGGGACAATCCGGAGATGCAGGCACAGCAGAGCTGGAGGCTCGTGCAGTTACCTTTTTCATGTGTACATCAGAAACGTAGGCCTTGATGAAAACTACAGCCTCCTTTTCCTCTTCATACACAGGCAGACAGTCAGCATCTAAGCAGGGAGGAGAGTGAGCAGCGCTGCAGAGGGGCCGAAGGCAGGCGCGAGCAGAGGAAGGAGCTCTGCCCTGTCCAGCCGTGTGCCCGCTCCCCTGGCACAGTGTGCCCGTGGCTGTGAGGATAAGGGGCCCTGGTGTCGAGCAGGGGGCACTCGCTGGCCCAGCCCTGCCCGCAGTGCTGGGTGGGGACCCTCACTCACCATTACTCAGCACCTGCACCTCAGTCTCCTCACAGGGCTCCGGTGGAGGTGTTCTCCTGTCAGAATCGCTTTTCTTCTCCCAGGCCACACTGGGGTTGCTTGGGGGTTTCTTCTCCATCCTGCTGGATGAGCACTGATAGTGTGAGGGGGCAGCTGTTGAGCTGTCGGGGCTAGACGTGCGCTGTGCTTGCGGGCTCCTTGCCAGATGCGCACACTCCTGCCTTGTCCCCTTGCTGTCCTGATGGACACTGAGTGGTCTCTGGTCGGCACCAGCTATCCATGGGTGTCTTGGGATGAGTCACAAAGGGCCCCGCTATGACACGCTACTCCACCCGGGCGGGGCTTGTTCTGAGTCCTGCTTAATATTGCTCAGAACAAACTTGTCCAGCGATAGGGATTTGTGCACCTGCTTACACACAGAGCTGTGCAAGAGCAGTCAGACTGCCCAGGCCTTCGTGCTTCTGCTGTGAGGCCAGAGACAGCCAAAGCAGGACAGTGGAAGTATCACAGAATCACAGAATAACAGAATTATACAATCATAGGGGTTGGAAGGGACCTCTAGAGATCATCGAGTCCAAACTCCCTGCCAAAGCAGGTTCCCTGCACTAGGTCACACAGGTAGGCATCCAGGTGGGTCTTGAATATCTCCAGAGAAGGAGATTCCACAACTCCTCTGGGCAGCCTGTGCCAGTGCTCCGTCACTCTCACCATAAAGAATATCATGCACACATTCATGTGGAACTTCCTGTGCTGCAGTTTCTGGCCATTTCCCCTTGTCCTGTCTCCACACACTTCTGAAAAGAGTCTGGCCTTACCACTTTGTCCCCCACACCTCAGATATTTATAAACCTGTATCAGGTCCCCTCTCAGTTTTCTTTTCTCAAGGCTAAAGAGACCCGGTTCACTTAGCCTTTCTTCATAGGGGAGATACTCCAGTCCCTTCACCATCTTTGTGGCCCCACGCTGGACTCTTTCCAAGAGATCCCTGTCTTTTTTATAGGGGGGAGCCCAGAACTGGACACAGTACTCCAGGTGAGGCCTCAGCAGGGCAGAGTAGAGGGGGAGGATCACCTCCCTTGACCTGCTGGCCAGGCTCTTTTTAATGATCACCAAGATGACATTGATCTTCTTGGCCACAAGGTCACACTGCTGGCTCACGGTCGACGTGTCGTCCACCAGGACACCCAGGTCCCTCTCTACAGAGCTCCTCTACAGCAAGTCATCCCCCAGCCTGTACTGGTGCATGCAATTATTCCTCCCTAGGTGCAAGACTCTACACTTGCTTTTGTTAAATTTCATCCGGTTTCTGACTGCCCAGCTCTCCAGACTGTCCAGGTGTTGGTGAATGGCAGCACAGCCTTCAGGCGTGTCAGTCAATCCTCCCAACTTCGTATCATCAGCAAACTTGCTGAGAGTGGCCACTGTACCCTCATCAAGGTCATTGATGAAGATGTTGAACAAGAATGGACCCAGCACGGGCCCCCAGGGAACACTGCTGGTTACAGGCCTCCAACCGGACTCTGCACCGCCAACGACAATAGTCTGTGCTCTGCCAGTCAGCCAGATCTCAACCCACTTCACTGTGCACTCATCTATCCCACACTTGCTCAGCTTTGTTATAAGGATGTCATGGGGGACAGTATCAAATGCCTTGCTGAAATCAAAATAAACTACATCCACCGCCCTCCAGGCATCTACCCAGCCAGTGACAACATCATAGAAGGCCACCAGGTTGGTCGAGCATGACCTCCCCTTGGTGAACCCATGCTGGCTACTCCTGATAACCTCCTTTTCTTCCAATTGTCTGGAGATGGCATCCAGCACAAGCTCTTCCATCACCTTTCCTGGGACAGAGGTGAGGCTGACTGGCCTATAATTACCCGCATCTTCCTTCTTCAACTTTTCGAAGGCTGGAGTGACCCTTGCTCTCCTCCAGTCATCAGGCACATCCCCCATTCTCCAAGACCTCTCAAAGTTGATAGAGAGCAGTTCAGCAATCACCTCCACCAGCTTCCTCAGCACCCATGGATGCACCCCATCGGGTCCCATGGATTTAGGAACATTAGCATTGCCTAGGTGCTCACAGACCACCTCTTCCCTGACTAAAGGAAGGTCTCAAATTCCCCAGAACCTCTCACTAACCTCCAGAGTCTGGGATTCCTGTGGAAGAGCTTTTTAACTGAAGACAGAAGCAAAGAAGTTCAGTATTTCGGCCCTCAGCATACCCCATTACCAGAACATTCCCTTCACCTAGTAGGGAGCCCATCTTCTCCCTAGTCTTCCTTTTACTGTTAACATACCTCAAAAAGCCTTTTTTATTATCCTTTATCCCTTTTGCCAGATTCAATTCCCGGCGGTCTTTATCCTTCCTCGTTGCATCCCTGCATGACCTGACAACCTTTCTATATTCTTCCCAAGTGGTCAGACCCCTTTTCCACATTTCATGGACCTTCTTCTTCTCTTTGTTTGGCGCGTGATCTCCTTGCTCATCCACGGGGGTTTCCTGCCACCCTTTCCCCATTTCTTACTCAAAAAAATGCACTGATCCTGAGCTTGGAAGAAGAGCTGTTTAAATGCTGACCAGTTCTCACAGCCCCCCTTACCTTCTAACACCCTAGCCCACCACATAGCTCCAAGTAGGTCCCACAAGAGATCAAAGTTTGCTCTCCTAAAGTCCAGGATAGCAGTCCTACTTTTTGCTTTGCTCCTGCCTCTCAGGATCTTGAACTCCACCATCTTGTGATCACTGCAACCCAAGTTGTCCCCAGCCATTACTTCCTTAACAAGTCCTTCCTTGTTAGTGAGAATAAGGTCCAGTAACACCCCTCCCTGCATCGGTTCCTCCACCACCTGCAGCAGAGAGTTGTCTTCAACACATTGCATGCTCTGTCTGGACCATGCGTGCTTGGCCATGTTGCTCATCCAGCAAATATCTGGATAACTGAAGTCCCGCATAAGCACCAGTGCCTGGGAACGTGACACTACTTCTAATTGCTTATGAAAGGTCTCGTCAACCTCCTCTTCCTGATCAGCAGGACTGTAGTACAAACCCACAGCAGCATCACCCTTACCAGTCTGCCCCTTGATGCTCCCCCACAAAGTCTCCACTGCTACGTCACTCTCCTCCAACTGGAGTTCAATACATTCTAACTGCTTTCTCACATGAAGAGCAACTCTACCACCTCTCCTTGCCAGCCGATCTTTCCTAAAAAGCACACAGCCCTCCATGGCAATATTGCAGTCGTGACAGCTGTCCCACCATGTCTCTGTGATCACAGTGAGATCATGGCCTTGCGACCGCACGCAGATCTCCAACTCTTCCTGTTTATTTCCCATGCTGCGCACATGGGTGTACAGACACTTCAGAGAAGCAGTATCCCCCTGCCTCTCTCCATGCCTATGAATTCCACCCTCTTCACCCATCAAGCTCTGTTTTGAGCCTTGAACTACCCCCTCGGCCCCAGCGGTCCTCATTTTGTCCCCTCCCCCTTTCATATCTAGTTTAAAGACCTGTCAATAAGTCCCGCCAGTTCCTTGGCTAGAATCCTCCTACCCCTCAGAAACAGGCAGCCTCCCCTGCTGCCATCATGCCAGGTGCCGAGTAAAAAAAGTTGACGTACAAGAACGTCTGGCATCCAAATATTGGTCACTGCTTAGCATGCTGCATGAGGCATTCAAAACACTAATTAACTCATTCACTAAATTTTAGATAATCCAAGTGATATGTTTTCACTTTTATTAGATTTTTCATGCTTTCTTAAGTCCTGCCTTAACTCTACTGAAAGATCAATAATGAGCCACTGGTGGTGCTGGTAACGTTTCTGAAAACTGCTCCTTCAACTTGCCTCTTCATCCCACCTTCATATGTAACTCAGTCATTACCATTAAATATTTACCAAATTGGACAAAATTCTAAATAATATCACAACTCTGGTGGGTAGGATTAGGTATACAGTGATATCTGCCCTGGATATATTTTTTTGTCCAATCTTCTCTGTGCCTTCAACACACTATGACCTTTGCTATTTTGTTTTTTGAGGAGCTGCAAACTCAGATTGTAAATGTAAACAGTTTAATAAGAAACAAATGATTAATTACATAACACTGAAAACTTGTCTTCAATGTAGTGCTCTTTCCAGGGCTTGCAGCATAAAACTGGAGAGTCTCACCTGTAACAACATCAGAAAAGCCTACAAAAGCAAGGAAGTAAATGAAAAAGTCTGTACCCAGCTGGTAAAAGTTGTTTAAAGACAAACTCGGGCAACCACTTGGACTACTAAGTGGCATTCTTTTTTTTTCAGAACCAGAAGTTAAATATTCAAGCCCCAGATTCTGAATAGTTGTTTCCGCCTAGAACGGGTGACAAAGCAGTGCAGCCTGAGGCATTAAGCTTCTCCTAGGGAAGCATTATAAACAACTGAGATTGGGTTGACTGGGCTTATAGCATACCACAATTGGCAACCACACTTTCACAACAGACCACAGAGTCAGGAAGAAATGTTGAGGTCTTTTTCTGACAAACAGAAGACGCCTCATGTGCACAGGGCTCCTATTTATATACAAGACTACATACAAAACAAGGGCTCCTATTTATATACAAGACTATACACAAAACTCCTATTTATATACAAGACTTGAGTCACTGTAAAGTTTCATGCAATCCAGGAGATGGTAGAGTTCAGCATCCTGAGAGGAGAGAGCTGGCCAAAAAGTAGGACTTAGGCTCAGCTCAGCAGAGGCGATCAGGTTAGGGAATATTTAAGCAAACTGAACAGACAAAAAATCATAGGGCATGGCAGAATGCAAACACAAGAGTATTTTGAGGCAACTCTCCATCATTTTTAATTGATTATGATGACCAGTGAGGTTACTGAGTACTGCAAGATAGCAAATACCACACCTATTACAAGGAAGGGCAAGCAGGAAAAGAAGCAAGAAACTGAACAGCTGAGCTTAGAGGATTGTCATCAGTGGCACAAAGTCCGTTTAGTACTTGCTAAGGCTATACCTGTCTACTCCATACAGTTCTGGGCTCCACAGCACAAGGGTTACGTGAAGCTCTCTCCAATAGAGACATCCCAGCTAAGGGCTACAAAAATGATTAAGTACCTGGAGCTCATCTCCTATGACAAGAGGTTAAGTGAACTGGGACTGCTCAGACTGGAGAAGAGAAGACTCAGTGATATCTGAACTGTCTATCTGACGGAAACCAGTAATGAAGACAGAACTAGACTCCCCTCAGTGGTGCCCAGAAGAGCACAAAATGAGACACATGAAATCCCTTTAAAAAATAAGGCACATTTCTACTGTGAGTTTTCAGATGCTGGAACAAATTAACCAGAGAAGCTGTGTAGTCTCTATTCTTGGAGATACTTAAAGCTTTTCTGGATATATTCCATAGCAGCATGCTGCAGGTGACCCTGCTTCTAGCAGGGATGTGGACTTGATATTCAGCAAATTACTCTGTGGTTCTGTAAATATAGAGTACTGTGTTCTGAATTTAAGTATTAAAACAAAATTTCTTGGAATTCTTCAGAATGTGTAAATAATCCTTTTGTTCTTGTAGATATAGTCTTTCTTAGCTGGAGTGACTTAGCACCTATTTACATCAAAGGGATAACTTCTGTTTATTTAAAAGGTAGTGTAAGCAGACCTTCCAGGATGTATAATAAAAACTTCTGAACTTTAGCAAGTCACTTAGTTTGCTTTAAAAGTATTCAAATTACCAATTGCTTTTTATCTTCAATAATTTCCAGCATTTGAAGTAACTTGAACAGTTATTGTTTGTACATATTT
Organism: Cyrtonyx montezumae; assembly: GCF_038088225.1. Lineage (NCBI taxonomy): Eukaryota > Metazoa > Chordata > Aves > Galliformes > Odontophoridae > Cyrtonyx > Cyrtonyx montezumae. The sequence continues at coordinate 4,179,463 of NW_027072039.1, forward strand.
ACGCATTGATTTTCTAGCTAATATTAATAATGTCAGAATATACTAGTTATCAGTGTAAAGCCTGACATTTGTGCAAAAGACACATTTATCTCTGTAAACCTGTTCATACTGTTGACTGCTTTACAGAGCTCTGCTGTGCACAGCTGAAAGCTGAAAATATGTCTTGGTCAGTTCTTTATTTGTATGCAATGAGTGAGACTTTACACTTGATGCCAAGATTTCCAGGTACAGATTTACATTATTCCAGAATCTTTTTTCTCTTAAGCAAAAAAGAGTGTTTGGTTCTGTCCTTGTGCTCTGAAAAAGGAAAGGGGAGCACTTCCTCTGTTCCCTGAAAATCACCGTTCTCACAGAGAACCCATTTAGAATCTTTCTTCCAAGTCTGTCCATGGAAGAAAGGAGAATGAGAATGAGAAGCGAGCAGCATGCCTTCCAGGAACATTTTTAAGAACAATTAAAATAGGATTTAGCTCCTCTGCGGAGCTCCTGGAGGAGCACTACTGTAGATACTTGAATTGCAGCGCGGGCTGCAATGAAGGGACAGGAACCCAGCTTGATGCAAGCTAATGTAATGTAATTAAGCAACAACTCAAAGCTTATATACACAGAAAGGCAGCGTGCGTTAAGATCTGATCAGGCGACGGTTACATTCTGTCACGGTGTTTTCCATGACAGTGACCCAAGGGAAAAACCGAGAAGGGAGAGAGGAGAGGAAAAGAAACTGCGTCAGTGGCCGCGCGGCCGCCCAAGCAGAGCCGCGCTCCGGGGGGGAGGGGGAAACAGCAGGAAGAGATGGGTCTACAAGAAGACAACGGCACGATCTGAGAAGGAACGGTAACTTTACTAAATATAATAAAATTGAACCACCACAGCCTCCATCAGATCTTTGAAGAGGCGGATGGAACTCTCTCGCACTTCACTTGACACCTGAGGGAGAAGGACGGGAGGACCTCAGGCCACACTCTCGCTGCCCATGGTGAGCATGAGCAAAGGCGTGGCTGATGCGGAAGGAGATGCATCAGTCCCATTCTGCACAAGGACACTGCGGTGGTGCAAAGCAGTGCAACAGGTTTACAGCACGGGGTGCCTGTGCCTCATAGTGCTCCCCCAGCCACCCCACCAAGACAAAGAAGCAGAGCTCCCCAGGCTCGAAGCCAAGGAGGAGAGGAGACAGGCCTGGCCCCCAGCAGTGCCTCTGGGGCACGAGCTGCCTGCTTAGCCTCCACCTCCCTGCTACAACACCCGGAGACAACGCCTGGTGTTGGAAGTAAAGGGAGTGCTCGTGGGTTTGAGAGCAACCGTTGGCAGAAGGTGCTTTGCGCAGGACTCAGTATGGGCCACAACACAGAGGCTTTGCATCACTGACAGCGACAAAGCTGACAGGGACAAGGCTGGCTGACCTGCATGGCTCTGAAGACATCCCACAGAAGCCCAAAGGAGACAGGAGAATGAAAAGGCCCTCCTGCTGAGCACGCACCCACAGAGCTTGGATTCCCACACCAGACTTACGTGATTGAATAGAGGCAGGATCTTCTCAGCCAGCATCGGAGCAATGGAACTGGCCTCTCTCTTCACCAGATGGTTCACCATGTTTCTGAAGATATTCATCACCTCCACTGTGACATGCGCATTGCCAGTACTCATGGTCTCCATGATATTTGGCAGCAGGGCCCGTATTTCTCTTGCCTGTCCAAAACACACAATTTCCTTATCATCAAAAGGGTACTGGCCTCCCTGGTTTAAAAGCTCAGGTTTCAGAGCACCTGCCACACGCCTTGCTTCCTGGCGACTGTTTCAAGAAATTGGAGCCCCAGTAGGGCACCTTAAGTACCGAAAAAACAGGACTAAATGCCCCAACGAGGCAAATACGTAGATTTCAGTTGAGGACACTCAGGTCCCTGAGGTAACGGACCTGGATTCCTCAGAGGACAAGGTCTCTAAATCAGATCTCAAAGCTCCATCTATGATGGATCCCTTTGAGATCTGCCCAATTATAACTCAGAAAACAAAGAAAGTACAAGATAGACCGGCAGGGTTGCCTTCTGACCAACAGCCTCCTGCTGAAACATGTTTTCATTTAACAGCTCGCCCCTAGTACAGTGGTTCCATCAAAAGCCTAGGGAAAGAATACCATCGTGGTTATTATGACTATGGGATGCAGGAGCTGAAAGTGTATTAGTTAATGGGACAGAAAGTCCAAGATCGCTTCTATAACCCTACACCCAGCCCTGAGGCTAAGATTACATGCCACCATCCAATATAATAAAGAAAACGACTCTATTATAGACTGGTTGATGGCGGCAGGCCGACTAACTTGGCCAATAAAACAGACTTACTACTTCTTACGGGTTTATGGTCCTCTATGGAGGACTTCCAAACGTACATTTGAGAACTGGGTATGAGGGAGGCCATGTGTTCCGACACATTTGAAGGCCCAGACACAGAAAAATTCTCGGTAGGTGTGAGAGACCTGATATTGCAGCAAGCCCCTTCTCATCTTTATGGGACATTGGTGTCCATACTAAATCTGTTAGTAGCTTTAGAAGCCATTGTCCAACAAGCAACTCAACTGGTAGCAGACCTGGGGGAAACAGCGCGCATAAGGACTAGGCGCAATGTCCGCATGGTGGAGGAAGCCGAGGCCTTCCCACTTAGAACCCAGAAGACTGCCCCACGGACACCCTGATCAGGCCCCATACAGGCGTCTCAGAAAACCATGTTCAATGATCTTATACGGGCCAAGGTTGCATTTGCCAAAATCGATGGACAGCCCAACCATATTTTATTCCAGTTATGGAAACAACTAAGAAACAATCAAGAGTTTCCGAGTAGTCCCAGAAAATTGGGAGTCCAAATACTACAAGAAGCACCTACTACAACCTGGAATTTAGCTGATTTTATAGTACCAAAAAGGAAGAGAAATCCTCCACAGCTGTCTTGGGCTACAATGCCTGAGCCACCTGTGGTAAAAGTTCTCAATCTGTCAAAATTCATGGAGTGACAAGGGACACTGGTTCTCTTAGGGCCTCCAGATGGGACCAGAGGCCCTGTGTTGAACTGTCAGTATTCTGGTCAGAAATAGATGTTCAAAGAGTAATGGCTTCATTAAACACCGGTGTGGAAACATCGATTATGTATGGAGATCCATCTAGATTTAAGGGTAATAAAGTGATGATTAGTGAGTTTAGGGGACAGACCATTCCGGTCATTCCAACATGGTTGAAACTGGGGGTTGGGCATCTCCTACCATGGGAGTATAAAGTGTCCATGCCCGAGAGTTATTCAGGGATTGGGGCAATCGACATTTCATGAGGTCTGACTCTCTGGACGTCTGTGAGAGAGTTCCGGCTTTGGCAAAAATACTTTAGATTACGTTTTGCATGGCCCCTCAATACTGTCTGTATTGCACAAATACTATTTGATTGATGAAACCACACCAGTTTACTAATGTAAGACAGTATTGACTCCCGGGGAGACAAGATGAAATATCAAGGATGGTACAGGAACTAGAAAAAGTAGTCATTATAAAACGTGCACACAGCCCATACAACCATCCTGCCACTCATACAATCCGGTTTGAAGAGGGGGATGGTCAGAGTATCCAGTGAGCAGAGTTGTGAAGACAGATCACCATGCGTTAGGAAGACATTGTTTTCAAAGTCTGGTCTTGGGAATTCTCTTGTTTTCAAAGTTCTTGCGAGCAACCTGGTCATGCTGTTTAGGCTTGGGGATGATAAAACTTTGCCCTTCAATACAAGGTTGTTATGGTTTGATGCCAGTATTGCACATCAGAACACCAACTGGGAGTTCAAGAGTTAATGCTGTGGCAGGGAGTGGCAGAGGGGTGGTGCTCCTGAGCAGACACCAGCCTCTCTCGCTCTCAGTGTTCCCTCTCGGCTTCCGTGGAGATAAAATATGTGTGCTTCTCCTGCATTTTTTCTAAGGAAAGATCTAAGAATGGGTTTGGAAACATTTGTTTCTCTCAATTCTTTGATTGTGTTAGATTTAGTAAATTTACGGTTCCTCTACATATCCTTTTTTAAATTTTTATTTATTTATTTATTTTTTAAACCATTGTCTACGAATCCTTCGCCCACCCCCTCTCCCAACTCCCCCTTCCAGAGCAGGTGGTTTCACAGTGCTAGCTGAATAGTGCCATGAGCCAGTCCCATACTGTTGCTGGACGCGTTTCATGTCTCATCATCAGGATTATCCCAGCTGCCAGAGAACGAACTGCCAGGTGGGCATCATCTTCCAAAGGCTGAAGGCCTGCAACAGAGGGAAGCAGAGCAGAGATGAAGCCCACTGATCTGGGGGTGCAGCATTTCCTTGCAGCCTGACAAGGCACGGCTGCATACTGCCCAGGCTCTGCCCCATCCCTAGTCCCAGAACACATAGCGCTGCCCTCACTCACCACTGCGGATTTCATTCATCAGTTCCTCACTTTCAATCCTGGAGTGCTCCACAGCCCGCCCTAGGTAGAGAGTTCCCATCAGACCCCCATTCAACAACACACTCCCAGGAGCACTGGCTGCAGCCCAGCCAGCCCAGCTGCTTCCCCTGCTGTGCCCAGGAAGGTACAGTGCATGAGCGGGGAACTGATCAAGGCGCCCATCAGGGCTACCAGCACATTCAGGCTGTATCTAGGGGGTGCAGGGCTAAGGGCAAGACCCAAAGAGGGAACTCAGGGGCTGCACTCACAAATGAGTTTAGCTGCCTCAATTTTCACAGAGGCCTGAGAATCCTTCAGGTATGGCAGGCTCTGCCGCAGGTAACCTTCCACTCTCTTCCGGTTTTCAAACAGCTGGAAAAGAGCACAAAGGCATGGGGCTTGCAGACACAACCCAGCTTCTGGTGTCACCCCTCCTGTCTGTATCCCCTTCCCACAAGCAGGGGGGCTGTGGCTGTGGGGTTGTCCTTACCAAGCACTTCCCAATCCACACTGTGTTCTGTTCCTGGGCCAGGCGCTTGAGCTTCTTCCACCTCAGGAACTTTGCACAAGTGACCAGGGTTTCCCCAGCAGCCTACAGAGATCAGACGCTGGGAGTTGGCACCACAGACACACATCCTAGGAGTCTGAATGCTTGCTAGCCTGGCCCTCAATTCCCAGTAAAGCCCTGAACTGAGCACAGCCTTGCCTGGTCAGGTCTGAAATGTGTACCTGTGCAACACACGGGCTCTCATCACTCATCCGAAAGAGCAGAGGAAGCAGGCCCCCATGCACGTTCTTCTTCATGTTTCCCTTCTGCCACCACACCACAGCCTCCATCAGATCTTTGAAGAGGCGGATGGAACTCTCTCGCACTTCACTTGACACCTGAGGGAGAAGGACGGGAGGACCTCAGCGCCACACTCTCGCTGCCCATGGTGAGCATGAGCAAAGGCGTGGCTGATGCGGAAGGAGATGCATCAGTCCCATTCTGCACAAGGACACTGTGCGCTGGTGCAAAGCAGTGCAACAGGTTTACATCACGAGGTTCCTTTGTCTCACAGTGCTCCCCCAGCCACCCTACAAAGGCCAAGCAGAGCTCCCCAGGCCCGAAGCCAAGGAGGAGACAGGCCTGGCCCTCAGCAGTGCCTCTGGGGCTCGAGCTGCCTGCTTAGACTCCACCTCCCTGCTACAACACCCGGAGACAACGCCTGGTGTTGGAAGTAAAGGGAGTGCTCGTGGGTTTGAGAGCAACCATTGGCAGAAAGTGTTTTGTGCATTGCAGTATGGGCCACCACACAGAGGCTTTGCATCACTGACAGCGACAAAGCTGACAGGGACAAGGCTGGCTGAGCTGCATGGCTCTGAAGACATCCCACAAAAGCCCAAAGGAGCCAAGAGAACGGATAAGGCCGTCCTGCTGAGCACGCATCCACAGAGCTTGGATTCCCACACCAGACTTACGTGATTGAATAGAGGCAGGATCTTCTCAGCCAGCATCGGAGCAATGGAACTGGCCTCTCTCTTCACCAGATGTTTCACCATGTTTCTGAAGACATTCATCACCTCCACTGTGACATGTGTATTGCCAGTACTCATGGCCTTCATGATATTTGGCAGCAGGGCCCATATTTCTCTTGCCTGTCCAAAACACACAATTTCCTTATCATCAAAAGGGTACTGGCCTCCCTGGTTTAAAAGCTCAGGTTTCAGAGCACCTGCCACACGCCTTGCTTCCTGGCAGCAGCCACCGGAATGGCAGTAGCAGAATCAAAGCAGGTGATGGTCATGGGTGCACAGAGAGTGATGGGAAAGATAGGAGAATGATGGCAGGAGATCAAGGACTCTTTGTCCCCTGTACAGTTACCCCAGGTAACCCATCAGGAAAGCTCCAGGAAATCTCCCCAGGCCCCACCACCCCAACTCCTGAGTCTCAGGCAAGGCCACGGCACAACGATGCCCACCACCCCAGCACCACGCTGCCAACAGGGCTTCATTTGACTAGGTCCTGCTCACCGTCTCACGTCTCTCTGATAGCAGGAGAAGGCCTCTGAGCCCCAGCCACAGTATTGGCAGGCTTTCCATCTTCAGAATATTCTGGAGGAGTGCAGGCTTACATAAATCTCTGAGGGTCTTCTCGGTGGGAGGCATCACCTGAAACAAAGGCAGCGGTGAGAGCCGGACAGAGGCAGCAGGACTCCGTGCAGCCTGCATCTCCTGGCTCCTCTGGCAGCTCACTGGCAGGGCGCTGGGAGAACACAGCCTGGCCTGGGGCAGCAGTGTCCATGGAAATCGTGACGGTCCCCCTGTGCTCCAGGCCTAGCACTACACAGGCCTGCTTCTCCTGCCCTCTGACCAGTCACAGCTTTGCGGAGCATTTGGCCGGCAGAATCTACCACAGAAACGGCACCAGACTTGGGTGGCCAGGAGCACTTCCCCTCCCCGGCCCTTCAGCCTGCTCAGCCTGTGCAGATGCCATGGCTTCATCCCTGACCCTGCCATAGTCCTGACTGCCTCTGCCCAACCCTAGGTTTCCAGTCTGGGTGGGGTGGGCAAGGCAGGAGAATCTGGGTGCTGGGGCAGGAGAGCCCTGAAACAGAGCACAGTGCCTTGTCTGGTAACTCACAATTAGATGAAGAAGGCCCAGCTCCGCTGCGGTGATGTCAAAGATCTCCCAGAGCAGTGGGTCCTGGAGAACATTGTGTATTTCTTCCAAGATCCTCGCAGGAGTCTCAGGCAGGTGAAGCATCGACTTCCACATGTCCAGGGTAGTGCTGCAAAGCAAGAGCAATGCTATGTCAGCAGGGCTGCCTCAGCCACAGCACCATGGCTCCAGCATAACCCAGGCTGTGCTGCAGCCCTGGCCCTGCCACCCCACTGGCTCGCAGAGGCCTGGGGACCCGGCTGCTTGGGTGAGCAGGAGGGGCTGAGATGGCCTTCCCCGAGGGGCAGGGCAGGAGCCGGGTAGGAGGCTCTAAGCTGCCGTGGTCGGCGTTGGCTGCTGCAGCCCTGACTGGCCCACCAGCACTGAAAAGCACAGTGGGATGGAAGGCCTGCTCCTCAATGCTGTCCTGCAGCTTTCTTTGTCTCTGGCAGCCAGAGCATCCTTCAAGTCCTATTCTTCCCATGCAATCAATGTGTGGGACTGTCAGGGCTGGTACCTGTTATTCTGTGGAAGTCTCGTCAACACGCTCATCATCACGTTCGTAGGAAAGTGGTTGCTGAGCGCATCAAGCACCGAGAAAAGGATCTCCTGAAGCGATGTGCTGATGCTTCCCAGGTTGCTGTGGATGAACTCCACAATCGTTGGTACCTGGTTGGAAGAGACAGGGAGATCGCTGCTGCTGCTGGACTGCAGACATTTGCCCCATTGCCACTGATACTGCTGTCCATCCCACTGCTCTTTCCTGGCATAAAATGATTTTGGATGCTCACGAGCTGTGGAGGGCAGGGCAGGGCAGAGCTGGGCAGGACAGAGCGTAGGTTCATAGGTTCATAAGGTTGGAAAGGACCTACAAGATCATCTAGTCCAACCTTCCTCCTATCACTATCCCTACCCAACTACTAAATCAAATCCTTTAGCACCTCCTCTAAACACTTCTTGAACTGCATTAGGGATGGTGCCCCAACCACCTCCCTAGGCAGGCCAATCCAGTGCCTGACCACTCTTTCAGAAAAAAAATGGGCAGGGCAGGGCTGGGCAGGAATGAGCAGAGACAGTGCACTGCAGTACAGCCCCATACTGCTTACATCCATCAGCCAGATGCCAGGCTTTGTCAGAATCACATCCAGTATAATCTTGGCTCTGTTCTTCTCCTTAATCCTACTGTCTTTAATGGTGGTCTCAAGAGTCATGAGGACGAAATCAGTCCTCTGAGAAGGGAGAAGTCTTTCTGCAAGTAACTGTAGGAAGGAAAGAAGGAAGGGAGTAAAAACATGTCAAACTGAGAGAGAGTGAACATGGACTAGGGTGGAACGTTGGCCAAGGTGCAAGACTGGAGGAAAAGGAAAGGTGAAGACCCTCCTTTTAAGGAAGAAGCATGCTGAGGGCTCCCAACAGTAGCCAAGCTCATCTCGCAGTACCCCTGAGCTGTAGGCTGCTCTGGGATGCAGGGAGGGGGGAGACAGGCTGGCTGGAAAGGTCCTGGCTCCTTACCTTCCCCCAGTGACTGCTGGCCAGGAAACCACAAACCTTCCACATCCGCACCATTGCCCTGTCACGCACAACTTTGGTCTCCGAGCTGGTGAAAGGCAGCAGCACCTGTGAGGAGAAGAGCTTCTGGTTTGCCTGGGAGCTGCTGATGGCCACTCCAGCTGCTCCCAGTTCCATTCCCATGAAGAAGGCACAAATTATATCAAAGAGAGGTGTGGGGACAGAGCTCTGCAACAGACAGACCTCCAAGATGCCGTGCAGCTCCTTATTGACGCTGGGGGTGGGATAGTTCACCACCAATATCTGCAGCATCTCATCCATAGCATGCAGGGTCTGCAAGGAGGATAGTAGGATATGGAAGTCTCTCAGAGGTCCCTCTCACCTCCAAAAGACTGCTGTGAACTCCTCTCACTATTGAGCAAAAACACCTGCAGATCTATGCACAGTCTGGGACAGGACCCAGGGCTGCAGAGCTGCAGTGTGCAGAGCCCGCTGCAAGCAGGGTGGGTTGCCTGGCCCACAGCAAACGTGAGAGAGAAGGGGTGAAGGGAAGCAAGATCCTGCCCCACAAGGATTGTCAGTAATCTCTGGACACAAGTAATCCAAGGGGGCAACCCAGAGACACCAGGTCTGCAGTTCACCCACTACGTACATGGTTGTAGAGGCAAGTGTTCAAGTCCTCTTCTGGAGGAAGGTAGAAGATGACTTTGAAGCACATGTGTAGGAGATGTGATATTTCATCCTCTGTAATGGCCTTCATTTTGCTGCAAATAGAGAGACCTCGATGCTAGGAGCGGTGCCTCGATGCTGAGGCAGGGGTAGAAGAAGTCCTCCCCTGGGCAGGACTCCCTGGGAGAGATGGGTAGCCCTGCCAGGAGGTGCCTTCTCCTCCACGGGGCTGGAGTACGGGAGAGCTGAGGCCATCCCTGCCCAGATGGGGGATACCTCACTGATAGGGTCAGGGCCACCGGGATCATGGCCTGGGGATGTGCTGGCTACACCAGGGGCTGGGCAGGTACCTCAAGTCAGCAATGGCATTCATGCTCTGGTATGGCAGTGTTGTGCTCAGCGACCTTGTGGGCTCCTCGAGCAGTAGAACCTGCAAAGCACAACTGGGATGGCACCTGGCAGCCACCACGCCCAGCACCAGCAAGCCTAGCACTGCCTGGCAGGGCCTGAGAAGCTCCAGTGCCCCTTAACCAGCACTGGCACACACATGCTGTTGTACACCCCCACTGCTGGGTGTACTACACCCCACTCAGCTACACCTGGAATCCCGCCTGAGGAATCTTGGTGCCTGTGCATGATTTCCCTGCCTCCCCCTGCCCCAGCCCTGTCCTCACAGGGTAGAGTTACACAGGGGCCATGTCCGCTCACCCTGATATTCTCTGCTATACTGTTTGTGGAGCAGAAGACATCCAGGCCCTGTGTCAAGCCCGTTCTGGCAGCAGTGCTGCAGAGTGTGCGGATGCTGTTCAGGAACTGCACCTTTTGTTCCAGATCCTGGTGGGCACACAGAGATGGAGTGTGAGTGGGGAGAGCTATGGCCGTAGGGACCAACCATCATGGGGTGCAAAGCAGTGCGGGATGCCTGGAGGGCAGCAGCTGTGCACAGCCAGCAGCCCTCCTGCAGCCTGGCAGCAGAGCCGGAGGGACAATCCGGAGATGCAGGCACAGCAGAGCTGGAGGCTCGTGCAGTTACCTTTTTCATGTGTACATCAGAAACGTAGGCCTTGATGAAAACTGCAGCCTCCTTTTCCCCTTCACACACAGGCACACAGTCAAAAGGGTACTGGCCTCCCTGGTTTAAAAGCTCAGGTTTCAGAGCACCTTCCACACGCCTTGCTTCCTGGCAGCAGCCACCGGAATGGCAGTAGCAGAATCAAAGCAGGTGATGGTCATGGGTGCACAGAGAGTGATGGGAAAGATAGGAGAATGATGGCAGGAGATCAAGGACTCTTTGTCCCCTGTACAGTTACCCCAGGTAACCCATCAGGAAAGCTCCAGGAAATCTCCCCAGGCCCCACCACCCCAACTCCTGAGTCTCAGGCAAGGCCACGGCACAACGATGCCCACCACCCCAGCACCACGCTGCCAACAGGGCTTCATTTGACTAGGTCCTGCTCACCGTCTCACGTCTCTCTGATAGCAGGAGAAGGCCTCTGAGCCCCAGCCACAGTATTGGCAGGCTTTCCATCTTCAGAATATTCTGGAGGAGTGCAGGCTTACATAAATCTCTGAGGGTCTTCTCGGTGGGAGGCATCACCTGAAACAAAGGCAGCGGTGAGAGCCGGACAGAGGCAGCAGGACTCCGTGCAGCCTGCATCTCCTGGCTCCTCTGGCAGCTCACTGGCAGGGCGCTGGGAGAACACAGCCTGGCCTGGGGCAGCAGTGTCCATGGAAATCGTGACGGTCCCCCTGTGCTCCAGGCCTAGCACTACACAGGCCTGCTTCTCCTGCCCTCTGACCAGTCACAGCTTTGCGGAGCATTTGGCCGGCAGAATCTACCACAGAAACGGCACCAGACTTGGGTGGCCAGGAGCACTTCCCCTCCCCGGCCCTTCAGCCTGCTCAGCCTGTGCAGATGCCATGGCTTCATCCCTGACCCTGCCATAGTCCTGACTGCCTCTGCCCAACCCTAGGTTTCCAGTCTGGGTGGGGTGGGCAAGGCAGGAGAATCTGGGTGCTGGGGCAGGAGAGCCCTGAAACAGAGCACAGTGCCTTGTCTGGTAACTCACAATTAGATGAAGAAGGCCCAGCTCCGCTGCGGTGATGTCAAAGATCTCCCAGAGCAGTGGGTCCTGGAGAACATTGTGTATTTCTTCCAAGATCCTCGCAGGAGTCTCAGGCAGGTGAAGCATCGACTTCCACATGTTCAGGGTAGTGCTGCAAAGCAAGAGCAATGCTATGTCAGCAGGGCTGCCTCAGCCACAGCACCATGGCTCCAGCATAACCCAGGCTGTGCTGCAGCCCTGGCCCTGCCACCCCACTGGCTCGCAGAGGCCTGGGGACCCGGCTGCTTGGGTGAGCAGGAGGGGCTGAGATGGCCTTCCCCGAGGGGCAGGGCAGGAGCCGGGTAGGAGGCTCTGGGCTGCCGTGGTCGGCGTTGGCTGCTGCAGCCCTGACTGGCCCACCAGCACTGAAAAGCACAGTGGGATGGAAGGCCTGCTCCTCAATGCTGTCCTGCAGCTTTCTTTGTCTCTGGCAGCCAGAGCATCCTTCAAGTCCTATTCTTCCCATGCAATCAATGTGTGGGACTGTCAGGGCTGGTACCTGTTATTCTGTGGAAGTCTCGTCAACACGCTCATCATCACGTTCGTAGGAAAGTGGTTGCTGAGCACATCAAGCACCGAGAAAAGGATCTCCTGAAGCGATGTGCTGATGCTTCCCAGGTTGCTGTGGATGAACTCCACAATCGTTGGTACCTGGTTGGAAGAGACAGGGAGATCGCTGCTGCTGCTGGACTGCAGACATTTGCCCCATTGCCACTGATACTGCTGTCCATCCCACTGCTCTTTCCTGGCATAAAATGATTTTGGATGCTCACGAGCTGTGGAGGGCAGGGCAGGGCAGGGCTGGGCAGGACAGAGCGTAGGTTCATAGGTTCATAAGGTTGGAAAGGACCTACAAGATCATCTAGTCCAACCTTCCTCCTATCACTATCCCTACCCAACTACTAAATCAAATCCTTTAGCACCTCCTCTAAACACTTCTTGAACTGCATTAGGGATGGTGCCCCAACCACCTCCCTAGGCAGGCCAATCCAGTGCCTGACCACTCTTTCAGAAAAAAAATGGGCAGGGCAGGGCTGGGCAGGAATGAGCAGAGACAGTGCACTGCAGTACAGCCCCATACTGCTTACATCCATCAGCCAGATGCCAGGCTTTGTCAGAATCACATCCAGTATAATCTTGGCTCTGTTCTTCTCCTTAATCCTACTGTCTTTAATGGTGGTCTCAAGAGTCATGAGGACGAAATCAGTCCTCTGAGAAGGGAGAAGTCTTTCTGCAAGTAACTGTAGGAAGGAAAGAAGGAAGGGAGTAAAAACATGTCAAACTGAGAGAGAGTGAACATGGACTAGGGTGGAACGTTGGCCAAGGTGCAAGACTGGAGGAAAAGGAAAGGTGAAGACCCTCCTTTTAAGGAAGAAGCATGCTGAGGGCTCCCAACAGTAGCCAAGCTCATCTCGCAGTACCCCTGAGCTGTAGGCTGCTCTGGGATGCAGGGAGGGGGGAGACAGGCTGGCTGGAAAGGTCCTGGCTCCTTACCTTCCCCCAGTGACTGCTGGCCAGGAAACCACAAACCTTCCACATCCGCACCATTGCCCTGTCACGCACAACTTTGGTCTCCGAGCTGGTGAAAGGCAGCAGCACCTGTGAGGAGAAGAGCTTCTGGTTTGCCTGGGAGCTGCTGATGGCCACTCCAGCTGCTCCCAGTTCCATTCCCATGAAGAAGGCACAAATTATATCAAAGAGAGGTGTGGGGACAGAGCTCTGCAACAGACAGACCTCCAAGATGCCGTGCAGCTCCTTAGTGACGCTGGGGGTGGGATAGTTCGCCACCAATATCTGCAGCATCTCATCCATAGCATGCAGGGTCTGCAAGGAGGATAGTAGGATATGGAAGTCTCTCAGAGGTCCCTCTCACCTCCAAAAGACTGCTGTGAACTCCTCTCACTATTGAGCAAAAACACCTGCAGATCTATGCACAGTCTGGGACAGGACCCAGGGCTGCAGAGCTGCAGTGTGCAGAGCCCGCTGCAAGCAGGGTGGGTTGCCTGGCCCACAGCAAACGTGAGAGAGAAGGGGTGAAGGGAAGCAAGATCCTGCCCCACAAGGATTGTCAGTAATCTCTGGACACAAGTAATCCAAGGGGGCAACCCAGAGACACCAGGTCTGCAGTTCACCCACTACGTACAGGGTTGTAGAGGCAAGTGTTCAAGTCCTCTTCTGGAGGAAGGTAGAAGATGACTTTGAAGCACATGTGTAGGAGATGTGATATTTCATCCTCTGTAATGGCCTTCATTTTGCTGCAAATAGAGAGACCTCGATGCTAGGAGCGGTGCCTCGATGCTGAGGCAGGGGTAGAAGAAGTCCTCCCCTGGGCAGGACTCCCTGGGAGAGATGGGTAGCCCTGCCAGGAGGTGCCTTCTCCTCCACGGGGCTGGAGTACGGGAGAGCTGAGGCCATCCCTGCCCAGATGGGGGATACCTCACTGATAGGGTCAGGGCCACCGGGATCATGGCCTGGGGATGTGCTGGCTACACCAGGGGCTGGGCAGGTACCTCAAGTCAGCAATGGCATTCATGCTCTGGTATGGCAGTGTTGTGCTCAGCGACCTTGTGGGCTCCTCGAGCAGTAGAACCTGCAAAGCACAACTGGGATGGCACCTGGCAGCCACCACGCCCAGCACCAGCAAGCCTAGCACTGCCTGGCAGGGCCTGAGAAGCTCCAGTGCCCCTTAACCAGCACTGGCACACACATGCTGTTGTACACCCCCACTGCTGGGTGTACTACACCCCACTCAGCTACACCTGGAATCCCGCCTGAGGAATCTTGGTGCCTGTGCATGATTTCCCTGCCTCCCCCTGCCCCAGCCCTGTCCTCACAGGGTAGAGTTACACAGGGGCCATGTCCGCTCACCCTGATATTCTCTGCTATACTGTTTGTGGAGCAGAAGACATCCAGGCCCTGTGTCAAGCCCGTTCTGGCAGCAGTGCTGCAGAGTGTGCGGATGCTGTTCAGGAACTGCACCTTTTGTTCCAGATCCTGGTGGGCACACAGAGATGGAGTGTGAGTGGGGAGAGCTATGGCCGTAGGGACCAACCATCATGGGGTGCAAAGCAGTGCGGGATGCCTGGAGGGCAGCAGCTGTGCACAGCCAGCAGCCCTCCTGCAGCCTGGCAGCAGAGCCGGAGGGACAATCCGGAGATGCAGGCACAGCAGAGCTGGAGGCTCGTGCAGTTACCTTTTTCATGTGTACATCAGAAACGTAGGCCTTGATGAAAACTGCAGCCTCCTTTTCCCCTTCACACACAGGCACACAGTCAGCATCTAAGCAGGGAGGAGAGTGAGCATTGCTATAGCCTGCAGAGGGGCCGAAGGCAGGCGCGAGCAGAGGAAGGAGCTCTGCCCTGTCCAGCCGTGTGCCCGCTCCCCTGGCACAGTGTGCCCGTGGCTGTGAGGATAAGGGGCCCTGGTGTCGAGCAGGGGGCACTCGCTGGCCCAGCCCTGCCCGCAGTGCTGGGTGGGGACCCTCACTCACCATTACTCAGCACCTGCACCTCAGTCTCCTCACAGGGCTCCGGTGGAGGTGTTCTCCTGTCAGAATCGCTTTTCCTCTCCCAGGCCACACTGGGGTTGCTTGGGGGTTTGTTCTCCATCCTGCTGGATGAGCACTGCTAGTGTGAGGGGGCAGCCACTGAGCTGCTGAGGCTGGAGGTGGGTTGCGCTCGGGGGCTCCTTGCCAGACGCGCACACTCCTGCCTTGTCCCCTCCCTGTCCTGCGTGACACTGAGTGGTCTCTGGTATCCATGGGTGTCTTGGGATGAGTCACAAAGGGCCCCGCTATGACACGCTACCCCGCCCGGGCGGGGCTGTTTCCGAGCCACAGCTTCAAATGGTTCAGAAGAAACTTCTCCAGGGGGAAGGATGTGTGTGCCTGCTTACCCACAAAGCTATGCAAGAGCTGTCAGACTGTCCAGGCCCTCGTGCTTCTGCTGTGAGGCCATAGACGGCCACAGCGGGACAGTGCAAGTATCACAGAATCACAGAATCATAGGGGTTGGAAGGGACCTCTAGAGATCGAGTCCAACCCCCCTGCCAAAGCAGGTTCCCTACACCAGGTCGCACAGGTAGGCGTCCAGGCGGGTCTTGAATATCTCCAGAGAAGGAGATTCCACAACTCCCCTGGGCAGCCTGTGCCAGTGCTCCGTCACCCTCACCGTAAAGAAGATCTTGCACGCATTCATGCGGAACCTCCTGTGCTGCAGTTTCTGGCCATTTCCCCTTGTCCTGTCTCCACACACTGCTGAAAAGTGTCTGGCCTACACACCTTGTCCCCCACACCTCAGCTATTTATAAACCTGGATCAGGTCCCCTCTCAGTCTTCTTTTCTCAAGGCTAAAGAGACCCAGTTCACTAAGCCTTTCTTCATAGGGGAGATCCTCCAGGCCCTTCACCATCTTTGTGGCCCTGCGCTGGACTCTTTCCAAGAGATTTGTGATTCTATGATTCTTATCTGTAGTGCAGGCTTGCAAGTCCTTACAAGTCTGAGATTACTGTCATCATCCTGGGAACTGTCTAAACTCCCTGAGTGCTGCCCCAGTTGTTTTTGTTTTTGTTTTTGTTTTTGTTTTGGCACCATGCCAAAAAACATATTTGTTTTCTCCCATAAAACTGTTCTTCAAGAGATTATATTTCATCATGTACCTATTTTTAATAGTGAGAATGTACTGGACCTTAATTAAGTCCACCATTATACTCTATGGAGCGGCACATTCAAGTAAGAAATTAAAAGCACTGGTGGAAACCCCTATTTCGTGCCTGCATACAGTGTTGTATGGTTTGAACATTTAATGTTACATGCCAGAGGAAGTCACTAGCTTTGCAGAACGTGTGATTTTTAATCCGGTTTCCAGCCTCTCCCTTCAATATCTTATACTTCTTTGAATGCTCAGTCCACCATCATATTGTCAATCTCCCTGAATGTATTCTGTAGGGTTGCGAGGCAGAGCCGCGGGTCTCCGGTGCTCGTGGTAGCCTCATGAAGGGCTCATGGGAGAGAGGGACTCGGGTGAGATCGGGTGTCACGGGACCTTGGGGCAGAGCAGGCGCTTCGAGTGTACGGGTATAAAAGGCTTTGTTGTGCAGCAATAAACTGGAACCCGGCGCTTGACACCGTGTGTCCAACCTGTTTCTCCATGGGCTGGGGATGTCCAGAACGGAGGGGCATTAAGCCTTGTGTTGCACCTTGTCTGGCCCACCAGTAGCAACATATTCCTCATCGTCATCTGTGTATACAGTGTTTTGAGGAGGCCTGCCCCAAAGCTGGAGAATACTGAGTGACAGGGAGTGTGGAGGGACATGGGAGAGACCTTAGAGAGACGGGCATTGCTGGTGTAATGAAACCCTACTCCTGAATGCTTGCAAGATCCTGTGAACCTAAGCAGATATTGGAGACAGGGATATTGTGGCTCTAGCAGATCTGAGGAGGCACAAATTATTTCAGTGCCGGCTTATGCCTACTGAGCCCTATTCAATACGGTCCTACAGAGGGAGAGAGTCTCCAAAATTGAGGGAGAGAGTCTCTGAGACAAAAGGAAGAGATTCCAGAAGGGAGTCAGAGATAAGAGGAAAAATTCATGCGTCCAGAGAGTATTCCTAGTCAAGGAGGAGAGTCTCCAAGTTGTGCAAGAGAGTTTCTGAACTGAGAAGGAAAGTCTCCAAGCCAAAAGGGAAAATGTCCAATTGAAAGAAAGAATCCTAATTCCAAGAGAAAGAATTTCCAATGCAAACGAGACCTCTTCCAAACTGAATGAGACATCTTCCAATCTGAATGAGACACCCTCCAATTCAAAGCGGACAGATTCTGTGTCAACCTAGAGAAAAAGAGGATTGAATGCGAGCAACCTGATCAAGTACAGGAGGCACCAGAATCGATGTCAGTTGCCTCTGTAAGAGGACAGAAATTTAAACAAGCATAGCCTTGTTTAAAGTGGAAGGAAAAGTACGAGGAGAAAGTAGAGGAAGAAGATGCAGGGGAGTGGCTCTCAACAAGTCCACTGTCACTGACATCAAGAGAGGTGACAACAAAACTAAAAGAGAGGAGGAGGAAGGAAAGGAAGAAAATCCAGGGAAAGGGCCTTCAACAGGGCCACTGTCACCGACACCAAGGAAGTTAAAAAAAAACCAAAAACTAACAGTGAAGAAGAAGAAGCTCAGGAAGGCATTGTCACCATTACTACTAGACTTCTGAAAGTGACTGAAATTTGAGGTTCAAGAAAGGTTTTTTCATGGCACTCAAATGAACCCACTGTCACTTGGTTACTTTGATTCTGAGATAGTGGGGCTAACTGTGTGTTGACAGATAGTAGAGAAGCTCAGCAACTGGCAAGTACTGCTAAGGACTCAGCCGTTGACAGAGGTATCAGTAGGTGTCACAGGAATGAGTGAGTCTACAGGTGCGTACAGATCTCCCCTAAACCATCAAGAACTTATTTTAATTGGTCTCGTGCACTAATTCTCCAATCTAATTTTGTGTTGTGGATTCTAAGGCAAATGTAAACAATGTGCATCATTCCTTATTTACAAAGTAAAGTTCTTTCATGTTCACTGATCACTTCTTCACGCACAGTAAACAAAATCCTTACCACTGCCTCCAAGCCTGACTTTGAGTTATTTCATGTCTAAGTACTTTCAGGATCATGGATCGAAAGTATAATAATCATTGCAAAATGTTATTAAGTCAGGTTTCTGCTTGTGATTAGATTATGTGGTATACTGAAACCTTCCGTGAGTGTTTCTGATTCTGTGCTGAAACTCTCCCTTCCTATCCTGGCTGCAGTGCATAAGGGAAGACTTTTTATACTACAGAAATTAATGGAAGTAATGTTCCCTGTCTTCCAGTTGAAGTATTACATTTAGTAACTGGAGACGGGGAAAAGAGAGAAAAGGCTTGGTATCAATACATAGGGTTGTCAGTATGGTTGAATCAACTTATACACAGAATTCATACCAACAGACTGTAGTTGTTCTTCACCTGTAACGGATGAAAGAAAGACCACTGAGACGGCTGTAGCACTACCAAAAATATGGCAATGTTTGTGTAGGAGGTACTAGTGAGACGATGGGAAACCCAAGGTGAACAGGTTTAGGGACCACAAGGATAATCCTCTTCAGTGAAATCAGGGCACTGCTTATCATAACAGTACCCATAGCCAGGAGAGCGTTGTGCAGTTTGCCAGGAGCGTCCCCGGGACCACTGCCATGGCTTGCAGTGACAAGCAGCAGTTGCTTCTGGTTCACAGGGATGCTTTGGCAATATGAGTCTGTCTATTCTCCATGTATCATCTCGGCTCACTTTGGTGCTGGCAGTACTATCAATTTGAGATGAGTTTCTAGGCAATTGTGTTTCATGAGGTTCTCTTGCTTCCCCTCCGCTGCTTCTGTGTGAGTAGCATGAAGACCCTTTGTACTAGGAGACTTCTGTACTCTCATCTGAGCGCATGGGTCACCTTTCAGGTGACACAGAGCCAGCAGGAGAGAGCAGCTGCAGTTAGCATCTCCTTTGGCAACTCCCGTGGAAAACCCTCAATCCTGCACCAGACCAGCTTTGTCCACAAAGACTCATCCTATGACTTTTTTTCCCCAGGAAGGCATAAGAAGCCAAATACACAAAGGAGTAAATTTAAAAACCAATCACCTTCTCCTTAATCTTGAGATGACAAAGCTGCCAGTTCTGCTGGGCCACTACTCCACTCTGTCAGCTATTTCCTTGCACTGTCATGTTCATGTTTAAGTTGCCAATAATGTCATGCAGCAAAAGCATGTTATAGAATTAGCAAATTATTTGAATAATAAAGCATCTTACAGTGCGCAGCTTACAATGTACAGGCACAGGAATGACACAACTGTGCAAGAACTGATCACATAACACAGGTCACAGTACACCTTCAGAATATGGTACTACCAGGAACACAAATACATTTCTACAAGGCTCTTTGCCACACCCGTTTTCTGCACTGTTGATATGTCATGTCGATAGTGTCATACTCACAAGGGTCTGACATAAGTTTCTAGTGTCAGAACTCCCAGGTAACCAATATGACACTGGCTGTGGTATGACTTTGGAAAATTGAGGGCAGGTTTTCATGATGTATGCTGCATGGCCTAAGAAACTCGGCTGAAGATTTGGTCTAGTTGACACTCCATACCATCTACTGAGCCACCTGGTGATGGTAAGAACATTAACTACTATCAGAAAGAACTCCTGAATAGCAAAAGCAAATAATTCACAGAATCATAGAATTGCAGTGGTTGTAAGGAACCTCAAGAGATCACCAAGTCCAAGCCCCTACTATAGCAGGTTCCTACAGTATGTCACAGGGGTAGGCATGTGGACTCTCTCTCTTACTTCCAGGATGTGGGATTCTGAGGGCTAGTCTTTGTAGTAAAGGCTGAAGCAAAGACGGAATTCAGAGTCTACCTTCTCTGTGTTCCTTGTTACCAAGTCACCCACCTCATTTGCTAGAAGACCCATGTTTTCCCTTGTCTTCCCTTCGCCACTGATATACTTAAAAAAACCCTTTCCTTGTTATTCTTTACCACCTTTGGAAGTTCCATTCCAGGAGGGCCTTAGCCTTCCTCATTGCATCCCTAAAGGCTCTGACAACTTTCCTACATTCTTCCCATGTGGACAGACCCTTCTTCCACATTTCATGGACCTGCTAGATAAACAGGGAAACAAAACACCTACACTTAATTTGTATTTTCATTTGTTATACAAGTGAGAGATAAGACTTAGAGAGGTTTGTGATATTTTAACACCCTTTATGAGCTTATCTAACATGAATTAGATGTAAAATAATATGTGTTTGGTACTTCAGTTGAAAGAAAAATGAATACAGGCTACATTATGTGCCCTATGTCTGTGCCATATGACTGTGTCTTGTTCCATAAGGCAGTATTTAAAGGCTATGGTGTTCTTTTTAGGAATGGAACCCACAGATGTTGGGAGCTAAGAAGCATCTCATGGTTGTTCATTAGCACCAGAATCCACCAGGGGATGCTTCTTGCCAGTGTTTGCCATGAACAGGAATTAATTGGAGCCCCCACACATTCAAACTTCAGTTTAAAATGGTATTTTGTTGTTTTTTCTTTTTAGCTTAACTTCATTTCCAGGAGCAGAGAAGCTCAAAGACTGCTTGAAATCTGTGGGAGCTATGTTGTGCAGAAGATACAGACATTCTCCTGAAGAATTATACTCTCCACTTCAGATGACTTATGTATTAGGTTAACTTATACAAGTATTCTATATACATTAAGTTACTATATTCACATTATGTTGTGGTTTTGTGTTTTGTTTTGTTTAATTATTAGCTAAAATTTCTTCAGGGCATAAGACTGAGTTTATGTCAGGCAGCACAGAGTTGCAGTTTCTGCTGGGAAAAATCAGATCAGTTTCTTCAGGACAGCAGTCATCTGCTGTGGGCTGTTGTGCTCCTGGCTGCTACTGATGACAGAGACACTAACAGCAGAGAGAAATATCACTCTCAAATAGAAACCAGCTCCATACCCTGATACTCACAGATAATTCATTGTATGTTGTCCAGTTTTGTGTTAATCAAACAATTTATTGTTATTTTTTCCTAAGATGAATTTATCCCCATGACTGATTTGATTATGGCAATGTCAATGGTTTACGGGCAGGTTCGGCCCGGTTCCGTGACGATTGGTGTAGGAGACGCATGGACCCACACCCCAGGAAAGGGAAAGGGGGAAAGGGAAAGTGGAGATGGGCCTAGAAACAAAACAGCAGCAATGATCTGAGGAGGAAAGCTAATTTACTAAATAGATATCGGAAAGCAAAATAACACAATATAATACAATATAATTGGAATTAAAGCTAATAAATCAAATACAATGAGCAAGAGAGAGTGTCTAAACCAAAGGCCTTACGCTAACGCTGAAGGCGAGATGGCAGTGAGCACCCACTGCTGAGTCAATCCCAAAGGAAAGAGTGTGTCCCATGACTGCAGACAGTTTTTATCTTTTCCTCTGAGCGTAAACTCGTAAGAACGCAAAGCATCGCAAAGTCCTCTGGGGAATGTAGTTCTTCTTCTCTTCTGAGACAGGTATACCTGGAATTATCGATGATCCACCGAGCTGGAATATTAACTCTTTAACTCCAAATGCACTACATGATGTTATGATGTGGAATACCAGTACCAAAAATCATAAAACCATGACATTCCACCCCTTATTCCACATCACTTCATCATGATACATATATATATATATAGAAGAACAATGATTAACATGCATTAAATACACACACACACACACACACGTACAACATATATATATGTATATACATGGATTTACTGACTGCACTCCCCCAACATCAAATTCCCTTGTGGTACACATTGAACATCCCCATTTTTTTGCATTACCCACCACGTGGATCCAGGTCCTTGAGCAAAGACAGTTCCACGGAGAAGTTTGCTCTTTCCGGAAGCCGGAAGGACCCAAACTGCTTTTCCCAACATGTTCTTTACATGTACTACAGGGACCTTATCTCCCTCTACAGTAGGTAGAGATCTGGATTGGGCAGGACCATCGCGATTGATGGATCCTCTGGTGTTGACCAACCAGGTGGCTTCTGCCAAATGCTTCTCCCAGTGCTTAAATGTTCCGCCACCCATTGCTTTCAACATGGTTTTTAACAACCCATTGTACCTTTCAATTTTAGCAGAAGCTGGTGCGTGATAGGGCATATGATAAATCCATTCAATGCCGTGATCTTTGGCCAAAGTATTTACAAGAGAATTTTTGAAATGAGTTCCATTATCAGACTCAATTCTCTCTGGAGTGCCGTGTCGCCATAGGACTTGTTTCTCAAGCCCTAAGATGGTGTTTCGGGCAGTAGCATGGGGTACTGCGTATGTTTCAAGCCACCCAGTGGTTGCTTCCACCATAGTGAGCACATAACGCTTACCACTGCGAGAACATGGCAAGGGGATATAATCAACCTGCCACGCCTCCCCATATTTATACTTTTCCCATCACCCTTCCCTCTAAAGAGGTTTCATCCTCTTGGCTTGTTTAATTGTGGCGCATGTATCACAGTCATGGATAACCTGTGCAATAGAATCCATAGCTAAGTCCACCTCTCGGTCTCTAGCCCATTTATATGTTGCATCTCTTCCTTGATGGCCCGAGGTCTCACGGGCCCATCGAGCTAAAAATAATTCACTCTTGTGTTGCCAGTCCAAGTCTGCTTGAGCCACCTTAACTTTGGCAGCTCGATCTACCTGATGGTTATTTTGTCGTACCTCAGTTGCCCGGCTCTTAGGAACATGAGCATTTACATGGTGCACCTTTACAACCATATGCTTTATGTGGGCAGCAATGTCTCTCCACAGTTCAGCAGCCCAAATAGGTTTACCCCTTCGTTGCCAACCATAGGTTCATAGGTTCATAGGTTCATAAGGTTGGAAAGGACCTACAAGATCATCTAGTCCAACCATCCTCCTATCACTATCCCTACCCAACTACTAAATTAAATCCCTTAGCACCTCATCTAAACGCTTCTTGAACAGCGCTAGGGATGGTGCCTCACCCACCTCCCTAGGCAGGCCATTCCAGTGCCTGACCACTCTTTCAGAGAAAAAATGTTTCCTCAGGTCTAATCTAAATCTTCCCCAGCGCAACTTGTGGCCATTCCCTCTCGTCCTGTCATTATTTATCAGGGAGAAGAGGCCCACCCCCTCCTCACCACAACCTCCCTTCGGGAACCTATGAACCTATGAGCTCAGCCCAGCTGTTCAGCCTAACCAAATCGCTCTGAAGGGCCTCTTTACCCTCAGGCAGTTTGACACATCCTCCCAGCTTGGTGTCATCTGCAAACTTACTGAGGGTACACTCAATTCCCTCGTCTAGGTCATCAATAAAGATATTAAACAAGATGGGCCCCAATACTGACCCTTGGGGGACACCACTCGTAACGGGACACCAGCTGGACTTAACTCCATTAACCACTACCCTCTGGGCATGGCCCTCCGGCCAGTTCTCCACCCAGAGAAGAGTGAACCTGTCCACACCACGGGCTGCCAGTTTCCTCAGGAGAATACTGTGGGAGACCGTGTCAAAGGCCTTGCTGAAGTCCAGGTAGACTACATCAACAGCCTTTCCCTCATCTACCTGTCTGGTCACCCAGTCATAGAAGGAGATGAGGTTGGACAAGCACGACCTGCCCTTGGTGAACACGTGCTGGTTGGGTCTGATCCCCTTGTTGCCATGCATGTGTCGTGTGATCTCCCTCAAGATCATCTGCTCCATAACTTTCCCTGATACTGAGGTCAGACTGACAGGTCTGTAGTTCCCCGGGTCTTCCTTACGGCTTTTCTTGTAGATGGGAGTCACATCAGCAAGCCTCCAATCTTGTGGGACCTCTCCAGATAACCAGGAATGCTGATAGATGGCAGAAAGTGGCTCGGCAATCACCTCTGCTAGCTCCCTCAGCACCTTTGGGTGGATCTCATCTGGCCCCATGGACTTGTGGCAGTTCACATGGAGGAGTAGATCTCTGACCATCTCTGCTTGGATCACAGGGGGTGCATTATGCGCCCTGTCCCGGACTTCCTGGTCAGGGCAAGTACCCTGTGGACAACTGCTCTGTCTATTAAAGACAGATGTGAAGAAGGCATTGAGAACCTCAGCCTTTTCCTTATCATCTGTGGTTATATTCCCTGCCTCGTCAAGTAAAGGAGAGAAATTTTCCTTAGTTTTTCTCTTGCTGTTCATGTATTTGTAAAAGGGTTTCCTGTTCTCCTTTACAGCTGTAGCCAGTCTAAGTTCAAGCTGGGCTTTAGCATTTCTAACTTTCTGCCTGCAAATCTTGGCCAGTTCTCTCTAGTCTCCCCAAGTAGCCTGTCCCATCTTCCAGAGGACATAGACTCTCTTTTTCTCTCGGAGTCTCAACAAAAGTTCCCAGTTCATCCACACTGGTCTTTTTCTCTTCCGACTCAACTTACAGGACTCCGGGACAGCCTGTTCCTGAGCCTTGAAGAATTTCATCTTGAGGAGCATCCAGGCTTCCTGGACTCCTTTACCCCTCAGGAGCAAGTCCCAAGGGACCCTTGCAACAAGTGTCCTGAACAGGTCAAAGTCTGCCCTCCGGAAGTCCAAGGTAGTAGTTTTGCTAGTCACCCTCTTGACATCACCAATAGCAAACTCCACCATTTCATGGTCACTCTGGCCAAGACAATCTCCAACCTTCACATCTCCTACTAGTCCTTCCCTGTTAGTGAAAAGTAGGTCTAGCAAGGCATCTCCCTTGGTAGGTTCTTGTACCAGCTGTGTCAGGAAGCAATCCTCCACACATTCTAGAAATCTAATGGACTGCTTCCTCTGCGCAGTATTATATTTAAAGCATATGTCAGGGAAGTTGAAGTCCCCCATGAGAACGAGTGCTGGCCATAGTGCAACAACTACGAGTTGTTTATAGAACACTTCGCCTATTTCTTCATCCTGACACAGACCCCCACCACGATGTCACTCCTAAAGACTATCCCCCTGATCCTTATCCATAGGGACTCTATCATTTCCAACCTCATTTTGTTTCCATTGCTGTAATCACCCCCCTAAAGCATTTGTCACCATCCATGTGTCAGTGTAAAGATAAAGCACTGAGCCCTATTCAATACGGTCCTAGAGAGGGAGAGAGTCTCCAAAACTGAGGGAGAGAGTCTCTGAGACAAAAGGAAGAGTTTCCAGGAGGGAGTCAGAGATAAGAGGAAAAATTCATGCATCCAGAAAGAGAGTATTTAGAGTATTTATTTCAAAGTCTGGTCTTGGGAATTCTCATGTTTTCAAAGTTCTTGCTAGCAACCTGGTCATGCTATTTAGGCTTGGGGATGATAAAACTTTGCCCTTCAATACAAGGTCGTTGTGGTTTGATGCCGGTATTGCACATCAGAACACCAAGCTGGGAGTTCAAGAGTTAATGCTGTGGCAGGGGGTGGAAAAGGGGTGGAGCTCTGGACCAGACACCAGCTTTTCTCTCTCCCTGTGCTCACTCAGCTGCAGTAAAGTATGTGTGCTTCTCCTGCAGTTTTTCTAAGGTAAGATCTAATATTGGGTATGCAAACATTTGTCTCTCAATTCTTCGATTTTGTTGATTTAGTAAAATTATGGTTCCTCCACGAATTTTATTTTCTATTTTTTTACTTTTTTTAATTTTTGTACTTTTTTTTTTCTTCTTTCATTTTTTTAAACATCCGTTGTCTCTGTAACTTTCGCCCAGCCCCTCCTCCAACCCCAGCCCCCAACAGTGCTAGCTGAACAGTTCCATGCTCTACTCCCTTACTGTTGCTGGATGCGTTGTACATTTCAGCATCAGGATTATCCTGGCTGTCAAAGTACAAACTGGCAGATGGCTATCATCTTCCAAAGGCTGAAGGGCTGCAACAGAGGGAAGCAGAGCAGAGATGAAACCCACTGACCTGCAGGGAGCTTCCACCATCCCGTCTGGCAAAAACCCCTAGTACAGCGGTTCCATCAAAAGCCTAGGGAAAACATACCATAGTGGTTATTATTACTATGAGATGCAGGAGCTGAAAGTGTAATAGTTAATGGGACAGAAATGTCCAAGATCTCTTCTATAACCCTACTCCCAGCCCTGAGGCAAAGATTAAATGCCACCATCCAATATAATAAAGAAAACGACTCTATTATAGACTGGTTGATGGCGGCAGGCCGACTAACTTGGCCTATAAAACAGACTTACTGCTTCTTACGGGTTTATGGTCCTCTATGGAGGACTTCCAAACGTACATTTGAGAACTGAGTATGAGAGAGGCCAAGTGTTCCGACACATTTGAAGGTCCAGACACGGAAAAATTCTCGGTAGGTATGAGAGACCTGATATTGCAGCAAGCCCCTTCTCATCTTTATGGGACATTGGTGTCCATACTAAATCTGTTAGTAGCTTTAGAAGCCACTGTCCAACAAGCAGCTCAACTGGTAGCAGACCTGGGGGAAACAGCGCGCATAAGAACTATGAGCAATGTTCGCATGGTGGAGGAAGCCGAGGCCTTCCCACTTAGAACCCAGAAGACTGCCCCACAGACACCCTGATCAGGCCCCATACAGGTGTCTCAGAAAACCATGTTCAATGATCTTATACGGGCCGGGGTTGCATTTGCCAAAATCGATGGACAGCCCAACCACATTTTATTCCAGTTATGGAAACAATTAAGAAACAATCAGAGTTTCAGAGTAGTCCCAGAAAACTTGTGTTGTGGTTTTGTGGTTTTGATGCCGGTATTCCACATCAGAGCATCATGCAGCAGTGAAGGAGTTAATGCTGGGGGAGCAGCAGAGGGGAGGGGCGGAGCTCCGCACGGGATGCGGGCGGCGCTCGGTCTGGGCGCGTTGCTCTGGGCTGCCGTGGAGGTTCAGCACGTGTGCTTCCCCTGCAGGTCCTCCTTAGCGTAAGCTCATAGCTTTTGGTTTGAAATTTCTTTCTCTCTCTTTCAATTGTTCAATTTTATTAGATTTAGTAAAGTTACCGTTCCTTCTCAAATCGTGCCGTTGTTTTCTTGTAGACCCATCCCTTCCCGCCGTTTCCCCCTCCCCCTCCCGGAGCGCGGCTCTGCTCGGGCGGCCGCGCGGCCACTGACGCAGTTTCTTTTTTTTCTCTCCCCTCTCCCTTCTCGGTTTTCCCTTGGGTCACTGTCACGGATAACACCGTGACAACTGGGAGTCCAAATACTACAAAAAGCACCTACTACAACCTGGAATTTAGCTGATTTTATAGTACCAAATAGGAAGAGAAATCCTCCACAGCTGTCTTGGGCTACAATGCCTGAGCCACCTGTGGTAAAAGTTCTCAATCTGTCAAAATTCATGGAGTGACAAGGGACACTGGTTCTCTTAGGGCCTCCAGATGGAACCAGAGGCCCTGTGTTGAACTGTCAGTATTCTGGTCAGAAATAGATGTTCAAAGAGTAATGGCTTCATTAAACACCGGTGTGAAAACATCAATTATGTATGGAGATCCATCTAAATGTAAGGGTAATAAAGTGATGATTGGTGGATTTAGGGGACAGACCATTCCGGTCATTCCAACATGGTTGAAAGTGGGGGTTAAGCATCTCCTACCATGGGAGTATAAAGTGTCCATGCCCGAGAGTTATTCAGGGATTGGGACAATGGATATTTCATGAAGTCTGACTCTCTGGACGTCTGTGAGAGAGTTCCGGCTTTGGCAACTTGGTACTTTAGATTACGTTTGGTATTGGAATATGATTATTTGGTACTTTAGATTACGTTTTGCATGGCCCCTCAATATTGTCTGTATTGCTCAAATACTATTTGTTTGCTGAAACCACACCAGTTTACTAATGTAAGACAGTATAGACTCCCTGGGGGACAAGAAGAAATATCAAGGATAGTACAGGAACTAGAAAAAGTAGGCATTATAAAACGTGCACACAGCCCATACAACCATCCTGCCACTCATACAATCTGGTTTGAAGAGGGGGATGGTCAGAGTATCCAGTGAGCAGAGTTGTGATGACAGATCACCATGCTTTAGGAAGACATTGTTTTCAAAGTCTGGTCTTGGGAATTCTCTTGTTTTCAAAGTTCTTGCGAGCAACCTGGTCATGCTATTTAGGCTTGGGGATGGTAAAACTTTGCCCTTCAATACAAGGTTGTTGTGGTTTGATGCCGGTATTGCACATCAGAACTTCAAGCTGGGTGTTCAAGAGTTAGAGCTTTGGCAGGGAGTGGCAGAGGGGTGGCGCTCCTGGCCAGACACCAGCCTCTCTCGCTCTCGGTGTTCCCTCTCGGCTTCCGTGAAGATAAAATATGTGTGCTTCTCCTGCATTTTTTCTAAGGTAAGATCTAAGAATAGGTTTGGAAACATTTGTTTCTCTCAATTCTTCGATTTTGTTAGATTTAGTAAAGTTAAAGTTCCTCCATATATTCTTTTTTTTAATTTTTTAATTTTTTGTTTGTTTGTTTGTAACCATTGTCTACGAATCCTTCGCCCACCCCCTCCCCCAACGCCCCCCCCTCCCTTTCTGAGCAGGTGGTTTCACAGTGCTAGCTGAATAGTGCCATGAGCCAGTCCCATACTGTTGCTGGACGCGTTTCATGTCTCATCATCAGGATTATCCCAGCTGCCAGAGAACGAACTGCCAGGTGGGCATCATCTTCCAAAGGCTGAAGGCCTGCAACAGAGGGAAGCAGAGCAGAGATGAAGCCCACTGATCTGCAGAGGCCTGCCACCATCCCCTCTGGGCTGTGCCAGCCCCACTCATTGCTTTTCCTGGCCTGGAGGCCAGCTGAGTTGGATACAAAATGTTTCTGCACTTCATCTATGACAACTGCTCACGTGTCCCCTGCCCCCAAGATCACTCCAATCCACCACAACAGACTGGTCCTTTAATTAGTCTCTTATGTGCTCATAGGAAGTGTTGAGCGGGCCAACAAAACCCCTGTCATGAGAGTATTGAAAGAACCGGTGTTGTCATTGGAGGTTAGTTAGCAACACTGACCTAGAGTCCTGAGAGGGGTGAAAGTCTCAGCAAAAAAGAGAGTGAGGAAAAACTCTTGAGACAATGCAAAGCTGGCTTGGTGTCCTGAGTACAAGTCACACAAGTTCCATCCTTTTCCTCTTTTAGGACAAGGAATAGAATGGAAAGTTGGAATGGGAGAGAAGAGTCAGAAGCTGAGGCTCACATGCGGAAAGTAAACTGACTGAGGTGAGAATGATTACCCATTTGAAGAATGTTCTTCATTAGATGAACCATTGATTTCTTGCTTTCTACCTATCAGGAGATTGGAAAAACCATGCCGGTTTATCAGTTTTCCACTGGAGCTTCAGGCTCAGCCGCTCTACAGTGGCTGTTGCTGAAAAGGAATTGCGGCCGATACCATACAGCCCATCTGTGATAGAACTTCTCTTCCTAGCAGGTCAATCAGAAGGGGTGCTATATAAGGTTGGAGAGAGCACGAAGAACCATCAGGCCCGATGCATTTCAGTGCTGCCGTGCTCTGTAGTGCTGTTAGCAAGCCCCCTACCCCAGTGAGGCTGCTATGGAATTAGTTAATGGCTGAACTTTAGGCCATTCCTGGGAACTTATAATGGTAACATCCACCCCTGTGCCAATCAGCAAAATACGCTTCCATTCCTTAGGTTGTACTTGTGGACAGGTAAACGGAATCGCAAAAGTATCAGAAGATGTCATAGCTTTTTTCTTCTTCATGTCTATTGCCCAGTAAATGTCCACAATTCCTGTTGATCCAAGGCCCTTCTCTCCCCTTTTTACATCAGTTGTATTGGCCCAACATCTCTTAAGGGCAACTTTGCAGCCTGCCAGTATATTTACTGATGTCCAAAACATTATTTGCATGAACCCGGTATAGCATGCATCAATAACACCAGGGAGGACCCATCGCGCTCACCGGCCTTCCTTCCCACAGGCAGGTGCCAGGACTGACCCATTAGCACAGTACTTTGAGCGACCATCAGGAGCGCTATACCCCTTCTTATGACGGCGCACAAATGCCTCCGCCCTTCCCCGGTTTTTTATACCGCCAGATGAAGGCTTTGATTGGCACTGTGCTTTGAAATGACCCGGCTTCCCACAACTGAAACATCTCTTGTCTTTGCCGGGACGTAAAGCAGTGGCAAGAGCCTCTGCTGGGACAGTCATTGAGAACTCTGTAGATCCCACCCTATTGCAAGTCTCTATCCTATCAACCAGGGTACCTTGTCTTGGTAATGACAGCAAAATCCTACGACAGTCCGTATTTGCATTCTCTACAGCCAGTTTCATGGTAATGGCACTTTCTGGTTCCTCTTCTGCCACCTCCTCATTAAGTGCATCATGTAACCTATTGACAAATTGCATGTAAGATCATACACTTTTTGCCCTCTTGTAGAGAAGGTATGTGCTCTCTTACGGAGAGAGCACAGAAGGAGTTTGCTAGTTGCTGCTGCTTCTGCAGGTGCACTCACCCCCATCCTGCCCCACTTGCTCATCTCTCTGGATGACTCTTACATCATGCAATGACTTTCCCTGTCTCTTTGGACAGTACCTCCCTGTCTCTGGTCCCGCCGGGACAGTACCTCCTCCAATTGGGGCTTCTCTTGCAGGGTCTTCCACACCCACCTCTGATCACGTTAGGGTCACCATTTGCGGGAGGAGATCGACGGACTCATAATATGAAGACACTTAATTCCAAACATCAACAGTATGTGTAGACAAACAACTTCGGATTGGGCAATGTTGGCCACGTGGCTACTTCTGATTTGTTGCTTTGCTCTTCCTTGTTCCTTCTCATTGGTCCTACTCCTCTTCACCTTTCCACAATCTGTGGTCCCATCTGCTGTATTGTCAAATGTCTCTTGACCTTCATCCTACTCCAGTGACACATCTTCCATTATAGTCCTACATCATCTTATAACTCTCCAGAGATGACCTCATGAGGAGCCTTCCAAGCCCTGGGTCTCTGTGATTCTCCGTATGCCTTTATTCACGTTTTTTCGCCTTCTCTTTTCTTGTTTCTGATTTGTTTTCTTATTAAAACTTAAATGGCAGGAAGAAAGATTAGGGGAATCATTCCTTTCCCGGTTTTGATACGCAAACTCAAAATGGAACATCTTTAAGTCGGGATTTCTGGCTCTCCAAGTTACAAGCTCATGCCCAGGTACAAAGCACTACTGAGCAAGCAGGAGCTTTGCTTCCTGGTACTTCACCTTCACAAAAAGTAAGAAGAATGATTAGTATATCGCCTTCTATCCATCAAAGGCCTAGCAAAATGAGCCAGTATGTTGCTCGGAGCATGGACAGAAGCACAGAGCTGTAAGCCAGTGCCATGCAGATGCCATGCAGATGCTGCCAGCTGTCTTTGCTGTCTCAGCATCTGAGT
The DNA here is from genome assembly GCF_038088225.1 of Cyrtonyx montezumae. Taxonomy (NCBI): domain Eukaryota; kingdom Metazoa; phylum Chordata; class Aves; order Galliformes; family Odontophoridae; genus Cyrtonyx; species Cyrtonyx montezumae. The sequence goes on from NW_027072039.1 coordinate 4,210,712, forward strand.
TGTCATGGCTGCCAGGGAACAAACTGCCACATTGACGTCATCTTCCAAAGGCTGAAGGGCTGCAACAGAGGGAAGCAGAGCAGAGATGAAACCCACTGACCCACGGAGACCCGCAACAATGCCAGCCCCACTCATTGCTTTTCCTGGCCAGGTGGCTCATGTGAGACCAAGGGATCAGCTGGAAGCCGTTGCTCAAGTGTGCCCCACCTGCCTCAGGAGTGTCCTCCTGCCCGTGCAGCATTTCCTTGCAGCCTGACAAGGCACGGCTGCATACTGCCCAGGCTCTGCCCCATCCCTAGTCCCAGAACACATAGCGCTGCCCTCACTCACCACTGCGGATTTCATTCATCAGTTCCTCACTTTCAATCCTGGAGTGCTCCACAGCCCGCCCTAGGTAGAGAGTTCCCATCAGACCCCCATTCAACAACACACTCCCAGGAGCACTGGCTGCAGCCCAGCCAGCCCAGCTGCTTCCCCTGCTGTGCCCAGGAAGGTACAGTGCATGAGCGGGGAACTGATCAAGGCGCCCATCAGGGCTACCAGCACATTCAGGCTGTATCTAGGGGGTGCAGGGCTAAGGGCAAGACCCAAAGAGGGAACTCAGGGGCTGCACTCACAAATGAGTTTAGCTGCCTCAATTTTCACAGAGGCCTGAGAATCCTTCAGGTATGGCAGGCTCTGCCGCAGGTAACCTTCCACTCTCTTCCGGTTTTCAAACAGCTGGAAAAGAGCACAAAGGCATGGGGCTTGCAGACACAACCCAGCTTCTGGTGTCACCCCTCCTGTCTGTATCCCCTTCCCACAAGCAGGGGGGCTGTGGCTGTGGGGTTGTCCTTACCAAGCACTTCCCAATCCACACTGTGTTCTGTTCCTGGGCCAGGCGCTTGAGCTTCTTCCACCTCAGGAACTTTGCACAAGTGACCAGGGTTTCCCCAGCAGCCTACAGAGATCAGACGCTGGGAGTTGGCACCACAGACACACATCCTAGGAGTCTGAATGCTTGCTAGCCTGGCCCTCAATTCCCAGTAAAGCCCTGAACTGAGCACAGCCTTGCCTGGTCAGGTCTGAAATGTGTACCTGTGCAACACACGGGCTCTCATCACTCATCCGAAAGAGCAGAGGAAGCAGGCCCCCATGCACGTTCTTCTTCATGTTTCCCTTCTGCCACCACACCACAGCCTCCATCAGATCTTTGAAGAGGCGGATGGAACTCTCTCGCACTTCACTTGACACCTGAGGGAGAAGGACGGGAGGACCTCAGCGCCACACTCTCGCTGCCCATGGTGAGCATGAGCAAAGGCGTGGCTGATGCGGAAGGAGATGCATCAGTCCCATTCTGCACAAGGACACTGTGCGCTGGTGCAAAGCAGTGCAACAGGTTTACATCACGAGGTTCCTTTGTCTCACAGTGCTCCCCCAGCCACCCTACAAAGGCCAAGCAGAGCTCCCCAGGCCCGAAGCCAAGGAGGAGACAGGCCTGGCCCTCAGCAGTGCCTCTGGGGCTCGAGCTGCCTGCTTAGACTCCACCTCCCTGCTACAACACCCGGAGACAACGCCTGGTGTTGGAAGTAAAGGGAGTGCTCGTGGGTTTGAGAGCAACCATTGGCAGAAAGTGTTTTGTGCATTGCAGTATGGGCCACCACACAGAGGCTTTGCATCACTGACAGCGACAAAGCTGACAGGGACAAGGCTGGCTGAGCTGCATGGCTCTGAAGACATCCCACAAAAGCCCAAAGGAGCCAAGAGAACGGATAAGGCCGTCCTGCTGAGCACGCATCCACAGAGCTTGGATTCCCACACCAGACTTACGTGATTGAATAGAGGCAGGATCTTCTCAGCCAGCATCGGAGCAATGGAACTGGCCTCTCTCTTCACCAGATGGTTCACCATGTTTCTGAAGACATTCATCACCTCCACTGTGACATGTGTATTGCCAGTACTCATGGCCTTCATGATATTTGGCAGCAGGGCCCATATTTCTCTTGCCTGTCCAAAACACACAATTTCCTTATCATCAAAAGGGTACTGGCCTCCCTGGTTTAAAAGCTCAGGTTTCAGAGCACCTGCCACACGCCTTGCTTCCTGGCAGCAGCCACCGGAATGGCAGTAGCAGAATCCAAGCAGGTGATGGTCATGGGTGCACAGAGAGTGATGGGAAAGATAGGAGAATGATGGCAGGAGATCAAGGACTCTTTGTCCCCTGTACAGTTACCCCAGGTAACCCATCAGGAAAGCTCCAGGAAATCTCCCCAGGCCCCACCACCCCAACTCCTGAGTCTCAGGCAAGGCCACGGCACAACGATGCCCACCACCCCAGCACCACGCTGCCAACAGGGCTTCATTTGACTAGGTCCTGCTCACCGTCTCACGTCTCTCTGATAGCAGGAGAAGGCCTCTGAGCCCCAGCCACAGTATTGGCAGGCTTTCCATCTTCAGAATATTCTGGAGGAGTGCAGGCTTACATAAATCTCTGAGGGTCTTCTCGGTGGGAGGCATCACCTGAAACAAAGGCAGCGGTGAGAGCCGGACAGAGGCAGCAGGACTCCGTGCAGCCTGCATCTCCTGGCTCCTCTGGCAGCTCACTGGCAGGGCGCTGGGAGAACACAGCCTGGCCTGGGGCAGCAGTGTCCATGGAAATCGTGACGGTCCCCCTGTGCTCCAGGCCTAGCACTACACAGGCCTGCTTCTCCTGCCCTCTGACCAGTCACAGCTTTGCGGAGCATTTGGCCGGCAGAATCTACCACAGAAACGGCACCAGACTTGGGTGGCCAGGAGCACTTCCCCTCCCCGGCCCTTCAGCCTGCTCAGCCTGTGCAGATGCCATGGCTTCATCCCTGACCCTGCCATAGTCCTGACTGCCTCTGCCCAACCCTAGGTTTCCAGTCTGGGTGGGGTGGGCAAGGCAGGAGAATCTGGGTGCTGGGGCAGGAGAGCCCTGAAACAGAGCACAGTGCCTTGTCTGGTAACTCACAATTAGATGAAGAAGGCCCAGCTCCGCTGCGGTGATGTCAAAGATCTCCCAGAGCAGTGGGTCCTGGAGAACATTGTGTATTTCTTCCAAGATCCTCGCAGGAGTCTCAGGCAGGTGAAGCATCGACTTCCACATGTCCAGGGTAGTGCTGCAAAGCAAGAGCAATGCTATGTCAGCAGGGCTGCCTCAGCCACAGCACCATGGCTCCAGCATAACCCAGGCTGTGCTGCAGCCCTGGCCCTGCCACCCCACTGGCTCGCAGAGGCCTGGGGACCCGGCTGCTTGGGTGAGCAGGAGGGGCTGAGATGGCCTTCCCCGAGGGGCAGGGCAGGAGCCGGGTAGGAGGCTCTGGGCTGCCGTGGTCGGCGTTGGCTGCTGCAGCCCTGACTGGCCCACCAGCACTGAAAAGCACAGTGGGATGGAAGGCCTGCTCCTCAATGCTGTCCTGCAGCTTTCTTTGTCTCTGGCAGCCAGAGCATCCTTCAAGTCCTATTCTTCCCATGCAATCAATGTGTGGGACTGTCAGGGCTGGTACCTGTTATTCTGTGGAAGTCTCGTCAACACGCTCATCATCACGTTCGTAGGAAAGTGGTTGCTGAGCGCATCAAGCACCGAGAAAAGGATCTCCTGAAGCGATGTGCTGATGCTTCCCAGGTTGCTGTGGATGAACTCCACAATCGTTGGTACCTGGTTGGAAGAGACAGGGAGATCGCTGCTGCTGCTGGACTGCAGACATTTGCCCCATTGCCACTGATACTGCTGTCCATCCCACTGCTCTTTCCTGGCATAAAATGATTTTGGATGCTCACGAGCTGTGGAGGGCAGGGCAGGGCAGGGCTGGGCAGGACAGAGCGTAGGTTCATAGGTTCATAAGGTTGGAAAGGACCTACAAGATCATCTAGTCCAACCTTCCTCCTATCACTATCCCTACCCAACTACTAAATCAAATCCTTTAGCACCTCCTCTAAACACTTCTTGAACTGCATTAGGGATGGTGCCCCAACCACCTCCCTAGGCAGGCCAATCCAGTGCCTGACCACTCTTTCAGAAAAAAAATGGGCAGGGCAGGGCTGGGCAGGAATGAGCAGAGACAGTGCACTGCAGTACAGCCCCATACTGCTTACATCCATCAGCCAGATGCCAGGCTTTGTCAGAATCACATCCAGTATAATCTTGGCTCTGTTCTTCTCCTTAATCCTACTGTCTTTAATGGTGGTCTCAAGAGTCATGAGGACGAAATCAGTCCTCTGAGAAGGGAGAAGTCTTTCTGCAAGTAACTGTAGGAAGGAAAGAAGGAAGGGAGTAAAAACATGTCAAACTGAGAGAGAGTGAACATGGACTAGGGTGGAACGTTGGCCAAGGTGCAAGACTGGAGGAAAAGGAAAGGTGAAGACCCTCCTTTTAAGGAAGAAGCATGCTGAGGGCTCCCAACAGTAGCCAAGCTCATCTCGCAGTACCCCTGAGCTGTAGGCTGCTCTGGGATGCAGGGAGGGGGGAGACAGGCTGGCTGGAAAGGTCCTGGCTCCTTACCTTCCCCCAGTGACTGCTGGCCAGGAAACCACAAACCTTCCACATCCGCACCATTGCCCTGTCACGCACAACTTTGGTCTCCGAGCTGGTGAAAGGCAGCAGCACCTGTGAGGAGAAGAGCTTCTGGTTTGCCTGGGAGCTGCTGATGGCCACTCCAGCTGCTCCCAGTTCCATTCCCATGAAGAAGGCACAAATTATATCAAAGAGAGGTGTGGGGACAGAGCTCTGCAACAGACAGACCTCCAAGATGCCGTGCAGCTCCTTATTGACGCTGGGGGTGGGATAGTTCGCCACCAATATCTGCAGCATCTCATCCATAGCATGCAGGGTCTGCAAGGAGGATAGTAGGATATGGAAGTCTCTCAGAGGTCCCTCTCACCTCCAAAAGACTGCTGTGAACTCCTCTCACTATTGAGCAAAAACACCTGCAGATCTATGCACAGTCTGGGACAGGACCCAGGGCTGCAGAGCTGCAGTGTGCAGAGCCCGCTGCAAGCAGGGTGGGTTGCCTGGCCCACAGCAAACGTGAGAGAGAAGGGGTGAAGGGAAGCAAGATCCTGCCCCACAAGGATTGTCAGTAATCTCTGGACACAAGTAATCCAAGGGGGCAACCCAGAGACACCAGGTCTGCAGTTCACCCACTACGTACAGGGTTGTAGAGGCAAGTGTTCAAGTCCTCTTCTGGAGGAAGGTAGAAGATGACTTTGAAGCACATGTGTAGGAGATGTGATATTTCATCCTCTGTAATGGCCTTCATTTTGCTGCAAATAGAGAGACCTCGATGCTAGGAGCGGTGCCTCGATGCTGAGGCAGGGGTAGAAGAAGTCCTCCCCTGGGCAGGACTCCCTGGGAGAGATGGGTAGCCCTGCCAGGAGGTGCCTTCTCCTCCACGGGGCTGGAGTACGGGAGAGCTGAGGCCATCCCTGCCCAGATGGGGGATACCTCACTGATAGGGTCAGGGCCACCGGGATCATGGCCTGGGGATGTGCTGGCTACACCAGGGGCTGGGCAGGTACCTCAAGTCAGCAATGGCATTCATGCTCTGGTATGGCAGTGTTGTGCTCAGCGACCTTGTGGGCTCCTCGAGCAGTAGAACCTGCAAAGCACAACTGGGATGGCACCTGGCAGCCACCACGCCCAGCACCAGCAAGCCTAGCACTGCCTGGCAGGGCCTGAGAAGCTCCAGTGCCCCTTAACCAGCACTGGCACACACATGCTGTTGTACACCCCCACTGCTGGGTGTACTACACCCCACTCAGCTACACCTGGAATCCCGCCTGAGGAATCTTGGTGCCTGTGCATGATTTCCCTGCCTCCCCCTGCCCCAGCCCTGTCCTCACAGGGTAGAGTTACACAGGGGCCATGTCCGCTCACCCTGATATTCTCTGCTATACTGTTTGTGGAGCAGAAGACATCCAGGCCCTGTGTCAAGCCCGTTCTGGCAGCAGTGCTGCAGAGTGTGCGGATGCTGTTCAGGAACTGCACCTTTTGTTCCAGATCCTGGTGGGCACACAGAGATGGAGTGTGAGTGGGGAGAGCTATGGCCGTAGGGACCAACCATCATGGGGTGCAAAGCAGTGCGGGATGCCTGGAGGGCAGCAGCTGTGCACAGCCAGCAGCCCTCCTGCAGCCTGGCAGCAGAGCCGGAGGGACAATCCGGAGATGCAGGCACAGCAGAGCTGGAGGCTCGTGCAGTTACCTTTTTCATGTGTACATCAGAAACGTAGGCCTTGATGAAAACTGCAGCCTCCTTTTCCCCTTCACACACAGGCACACAGTCAAAAGGGTACTGGCCTCCCTGGTTTAAAAGCTCAGGTTTCAGAGCACCTGCCACACGCCTTGCTTCCTGGCAGCAGCCACCGGAATGGCAGTAGCAGAATCAAAGCAGGTGATGGTCATGGGTGCACAGAGAGTGATGGGAAAGATAGGAGAATGATGGCAGGAGATCAAGGACTCTTTGTCCCCTGTACAGTTACCCCAGGTAACCCATCAGGAAAGCTCCAGGAAATCTCCCCAGGCCCCACCACCCCAACTCCTGAGTCTCAGGCAAGGCCACGGCACAACGATGCCCACCACCCCAGCACCACGCTGCCAACAGGGCTTCATTTGACTAGGTCCTGCTCACCGTCTCACGTCTCTCTGATAGCAGGAGAAGGCCTCTGAGCCCCAGCCACAGTATTGGCAGGCTTTCCATCTTCAGAATATTCTGGAGGAGTGCAGGCTTACATAAATCTCTGAGGGTCTTCTCGGTGGGAGGCATCACCTGAAACAAAGGCAGCGGTGAGAGCCGGACAGAGGCAGCAGGACTCCGTGCAGCCTGCATCTCCTGGCTCCTCTGGCAGCTCACTGGCAGGGCGCTGGGAGAACACAGCCTGGCCTGGGGCAGCAGTGTCCATGGAAATCGTGACGGTCCCCCTGTGCTCCAGGCCTAGCACTACACAGGCCTGCTTCTCCTGCCCTCTGACCAGTCACAGCTTTGCGGAGCATTTGGCCGGCAGAATCTACCACAGAAACGGCACCAGACTTGGGTGGCCAGGAGCACTTCCCCTCCCCGGCCCTTCAGCCTGCTCAGCCTGTGCAGATGCCATGGCTTCATCCCTGACCCTGCCATAGTCCTGACTGCCTCTGCCCAACCCTAGGTTTCCAGTCTGGGTGGGGTGGGCAAGGCAGGAGAATCTGGGTGCTGGGGCAGGAGAGCCCTGAAACAGAGCACAGTGCCTTGTCTGGTAACTCACAATTAGATGAAGAAGGCCCAGCTCCGCTGCGGTGATGTCAAAGATCTCCCAGAGCAGTGGGTCCTGGAGAACATTGTGTATTTCTTCCAAGATCCTCGCAGGAGTCTCAGGCAGGTGAAGCATCGACTTCCACATGTCCAGGGTAGTGCTGCAAAGCAAGAGCAATGCTATGTCAGCAGGGCTGCCTCAGCCACAGCACCATGGCTCCAGCATAACCCAGGCTGTGCTGCAGCCCTGGCCCTGCCACCCCACTGGCTCGCAGAGGCCTGGGGACCCGGCTGCTTGGGTGAGCAGGAGGGGCTGAGATGGCCTTCCCCGAGGGGCAGGGCAGGAGCCGGGTAGGAGGCTCTGGGCTGCCGTGGTCGGCGTTGGCTGCTGCAGCCCTGACTGGCCCACCAGCACTGAAAAGCACAGTGGGATGGAAGGCCTGCTCCTCAATGCTGTCCTGCAGCTTTCTTTGTCTCTGGCAGCCAGAGCATCCTTCAAGTCCTATTCTTCCCATGCAATCAATGTGTGGGACTGTCAGGGCTGGTACCTGTTATTCTGTGGAAGTCTCGTCAACACGCTCATCATCACGTTCGTAGGAAAGTGGTTGCTGAGCGCATCAAGCACCGAGAAAAGGATCTCCTGAAGCGATGTGCTGATGCTTCCCAGGTTGCTGTGGATGAACTCCACAATCGTTGGTACCTGGTTGGAAGAGACAGGGAGATCGCTGCTGCTGCTGGACTGCAGACATTTGCCCCATTGCCACTGATACTGCTGTCCATCCCACTGCTCTTTCCTGGCATAAAATGATTTTGGATGCTCACGAGCTGTGGAGGGCAGGGCAGGGCAGGGCTGGGCAGGACAGAGCGTAGGTTCATAGGTTCATAAGGTTGGAAAGGACCTACAAGATCATCTAGTCCAACCTTCCTCCTATCACTATCCCTACCCAACTACTAAATCAAATCCTTTAGCACCTCCTCTAAACACTTCTTGAACTGCATTAGGGATGGTGCCCCAACCACCTCCCTAGGCAGGCCAATCCAGTGCCTGACCACTCTTTCAGAAAAAAAATGGGCAGGGCAGGGCTGGGCAGGAATGAGCAGAGACAGTGCACTGCAGTACAGCCCCATACTGCTTACATCCATCAGCCAGATGCCAGGCTTTGTCAGAATCACATCCAGTATAATCTTGGCTCTGTTCTTCTCCTTAATCCTACTGTCTTTAATGGTGGTCTCAAGAGTCATGAGAACGAAATCAGTCCTCTGAGAAGGGAGAAGTCTTTCTGCAAGTAACTGTAGGAAGGAAAGAAGGAAGGGAGTAAAAACATGTCAAACTGAGAGAGAGTGAACATGGACTAGGGTGGAACGTTGGCCAAGGTGCAAGACTGGAGGAAAAGGAAAGGTGAAGACCCTCCTTTTAAGGAAGAAGCATGCTGAGGGCTCCCAACAGTAGCCAAGCTCATCTCGCAGTACCCCTGAGCTGTAGGCTGCTCTGGGATGCAGGGAGGGGGGAGACAGGCTGGCTGGAAAGGTCCTGGCTCCTTACCTTCCCCCAGTGACTGCTGGCCAGGAAACCACAAACCTTCCACATCCGCACCATTGCCCTGTCACGCACAACTTTGGTCTCCGAGCTGGTGAAAGGCAGCAGCACCTGTGAGGAGAAGAGCTTCTGGTTTGCCTGGGAGCTGCTGATGGCCACTCCAGCTGCTCCCAGTTCCATTCCCATGAAGAAGGCACAAATTATATCAAAGAGAGGTGTGGGGACAGAGCTCTGCAACAGACAGACCTCCAAGATGCCGTGCAGCTCCTTATTGACGCTGGGGGTGGGATAGTTCACCACCAATATCTGCAGCATCTCATCCATAGCATGCAGGGTCTGCAAGGAGGATAGTAGGATATGGAAGTCTCTCAGAGGTCCCTCTCACCTCCAAAAGACTGCTGTGAACTCCTCTCACTATTGAGCAAAAACACCTGCAGATCTATGCACAGTCTGGGACAGGACCCAGGGCTGCAGAGCTGCAGTGTGCAGAGCCCGCTGCAAGCAGGGTGGGTTGCCTGGCCCACAGCAAACGTGAGAGAGAAGGGGTGAAGGGAAGCAAGATCCTGCCCCACAAGGATTGTCAGTAATCTCTGGACACAAGTAATCCAAGGGGGCAACCCAGAGACACCAGGTCTGCAGTTCACCCACTACGTACATGGTTGTAGAGGCAAGTGTTCAAGTCCTCTTCTGGAGGAAGGTAGAAGATGACTTTGAAGCACATGTGTAGGAGATGTGATATTTCATCCTCTGTAATGGCCTTCATTTTGCTGCAAATAGAGAGACCTCGATGCTAGGAGCGGTGCCTCGATGCTGAGGCAGGGGTAGAAGAAGTCCTCCCCTGGGCAGGACTCCCTGGGAGAGATGGGTAGCCCTGCCAGGAGGTGCCTTCTCCTCCACGGGGCTGGAGTACGGGAGAGCTGAGGCCATCCCTGCCCAGATGGGGGATACCTCACTGATAGGGTCAGGGCCACCGGGATCATGGCCTGGGGATGTGCTGGCTACACCAGGGGCTGGGCAGGTACCTCAAGTCAGCAATGGCATTCATGCTCTGGTATGGCAGTGTTGTGCTCAGCGACCTTGTGGGCTCCTCGAGCAGTAGAACCTGCAAAGCACAACTGGGATGGCACCTGGCAGCCACCACGCCCAGCACCAGCAAGCCTAGCACTGCCTGGCAGGGCCTGAGAAGCTCCAGTGCCCCTTAACCAGCACTGGCACACACATGCTGTTGTACACCCCCACTGCTGGGTGTACTACACCCCACTCAGCTACACCTGGAATCCCGCCTGAGGAATCTTGGTGCCTGTGCATGATTTCCCTGCCTCCCCCTGCCCCAGCCCTGTCCTCACAGGGTAGAGTTACACAGGGGCCATGTCCGCTCACCCTGATATTCTCTGCTATACTGTTTGTGGAGCAGAAGACATCCAGGCCCTGTGTCAAGCCCGTTCTGGCAGCAGTGCTGCAGAGTGTGCGGATGCTGTTCAGGAACTGCACCTTTTGTTCCAGATCCTGGTGGGCACACAGAGATGGAGTGTGAGTGGGGAGAGCTATGGCCGTAGGGACCAACCATCATGGGGTGCAAAGCAGTGCGGGATGCCTGGAGGGCAGCAGCTGTGCACAGCCAGCAGCCCTCCTGCAGCCTGGCAGCAGAGCCGGAGGGACAATCCGGAGATGCAGGCACAGCAGAGCTGGAGGCTCGTGCAGTTACCTTTTTCATGTGTACATCAGAAACGTAGGCCTTGATGAAAACTGCAGCCTCCTTTTCCCCTTCACACACAGGCACACAGTCAAAAGGGTACTGGCCTCCCTGGTTTAAAAGCTCAGGTTTCAGAGCACCTGCCACACGCCTTGCTTCCTGGCAGCAGCCACCGGAATGGCAGTAGCAGAATCAAAGCAGGTGATGGTCATGGGTGCACAGAGAGTGATGGGAAAGATAGGAGAATGATGGCAGGAGATCAAGGACTCTTTGTCCCCTGTACAGTTACCCCAGGTAACCCATCAGGAAAGCTCCAGGAAATCTCCCCAGGCCCCACCACCCCAACTCCTGAGTCTCAGGCAAGGCCACGGCACAACGATGCCCACCACCCCAGCACCACGCTGCCAACAGGGCTTCATTTGACTAGGTCCTGCTCACCGTCTCACGTCTCTCTGATAGCAGGAGAAGGCCTCTGAGCCCCAGCCACAGTATTGGCAGGCTTTCCATCTTCAGAATATTCTGGAGGAGTGCAGGCTTACATAAATCTCTGAGGGTCTTCTCGGTGGGAGGCATCACCTGAAACAAAGGCAGCGGTGAGAGCCGGACAGAGGCAGCAGGACTCCGTGCAGCCTGCATCTCCTGGCTCCTCTGGCAGCTCACTGGCAGGGCGCTGGGAGAACACAGCCTGGCCTGGGGCAGCAGTGTCCATGGAAATCGTGACGGTCCCCCTGTGCTCCAGGCCTAGCACTACACAGGCCTGCTTCTCCTGCCCTCTGACCAGTCACAGCTTTGCGGAGCATTTGGCCGGCAGAATCTACCACAGAAACGGCACCAGACTTGGGTGGCCAGGAGCACTTCCCCTCCCCGGCCCTTCAGCCTGCTCAGCCTGTGCAGATGCCATGGCTTCATCCCTGACCCTGCCATAGTCCTGACTGCCTCTGCCCAACCCTAGGTTTCCAGTCTGGGTGGGGTGGGCAAGGCAGGAGAATCTGGGTGCTGGGGCAGGAGAGCCCTGAAACAGAGCACAGTGCCTTGTCTGGTAACTCACAATTAGATGAAGAAGGCCCAGCTCCGCTGCGGTGATGTCAAAGATCTCCCAGAGCAGTGGGTCCTGGAGAACATTGTGTATTTCTTCCAAGATCCTCGCAGGAGTCTCAGGCAGGTGAAGCATCGACTTCCACATGTCCAGGGTAGTGCTGCAAAGCAAGAGCAATGCTATGTCAGCAGGGCTGCCTCAGCCACAGCACCATGGCTCCAGCATAACCCAGGCTGTGCTGCAGCCCTGGCCCTGCCACCCCACTGGCTCGCAGAGGCCTGGGGACCCGGCTGCTTGGGTGAGCAGGAGGGGCTGAGATGGCCTTCCCCGAGGGGCAGGGCAGGAGCCGGGTAGGAGGCTCTGGGCTGCCGTGGTCGGCGTTGGCTGCTGCAGCCCTGACTGGCCCACCAGCACTGAAAAGCACAGTGGGATGGAAGGCCTGCTCCTCAATGCTGTCCTGCAGCTTTCTTTGTCTCTGGCAGCCAGAGCATCCTTCAAGTCCTATTCTTCCCATGCAATCAATGTGTGGGACTGTCAGGGCTGGTACCTGTTATTCTGTGGAAGTCTCGTCAACACGCTCATCATCACGTTCGTAGGAAAGTGGTTGCTGAGCGCATCAAGCACCGAGAAAAGGATCTCCTGAAGCGATGTGCTGATGCTTCCCAGGTTGCTGTGGATGAACTCCACAATCGTTGGTACCTGGTTGGAAGAGACAGGGAGATCGCTGCTGCTGCTGGACTGCAGACATTTGCCCCATTGCCACTGATACTGCTGTCCATCCCACTGCTCTTTCCTGGCATAAAATGATTTTGGATGCTCACGAGCTGTGGAGGGCAGGGCAGGGCAGGGCTGGGCAGGACAGAGCGTAGGTTCATAGGTTCATAAGGTTGGAAAGGACCTACAAGATCATCTAGTCCAACCTTCCTCCTATCACTATCCCTACCCAACTACTAAATCAAATCCTTTAGCACCTCCTCTAAACACTTCTTGAACTGCATTAGGGATGGTGCCCCAACCACCTCCCTAGGCAGGCCAATCCAGTGCCTGACCACTCTTTCAGAAAAAAAATGGGCAGGGCAGGGCTGGGCAGGAATGAGCAGAGACAGTGCACTGCAGTACAGCCCCATACTGCTTACATCCATCAGCCAGATGCCAGGCTTTGTCAGAATCACATCCAGTATAATCTTGGCTCTGTTCTTCTCCTTAATCCTACTGTCTTTAATGGTGGTCTCAAGAGTCATGAGGACGAAATCAGTCCTCTGAGAAGGGAGAAGTCTTTCTGCAAGTAACTGTAGGAAGGAAAGAAGGAAGGGAGTAAAAACATGTCAAACTGAGAGAGAGTGAACATGGACTAGGGTGGAACGTTGGCCAAGGTGCAAGACTGGAGGAAAAGGAAAGGTGAAGACCCTCCTTTTAAGGAAGAAGCATGCTGAGGGCTCCCAACAGTAGCCAAGCTCATCTCGCAGTACCCCTGAGCTGTAGGCTGCTCTGGGATGCAGGGAGGGGGGAGACAGGCTGGCTGGAAAGGTCCTGGCTCCTTACCTTCCCCCAGTGACTGCTGGCCAGGAAACCACAAACCTTCCACATCCGCACCATTGCCCTGTCACGCACAACTTTGGTCTCCGAGCTGGTGAAAGGCAGCAGCACCTGTGAGGAGAAGAGCTTCTGGTTTGCCTGGGAGCTGCTGATGGCCACTCCAGCTGCTCCCAGTTCCATTCCCATGAAGAAGGCACAAATTATATCAAAGAGAGGTGTGGGGACAGAGCTCTGCAACAGACAGACCTCCAAGATGCCGTGCAGCTCCCTATTGACGCTGGGGGTGGGATAGTTCGCCACCAATATCTGCAGCATCTCATCCATAGCATGCAGGGTCTGCAAGGAGGATAGTAGGATATGGAAGTCTCTCAGAGGTCCCTCTCACCTCCAAAAGACTGCTGTGAACTCCTCTCACTATTGAGCAAAAACACCTGCAGATCTATGCACAGTCTGGGACAGGACCCAGGGCTGCAGAGCTGCAGTGTGCAGAGCCCGCTGCAAGCAGGGTGGGTTGCCTGGCCCACAGCAAACGTGAGAGAGAAGGGGTGAAGGGAAGCAAGATCCTGCCCCACAAGGATTGTCAGTAATCTCTGGACACAAGTAATCCAAGGGGGCAACCCAGAGACACCAGGTCTGCAGTTCACCCACTACGTACAGGGTTGTAGAGGCAAGTGTTCAAGTCCTCTTCTGGAGGAAGGTAGAAGATGACTTTGAAGCACATGTGTAGGAGATGTGATATTTCATCCTCTGTAATGGCCTTCATTTTGCTGCAAATAGAGAGACCTCGATGCTAGGAGCGGTGCCTCGATGCTGAGGCAGGGGTAGAAGAAGTCCTCCCCTGGGCAGGACTCCCTGGGAGAGATGGGTAGCCCTGCCAGGAGGTGCCTTCTCCTCCACGGGGCTGGAGTACGGGAGAGCTGAGGCCATCCCTGCCCAGATGGGGGATACCTCACTGATAGGGTCAGGGCCACCGGGATCATGGCCTGGGGATGTGCTGGCTACACCAGGGGCTGGGCAGGTACCTCAAGTCAGCAATGGCATTCATGCTCTGGTATGGCAGTGTTGTGCTCAGCGACCTTGTGGGCTCCTCGAGCAGTAGAACCTGCAAAGCACAACTGGGATGGCACCTGGCAGCCACCACGCCCAGCACCAGCAAGCCTAGCACTGCCTGGCAGGGCCTGAGAAGCTCCAGTGCCCCTTAACCAGCACTGGCACACACATGCTGTTGTACACCCCCACTGCTGGGTGTACTACACCCCACTCAGCTACACCTGGAATCCCGCCTGAGGAATCTTGGTGCCTGTGCATGATTTCCCTGCCTCCCCCTGCCCCAGCCCTGTCCTCACAGGGTAGAGTTACACAGGGGCCATGTCCGCTCACCCTGATATTCTCTGCTATACTGTTTGTGGAGCAGAAGACATCCAGGCCCTGTGTCAAGCCCGTTCTGGCAGCAGTGCTGCAGAGTGTGCGGATGCTGTTCAGGAACTGCACCTTTTGTTCCAGATCCTGGTGGGCACACAGAGATGGAGTGTGAGTGGGGAGAGCTATGGCCGTAGGGACCAACCATCATGGGGTGCAAAGCAGTGCGGGATGCCTGGAGGGCAGCAGCTGTGCACAGCCAGCAGCCCTCCTGCAGCCTGGCAGCAGAGCCGGAGGGACAATCCGGAGATGCAGGCACAGCAGAGCTGGAGGCTCGTGCAGTTACCTTTTTCATGTGTACATCAGAAACGTAGGCCTTGATGAAAACTGCAGCCTCCTTTTCCCCTTCACACACAGGCACACAGTCAAAAGGGTACTGGCCTCCCTGGTTTAAAAGCTCAGGTTTCAGAGCACCTGCCACACGCCTTGCTTCCTGGCAGCAGCCACCGGAATGGCAGTAGCAGAATCAAAGCAGGTGATGGTCATGGGTGCACAGAGAGTGATGGGAAAGATAGGAGAATGATGGCAGGAGATCAAGGACTCTTTGTCCCCTGTACAGTTACCCCAGGTAACCCATCAGGAAAGCTCCAGGAAATCTCCCCAGGCCCCACCACCCCAACTCCTGAGTCTCAGGCAAGGCCACGGCACAACGATGCCCACCACCCCAGCACCACGCTGCCAACAGGGCTTCATTTGACTAGGTCCTGCTCACCGTCTCACGTCTCTCTGATAGCAGGAGAAGGCCTCTGAGCCCCAGCCACAGTATTGGCAGGCTTTCCATCTTCAGAATATTCTGGAGGAGTGCAGGCTTACATAAATCTCTGAGGGTCTTCTCGGTGGGAGGCATCACCTGAAACAAAGGCAGCGGTGAGAGCCGGACAGAGGCAGCAGGACTCCGTGCAGCCTGCATCTCCTGGCTCCTCTGGCAGCTCACTGGCAGGGCGCTGGGAGAACACAGCCTGGCCTGGGGCAGCAGTGTCCATGGAAATCGTGACGGTCCCCCTGTGCTCCAGGCCTAGCACTACACAGGCCTGCTTCTCCTGCCCTCTGACCAGTCACAGCTTTGCGGAGCATTTGGCCGGCAGAATCTACCACAGAAACGGCACCAGACTTGGGTGGCCAGGAGCACTTCCCCTCCCCGGCCCTTCAGCCTGCTCAGCCTGTGCAGATGCCATGGCTTCATCCCTGACCCTGCCATAGTCCTGACTGCCTCTGCCCAACCCTAGGTTTCCAGTCTGGGTGGGGTGGGCAAGGCAGGAGAATCTGGGTGCTGGGGCAGGAGAGCCCTGAAACAGAGCACAGTGCCTTGTCTGGTAACTCACAATTAGATGAAGAAGGCCCAGCTCCGCTGCGGTGATGTCAAAGATCTCCCAGAGCAGTGGGTCCTGGAGAACATTGTGTATTTCTTCCAAGATCCTCGCAGGAGTCTCAGGCAGGTGAAGCATCGACTTCCACATGTCCAGGGTAGTGCTGCAAAGCAAGAGCAATGCTATGTCAGCAGGGCTGCCTCAGCCACAGCACCATGGCTCCAGCATAACCCAGGCTGTGCTGCAGCCCTGGCCCTGCCACCCCACTGGCTCGCAGAGGCCTGGGGACCCGGCTGCTTGGGTGAGCAGGAGGGGCTGAGATGGCCTTCCCCGAGGGGCAGGGCAGGAGCCGGGTAGGAGGCTCTGGGCTGCCGTGGTCGGCGTTGGCTGCTGCAGCCCTGACTGGCCCACCAGCACTGAAAAGCACAGTGGGATGGAAGGCCTGCTCCTCAATGCTGTCCTGCAGCTTTCTTTGTCTCTGGCAGCCAGAGCATCCTTCAAGTCCTATTCTTCCCATGCAATCAATGTGTGGGACTGTCAGGGCTGGTACCTGTTATTCTGTGGAAGTCTCGTCAACACGCTCATCATCACGTTCGTAGGAAAGTGGTTGCTGAGCGCATCAAGCACCGAGAAAAGGATCTCCTGAAGCGATGTGCTGATGCTTCCCAGGTTGCTGTGGATGAACTCCACAATCGTTGGTACCTGGTTGGAAGAGACAGGGAGATCGCTGCTGCTGCTGGACTGCAGACATTTGCCCCATTGCCACTGATACTGCTGTCCATCCCACTGCTCTTTCCTGGCATAAAATGATTTTGGATGCTCACGAGCTGTGGAGGGCAGGGCAGGGCAGGGCTGGGCAGGACAGAGCGTAGGTTCATAGGTTCATAAGGTTGGAAAGGACCTACAAGATCATCTAGTCCAACCTTCCTCCTATCACTATCCCTACCCAACTACTAAATCAAATCCTTTAGCACCTCCTCTAAACACTTCTTGAACTGCATTAGGGATGGTGCCCCAACCACCTCCCTAGGCAGGCCAATCCAGTGCCTGACCACTCTTTCAGAAAAAAAATGGGCAGGGCAGGGCTGGGCAGGAATGAGCAGAGACAGTGCACTGCAGTACAGCCCCATACTGCTTACATCCATCAGCCAGATGCCAGGCTTTGTCAGAATCACATCCAGTATAATCTTGGCTCTGTTCTTCTCCTTAATCCTACTGTCTTTAATGGTGGTCTCAAGAGTCATGAGGACGAAATCAGTCCTCTGAGAAGGGAGAAGTCTTTCTGCAAGTAACTGTAGGAAGGAAAGAAGGAAGGGAGTAAAAACATGTCAAACTGAGAGAGAGTGAACATGGACTAGGGTGGAACGTTGGCCAAGGTGCAAGACTGGAGGAAAAGGAAAGGTGAAGACCCTCCTTTTAAGGAAGAAGCATGCTGAGGGCTCCCAACAGTAGCCAAGCTCATCTCGCAGTACCCCTGAGCTGTAGGCTGCTCTGGGATGCAGGGAGGGGGGAGACAGGCTGGCTGGAAAGGTCCTGGCTCCTTACCTTCCCCCAGTGACTGCTGGCCAGGAAACCACAAACCTTCCACATCCGCACCATTGCCCTGTCACGCACAACTTTGGTCTCCGAGCTGGTGAAAGGCAGCAGCACCTGTGAGGAGAAGAGCTTCTGGTTTGCCTGGGAGCTGCTGATGGCCACTCCAGCTGCTCCCAGTTCCATTCCCATGAAGAAGGCACAAATTATATCAAAGAGAGGTGTGGGGACAGAGCTCTGCAACAGACAGACCTCCAAGATGCCGTGCAGCTCCTTATTGACGCTGGGGGTGGGATAGTTCACCACCAATATCTGCAGCATCTCATCCATAGCATGCAGGGTCTGCAAGGAGGATAGTAGGATATGGAAGTCTCTCAGAGGTCCCTCTCACCTCCAAAAGACTGCTGTGAACTCCTCTCACTATTGAGCAAAAACACCTGCAGATCTATGCACAGTCTGGGACAGGA
This sequence comes from Cyrtonyx montezumae, assembly GCF_038088225.1. NCBI lineage: Eukaryota > Metazoa > Chordata > Aves > Galliformes > Odontophoridae > Cyrtonyx > Cyrtonyx montezumae. Next base: position 4,228,463 of record NW_027072039.1, read on the forward strand.
CCCAGGGCTGCAGAGCTGCAGTGTGCAGAGCCCGCTGCAAGCAGGGTGGGTTGCCTGGCCCACAGCAAACGTGAGAGAGAAGGGGTGAAGGGAAGCAAGATCCTGCCCCACAAGGATTGTCAGTAATCTCTGGACACAAGTAATCCAAGGGGGCAACCCAGAGACACCAGGTCTGCAGTTCACCCACTACGTACAGGGTTGTAGAGGCAAGTGTTCAAGTCCTCTTCTGGAGGAAGGTAGAAGATGACTTTGAAGCACATGTGTAGGAGATGTGATATTTCATCCTCTGTAATGGCCTTCATTTTGCTGCAAATAGAGAGACCTCGATGCTAGGAGCGGTGCCTCGATGCTGAGGCAGGGGTAGAAGAAGTCCTCCCCTGGGCAGGACTCCCTGGGAGAGATGGGTAGCCCTGCCAGGAGGTGCCTTCTCCTCCACGGGGCTGGAGTACGGGAGAGCTGAGGCCATCCCTGCCCAGATGGGGGATACCTCACTGATAGGGTCAGGGCCACCGGGATCATGGCCTGGGGATGTGCTGGCTACACCAGGGGCTGGGCAGGTACCTCAAGTCAGCAATGGCATTCATGCTCTGGTATGGCAGTGTTGTGCTCAGCGACCTTGTGGGCTCCTCGAGCAGTAGAACCTGCAAAGCACAACTGGGATGGCACCTGGCAGCCACCACGCCCAGCACCAGCAAGCCTAGCACTGCCTGGCAGGGCCTGAGAAGCTCCAGTGCCCCTTAACCAGCACTGGCACACACATGCTGTTGTACACCCCCACTGCTGGGTGTACTACACCCCACTCAGCTACACCTGGAATCCCGCCTGAGGAATCTTGGTGCCTGTGCATGATTTCCCTGCCTCCCCCTGCCCCAGCCCTGTCCTCACAGGGTAGAGTTACACAGGGGCCATGTCCGCTCACCCTGATATTCTCTGCTATACTGTTTGTGGAGCAGAAGACATCCAGGCCCTGTGTCAAGCCCGTTCTGGCAGCAGTGCTGCAGAGTGTGCGGATGCTGTTCAGGAACTGCACCTTTTGTTCCAGATCCTGGTGGGCACACAGAGATGGAGTGTGAGTGGGGAGAGCTATGGCCGTAGGGACCAACCATCATGGGGTGCAAAGCAGTGCGGGATGCCTGGAGGGCAGCAGCTGTGCACAGCCAGCAGCCCTCCTGCAGCCTGGCAGCAGAGCCGGAGGGACAATCCGGAGATGCAGGCACAGCAGAGCTGGAGGCTCGTGCAGTTACCTTTTTCATGTGTACATCAGAAACGTAGGCCTTGATGAAAACTGCAGCCTCCTTTTCCCCTTCACACACAGGCACACAGTCAGCATCTAAGCAGGGAGGAGAGTGAGCATTGCTATAGCCTGCAGAGGGGCCGAAGGCAGGCGCGAGCAGAGGAAGGAGCTCTGCCCTGTCCAGCCGTGTGCCCGCTCCCCTGGCACAGTGTGCCCGTGGCTGTGAGGATAAGGGGCCCTGGTGTCGAGCAGGGGGCACTCGCTGGCCCAGCCCTGCCCGCAGTGCTGGGTGGGGACCCTCACTCACCATTACTCAGCACCTGCACCTCAGTCTCCTCACAGGGCTCCGGTGGAGGTGTTCTCCTGTCAGAATCGCTTTTCTTCTCCCAGGCCACACTGGGGTTGCTTGGGGGTTTCTTCTCCATCCTGCTGGATGAGCACTGATAGTGTGAGGGGGCAGCTGTTGAGCTGTCGGGGCTAGACGTGCGCTGTGCTTGCGGGCTCCTTGCCAGATGCGCACACTCCTGCCTTGTCCCCTTGCTGTCCTGATGGACACTGAGTGGTCTCTGGTCGGCACCAGCTATCCATGGGTGTCTTGGGATGAGTCACAAAGGGCCCCGCTATGACACGCTACTCCACCCGGGCGGGGCTTGTTCTGAGTCCTGCTTAATATTGCTCAGAACAAACTTGTCCAGCGATAGGGATTTGTGCACCTGCTTACACACAGAGCTGTGCAAGAGCAGTCAGACTGCCCAGGCCTTCGTGCTTCTGCTGTGAGGCCAGAGACAGCCAAAGCAGGACAGTGGAAGTATCACAGAATCACAGAATAACAGAATTATACAATCATAGGGGTTGGAAGGGACCTCTAGAGATCATCGAGTCCAAACTCCCTGCCAAAGCAGGTTCCCTGCACTAGGTCACACAGGTAGGCATCCAGGTGGGTCTTGAATATCTCCAGAGAAGGAGATTCCACAACTCCTCTGGGCAGCCTGTGCCAGTGCTCCGTCACTCTCACCATAAAGAATATCATGCACACATTCATGTGGAACTTCCTGTGCTGCAGTTTCTGGCCATTTCCCCTTGTCCTGTCTCCACACACTTCTGAAAAGAGTCTGGCCTTACCACTTTGTCCCCCACACCTCAGATATTTATAAACCTGTATCAGGTCCCCTCTCAGTTTTCTTTTCTCAAGGCTAAAGAGACCCGGTTCACTTAGCCTTTCTTCATAGGGGAGATACTCCAGTCCCTTCACCATCTTTGTGGCCCCACGCTGGACTCTTTCCAAGAGATCCCTGTCTTTTTTATAGGGGGGAGCCCAGAACTGGACACAGTACTCCAGGTGAGGCCTCAGCAGGGCAGAGTAGAGGGGGAGGATCACCTCCCTTGACCTGCTGGCCAGGCTCTTTTTAATGATCACCAAGATGACATTGATCTTCTTGGCCACAAGGTCACACTGCTGGCTCACGGTCGACGTGTCGTCCACCAGGACACCCAGGTCCCTCTCTACAGAGCTCCTCTACAGCAAGTCATCCCCCAGCCTGTACTGGTGCATGCAATTATTCCTCCCTAGGTGCAAGACTCTACACTTGCTTTTGTTAAATTTCATCCCGTTTCTGACTGCCCAGCTCTCCAGACTGTCCAGGTGTTGGTGAATGGCAGCACAGCCTTCAGGCGTGTCAGTCAATCCTCCCAACTTCGTATCATCAGCAAACTTGCTGAGAGTGGCCACTGTACCCTCATCAAGGTCATTGATGAAGATGTTGAACAAGAATGGACCCAGCACGGGCCCCCAGGGAACACTGCTGGTTACAGGCCTCCAACCGGACTCTGCACCGCCAACGACAATAGTCTGTGCTCTGCCAGTCAGCCAGATCTCAACCCACTTCACTGTGCACTCATCTATCCCACACTTGCTCAGCTTTGTTATAAGGATGTCATGGGGGACAGTATCAAATGCCTTGCTGAAATCAAAATAAACTACATCCACCGCCCTCCAGGCATCTACCCAGCCAGTGACAACATCATAGAAGGCCACCAGGTTGGTCGAGCATGACCTCCCCTTGGTGAACCCATGCTGGCTACTCCTGATAACCTCCTTTTCTTCCAATTGTCTGGAGATGGCATCCAGCACAAGCTCTTCCATCACCTTTCCTGGGACAGAGGTGAGGCTGACTGGCCTATAATTACCCGCATCTTCCTTCTTCAACTTTTCGAAGGCTGGAGTGACCCTTGCTCTCCTCCAGTCATCAGGCACATCCCCCATTCTCCAAGACCTCTCAAAGTTGATAGAGAGCAGTTCAGCAATCACCTCCACCAGCTTCCTCAGCACCCATGGATGCACCCCATCGGGTCCCATGGATTTAGGAACATTAGCATTGCCTAGGTGCTCACAGACCACCTCTTCCCTGACTAAAGGAAGGTCTCAAATTCCCCAGAACCTCTCACTAACCTCCAGAGTCTGGGATTCCTGTGGAAGAGCTTTTTAACTGAAGACAGAAGCAAAGAAGTTCAGTATTTCGGCCCTCAGCATACCCCATTACCAGAACATTCCCTTCACCTAGTAGGGAGCCCATCTTCTCCCTAGTCTTCCTTTTACTGTTAACATACCTCAAAAAGCCTTTTTTATTATCCTTTATCCCTTTTGCCAGATTCAATTCCCGGCGGTCTTTATCCTTCCTCGTTGCATCCCTGCATGACCTGACAACCTTTCTATATTCTTCCCAAGTGGTCAGACCCCTTTTCCACATTTCATGGACCTTCTTCTTCTCTTTGTTTGGCGCGTGATCTCCTTGCTCATCCACGGGGGTTTCCTGCCACCCTTTCCCCATTTCTTACTCAAAAAAATGCACTGATCCTGAGCTTGGAAGAAGAGCTGTTTAAATGCTGACCAGTTCTCACAGCCCCCCTTACCTTCTAACACCCTAGCCCACCACATAGCTCCAAGTAGGTCCCACAAGAGATCAAAGTTTGCTCTCCTAAAGTCCAGGATAGCAGTCCTACTTTTTGCTTTGCTCCTGCCTCTCAGGATCTTGAACTCCACCATCTTGTGATCACTGCAACCCAAGTTGTCCCCAGCCATTACTTCCTTAACAAGTCCTTCCTTGTTAGTGAGAATAAGGTCCAGTAACACCCCTCCCTGCATCGGTTCCTCTACCACCTGCAGCAGAGAGTTGTCTTCAACACATTGCATGCTCTGTCTGGACCATGCGTGCTTGGCCATGTTGCTCATCCAGCAAATATCTGGATAACTGAAGTCCCGCATAAGCACCAGTGCCTGGGAACGTGACACTACTTCTAATTGCTTATGAAAGGTCTCGTCAACCTCCTCTTCCTGATCAGCAGGACTGTAGTACAAACCCACAGCAGCATCACCCTTACCAGTCTGCCCCTTGATGCTCCCCCACAAAGTCTCCACTGCTACGTCACTCTCCTCCAACTGGAGTTCAATACATTCTAACTGCTTTCTCACATGAAGAGCAACTCTACCACCTCTCCTTGCCAGCCGATCTTTCCTAAAAAGCACACAGCCCTCCATGGCAATATTGCAGTCGTGACAGCTGTCCCACCATGTCTCTGTGATCACAGTGAGATCATGGCCTTGCGACCGCACGCAGATCTCCAACTCTTCCTGTTTATTTCCCATGCTGCGCACATGGGTGTACAGACACTTCAGAGAAGCAGTATCCCCCTGCCTCTCTCCATGCCTATGAATTCCACCCTCTTCACCCATCAAGCTCTGTTTTGAGCCTTGAACTACCCCCTCGGCCCCAGCGGTCCTCATTTTGTCCCCTCCCCCTTTCATATCTAGTTTAAAGACCTGTCAATAAGTCCCGCCAGTTCCTTGGCTAGAATCCTCCTACCCCTCAGAAACAGGCAGCCTCCCCTGCTGCCATCATGCCAGGTGCCGAGTAAAAAAAGTTGACGTACAAGAACGTCTGGCATCCAAATATTGGTCACTGCTTAGCATGCTGCATGAGGCATTCAAAACACTAATTAACTCATTCACTAAATTTTAGATAATCCAAGTGATATGTTTTCACTTTTATTAGATTTTTCATGCTTTCTTAAGTCCTGCCTTAACTCTACTGAAAGATCAATAATGAGCCACTGGTGGTGCTGGTAACGTTTCTGAAAACTGCTCCTTCAACTTGCCTCTTCATCCCACCTTCATATGTAACTCAGTCATTACCATTAAATATTTACCAAATTGGACAAAATTCTAAATAATATCACAACTCTGGTGGGTAGGATTAGGTATACAGTGATATCTGCCCTGGATATATTTTTTTGTCCAATCTTCTCTGTGCCTTCAACACACTATGACCTTTGCTATTTTGTTTTTTGAGGAGCTGCAAACTCAGATTGTAAATGTAAACAGTTTAATAAGAAACAAATGATTAATTACATAACACTGAAAACTTGTCTTCAATGTAGTGCTCTTTCCAGGGCTTGCAGCATAAAACTGGAGAGTCTCACCTGTAACAACATCAGAAAAGCCTACAAAAGCAAGGAAGTAAATGAAAAAGTCTGTACCCAGCTGGTAAAAGTTGTTTAAAGACAAACTCGGGCAACCACTTGGACTACTAAGTGGCATTCTTTTTTTTTCAGAACCAGAAGTTAAATATTCAAGCCCCAGATTCTGAATAGTTGTTTCCGCCTAGAACGGGTGACAAAGCAGTGCAGCCTGAGGCATTAAGCTTCTCCTAGGGAAGCATTATAAACAACTGAGATTGGGTTGACTGGGCTTATAGCATACCACAATTGGCAACCACACTTTCACAACAGACCACAGAGTCAGGAAGAAATGTTGAGGTCTTTTTCTGACAAACAGAAGACGCCTCATGTGCACAGGGCTCCTATTTATATACAAGACTACATACAAAACAAGGGCTCCTATTTATATACAAGACTATACACAAAACTCCTATTTATATACAAGACTTGAGTCACTGTAAAGTTTCATGCAATCCAGGAGATGGTAGAGTTCAGCATCCTGAGAGGAGAGAGCTGGCCAAAAAGTAGGACTTAGGCTCAGCTCAGCAGAGGCGATCAGGTTAGGGAATATTTAAGCAAACTGAACAGACAAAAAATCATAGGGCATGGCAGAATGCAAACACAAGAGTATTTTGAGGCAACTCTCCATCATTTTTAATTGATTATGATGACCAGTGAGGTTACTGAGTACTGCAAGATAGCAAATACCACACCTATTACAAGGAAGGGCAAGCAGGAAAAGAAGCAAGAAACTGAACAGCTGAGCTTAGAGGATTGTCATCAGTGGCACAAAGTCCGTTTAGTACTTGCTAAGGCTATACCTGTCTACTCCATACAGTTCTGGGCTCCACAGCACAAGGGTTACGTGAAGCTCTCTCCAATAGAGACATCCCAGCTAAGGGCTACAAAAATGATTAAGTACCTGGAGCTCATCTCCTATGACAAGAGGTTAAGTGAACTGGGACTGCTCAGACTGGAGAAGAGAAGACTCAGTGATATCTGAACTGTCTATCTGACGGAAACCAGTAATGAAGACAGAACTAGACTCCCCTCAGTGGTGCCCAGAAGAGCACAAAATGAGACACATGAAATCCCTTTAAAAAATAAGGCACATTTCTACTGTGAGTTTTCAGATGCTGGAACAAATTAACCAGAGAAGCTGTGTAGTCTCTATTCTTGGAGATACTTAAAGCTTTTCTGGATATATTCCATAGCAGCATGCTGCAGGTGACCCTGCTTCTAGCAGGGATGTGGACTTGATATTCAGCAAATTACTCTGTGGTTCTGTAAATATAGAGTACTGTGTTCTGAATTTAAGTATTAAAACAAAATTTCTTGGAATTCTTCAGAATGTGTAAATAATCCTTTTGTTCTTGTAGATATAGTCTTTCTTAGCTGGAGTGACTTAGCACCTATTTACATCAAAGGGATAACTTCTGTTTATTTAAAAGGTAGTGTAAGCAGACCTTCCAGGATGTATAATAAAAACTTCTGAACTTTAGCAAGTCACTTAGTTTGCTTTAAAAGTATTCAAATTACCAATTGCTTTTTATCTTCAATAATTTCCAGCATTTGAAGTAACTTGAACAGTTATTGTTTGTACATATTTACGCATTGATTTTCTAGCTAATATTAATAATGTCAGAATATACTAGTTATCAGTGTAAAGCCTGACATTTGTGCAAAAGACACATTTATCTCTGTAAACCTGTTCATACTGTTGACTGCTTTACAGAGCTCTGCTGTGCACAGCTGAAAGCTGAAAATATGTCTTGGTCAGTTCTTTATTTGTATGCAATGAGTGAGACTTTACACTTGATGCCAAGATTTCCAGGTACAGATTTACATTATTCCAGAATCTTTTTTCTCTTAAGCAAAAAAGAGTGTTTGGTTCTGTCCTTGTGCTCTGAAAAAGGAAAGGGGAGCACTTCCTCTGTTCCCTGAAAATCACCGTTCTCACAGAGAACCCATTTAGAATCTTTCTTCCAAGTCTGTCCATGGAAGAAAGGAGAATGAGAATGAGAAGCGAGCAGCATGCCTTCCAGGAACATTTTTAAGAACAATTAAAATAGGATTTAGCTCCTCTGCGGAGCTCCTGGAGGAGCACTACTGTAGATACTTGAATTGCAGCGCGGGCTGCAATGAAGGGACGGGAACCCAGCTTGATGCAAGCTAATGTAATGTAATTAAGCAACAACTCAAAGCTTATATACACAGAAAGGCAGCGTGCGTTAAGATCTGATCAGGCGACGGTTACATTCTGTCACGGTGTTTTCCATGACAGTGACCCAAGGGAAAAACCGAGAAGGGAGAGAGGAGAGGAAAAGAAACTGCGTCAGTGGCCGCGCGGCCGCCCAAGCAGAGCCGCGCTCCGGGGGGGAGGGGGAAACAGCAGGAAGAGATGGGTCTACAAGAAGACAACGGCACGATCTGAGAAGGAACGGTAACTTTACTAAATATAATAAAATTGAACCACCACAGCCTCCATCAGATCTTTGAAGAGGTGGATGGAACTCTCTCGCACTTCACTTGACACCTGAGGGAGAAGGACGGGAGGACCTCAGGCCACACTCTCGCTGCCCATGGTGAGCATGAGCAAAGGCGTGGCTGATGCGGAAGGAGATGCATCAGTCCCATTCTGCACAAGGACACTGCGGTGGTGCAAAGCAGTGCAACAGGTTTACAGCACGGGGTGCCTGTGCCTCATAGTGCTCCCCCAGCCACCCCACCAAGACAAAGAAGCAGAGCTCCCCAGGCTCGAAGCCAAGGAGGAGAGGAGACAGGCCTGGCCCCCAGCAGTGCCTCTGGGGCACGAGCTGCCTGCTTAGCCTCCACCTCCCTGCTACAACACCCGGAGACAACGCCTGGTGTTGGAAGTAAAGGGAGTGCTCGTGGGTTTGAGAGCAACCGTTGGCAGAAGGTGCTTTGCGCAGGACTCAGTATGGGCCACAACACAGAGGCTTTGCATCACTGACAGCGACAAAGCTGACAGGGACAAGGCTGGCTGACCTGCATGGCTCTGAAGACATCCCACAGAAGCCCAAAGGAGACAGGAGAATGAAAAGGCCCTCCTGCTGAGCACGCACCCACAGAGCTTGGATTCCCACACCAGACTTACGTGATTGAATAGAGGCAGGATCTTCTCAGCCAGCATCGGAGCAATGGAACTGGCCTCTCTCTTCACCAGATGTTTCACCATGTTTCTGAAGATATTCATCACCTCCACTGTGACATGTGTATTGCCAGTACTCATGGTCTCCATGATATTTGGCAGCAGGGCCCGTATTTCTCTTGCCTGTCCAAAACACACAATTTCCTTATCATCAAAAGGGTACTGGCCTCCCTGGTTTAAAAGCTCAGGTTTCAGAGCACCTGCCACACGCCTTGCTTCCTGGCGACTGTTTCAAGAAATTGGAGCCCCAGTAGGGCACCTTAAGTACCGAAAAAACAGGACTAAATGCCCCAACGAGGCAAATACGTAGATTTCAGTTGAGGACACTCAGGTCCCTGAGGTAACGGACCTGGATTCCTCAGAGGACAAGGTCTCTAAATCAGATCTCAAAGCTCCATCTATGATGGATCCCTTTGAGATCTGCCCAATTATAACTCAGAAAACAAAGAAAGTACAAGATAGACCGGCAGGGTTGCCTTCTGACCAACAGCCTCCTGCTGAAACATGTTTTCATTTAACAGCTCGCCCCTAGTACAGTGGTTCCATCAAAAGCCTAGGGAAAGAATACCATCGTGGTTATTATGACTATGGGATGCAGGAGCTGAAAGTGTATTAGTTAATGGGACAGAAAGTCCAAGATCGCTTCTATAACCCTACACCCAGCCCTGAGGCTAAGATTACATGCCACCATCCAATATAATAAAGAAAACGACTCTATTGTAGACTGGTTGATGGCGGCAGGCCGACTAACTTGGCCAATAAAACAGACTTACTACTTCTTATGGGTTTATGGTCCTCTATGGAGGACTTCCAAACGTACATTTGAGAACTGGGTATGAGGGAGGCCATGTGTTCCGACACATTTGAAGGCCCAGACACAGAAAAATTCTCGGTAGGTGTGAGAGACCTGATATTGCAGCAAGCCCCTTCTCATCTTTATGGGACATTGGTGTCCATACTAAATCTGTTAGTAGCTTTAGAAGCCATTGTCCAACAAGCAACTCAACTGGTAGCAGACCTGGGGGAAACAGCGCGCATAAGGACTAGGCGCAATGTCCGCATGGTGGAGGAAGCCGAGGCCTTCCCACTTAGAACCCAGAAGACTGCCCCACGGACACCCTGATCAGGCCCCATACAGGCGTCTCAGAAAACCATGTTCAATGATCTTATACGGGCCAAGGTTGCATTTGCCAAAATCGATGGACAGCCCAACCATATTTTATTCCAGTTATGGAAACAACTAAGAAACAATCAAGAGTTTCCGAGTAGTCCCAGAAAATTGGGAGTCCAAATACTACAAGAAGCACCTACTACAACCTGGAATTTAGCTGATTTTATAGTACCAAAAAGGAAGAGAAATCCTCCACAGCTGTCTTGGGCTACAATGCCTGAGCCACCTGTGGTAAAAGTTCTCAATCTGTCAAAATTCATGGAGTGACAAGGGACACTGGTTCTCTTAGGGCCTCCAGATGGGACCAGAGGCCCTGTGTTGAACTGTCAGTATTCTGGTCAGAAATAGATGTTCAAAGAGTAATGGCTTCATTAAACACCGGTGTGGAAACATCGATTATGTATGGAGATCCATCTAGATTTAAGGGTAATAAAGTGATGATTAGTGAGTTTAGGGGACAGACCATTCCGGTCATTCCAACATGGTTGAAACTGGGGGTTGGGCATCTCCTACCATGGGAGTATAAAGTGTCCATGCCCGAGAGTTATTCAGGGATTGGGGCAATCGACATTTCATGAGGTCTGACTCTCTGGACGTCTGTGAGAGAGTTCCGGCTTTGGCAAAAATACTTTAGATTACGTTTTGCATGGCCCCTCAATACTGTCTGTATTGCACAAATACTATTTGATTGATGAAACCACACCAGCTTACTAATGTAAGACAGTATTGACTCCCGGGGAGACAAGATGAAATATCAAGGATGGTACAGGAACTAGAAAAAGTAGTCATTATAAAACGTGCACACAGCCCATACAACCATCCTGCCACTCATACAATCCGGTTTGAAGAGGGGGATGGTCAGAGTATCCAGTGAGCAGAGTTGTGAAGACAGATCACCATGCGTTAGGAAGACATTGTTTTCAAAGTCTGGTCTTGGGAATTCTCTTGTTTTCAAAGTTCTTGCGAGCAACCTGGTCATGCTGTTTAGGCTTGGGGATGATAAAACTTTGCCCTTCAATACAAGGTTGTTATGGTTTGATGCCAGTATTGCACATCAGAACACCAACTGGGAGTTCAAGAGTTAATGCTGTGGCAGGGAGTGGCAGAGGGGTGGTGCTCCTGAGCAGACACCAGCCTCTCTCGCTCTCAGTGTTCCCTCTCGGCTTCCGTGGAGATAAAATATGTGTGCTTCTCCTGCATTTTTTCTAAGGAAAGATCTAAGAATGGGTTTGGAAACATTTGTTTCTCTCAATTCTTTGATTTTGTTAGATTTAGTAAATTTACGGTTCCTCTACATATCCTTTTTTAAATTTTTATTTATTTATTTATTTTTTAAACCATTGTCTACGAATCCTTCGCCCACCCCCTCTCCCAACTCCCCCTTCCAGAGCAGGTGGTTTCACAGTGCTAGCTGAATAGTGCCATGAGCCAGTCCCATACTGTTGCTGGACGCGTTTCATGTCTCATCATCAGGATTATCCCAGCTGCCAGAGAACGAACTGCCAGGTGGGCATCATCTTCCAAAGGCTGAAGGCCTGCAACAGAGGGAAGCAGAGCAGAGATGAAGCCCACTGATCTGGGGGTGCAGCATTTCCTTGCAGCCTGACAAGGCACGGCTGCATACTGCCCAGGCTCTGCCCCATCCCTAGTCCCAGAACACATAGCGCTGCCCTCACTCACCACTGCGGATTTCATTCATCAGTTCCTCACTTTCAATCCTGGAGTGCTCCACAGCCCGCCCTAGGTAGAGAGTTCCCATCAGACCCCCATTCAACAACACACTCCCAGGAGCACTGGCTGCAGCCCAGCCAGCCCAGCTGCTTCCCCTGCTGTGCCCAGGAAGGTACAGTGCATGAGCGGGGAACTGATCAAGGCGCCCATCAGGGCTACCAGCACATTCAGGCTGTATCTAGGGGGTGCAGGGCTAAGGGCAAGACCCAAAGAGGGAACTCAGGGGCTGCACTCACAAATGAGTTTAGCTGCCTCAATTTTCACAGAGGCCTGAGAATCCTTCAGGTATGGCAGGCTCTGCCGCAGGTAACCTTCCACTCTCTTCCGGTTTTCAAACAGCTGGAAAAGAGCACAAAGGCATGGGGCTTGCAGACACAACCCAGCTTCTGGTGTCACCCCTCCTGTCTGTATCCCCTTCCCACAAGCAGGGGGGCTGTGGCTGTGGGGTTGTCCTTACCAAGCACTTCCCAATCCACACTGTGTTCTGTTCCTGGGCCAGGCGCTTGAGCTTCTTCCACCTCAGGAACTTTGCACAAGTGACCAGGGTTTCCCCAGCAGCCTACAGAGATCAGACGCTGGGAGTTGGCACCACAGACACACATCCTAGGAGTCTGAATGCTTGCTAGCCTGGCCCTCAATTCCCAGTAAAGCCCTGAACTGAGCACAGCCTTGCCTGGTCAGGTCTGAAATGTGTACCTGTGCAACACACGGGCTCTCATCACTCATCCGAAAGAGCAGAGGAAGCAGGCCCCCATGCACGTTCTTCTTCATGTTTCCCTTCTGCCACCACACCACAGCCTCCATCAGATCTTTGAAGAGGCGGATGGAACTCTCTCGCACTTCACTTGACACCTGAGGGAGAAGGACGGGAGGACCTCAGCGCCACACTCTCGCTGCCCATGGTGAGCATGAGCAAAGGCGTGGCTGATGCGGAAGGAGATGCATCAGTCCCATTCTGCACAAGGACACTGTGCGCTGGTGCAAAGCAGTGCAACAGGTTTACATCACGAGGTTCCTTTGTCTCACAGTGCTCCCCCAGCCACCCTACAAAGGCCAAGCAGAGCTCCCCAGGCCCGAAGCCAAGGAGGAGACAGGCCTGGCCCTCAGCAGTGCCTCTGGGGCTCGAGCTGCCTGCTTAGACTCCACCTCCCTGCTACAACACCCGGAGACAACGCCTGGTGTTGGAAGTAAAGGGAGTGCTCGTGGGTTTGAGAGCAACCATTGGCAGAAAGTGTTTTGTGCATTGCAGTATGGGCCACCACACAGAGGCTTTGCATCACTGACAGCGACAAAGCTGACAGGGACAAGGCTGGCTGAGCTGCATGGCTCTGAAGACATCCCACAAAAGCCCAAAGGAGCCAAGAGAACGGATAAGGCCGTCCTGCTGAGCACGCATCCACAGAGCTTGGATTCCCACACCAGACTTACGTGATTGAATAGAGGCAGGATCTTCTCAGCCAGCATCGGAGCAATGGAACTGGCCTCTCTCTTCACCAGATGGTTCACCATGTTTCTGAAGACATTCATCACCTCCACTGTGACATGTGTATTGCCAGTACTCATGGCCTTCATGATATTTGGCAGCAGGGCCCATATTTCTCTTGCCTGTCCAAAACACACAATTTCCTTATCATCAAAAGGGTACTGGCCTCCCTGGTTTAAAAGCTCAGGTTTCAGAGCACCTGCCACACGCCTTGCTTCCTGGCAGCAGCCACCGGAATGGCAGTAGCAGAATCAAAGCAGGTGATGGTCATGGGTGCACAGAGAGTGATGGGAAAGATAGGAGAATGATGGCAGGAGATCAAGGACTCTTTGTCCCCTGTACAGTTACCCCAGGTAACCCATCAGGAAAGCTCCAGGAAATCTCCCCAGGCCCCACCACCCCAACTCCTGAGTCTCAGGCAAGGCCACGGCACAACGATGCCCACCACCCCAGCACCACGCTGCCAACAGGGCTTCATTTGACTAGGTCCTGCTCACCGTCTCACGTCTCTCTGATAGCAGGAGAAGGCCTCTGAGCCCCAGCCACAGTATTGGCAGGCTTTCCATCTTCAGAATATTCTGGAGGAGTGCAGGCTTACATAAATCTCTGAGGGTCTTCTCGGTGGGAGGCATCACCTGAAACAAAGGCAGCGGTGAGAGCCGGACAGAGGCAGCAGGACTCCGTGCAGCCTGCATCTCCTGGCTCCTCTGGCAGCTCACTGGCAGGGCGCTGGGAGAACACAGCCTGGCCTGGGGCAGCAGTGTCCATGGAAATCGTGACGGTCCCCCTGTGCTCCAGGCCTAGCACTACACAGGCCTGCTTCTCCTGCCCTCTGACCAGTCACAGCTTTGCGGAGCATTTGGCCGGCAGAATCTACCACAGAAACGGCACCAGACTTGGGTGGCCAGGAGCACTTCCCCTCCCCGGCCCTTCAGCCTGCTCAGCCTGTGCAGATGCCATGGCTTCATCCCTGACCCTGCCATAGTCCTGACTGCCTCTGCCCAACCCTAGGTTTCCAGTCTGGGTGGGGTGGGCAAGGCAGGAGAATCTGGGTGCTGGGGCAGGAGAGCCCTGAAACAGAGCACAGTGCCTTGTCTGGTAACTCACAATTAGATGAAGAAGGCCCAGCTCCGCTGCGGTGATGTCAAAGATCTCCCAGAGCAGTGGGTCCTGGAGAACATTGTGTATTTCTTCCAAGATCCTCGCAGGAGTCTCAGGCAGGTGAAGCATCGACTTCCACATGTCCAGGGTAGTGCTGCAAAGCAAGAGCAATGCTATGTCAGCAGGGCTGCCTCAGCCACAGCACCATGGCTCCAGCATAACCCAGGCTGTGCTGCAGCCCTGGCCCTGCCACCCCACTGGCTCGCAGAGGCCTGGGGACCCGGCTGCTTGGGTGAGCAGGAGGGGCTGAGATGGCCTTCCCCGAGGGGCAGGGCAGGAGCCGGGTAGGAGGCTCTGGGCTGCCGTGGTCGGCGTTGGCTGCTGCAGCCCTGACTGGCCCACCAGCACTGAAAAGCACAGTGGGATGGAAGGCCTGCTCCTCAATGCTGTCCTGCAGCTTTCTTTGTCTCTGGCAGCCAGAGCATCCTTCAAGTCCTATTCTTCCCATGCAATCAATGTGTGGGACTGTCAGGGCTGGTACCTGTTATTCTGTGGAAGTCTCGTCAACACGCTCATCATCACGTTCGTAGGAAAGTGGTTGCTGAGCGCATCAAGCACCGAGAAAAGGATCTCCTGAAGCGATGTGCTGATGCTTCCCAGGTTGCTGTGGATGAACTCCACAATCGTTGGTACCTGGTTGGAAGAGACAGGGAGATCGCTGCTGCTGCTGGACTGCAGACATTTGCCCCATTGCCACTGATACTGCTGTCCATCCCACTGCTCTTTCCTGGCATAAAATGATTTTGGATGCTCACGAGCTGTGGAGGGCAGGGCAGGGCAGGGCTGGGCAGGACAGAGCGTAGGTTCATAGGTTCATAAGGTTGGAAAGGACCTACAAGATCATCTAGTCCAACCTTCCTCCTATCACTATCCCTACCCAACTACTAAATCAAATCCTTTAGCACCTCCTCTAAACACTTCTTGAACTGCATTAGGGATGGTGCCCCAACCACCTCCCTAGGCAGGCCAATCCAGTGCCTGACCACTCTTTCAGAAAAAAAATGGGCAGGGCAGGGCTGGGCAGGAATGAGCAGAGACAGTGCACTGCAGTACAGCCCCATACTGCTTACATCCATCAGCCAGATGCCAGGCTTTGTCAGAATCACATCCAGTATAATCTTGGCTCTGTTCTTCTCCTTAATCCTACTGTCTTTAATGGTGGTCTCAAGAGTCATGAGGACGAAATCAGTCCTCTGAGAAGGGAGAAGTCTTTCTGCAAGTAACTGTAGGAAGGAAAGAAGGAAGGGAGTAAAAACATGTCAAACTGAGAGAGAGTGAACATGGACTAGGGTGGAACGTTGGCCAAGGTGCAAGACTGGAGGAAAAGGAAAGGTGAAGACCCTCCTTTTAAGGAAGAAGCATGCTGAGGGCTCCCAACAGTAGCCAAGCTCATCTCGCAGTACCCCTGAGCTGTAGGCTGCTCTGGGATGCAGGGAGGGGGGAGACAGGCTGGCTGGAAAGGTCCTGGCTCCTTACCTTCCCCCAGTGACTGCTGGCCAGGAAACCACAAACCTTCCACATCCGCACCATTGCCCTGTCACGCACAACTTTGGTCTCCGAGCTGGTGAAAGGCAGCAGCACCTGTGAGGAGAAGAGCTTCTGGTTTGCCTGGGAGCTGCTGATGGCCACTCCAGCTGCTCCCAGTTCCATTCCCATGAAGAAGGCACAAATTATATCAAAGAGAGGTGTGGGGACAGAGCTCTGCAACAGACAGACCTCCAAGATGCCGTGCAGCTCCTTATTGACGCTGGGGGTGGGATAGTTCGCCACCAATATCTGCAGCATCTCATCCATAGCATGCAGGGTCTGCAAGGAGGATAGTAGGATATGGAAGTCTCTCAGAGGTCCCTCTCACCTCCAAAAGACTGCTGTGAACTCCTCTCACTATTGAGCAAAAACACCTGCAGATCTATGCACAGTCTGGGACAGGACCCAGGGCTGCAGAGCTGCAGTGTGCAGAGCCCGCTGCAAGCAGGGTGGGTTGCCTGGCCCACAGCAAACGTGAGAGAGAAGGGGTGAAGGGAAGCAAGATCCTGCCCCACAAGGATTGTCAGTAATCTCTGGACACAAGTAATCCAAGGGGGCAACCCAGAGACACCAGGTCTGCAGTTCACCCACTACGTACAGGGTTGTAGAGGCAAGTGTTCAAGTCCTCTTCTGGAGGAAGGTAGAAGATGACTTTGAAGCACATGTGTAGGAGATGTGATATTTCATCCTCTGTAATGGCCTTCATTTTGCTGCAAATAGAGAGACCTCGATGCTAGGAGCGGTGCCTCGATGCTGAGGCAGGGGTAGAAGAAGTCCTCCCCTGGGCAGGACTCCCTGGGAGAGATGGGTAGCCCTGCCAGGAGGTGCCTTCTCCTCCACGGGGCTGGAGTACGGGAGAGCTGAGGCCATCCCTGCCCAGATGGGGGATACCTCACTGATAGGGTCAGGGCCACCGGGATCATGGCCTGGGGATGTGCTGGCTACACCAGGGGCTGGGCAGGTACCTCAAGTCAGCAATGGCATTCATGCTCTGGTATGGCAGTGTTGTGCTCAGCGACCTTGTGGGCTCCTCGAGCAGTAGAACCTGCAAAGCACAACTGGGATGGCACCTGGCAGCCACCACGCCCAGCACCAGCAAGCCTAGCAATGCCTGGCAGGGCCTGAGAAGCTCCAGTGCCCCTTAACCAGCACTGGCACACACATGCTGTTGTACACCCCCACTGCTGGGTGTACTACACCCCACTCAGCTACACCTGGAATCCCGCCTGAGGAATCTTGGTGCCTGTGCATGATTTCCCTGCCTCCCCCTGCCCCAGCCCTGTCCTCACAGGGTAGAGTTACACAGGGGCCATGTCCGCTCACCCTGATATTCTCTGCTATACTGTTTGTGGAGCAGAAGACATCCAGGCCCTGTGTCAAGCCCGTTCTGGCAGCAGTGCTGCAGAGTGTGCGGATGCTGTTCAGGAACTGCACCTTTTGTTCCAGATCCTGGTGGGCACACAGAGATGGAGTGTGAGTGGGGAGAGCTATGGCCGTAGGGACCAACCATCATGGGGTGCAAAGCAGTGCGGGATGCCTGGAGGGCAGCAGCTGTGCACAGCCAGCAGCCCTCCTGCAGCCTGGCAGCAGAGCCGGAGGGACAATCCGGAGATGCAGGCACAGCAGAGCTGGAGGCTCGTGCAGTTACCTTTTTCATGTGTACATCAGAAACGTAGGCCTTGATGAAAACTGCAGCCTCCTTTTCCCCTTCACACACAGGCACACAGTCAAAAGGGTACTGGCTTCCCTGGTTTAAAAGCTCAGGTTTCAGAGCACCTTCCACACGCCTTGCTTCCTGGCAGCAGCCACCGGAATGGCAGTAGCAGAATCAAAGCAGGTGATGGTCATGGGTGCACAGAGAGTGATGGGAAAGATAGGAGAATGATGGCAGGAGATCAAGGACTCTTTGTCCCCTGTACAGTTACCCCAGGTAACCCATCAGGAAAGCTCCAGGAAATCTCCCCAGGCCCCACCACCCCAACTCCTGAGTCTCAGGCAAGGCCACGGCACAACGATGCCCACCACCCCAGCACCACGCTGCCAACAGGGCTTCATTTGACTAGGTCCTGCTCACCGTCTCACGTCTCTCTGATAGCAGGAGAAGGCCTCTGAGCCCCAGCCACAGTATTGGCAGGCTTTCCATCTTCAGAATATTCTGGAGGAGTGCAGGCTTACATAAATCTCTGAGGGTCTTCTCGGTGGGAGGCATCACCTGAAACAAAGGCAGCGGTGAGAGCCGGACAGAGGCAGCAGGACTCCGTGCAGCCTGCATCTCCTGGCTCCTCTGGCAGCTCACTGGCAGGGCGCTGGGAGAACACAGCCTGGCCTGGGGCAGCAGTGTCCATGGAAATCGTGACGGTCCCCCTGTGCTCCAGGCCTAGCACTACACAGGCCTGCTTCTCCTGCCCTCTGACCAGTCACAGCTTTGCGGAGCATTTGGCCGGCAGAATCTACCACAGAAACGGCACCAGACTTGGGTGGCCAGGAGCACTTCCCCTCCCCGGCCCTTCAGCCTGCTCAGCCTGTGCAGATGCCATGGCTTCATCCCTGACCCTGCCATAGTCCTGACTGCCTCTGCCCAACCCTAGGTTTCCAGTCTGGGTGGGGTGGGCAAGGCAGGAGAATCTGGGTGCTGGGGCAGGAGAGCCCTGAAACAGAGCACAGTGCCTTGTCTGGTAACTCACAATTAGATGAAGAAGGCCCAGCTCCGCTGCGGTGATGTCAAAGATCTCCCAGAGCAGTGGGTCCTGGAGAACATTGTGTATTTCTTCCAAGATCCTCGCAGGAGTCTCAGGCAGGTGAAGCATCGACTTCCACATGTCCAGGGTAGTGCTGCAAAGCAAGAGCAATGCTATGTCAGCAGGGCTGCCTCAGCCACAGCACCATGGCTCCAGCATAACCCAGGCTGTGCTGCAGCCCTGGCCCTGCCACCCCACTGGCTCGCAGAGGCCTGGGGACCCGGCTGCTTGGGTGAGCAGGAGGGGCTGAGATGGCCTTCCCCGAGGGGCAGGGCAGGAGCCGGGTAGGAGGCTCTGGGCTGCCGTGGTCGGCGTTGGCTGCTGCAGCCCTGACTGGCCCACCAGCACTGAAAAGCACAGTGGGATGGAAGGCCTGCTCCTCAATGCTGTCCTGCAGCTTTCTTTGTCTCTGGCAGCCAGAGCATCCTTCAAGTCCTATTCTTCCCATGCAATCAATGTGTGGGACTGTCAGGGCTGGTACCTGTTATTCTGTGGAAGTCTCGTCAACACGCTCATCATCACGTTCGTAGGAAAGTGGTTGCTGAGCGCATCAAGCACCGAGAAAAGGATCTCCTGAAGCGATGTGCTGATGCTTCCCAGGTTGCTGTGGATGAACTCCACAATCGTTGGTACCTGGTTGGAAGAGACAGGGAGATCGCTGCTGCTGCTGGACTGCAGACATTTGCCCCATTGCCACTGATACTGCTGTCCATCCCACTGCTCTTTCCTGGCATAAAATGATTTTGGATGCTCACGAGCTGTGGAGGGCAGGGCAGGGCAGGGCTGGGCAGGACAGAGCGTAGGTTCATAGGTTCATAAGGTTGGAAAGGACCTACAAGATCATCTAGTCCAACCTTCCTCCTATCACTATCCCTACCCAACTACTAAATCAAATCCTTTAGCACCTCCTCTAAACACTTCTTGAACTGCATTAGGGATGGTGCCCCAACCACCTCCCTAGGCAGGCCAATCCAGTGCCTGACCACTCTTTCAGAAAAAAAATGGGCAGGGCAGGGCTGGGCAGGAATGAGCAGAGACAGTGCACTGCAGTACAGCCCCATACTGCTTACATCCATCAGCCAGATGCCAGGCTTTGTCAGAATCACATCCAGTATAATCTTGGCTCTGTTCTTCTCCTTAATCCTACTGTCTTTAATGGTGGTCTCAAGAGTCATGAGGACGAAATCAGTCCTCTGAGAAGGGAGAAGTCTTTCTGCAAGTAACTGTAGGAAGGAAAGAAGGAAGGGAGTAAAAACATGTCAAACTGAGAGAGAGTGAACATGGACTAGGGTGGAACGTTGGCCAAGGTGCAAGACTGGAGGAAAAGGAAAGGTGAAGACCCTCCTTTTAAGGAAGAAGCATGCTGAGGGCTCCCAACAGTAGCCAAGCTCATCTCGCAGTACCCCTGAGCTGTAGGCTGCTCTGGGATGCAGGGAGGGGGGAGACAGGCTGGCTGGAAAGGTCCTGGCTCCTTACCTTCCCCCAGTGACTGCTGGCCAGGAAACCACAAACCTTCCACATCCGCACCATTGCCCTGTCACGCACAACTTTGGTCTCCGAGCTGGTGAAAGGCAGCAGCACCTGTGAGGAGAAGAGCTTCTGGTTTGCCTGGGAGCTGCTGATGGCCACTCCAGCTGCTCCCAGTTCCATTCCCATGAAGAAGGCACAAATTATATCAAAGAGAGGTGTGGGGACAGAGCTCTGCAACAGACAGACCTCCAAGATGCCGTGCAGCTCCTTATTGACGCTGGGGGTGGGATAGTTCGCCACCAATATCTGCAGCATCTCATCCATAGCATGCAGGGTCTGCAAGGAGGATAGTAGGATATGGAAGTCTCTCAGAGGTCCCTCTCACCTCCAAAAGACTGCTGTGAACTCCTCTCACTATTGAGCAAAAACACCTGCAGATCTATGCACAGTCTGGGACAGGACCCAGGGCTGCAGAGCTGCAGTGTGCAGAGCCCGCTGCAAGCAGGGTGGGTTGCCTGGCCCACAGCAAACGTGAGAGAGAAGGGGTGAAGGGAAGCAAGATCCTGCCCCACAAGGATTGTCAGTAATCTCTGGACACAAGTAATCCAAGGGGGCAACCCAGAGACACCAGGTCTGCAGTTCACCCACTACGTACAGGGTTGTAGAGGCAAGTGTTCAAGTCCTCTTCTGGAGGAAGGTAGAAGATGACTTTGAAGCACATGTGTAGGAGATGTGATATTTCATCCTCTGTAATGGCCTTCATTTTGCTGCAAATAGAGAGACCTCGATGCTAGGAGCGGTGCCTCGATGCTGAGGCAGGGGTAGAAGAAGTCCTCCCCTGGGCAGGACTCCCTGGGAGAGATGGGTAGCCCTGCCAGGAGGTGCCTTCTCCTCCACGGGGCTGGAGTACGGGAGAGCTGAGGCCATCCCTGCCCAGATGGGGGATACCTCACTGATAGGGTCAGGGCCACCGGGATCATGGCCTGGGGATGTGCTGGCTACACCAGGGGCTGGGCAGGTACCTCAAGTCAGCAATGGCATTCATGCTCTGGTATGGCAGTGTTGTGCTCAGCGACCTTGTGGGCTCCTCGAGCAGTAGAACCTGCAAAGCACAACTGGGATGGCACCTGGCAGCCACCACGCCCAGCACCAGCAAGCCTAGCAATGCCTGGCAGGGCCTGAGAAGCTCCAGTGCCCCTTAACCAGCACTGGCACACACATGCTGTTGTACACCCCCACTGCTGGGTGTACTACACCCCACTCAGCTACACCTGGAATCCCGCCTGAGGAATCTTGGTGCCTGTGCATGATTTCCCTGCCTCCCCCTGCCCCAGCCCTGTCCTCACAGGGTAGAGTTACACAGGGGCCATGTCCGCTCACCCTGATATTCTCTGCTATACTGTTTGTGGAGCAGAAGACATCCAGGCCCTGTGTCAAGCCCGTTCTGGCAGCAGTGCTGCAGAGTGTGCGGATGCTGTTCAGGAACTGCACCTTTTGTTCCAGATCCTGGTGGGCACACAGAGATGGAGTGTGAGTGGGGAGAGCTATGGCCGTAGGGACCAACCATCATGGGGTGCAAAGCAGTGCGGGATGCCTGGAGGGCAGCAGCTGTGCACAGCCAGCAGCCCTCCTGCAGCCTGGCAGCAGAGCCGGAGGGACAATCCGGAGATGCAGGCACAGCAGAGCTGGAGGCTCGTGCAGTTACCTTTTTCATGTGTACATCAGAAACGTAGGCCTTGATGAAAACTGCAGCCTCCTTTTCCCCTTCACACACAGGCACACAGTCAAAAGGGTACTGGCCTCCCTGGTTTAAAAGCTCAGGTTTCAGAGCACCTTCCACACGCCTTGCTTCCTGGCAGCAGCCACCGGAATGGCAGTAGCAGAATCAAAGCAGGTGATGGTCATGGGTGCACAGAGAGTGATGGGAAAGATAGGAGAATGATGGCAGGAGATCAAGGACTCTTTGTCCCCTGTACAGTTACCCCAGGTAACCCATCAGGAAAGCTCCAGGAAATCTCCCCAGGCCCCACCACCCCAACTCCTGAGTCTCAGGCAAGGCCACGGCACAACGATGCCCACCACCCCAGCACCACGCTGCCAACAGGGCTTCATTTGACTAGGTCCTGCTCACCGTCTCACGTCTCTCTGATAGCAGGAGAAGGCCTCTGAGCCCCAGCCACAGTATTGGCAGGCTTTCCATCTTCAGAATATTCTGGAGGAGTGCAGGCTTACATAAATCTCTGAGGGTCTTCTCGGTGGGAGGCATCACCTGAAACAAAGGCAGCGGTGAGAGCCGGACAGAGGCAGCAGGACTCCGTGCAGCCTGCATCTCCTGGCTCCTCTGGCAGCTCACTGGCAGGGCGCTGGGAGAACACAGCCTGGCCTGGGGCAGCAGTGTCCATGGAAATCGTGACGGTCCCCCTGTGCTCCAGGCCTAGCACTACACAGGCCTGCTTCTCCTGCCCTCTGACCAGTCACAGCTTTGCGGAGCATTTGGCCGGCAGAATCTACCACAGAAACGGCACCAGACTTGGGTGGCCAGGAGCACTTCCCCTCCCCGGCCCTTCAGCCTGCTCAGCCTGTGCAGATGCCATGGCTTCATCCCTGACCCTGCCATAGTCCTGACTGCCTCTGCCCAACCCTAGGTTTCCAGTCTGGGTGGGGTGGGCAAGGCAGGAGAATCTGGGTGCTGGGGCAGGAGAGCCCTGAAACAGAGCACAGTGCCTTGTCTGGTAACTCACAATTAGATGAAGAAGGCCCAGCTCCGCTGCGGTGATGTCAAAGATCTCCCAGAGCAGTGGGTCCTGGAGAACATTGTGTATTTCTTCCAAGATCCTCGCAGGAGTCTCAGGCAGGTGAAGCATCGACTTCCACATGTTCAGGGTAGTGCTGCAAAGCAAGAGCAATGCTATGTCAGCAGGGCTGCCTCAGCCACAGCACCATGGCTCCAGCATAACCCAGGCTGTGCTGCAGCCCTGGCCCTGCCACCCCACTGGCTCGCAGAGGCCTGGGGACCCGGCTGCTTGGGTGAGCAGGAGGGGCTGAGATGGCCTTCCCCGAGGGGCAGGGCAGGAGCCGGGTAGGAGGCTCTGGGCTGCCGTGGTCGGCGTTGGCTGCTGCAGCCCTGACTGGCCCACCAGCACTGAAAAGCACAGTGGGATGGAAGGCCTGCTCCTCAATGCTGTCCTGCAGCTTTCTTTGTCTCTGGCAGCCAGAGCATCCTTCAAGTCCTATTCTTCCCATGCAATCAATGTGTGGGACTGTCAGGGCTGGTACCTGTTATTCTGTGGAAGTCTCGTCAACACGCTCATCATCACGTTCGTAGGAAAGTGGTTGCTGAGCACATCAAGCACCGAGAAAAGGATCTCCTGAAGCGATGTGCTGATGCTTCCCAGGTTGCTGTGGATGAACTCCACAATCGTTGGTACCTGGTTGGAAGAGACAGGGAGATCGCTGCTGCTGCTGGACTGCAGACATTTGCCCCATTGCCACTGATACTGCTGTCCATCCCACTGCTCTTTCCTGGCATAAAATGATTTTGGATGCTCACGAGCTGTGGAGGGCAGGGCAGGGCAGGGCTGGGCAGGACAGAGCGTAGGTTCATAGGTTCATAAGGTTGGAAAGGACCTACAAGATCATCTAGTCCAACCTTCCTCCTATCACTATCCCTACCCAACTACTAAATCAAATCCTTTAGCACCTCCTCTAAACACTTCTTGAACTGCATTAGGGATGGTGCCCCAACCACCTCCCTAGGCAGGCCAATCCAGTGCCTGACCACTCTTTCAGAAAAAAAATGGGCAGGGCAGGGCTGGGCAGGAATGAGCAGAGACAGTGCACTGCAGTACAGCCCCATACTGCTTACATCCATCAGCCAGATGCCAGGCTTTGTCAGAATCACATCCAGTATAATCTTGGCTCTGTTCTTCTCCTTAATCCTACTGTCTTTAATGGTGGTCTCAAGAGTCATGAGGACGAAATCAGTCCTCTGAGAAGGGAGAAGTCTTTCTGCAAGTAACTGTAGGAAGGAAAGAAGGAAGGGAGTAAAAACATGTCAAACTGAGAGAGAGTGAACATGGACTAGGGTGGAACGTTGGCCAAGGTGCAAGACTGGAGGAAAAGGAAAGGTGAAGACCCTC
Organism: Cyrtonyx montezumae; assembly: GCF_038088225.1. NCBI lineage: Eukaryota > Metazoa > Chordata > Aves > Galliformes > Odontophoridae > Cyrtonyx > Cyrtonyx montezumae. The sequence goes on from NW_027072039.1 coordinate 4,252,783, forward strand.
CTTTTAAGGAAGAAGCATGCTGAGGGCTCCCAACAGTAGCCAAGCTCATCTCGCAGTACCCCTGAGCTGTAGGCTGCTCTGGGATGCAGGGAGGGGGGAGACAGGCTGGCTGGAAAGGTCCTGGCTCCTTACCTTCCCCCAGTGACTGCTGGCCAGGAAACCACAAACCTTCCACATCCGCACCATTGCCCTGTCACGCACAACTTTGGTCTCCGAGCTGGTGAAAGGCAGCAGCACCTGTGAGGAGAAGAGCTTCTGGTTTGCCTGGGAGCTGCTGATGGCCACTCCAGCTGCTCCCAGTTCCATTCCCATGAAGAAGGCACAAATTATATCAAAGAGAGGTGTGGGGACAGAGCTCTGCAACAGACAGACCTCCAAGATGCCGTGCAGCTCCTTATTGACGCTGGGGGTGGGATAGTTCGCCACCAATATCTGCAGCATCTCATCCATAGCATGCAGGGTCTGCAAGGAGGATAGTAGGATATGGAAGTCTCTCAGAGGTCCCTCTCACCTCCAAAAGACTGCTGTGAACTCCTCTCACTATTGAGCAAAAACACCTGCAGATCTATGCACAGTCTGGGACAGGACCCAGGGCTGCAGAGCTGCAGTGTGCAGAGCCCGCTGCAAGCAGGGTGGGTTGCCTGGCCCACAGCAAACGTGAGAGAGAAGGGGTGAAGGGAAGCAAGATCCTGCCCCACAAGGATTGTCAGTAATCTCTGGACACAAGTAATCCAAGGGGGCAACCCAGAGACACCAGGTCTGCAGTTCACCCACTACGTACAGGGTTGTAGAGGCAAGTGTTCAAGTCCTCTTCTGGAGGAAGGTAGAAGATGACTTTGAAGCACATGTGTAGGAGATGTGATATTTCATCCTCTGTAATGGCCTTCATTTTGCTGCAAATAGAGAGACCTCGATGCTAGGAGCGGTGCCTCGATGCTGAGGCAGGGGTAGAAGAAGTCCTCCCCTGGGCAGGACTCCCTGGGAGAGATGGGTAGCCCTGCCAGGAGGTGCCTTCTCCTCCACGGGGCTGGAGTACGGGAGAGCTGAGGCCATCCCTGCCCAGATGGGGGATACCTCACTGATAGGGTCAGGGCCACCGGGATCATGGCCTGGGGATGTGCTGGCTACACCAGGGGCTGGGCAGGTACCTCAAGTCAGCAATGGCATTCATGCTCTGGTATGGCAGTGTTGTGCTCAGCGACCTTGTGGGCTCCTCGAGCAGTAGAACCTGCAAAGCACAACTGGGATGGCACCTGGCAGCCACCACGCCCAGCACCAGCAAGCCTAGCAATGCCTGGCAGGGCCTGAGAAGCTCCAGTGCCCCTTAACCAGCACTGGCACACACATGCTGTTGTACACCCCCACTGCTGGGTGTACTACACCCCACTCAGCTACACCTGGAATCCCGCCTGAGGAATCTTGGTGCCTGTGCATGATTTCCCTGCCTCCCCCTGCCCCAGCCCTGTCCTCACAGGGTAGAGTTACACAGGGGCCATGTCCGCTCACCCTGATATTCTCTGCTATACTGTTTGTGGAGCAGAAGACATCCAGGCCCTGTGTCAAGCCCGTTCTGGCAGCAGTGCTGCAGAGTGTGCGGATGCTGTTCAGGAACTGCACCTTTTGTTCCAGATCCTGGTGGGCACACAGAGATGGAGTGTGAGTGGGGAGAGCTATGGCCGTAGGGACCAACCATCATGGGGTGCAAAGCAGTGCGGGATGCCTGGAGGGCAGCAGCTGTGCACAGCCAGCAGCCCTCCTGCAGCCTGGCAGCAGAGCCGGAGGGACAATCCGGAGATGCAGGCACAGCAGAGCTGGAGGCTCGTGCAGTTACCTTTTTCATGTGTACATCAGAAACGTAGGCCTTGATGAAAACTGCAGCCTCCTTTTCCCCTTCACACACAGGCACACAGTCAAAAGGGTACTGGCCTCCCTGGTTTAAAAGCTCAGGTTTCAGAGCACCTTCCACACGCCTTGCTTCCTGGCAGCAGCCACCGGAATGGCAGTAGCAGAATCAAAGCAGGTGATGGTCATGGGTGCACAGAGAGTGATGGGAAAGATAGGAGAATGATGGCAGGAGATCAAGGACTCTTTGTCCCCTGTACAGTTACCCCAGGTAACCCATCAGGAAAGCTCCAGGAAATCTCCCCAGGCCCCACCACCCCAACTCCTGAGTCTCAGGCAAGGCCACGGCACAACGATGCCCACCACCCCAGCACCACGCTGCCAACAGGGCTTCATTTGACTAGGTCCTGCTCACCGTCTCACGTCTCTCTGATAGCAGGAGAAGGCCTCTGAGCCCCAGCCACAGTATTGGCAGGCTTTCCATCTTCAGAATATTCTGGAGGAGTGCAGGCTTACATAAATCTCTGAGGGTCTTCTCGGTGGGAGGCATCACCTGAAACAAAGGCAGCGGTGAGAGCCGGACAGAGGCAGCAGGACTCCGTGCAGCCTGCATCTCCTGGCTCCTCTGGCAGCTCACTGGCAGGGCGCTGGGAGAACACAGCCTGGCCTGGGGCAGCAGTGTCCATGGAAATCGTGACGGTCCCCCTGTGCTCCAGGCCTAGCACTACACAGGCCTGCTTCTCCTGCCCTCTGACCAGTCACAGCTTTGCGGAGCATTTGGCCGGCAGAATCTACCACAGAAACGGCACCAGACTTGGGTGGCCAGGAGCACTTCCCCTCCCCGGCCCTTCAGCCTGCTCAGCCTGTGCAGATGCCATGGCTTCATCCCTGACCCTGCCATAGTCCTGACTGCCTCTGCCCAACCCTAGGTTTCCAGTCTGGGTGGGGTGGGCAAGGCAGGAGAATCTGGGTGCTGGGGCAGGAGAGCCCTGAAACAGAGCACAGTGCCTTGTCTGGTAACTCACAATTAGATGAAGAAGGCCCAGCTCCGCTGCGGTGATGTCAAAGATCTCCCAGAGCAGTGGGTCCTGGAGAACATTGTGTATTTCTTCCAAGATCCTCGCAGGAGTCTCAGGCAGGTGAAGCATCGACTTCCACATGTTCAGGGTAGTGCTGCAAAGCAAGAGCAATGCTATGTCAGCAGGGCTGCCTCAGCCACAGCACCATGGCTCCAGCATAACCCAGGCTGTGCTGCAGCCCTGGCCCTGCCACCCCACTGGCTCGCAGAGGCCTGGGGACCCGGCTGCTTGGGTGAGCAGGAGGGGCTGAGATGGCCTTCCCCGAGGGGCAGGGCAGGAGCCGGGTAGGAGGCTCTGGGCTGCCGTGGTCGGCGTTGGCTGCTGCAGCCCTGACTGGCCCACCAGCACTGAAAAGCACAGTGGGATGGAAGGCCTGCTCCTCAATGCTGTCCTGCAGCTTTCTTTGTCTCTGGCAGCCAGAGCATCCTTCAAGTCCTATTCTTCCCATGCAATCAATGTGTGGGACTGTCAGGGCTGGTACCTGTTATTCTGTGGAAGTCTCGTCAACACGCTCATCATCACGTTCGTAGGAAAGTGGTTGCTGAGCACATCAAGCACCGAGAAAAGGATCTCCTGAAGCGATGTGCTGATGCTTCCCAGGTTGCTGTGGATGAACTCCACAATCGTTGGTACCTGGTTGGAAGAGACAGGGAGATCGCTGCTGCTGCTGGACTGCAGACATTTGCCCCATTGCCACTGATACTGCTGTCCATCCCACTGCTCTTTCCTGGCATAAAATGATTTTGGATGCTCACGAGCTGTGGAGGGCAGGGCAGGGCAGGGCTGGGCAGGACAGAGCGTAGGTTCATAGGTTCATAAGGTTGGAAAGGACCTACAAGATCATCTAGTCCAACCTTCCTCCTATCACTATCCCTACCCAACTACTAAATCAAATCCTTTAGCACCTCCTCTAAACACTTCTTGAACTGCATTAGGGATGGTGCCCCAACCACCTCCCTAGGCAGGCCAATCCAGTGCCTGACCACTCTTTCAGAAAAAAAATGGGCAGGGCAGGGCTGGGCAGGAATGAGCAGAGACAGTGCACTGCAGTACAGCCCCATACTGCTTACATCCATCAGCCAGATGCCAGGCTTTGTCAGAATCACATCCAGTATAATCTTGGCTCTGTTCTTCTCCTTAATCCTACTGTCTTTAATGGTGGTCTCAAGAGTCATGAGGACGAAATCAGTCCTCTGAGAAGGGAGAAGTCTTTCTGCAAGTAACTGTAGGAAGGAAAGAAGGAAGGGAGTAAAAACATGTCAAACTGAGAGAGAGTGAACATGGACTAGGGTGGAACGTTGGCCAAGGTGCAAGACTGGAGGAAAAGGAAAGGTGAAGACCCTCCTTTTAAGGAAGAAGCATGCTGAGGGCTCCCAACAGTAGCCAAGCTCATCTCGCAGTACCCCTGAGCTGTAGGCTGCTCTGGGATGCAGGGAGGGGGGAGACAGGCTGGCTGGAAAGGTCCTGGCTCCTTACCTTCCCCCAGTGACTGCTGGCCAGGAAACCACAAACCTTCCACATCCGCACCATTGCCCTGTCATGCACAACTTTGGTCTCCGAGCTGGTGAAAGGCAGCAGCACCTGTGAGGAGAAGAGCTTCTGGTTTGCCTGGGAGCTGCTGATGGCCACTCCAGCTGCTCCCAGTTCCATTCCCATGAAGAAGGCACAAATTATATCAAAGAGAGGTGTGGGGACAGAGCTCTGCAACAGACAGACCTCCAAGATGCCGTGCAGCTCCTTATTGACGCTGGGGGTGGGATAGTTCGCCACCAATATCTGCAGCATCTCATCCATAGCATGCAGGGTCTGCAAGGAGGATAGTAGGATATGGAAGTCTCTCAGAGGTCCCTCTCACCTCCAAAAGACTGCTGTGAACTCCTCTCACTATTGAGCAAAAACACCTGCAGATCTATGCACAGTCTGGGACAGGACCCAGGGCTGCAGAGCTGCAGTGTGCAGAGCCCGCTGCAAGCAGGGTGGGTTGCCTGGCCCACAGCAAACGTGAGAGAGAAGGGGTGAAGGGAAGCAAGATCCTGCCCCACAAGGATTGTCAGTAATCTCTGGACACAAGTAATCCAAGGGGGCAACCCAGAGACACCAGGTCTGCAGTTCACCCACTACGTACAGGGTTGTAGAGGCAAGTGTTCAAGTCCTCTTCTGGAGGAAGGTAGAAGATGACTTTGAAGCACATGTGTAGGAGATGTGATATTTCATCCTCTGTAATGGCCTTCATTTTGCTGCAAATAGAGAGACCTCGATGCTAGGAGCGGTGCCTCGATGCTGAGGCAGGGGTAGAAGAAGTCCTCCCCTGGGCAGGACTCCCTGGGAGAGATGGGTAGCCCTGCCAGGAGGTGCCTTCTCCTCCACGGGGCTGGAGTACGGGAGAGCTGAGGCCATCCCTGCCCAGATGGGGGATACCTCACTGATAGGGTCAGGGCCACCGGGATCATGGCCTGGGGATGTGCTGGCTACACCAGGGGCTGGGCAGGTACCTCAAGTCAGCAATGGCATTCATGCTCTGGTATGGCAGTGTTGTGCTCAGCGACCTTGTGGGCTCCTCGAGCAGTAGAACCTGCAAAGCACAACTGGGATGGCACCTGGCAGCCACCACGCCCAGCACCAGCAAGCCTAGCACTGCCTGGCAGGGCCTGAGAAGCTCCAGTGCCCCTTAACCAGCACTGGCACACACATGCTGTTGTACACCCCCACTGCTGGGTGTACTACACCCCACTCAGCTACACCTGGAATCCCGCCTGAGGAATCTTGGTGCCTGTGCATGATTTCCCTGCCTCCCCCTGCCCCAGCCCTGTCCTCACAGGGTAGAGTTACACAGGGGCCATGTCCGCTCACCCTGATATTCTCTGCTATACTGTTTGTGGAGCAGAAGACATCCAGGCCCTGTGTCAAGCCCGTTCTGGCAGCAGTGCTGCAGAGTGTGCGGATGCTGTTCAGGAACTGCACCTTTTGTTCCAGATCCTGGTGGGCACACAGAGATGGAGTGTGAGTGGGGAGAGCTATGGCCGTAGGGACCAACCATCATGGGGTGCAAAGCAGTGCGGGATGCCTGGAGGGCAGCAGCTGTGCACAGCCAGCAGCCCTCCTGCAGCCTGGCAGCAGAGCCGGAGGGACAATCCGGAGATGCAGGCACAGCAGAGCTGGAGGCTCGTGCAGTTACCTTTTTCATGTGTACATCAGAAACGTAGGCCTTGATGAAAACTGCAGCCTCCTTTTCCCCTTCACACACAGGCACACAGTCAGCATCTAAGCAGGGAGGAGAGTGAGCATTGCTATAGCCTGCAGAGGGGCCGAAGGCAGGCGCGAGCAGAGGAAGGAGCTCTGCCCTGTCCAGCCGTGTGCCCGCTCCCCTGGCACAGTGTGCCCGTGGCTGTGAGGATAAGGGGCCCTGGTGTCGAGCAGGGGGCACTCGCTGGCCCAGCCCTGCCCGCAGTGCTGGGTGGGGACCCTCACTCACCATTACTCAGCACCTGCACCTCAGTCTCCTCACAGGGCTCCGGTGGAGGTGTTCTCCTGTCAGAATCGCTTTTCCTCTCCCAGGCCACACTGGGGTTGCTTGGGGGTTTGTTCTCCATCCTGCTGGATGAGCACTGCTAGTGTGAGGGGGCAGCCACTGAGCTGCTGAGGCTGGAGGTGGGTTGCGCTCGGGGGCTCCTTGCCAGACGCGCACACTCCTGCCTTGTCCCCTCCCTGTCCTGCGTGACACTGAGTGGTCTCTGGTATCCATGGGTGTCTTGGGATGAGTCACAAAGGGCCCCGCTATGACACGCTACCCCGCCCGGGCGGGGCTGTTTCCGAGCCACAGCTTCAAATGGTTCAGAAGAAACTTCTCCAGGGGGAAGGATGTGTGTGCCTGCTTACCCACAAAGCTATGCAAGAGCTGTCAGACTGTCCAGGCCCTCGTGCTTCTGCTGTGAGGCCATAGACGGCCACAGCGGGACAGTGCAAGTATCACAGAATCACAGAATCATAGGGGTTGGAAGGGACCTCTAGAGATCGAGTCCAACCCCCCTGCCAAAGCAGGTTCCCTACACCAGGTCGCACAGGTAGGCGTCCAGGCGGGTCTTGAATATCTCCAGAGAAGGAGATTCCACAACTCCCCTGGGCAGCCTGTGCCAGTGCTCCGTCACCCTCACCGTAAAGAAGATCTTGCACCCATTCATGCGGAACCTCCTGTGCTGCAGTTTCTGGCCATTTCCCCTTGTCCTGTCTCCACACACTGCTGAAAAGTGTCTGGCCTACACACCTTGTCCCCCACACCTCAGCTATTTATAAACCTGGATCAGGTCCCCTCTCAGTCTTCTTTTCTCAAGGCTAAAGAGACCCAGTTCACTAAGCCTTTCTTCATAGGGGAGATCCTCCAGGCCCTTCACCATCTTTGTGGCCCTGCGCTGGACTCTTTCCAAGAGATTTGTGATTCTATGATTCTTATCTGTAGTGCAGGCTTGCAAGTCCTTACAAGTCTGAGATTACTGTCATCATCCTGGGAACTGTCTAAACTCCCTGAGTGCTGCCCCAGTTGTTTTTGTTTTTGTTTTTGTTTTTGTTTTGGCACTATGCCAAAAAACATATTTGTTTTCTCCCATAAAACTGTTCTTCAAGAGATTATATTTCATCATGTACCTATTTTTAATAGTGAGAATGTACTGGACCTTAATTAAGTCCACCATTATACTCTATGGAGCGGCACATTCAAGTAAGAAATTAAAAGCACTGGTGGAAACCCCTATTTCGTGCCTGCATACAGTGTTGTATGGTTTGAACATTTAATGTTACATGCCAGAGGAAGTCACTAGCTTTGCAGAACGTGTGATTTTTAATCCGGTTTCCAGCCTCTCCCTTCAATATCTTATACTTCTTTGAATGCTCAGTCCACCATCATATTGTCAATCTCCCTGAATGTATTCTGTAGGGTTGCGAGGCAGAGCCGCGGGTCTCCGGTGCTCGTGGTAGCCTCATGAAGGGCTCATGGGAGAGAGGGACTCGGGTGAGATCGGGTGTCACGGGACCTTGGGGCAGAGCAGGCGCTTCGAGTGTACGGGTATAAAAGGCTTTGTTGTGCAGCAATAAATTGGAACCCGGCGCTTGACACCGTGTGTCCAACCTGTTTCTCCATGGGCTGGGGATGTCCAGAACGGAGGGGCATTAAGCCTTGTGTTGCACCTTGTCTGGCCCACCAGTAGCAACATATTCCTCATCGTCATCTGTGTATACAGTGTTTTGAGGAGGCCTGCCCCAAAGCTGGAGAATACTGAGTGACAGGGAGTGTGGAGGGACATGGGAGAGACCTTAGAGAGACGGGCATTGCTGGTGTAATGAAACCCTACTCCTGAATGCTTGCAAGATCCTGTGAACCTAAGCAGATATTGGAGACAGGGATATTGTGGCTCTAGCAGATCTGAGGAGGCACAAATTATTTCAGTGCCGGCTTATGCCTACTGAGCCCTATTCAATACGGTCCTACAGAGGGAGAGAGTCTCCAAAATTGAGGGAGAGAGTCTCTGAGACAAAAGGAAGAGATTCCAGAAGGGAGTCAGAGATAAGAGGAAAAATTCATGCGTCCAGAGAGTATTCCTAGTCAAGGAGGAGAGTCTCCAAGTTGTGCAAGAGAGTTTCTGAACTGAGAAGGAAAGTCTCCAAGCCAAAAGGGAAAATGTCCAATTGAAAGAAAGAATCCTAATTCCAAGAGAAAGAATTTCCAATGCAAACGAGACCTCTTCCAAACTGAATGAGACATCTTCCAATCTGAATGAGACACCCTCCAATTCAAAGCGGACAGATTCTGTGTCAACCTAGAGAAAAAGAGGATTGAATGCGAGCAACCTGATCAAGTACAGGAGGCACCAGAATCGATGTCAGTTGCCTCTGTAAGAGGACAGAAATTTAAACAAGCATAGCCTTGTTTAAAGTGGAAGGAAAAGTACGAGGAGAAAGTAGAGGAAGAAGATGCAGGGGAGTGGCTCTCAACAAGTCCACTGTCACTGACATCAAGAGAGGTGACAACAAAACTAAAAGAGAGGAGGAGGAAGGAAAGGAAGAAAATCCAGGGAAAGGGCCTTCAACAGGGCCACTGTCACCGACACCAAGGAAGTTAAAAAAAAACCAAAAACTAACAGTGAAGAAGAAGAAGCTCAGGAAGGCATTGTCACCATTACTACTAGACTTCTGAAAGTGACTGAAATTTGAGGTTCAAGAAAGGTTTTTTCATGGCACTCAAATGAACCCACTGTCACTTGGTTACTTTGATTCTGAGATAGTGGGGCCAACTGTGTGTTGACAGATAGTAGAGAAGCTCAGCAACTGGCAAGTACTGCTAAGGACTCAGCCGTTGACAGAGGTATCAGTAGGTGTCACAGGAATGAGTGAGTCTACAGGTGCGTACAGATCTCCCCTAAACCATCAAGAACTTATTTTAATTGGTCTCATGCACTAATTCTCCAATCTAATTTTGTGTTGTGGATTCTAAGGCAAATGTAAACAATGTGCATCATTCCTTATTTACAAAGTAAAGTTCTTTCATGTTCACTGATCACTTCTTCACGCACAGTAAACAAAATCCTTACCACTGCCTCCAAGCCTGACTTTGAGTTATTTCATGTCTAAGTACTTTCAGGATCATGGATCGAAAGTATAATAATCATTGCAAAATGTTATTAAGTCAGGTTTCTGCTTGTGATTAGATTATGTGGTATACTGAAACCTTCCGTGAGTGTTTCTGATTCTGTGCTGAAACTCTCCCTTCCTATCCTGGCTGCAGTGCATAAGGGAAGACTTTTTATACTACAGAAATTAATGGAAGTAATGTTCCCTGTCTTCCAGTTGAAGTATTACATTTAGTAACTGGAGACGGGGAAAAGAGAGAAAAGGCTTGGTATCAATACATAGGGTTGTCAGTATGGTTGAATCAACTTATACACAGAATTCATACCAACAGACTGTAGTTGTTCTTCACCTGTAACGGATGAAAGAAAGACCACTGAGACGGCTGTAGCACTACCAAAAATATGGCAATGTTTGTGTAGGAGGTACTAGTGAGACGATGGGAAACCCAAGGTGAACAGGTTTAGGGACCACAAGGATAATCCTCTTCAGTGAAATCAGGGCACTGCTTATCATAACAGTACCCATAGCCAGGAGAGCGTTGTGCAGTTTGCCAGGAGCGTCCCCGGGACCACTGCCATGGCTTGCAGTGACAAGCAGCAGTTGCTTCTGGTTCACAGGGATGCTTTGGCAATATGAGTCTGTCTATTCTCCATGTATCATCTCGGCTCACTTTGGTGCTGGCAGTACTATCAATTTGAGATGAGTTTCTAGGCAATTGTGTTTCATGAGGTTCTCTTGCTTCCCCTCCGCTGCTTCTGTGTGAGTAGCATGAAGACCCTTTGTACTAGGAGACTTCTGTACTCTCATCTGAGCGCATGGGTCACCTTTCAGGTGACACAGAGCCAGCAGGAGAGAGCAGCTGCAGTTAGCATCTCCTTTGGCAACTCCCGTGGAAAACCCTCAATCCTGCACCAGACCAGCTTTGTCCACAAAGACTCATCCTATGACTTTTTTTCCCCAGGAAGGCATAAGAAGCCAAATACACAAAGGAGTAAATTTAAAAACCAATCACCTTCTCCTTAATCTTGAGATGACAAAGCTGCCAGTTCTGCTGGGCCACTACTCCACTCTGTCAGCTATTTCCTTGCACTGTCATGTTCATGTTTAAGTTGCCAATAATGTCATGCAGCAAAAGCATGTTATAGAATTAGCAAATTATTTGAATAATAAAGCATCTTACAGTGCGCAGCTTACAATGTACAGGCACAGGAATGACACAACTGTGCAAGAACTGATCACATAACACAGGTCACAGTACACCTTCAGAATATGGTACTACCAGGAACACAAATACATTTCTACAAGGCTCTTTGCCACACCCGTTTTCTGCACTGTTGATATGTCATGTCGATAGTGTCATACTCACAAGGGTCTGACATAAGTTTCTAGTGTCAGAACTCCCAGGTAACCAATATGACACTGGCTGTGGTATGACTTTGGAAAATTGAGGGCAGGTTTTCATGATGTATGCTGCATGGCCTAAGAAACTCGGCTGAAGATTTGGTCTAGTTGACACTCCATACCATCTACTGAGCCACCTGGTGATGGTAAGAACATTAACTACTATCAGAAAGAACTCCTGAATAGCAAAAGCAAATAATTCACAGAATCATAGAATTGCAGTGGTTGTAAGGAACCTCAAGAGATCACCAAGTCCAAGCCCCTACTATAGCAGGTTCCTACAGTATGTCACAGGGGTAGGCATGTGGACTCTCTCTCTTACTTCCAGGATGTGGGATTCTGAGGGCTAGTCTTTGTAGTAAAGGCTGAAGCAAAGACGGAATTCAGAGTCTACCTTCTCTGTGTTCCTTGTTACCAAGTCACCCACCTCATTTGCTAGAAGACCCATGTTTTCCCTTGTCTTCCCTTCGCCACTGATATACTTAAAAAAACCCTTTCCTTGTTATTCTTTACCACCTTTGGAAGTTCCATTCCAGGAGGGCCTTAGCCTTCCTCATTGCATCCCTAAAGGCTCTGACAACTTTCCTACATTCTTCCCATGTGGACAGACCCTTCTTCCACATTTCATGGACCTGCTAGATAAACAGGGAAACAAAACACCTACACTTAATTTGTATTTTCATTTGTTATACAAGTGAGAGATAAGACTTAGAGAGGTTTGTGATATTTTAACACCCTTTATGAGCTTATCTAACATGAATTAGATGTAAAATAATATGTGTTTGGTACTTCAGTTGAAAGAAAAATGAATACAGGCTACATTATGTGCCCTATGTCTGTGCCATATGACTGTGTCTTGTTCCATAAGGCAGTATTTAAAGGCTATGGTGTTCTTTTTAGGAATGGAACCCACAGATGTTGGGAGCTAAGAAGCATCTCATGGTTGTTCATTAGCACCAGAATCCACCAGGGGATGCTTCTTGCCAGTGTTTGCCATGAACAGGAATTAATTGGAGCCCCCACACATTCAAACTTCAGTTTAAAATGGTATTTTGTTGTTTTTTCTTTTTAGCTTAACTTCATTTCCAGGAGCAGAGAAGCTCAAAGACTGCTTGAAATCTGTGGGAGCTATGTTGTGCAGAAGATACAGACATTCTCCTGAAGAATTATACTCTCCACTTCAGATGACTTATGTATTAGGTTAACTTATACAAGTATTCTATATACATTAAGTTACTATATTCACATTATGTTGTGGTTTTGTGTTTTGTTTTGTTTAATTATTAGCTAAAATTTCTTCAGGGCATAAGACTGAGTTTATGTCAGGCAGCACAGAGTTGCAGTTTCTGCTGGGAAAAATCATATCAGTTTCTTCAGGACAGCAGTCATCTGCTGTGGGCTGTTGTGCTCCTGGCTGCTACTGATGACAGAGACACTAACAGCAGAGAGAAATATCACTCTCAAATAGAAACCAGCTCCATACCCTGATACTCACAGATAATTCATTGTATGTTGTCCAGTTTTGTGTTAATCAAACAATTTATTGTTATTTTTTCCTAAGATGAATTTATCCCCATGACTGATTTGATTATGGCAATGTCAATGGTTTACGGGCAGGTTCGGCCCGGTTCCGTGACGATTGGTGTAGGAGACGCATGGACCCACACCCCAGGAAAGGGAAAGGGGGAAAGGGAAAGTGGAGATGGGCCTAGAAACAAAACAGCAGCAATGATCTGAGGAGGAAAGCTAATTTACTAAATAGATATCGGAAAGCAAAATAACACAATATAATACAATATAATTGGAATTAAAGCTAATAAATCAAATACAATGAGCAAGAGAGAGTGTCTAAACCAAAGGCCTTACGCTAACGCTGAAGGCGAGATGGCAGTGAGCACCCACTGCTGAGTCAATCCCAAAGGAAAGAGTGTGTCCCATGACTGCAGACAGTTTTTATCTTTTCCTCTGAGCGTAAACTCGTAAGAACGCAAAGCATCGCAAAGTCCTCTGGGGAATGTAGTTCTTCTTCTCTTCTGAGACAGGTATACCTGGAATTATCGATGATCCACCGAGCTGGAATATTAACTCTTTAACTCCAAATGCACTACATGATGTTATGATGTGGAATACCAGTACCAAAAATCATAAAACCATGACATTCCACCCCTTATTCCACATCACTTCATCATGATACATATATATATATATAGAAGAACAATGATTAACATGCATTAAATACACACACACACACACACACGTACAACATATATATATGTATATACATGGATTTACTGACTGCACTCCCCCAACATCAAATTCCCTTGTGGTACACATTGAACATCCCCATTTTTTTGCATTACCCACCACGTGGATCCAGGTCCTTGAGCAAAGACAGTTCCACGGAGAAGTTTGCTCTTTCCGGAAGCCGGAAGGACCCAAACTGCTTTTCCCAACATGTTCTTTACATGTACTACAGGGACCTTATCTCCCTCTACAGTAGGTAGAGATCTGGATTGGGCAGGACCATCGCGATTGATGGATCCTCTGGTGTTGACCAACCAGGTGGCTTCTGCCAAATGCTTCTCCCAGTGCTTAAATGTTCCGCCACCCATTGCTTTCAACATGGTTTTTAACAACCCATTGTACCTTTCAATTTTAGCAGAAGCTGGTGCGTGATAGGGCATATGATAAATCCATTCAATGCCGTGATCTTTGGCCCAAGTATTTACAAGAGAATTTTTGAAATGAGTTCCATTATCAGACTCAATTCTCTCTGGAGTGCCGTGTCGCCATAGGACTTGTTTCTCAAGCCCTAAGATGGTCTTTCGGGCAGCAGCATGGGGTACTGCGTATGTTTCAAGCCACCCAGTGGTTGCTTCCACCATAGTGAGCACATAACGCTTACCACTGCGAGAACATGGCAAGGGGATATAATCAACCTGCCACGCCTCCCCATATTTATACTTTTCCCATCACCCTTCCCTCTAAAGAGGTTTCATCCTCTTGGCTTGTTTAATTGTGGCGCATGTATCACAGTCATGGATAACCTGTGCAATAGAATCCATAGCTAAGTCCACCTCTCGGTCTCTAGCCCATTTATATGTTGCATCTCTTCCTTGATGGCCCGAGGTCTCACGGGCCCATCGAGCTAAAAATAATTCACTCTTGTGTTGCCAGTCCAAGTCTGCTTGAGCCACCTTAACTTTGGCAGCTCGATCTACCTGATGGTTATTTTGTCGTACCTCAGTTGCCCGGCTCTTAGGAACATGAGCATTTACATGGTGCACCTTTACAACCATATGCTTTATGTGGGCAGCAATGTCTCTCCACAGTTCAGCAGCCCAAATAGGTTTACCCCTTCGTTGCCAACCATAGGTTCATAGGTTCATAGGTTCATAAGGTTGGAAAGGACCTACAAGATCATCTAGTCCAACCATCCTCCTATCACTATCCCTACCCAACTACTAAATTAAATCCCTTAGCACCTCATCTAAACGCTTCTTGAACAGCGCTAGGGATGGTGCCTCACCCACCTCCCTAGGCAGGCCATTCCAGTGCCTGACCACTCTTTCAGAGAAAAAATGTTTCCTCAGGTCTAATCTAAATCTTCCCCAGCGCAACTTGTGGCCATTCCCTCTCGTCCTGTCATTATTTATCAGGGAGAAGAGGCCCACCCCCTCCTCACCACAACCTCCCTTCGGGAACCTATGAACCTATGAGCTCAGCCCAGCTGTTCAGCCTAACCAAATCGCTCTGAAGGGCCTCTTTACCCTCAGGCAGTTTGACACATCCTCCCAGCTTGGTGTCATCTGCAAACTTACTGAGGGTACACTCAATTCCCTCGTCTAGGTCATCAATAAAGATATTAAACAAGATGGGCCCCAATACTGACCCTTGGGGGACACCACTCGTAACGGGACACCAGCTGGACTTAACTCCATTAACCACTACCCTCTGGGCATGGCCCTCCGGCCAGTTCTCCACCCAGAGAAGAGTGAACCTGTCCACACCACGGGCTGCCAGTTTCCTCAGGAGAATACTGTGGGAGACCGTGTCAAAGGCCTTGCTGAAGTCCAGGTAGACTACATCAACAGCCTTTCCCTCATCTACCTGTCTGGTCACCCAGTCATAGAAGGAGATGAGGTTGGACAAGCACGACCTGCCCTTGGTGAACACGTGCTGGTTGGGTCTGATCCCCTTGTTGCCATGCATGTGTCGTGTGATCTCCCTCAAGATCATCTGCTCCATAACTTTCCCTGATACTGAGGTCAGACTGACAGGTCTGTAGTTCCCCGGGTCTTCCTTACGGCTTTTCTTGTAGATGGGAGTCACATCAGCAAGCCTCCAATCTTGTGGGACCTCTCCAGATAACCAGGAATGCTGATAGATGGCAGAAAGTGGCTCGGCAATCACCTCTGCTAGCTCCCTCAGCACCTTTGGGTGGATCTCATCTGGCCCCATGGACTTGTGGCAGTTCACATGGAGGAGTAGATCTCTGACCATCTCTGCTTGGATCACAGGGGGTGCATTATGCGCCCTGTCCCGGACTTCCTGGTCAGGGCAAGTACCCTGTGGACAACTGCTCTGTCTATTAAAGACAGATGTGAAGAAGGCATTGAGAACCTCAGCCTTTTCCTTATCATCTGTGGTTATATTCCCTGCCTCGTCAAGTAAAGGAGAGAAATTTTCCTTAGTTTTTCTCTTGCTGTTCATGTATTTGTAAAAGGGTTTCCTGTTCTCCTTTACAGCTGTAGCCAGTCTAAGTTCAAGCTGGGCTTTAGCATTTCTAACTTTCTGCCTGCAAATCTTGGCCAGTTCTCTCTAGTCTCCCCAAGTAGCCTGTCCCATCTTCCAGAGGACATAGACTCTCTTTTTCTCTCGGAGTCTCAACAAAAGTTCCCAGTTCATCCACACTGGTCTTTTTCTCTTCCGACTCAACTTACAGGACTCCGGGACAGCCTGTTCCTGAGCCTTGAAGAATTTCATCTTGAGGAGCATCCAGGCTTCCTGGACTCCTTTACCCCTCAGGAGCAAGTCCCAAGGGACCCTTGCAACAAGTGTCCTGAACAGGTCAAAGTCTGCCCTCCGGAAGTCCAAGGTAGTAGTTTTGCTAGTCACCCTCTTGACATCACCAATAGCAAACTCCACCATTTCATGGTCACTCTGGCCAAGACAATCTCCAACCTTCACATCTCCTACTAGTCCTTCCCTGTTAGTGAAAAGTAGGTCTAGCAAGGCATCTCCCTTGGTAGGTTCTTGTACCAGCTGTGTCAGGAAGCAATCCTCCACACATTCTAGAAATCTAATGGACTGCTTCCTCTGCGCAGTATTATATTTAAAGCATATGTCAGGGAAGTTGAAGTCCCCCATGAGAACGAGTGCTGGCCATAGTGCAACAACTACGAGTTGTTTATAGAACACTTCGTCTATTTCTTCATCCTGACACAGACCCCCACCACGATGTCACTCCTAAAGACTATCCCCCTGATCCTTATCCATAGGGACTCTATCATTTCCAACCTCATTTTGTTTCCATTGCTGTAATCACCCCCCTAAAGCATTTGTCACCATCCATGTGTCAGTGTAAAGATAAAGCACTGAGCCCTATTCAATACGGTCCTAGAGAGGGAGAGAGTCTCCAAAACTGAGGGAGAGAGTCTCTGAGACAAAAGGAAGAGTTTCCAGGAGGGAGTCAGAGATAAGAGGAAAAATTCATGCATCCAGAAAGAGAGTATTTAGAGTATTTATTTCAAAGTCTGGTCTTGGGAATTCTCATGTTTTCAAAGTTCTTGCTAGCAACCTGGTCATGCTATTTAGGCTTGGGGATGATAAAACTTTGCCCTTCAATACAAGGTCGTTGTGGTTTGATGCCGGTATTGCACATCAGAA
Organism: Cyrtonyx montezumae; assembly: GCF_038088225.1. Taxonomy (NCBI): domain Eukaryota; kingdom Metazoa; phylum Chordata; class Aves; order Galliformes; family Odontophoridae; genus Cyrtonyx; species Cyrtonyx montezumae. Next base: position 4,269,612 of record NW_027072039.1, read on the forward strand.
CACCAAGCTGGGAGTTCAAGAGTTAATGCTGTGGCAGGGGGTGGAAAAGGGGTGGAGCTCTGGACCAGACACCAGCTTTTCTCTCTCCCTGTGCTCACTCAGCTGCAGTAAAGTATGTGTGCTTCTCCTGCAGTTTTTCTAAGGTAAGATCTAATATTGGGTATGCAAACATTTGTCTCTCAATTCTTCGATTTTGTTGATTTAGTAAAATTATGGTTCCTCCACGAATTTTATTTTCTATTTTTTTACTTTTTTTAATTTTTGTACTTTTTTTTTTCTTCTTTCATTTTTTTAAACATCCGTTGTCTCTGTAACTTTCGCCCAGCCCCTCCTCCAACCCCAGCCCCCAACAGTGCTAGCTGAACAGTTCCATGCTCTACTCCCTTACTGTTGCTGGATGCGTTGTACATTTCAGCATCAGGATTATCCTGGCTGTCAAAGTACAAACTGGCAGATGGCTATCATCTTCCAAAGGCTGAAGGGCTGCAACAGAGGGAAGCAGAGCAGAGATGAAACCCACTGACCTGCAGGGAGCTTCCACCATCCCGTCTGGCAAAAACCCCTAGTACAGCGGTTCCATCAAAAGCCTAGGGAAAACATACCATAGTGGTTATTATTACTATGAGATGCAGGAGCTGAAAGTGTAATAGTTAATGGGACAGAAATGTCCAAGATCTCTTCTATAACCCTACTCCCAGCCCTGAGGCAAAGATTAAATGCCACCATCCAATATAATAAAGAAAACGACTCTATTATAGACTGGTTGATGGCGGCAGGCCGACTAACTTGGCCTATAAAACAGACTTACTGCTTCTTACGGGTTTATGGTCCTCTATGGAGGACTTCCAAACGTACATTTGAGAACTGAGTATGAGAGAGGCCAAGTGTTCCGACACATTTGAAGGTCCAGACACGGAAAAATTCTCGGTAGGTATGAGAGACCTGATATTGCAGCAAGCCCCTTCTCATCTTTATGGGACATTGGTGTCCATACTAAATCTGTTAGTAGCTTTAGAAGCCACTGTCCAACAAGCAGCTCAACTGGTAGCAGACCTGGGGGAAACAGCGCGCATAAGAACTATGAGCAATGTTCGCATGGTGGAGGAAGCCGAGGCCTTCCCACTTAGAACCCAGAAGACTGCCCCACAGACACCCTGATCAGGCCCCATACAGGTGTCTCAGAAAACCATGTTCAATGATCTTATACGGGCCGGGGTTGCATTTGCCAAAATCGATGGACAGCCCAACCACATTTTATTCCAGTTATGGAAACAATTAAGAAACAATCAGAGTTTCAGAGTAGTCCCAGAAAACTTGTGTTGTGGTTTTGTGGTTTTGATGCCGGTATTCCACATCAGAGCATCATGCAGCAGTGAAGGAGTTAATGCTGGGGGAGCAGCAGAGGGGAGGGGCGGAGCTCCGCACGGGATGCGGGCGGCGCTCGGTCTGGGCGCGTTGCTCTGGGCTGCCGTGGAGGTTCAGCACGTGTGCTTCCCCTGCAGGTCCTCCTTAGCGTAAGCTCATAGCTTTTGGTTTGAAATTTCTTTCTCTCTCTTTCAATTGTTCAATTTTATTAGATTTAGTAAAGTTACCGTTCCTTCTCAAATCGTGCCGTTGTTTTCTTGTAGACCCATCCCTTCCCGCCGTTTCCCCCTCCCCCTCCCGGAGCGCGGCTCTGCTCGGGCGGCCGCGCGGCCACTGACGCAGTTTCTTTTTTTTCTCTCCCCTCTCCCTTCTCGGTTTTCCCTTGGGTCACTGTCACGGATAACACCGTGACAACTGGGAGTCCAAATACTACAAAAAGCACCTACTACAACCTGGAATTTAGCTGATTTTATAGTACCAAATAGGAAGAGAAATCCTCCACAGCTGTCTTGGGCTACAATGCCTGAGCCACCTGTGGTAAAAGTTCTCAATCTGTCAAAATTCATGGAGTGACAAGGGACACTGGTTCTCTTAGGGCCTCCAGATGGAACCAGAGGCCCTGTGTTGAACTGTCAGTATTCTGGTCAGAAATAGATGTTCAAAGAGTAATGGCTTCATTAAACACCGGTGTGAAAACATCAATTATGTATGGAGATCCATCTAAATGTAAGGGTAATAAAGTGATGATTGGTGGATTTAGGGGACAGACCATTCCGGTCATTCCAACATGGTTGAAAGTGGGGGTTAAGCATCTCCTACCATGGGAGTATAAAGTGTCCATGCCCGAGAGTTATTCAGGGATTGGGACAATGGATATTTCATGAAGTCTGACTCTCTGGACGTCTGTGAGAGAGTTCCGGCTTTGGCAACTTGGTACTTTAGATTACGTTTGGTATTGGAATATGATTATTTGGTACTTTAGATTACGTTTTGCATGGCCCCTCAATATTGTCTGTATTGCTCAAATACTATTTGTTTGCTGAAACCACACCAGTTTACTAATGTAAGACAGTATAGACTCCCTGGGGGACAAGAAGAAATATCAAGGATAGTACAGGAACTAGAAAAAGTAGGCATTATAAAACGTGCACACAGCCCATACAACCATCCTGCCACTCATACAATCTGGTTTGAAGAGGGGGATGGTCAGAGTATCCAGTGAGCAGAGTTGTGATGACAGATCACCATGCTTTAGGAAGACATTGTTTTCAAAGTCTGGTCTTGGGAATTCTCTTGTTTTCAAAGTTCTTGCGAGCAACCTGGTCATGCTATTTAGGCTTGGGGATGGTAAAACTTTGCCCTTCAATACAAGGTTGTTGTGGTTTGATGCCGGTATTGCACATCAGAACTTCAAGCTGGGTGTTCAAGAGTTAGAGCTTTGGCAGGGAGTGGCAGAGGGGTGGCGCTCCTGGCCAGACACCAGCCTCTCTCGCTCTCGGTGTTCCCTCTCGGCTTCCGTGAAGATAAAATATGTGTGCTTCTCCTGCATTTTTTCTAAGGTAAGATCTAAGAATAGGTTTGGAAACATTTGTTTCTCTCAATTCTTCGATTTTGTTAGATTTAGTAAAGTTAAAGTTCCTCCATATATTCTTTTTTTTAATTTTTTAATTTTTTGTTTGTTTGTTTGTAACCATTGTCTACGAATCCTTCGCCCACCCCCTCCCCCAACGCCCCCCCCTCCCTTTCTGAGCAGGTGGTTTCACAGTGCTAGCTGAATAGTGCCATGAGCCAGTCCCATACTGTTGCTGGACGCGTTTCATGTCTCATCATCAGGATTATCCCAGCTGCCAGAGAACGAACTGCCAGGTGGGCATCATCTTCCAAAGGCTGAAGGCCTGCAACAGAGGGAAGCAGAGCAGAGATGAAGCCCACTGATCTGCAGAGGCCTGCCACCATCCCCTCTGGGCTGTGCCAGCCCCACTCATTGCTTTTCCTGGCCTGGAGGCCAGCTGAGTTGGATACAAAATGTTTCTGCACTTCATCTATGACAACTGCTCACGTGTCCCCTGCCCCCAAGATCACTCCAATCCACCACAACAGACTGGTCCTTTAATTAGTCTCTTATGTGCTCATAGGAAGTGTTGAGCGGGCCAACAAAACCCCTGTCATGAGAGTATTGAAAGAACCGGTGTTGTCATTGGAGGTTAGTTAGCAACACTGACCTAGAGTCCTGAGAGGGGTGAAAGTCTCAGCAAAAAAGAGAGTGAGGAAAAACTCTTGAGACAATGCAAAGCTGGCTTGGTGTCCTGAGTACAAGTCACACAAGTTCCATCCTTTTCCTCTTTTAGGACAAGGAATAGAATGGAAAGTTGGAATGGGAGAGAAGAGTCAGAAGCTGAGGCTCACATGCGGAAAGTAAACTGACTGAGGTGAGAATGATTACCCATTTGAAGAATGTTCTTCATTAGATGAACCATTGATTTCTTGCTTTCTACCTATCAGGAGATTGGAAAAACCATGCCGGTTTATCAGTTTTCCACTGGAGCTTCAGGCTCAGCCGCTCTACAGTGGCTGTTGCTGAAAAGGAATTGCGGCCGATACCATACAGCCCATCTGTGATAGAACTTCTCTTCCTAGCAGGTCAATCAGAAGGGGTGCTATATAAGGTTGGAGAGAGCACGAAGAACCATCAGGCCCGATGCATTTCAGTGCTGCCGTGCTCTGTAGTGCTGTTAGCAAGCCCCCTACCCCAGTGAGGCTGCTATGGAATTAGTTAATGGCTGAACTTTAGGCCATTCCTGGGAACTTATAATGGTAACATCCACCCCTGTGCCAATCAGCAAAATACGCTTCCATTCCTTAGGTTGTACTTGTGGACAGGTAAACGGAATCGCAAAAGTATCAGAAGATGTCATAGCTTTTTTCTTCTTCATGTCTATTGCCCAGTAAATGTCCACAATTCCTGTTGATCCAAGGCCCTTCTCTCCCCTTTTTACATCAGTTGTATTGGCCCAACATCTCTTAAGGGCAACTTTGCAGCCTGCCAGTATATTTACTGATGTCCAAAACATTATTTGCATGAACCCGGTATAGCATGCATCAATAACACCAGGGAGGACCCATCGCGCTCACCGGCCTTCCTTCCCACAGGCAGGTGCCAGGACTGACCCATTAGCACAGTACTTTGAGCGACCATCAGGAGCGCTATACCCCTTCTTATGACGGCGCACAAATGCCTCCGCCCTTCCCCGGTTTTTTATACCGCCAGATGAAGGCTTTGATTGGCACTGTGCTTTGAAATGACCCGGCTTCCCACAACTGAAACATCTCTTGTCTTTGCCGGGACGTAAAGCAGTGGCAAGAGCCTCTGCTGGGACAGTCATTGAGAACTCTGTAGATCCCACCCTATTGCAAGTCTCTATCCTATCAACCAGGGTACCTTGTCTTGGTAATGACAGCAAAATCCTACGACAGTCCGTATTTGCATTCTCTACAGCCAGTTTCATGGTAATGGCACTTTCTGGTTCCTCTTCTGCCACCTCCTCATTAAGTGCATCATGTAACCTATTGACAAATTGCATGTAAGATCATACACTTTTTGCCCTCTTGTAGAGAAGGTATGTGCTCTCTTACGGAGAGAGCACAGAAGGAGTTTGCTAGTTGCTGCTGCTTCTGCAGGTGCACTCACCCCCATCCTGCCCCACTTGCTCATCTCTCTGGATGACTCTTACATCATGCAATGACTTTCCCTGTCTCTTTGGACAGTACCTCCCTGTCTCTGGTCCCGCCGGGACAGTACCTCCTCCAATTGGGGCTTCTCTTGCAGGGTCTTCCACACCCACCTCTGATCACGTTAGGGTCACCATTTGCGGGAGGAGATCGACGGACTCATAATATGAAGACACTTAATTCCAAACATCAACAGTATGTGTAGACAAACAACTTCGGATTGGGCAATGTTGGCCACGTGGCTACTTCTGATTTGTTGCTTTGCTCTTCCTTGTTCCTTCTCATTGGTCCTACTCCTCTTCACCTTTCCACAATCTGTGGTCCCATCTGCTGTATTGTCAAATGTCTCTTGACCTTCATCCTACTCCAGTGACACATCTTCCATTATAGTCCTACATCATCTTATAACTCTCCAGAGATGACCTCATGAGGAGCCTTCCAAGCCCTGGGTCTCTGTGATTCTCCGTATGCCTTTATTCACGTTTTTTCGCCTTCTCTTTTCTTGTTTCTGATTTGTTTTCTTATTAAAACTTAAATGGCAGGAAGAAAGATTAGGGGAATCATTCCTTTCCCGGTTTTGATACGCAAACTCAAAATGGAACATCTTTAAGTCGGGATTTCTGGCTCTCCAAGTTACAAGCTCATGCCCAGGTACAAAGCACTACTGAGCAAGCAGGAGCTTTGCTTCCTGGTACTTCACCTTCACAAAAAGTAAGAAGAATGATTAGTATATCGCCTTCTATCCATCAAAGGCCTAGCAAAATGAGCCAGTATGTTGCTCGGAGCATGGACAGAAGCACAGAGCTGTAAGCCAGTGCCATGCAGATGCCATGCAGATGCTGCCAGCTGTCTTTGCTGTCTCAGCATCTGAGTTGTCATGGCTGCCAGGGAACAAACTGCCACATTGACGTCATCTTCCAAAGGCTGAAGGGCTGCAACAGAGGGAAGCAGAGCAGAGATGAAACCCACTGACCCACGGAGACCCGCAACAATGCCAGCCCCACTCATTGCTTTTCCTGGCCAGGTGGCTCATGTGAGACCAAGGGATCAGCTGGAAGCCGTTGCTCAAGTGTGCCCCACCTGCCTCAGGAGTGTCCTCCTGCCCGTGCAGCATTTCCTTGCAGCCTGACAAGGCACGGCTGCATACTGCCCAGGCTCTGCCCCATCCCTAGTCCCAGAACACATAGCGCTGCCCTCACTCACCACTGCGGATTTCATTCATCAGTTCCTCACTTTCAATCCTGGAGTGCTCCACAGCCCGCCCTAGGTAGAGAGTTCCCATCAGACCCCCATTCAACAACACACTCCCAGGAGCACTGGCTGCAGCCCAGCCAGCCCAGCTGCTTCCCCTGCTGTGCCCAGGAAGGTACAGTGCATGAGCGGGGAACTGATCAAGGCGCCCATCAGGGCTACCAGCACATTCAGGCTGTATCTAGGGGGTGCAGGGCTAAGGGCAAGACCCAAAGAGGGAACTCAGGGGCTGCACTCACAAATGAGTTTAGCTGCCTCAATTTTCACAGAGGCCTGAGAATCCTTCAGGTATGGCAGGCTCTGCCGCAGGTAACCTTCCACTCTCTTCCGGTTTTCAAACAGCTGGAAAAGAGCACAAAGGCATGGGGCTTGCAGACACAACCCAGCTTCTGGTGTCACCCCTCCTGTCTGTATCCCCTTCCCACAAGCAGGGGGGCTGTGGCTGTGGGGTTGTCCTTACCAAGCACTTCCCAATCCACACTGTGTTCTGTTCCTGGGCCAGGCGCTTGAGCTTCTTCCACCTCAGGAACTTTGCACAAGTGACCAGGGTTTCCCCAGCAGCCTACAGAGATCAGACGCTGGGAGTTGGCACCACAGACACACATCCTAGGAGTCTGAATGCTTGCTAACCTGGCCCTCAATTCCCAGTAAAGCCCTGAACTGAGCACAGCCTTGCCTGGTCAGGTCTGAAATGTGTACCTGTGCAACACACGGGCTCTCATCACTCATCCGAAAGAGCAGAGGAAGCAGGCCCCCATGCACGTTCTTCTTCATGTTTCCCTTCTGCCACCACACCACAGCCTCCATCAGATCTTTGAAGAGGCGGATGGAACTCTCTCGCACTTCACTTGACACCTGAGGGAGAAGGACGGGAGGACCTCAGCGCCACACTCTCGCTGCCCATGGTGAGCATGAGCAAAGGCGTGGCTGATGCGGAAGGAGATGCATCAGTCCCATTCTGCACAAGGACACTGTGCGCTGGTGCAAAGCAGTGCAACAGGTTTACATCACGAGGTTCCTTTGTCTCACAGTGCTCCCCCAGCCACCCTACAAAGGCCAAGCAGAGCTCCCCAGGCCCGAAGCCAAGGAGGAGACAGGCCTGGCCCTCAGCAGTGCCTCTGGGGCTCGAGCTGCCTGCTTAGACTCCACCTCCCTGCTACAACACCCGGAGACAACGCCTGGTGTTGGAAGTAAAGGGAGTGCTCGTGGGTTTGAGAGCAACCATTGGCAGAAAGTGTTTTGTGCATTGCAGTATGGGCCACCACACAGAGGCTTTGCATCACTGACAGCAACAAAGCTGACAGGGACAAGGCTGGCTGAGCTGCATGGCTCTGAAGACATCCCACAAAAGCCCAAAGGAGCCAAGAGAACGGATAAGGCCGTCCTGCTGAGCACGCATCCACAGAGCTTGGATTCCCACACCAGACTTACGTGATTGAATAGAGGCAGGATCTTCTCAGCCAGCATCGGAGCAATGGAACTGGCCTCTCTCTTCACCAGATGGTTCATCATGTTTCTGAAGACATTCATCACCTCCACTGTGACATGTGTATTGCCAGTACTCATGGCCTTCATGATATTTGGCAGCAGGGCCCATATTTCTCTTGCCTGTCCAAAACACACAATTTCCTTATCATCAAAAGGGTACTGGCCTCCCTGGTTTAAAAGCTCAGGTTTCAGAGCACCTGCCACACGCCTTGCTTCCTGGCAGCAGCCACCGGAATGGCAGTAGCAGAATCCAAGCAGGTGATGGTCATGGGTGCACAGAGAGTGATGGGAAAGATAGGAGAATGATGGCAGGAGATCAAGGACTCTTTGTCCCCTGTACAGTTACCCCAGGTAACCCATCAGGAAAGCTCCAGGAAATCTCCCCAGGCCCCACCACCCCAACTCCTGAGTCTCAGGCAAGGCCACGGCACAACGATGCCCACCACCCCAGCACCACGCTGCCAACAGGGCTTCATTTGACTAGGTCCTGCTCACCGTCTCACGTCTCTCTGATAGCAGGAGAAGGCCTCTGAGCCCCAGCCACAGTATTGGCAGGCTTTCCATCTTCAGAATATTCTGGAGGAGTGCAGGCTTACATAAATCTCTGAGGGTCTTCTCGGTGGGAGGCATCACCTGAAACAAAGGCAGTGGTGAGAGCCGGACAGAGGCAGCAGGACTCCGTGCAGCCTGCATCTCCTGGCTCCTCTGGCAGCTCACTGGCAGGGCGCTGGGAGAACACAGCCTGGCCTGGGGCAGCAGTGTCCATGGAAAGCGTGACGGTCCCCCTGTGCTCCAGGCCTAGCACTACACAGGCCTGCTTCTCCTGCCCTCTGACCAGTCACAGCTTTGCGGAGCATTTGGCCGGCAGAATCTACCACAGAAACGGCACCAGACTTGGGTGGCCAGGAGCACTTCCCCTCCCCGGCCCTTCAGCCTGCTCAGCCTGTGCAGATGCCATGGCTTCATCCCTGACCCTGCCATAGTCCTGACTGCCTCTGCCCAACCCTAGGTTTCCAGTCTGGGTGGGGTGGGCAAGGCAGGAGAATCTGGGTGCTGGGGCAGGAGAGCCCTGAAACAGAGCACAGTGCCTTGTCTGGTAACTCACAATTAGATGAAGAAGGCCCAGCTCCGCTGCGGTGATGTCAAAGATCTCCCAGAGCAGTGGGTCCTGGAGAACATTGTGTATTTCTTCCAAGATCCTCGCAGGAGTCTCAGGCAGGTGAAGCATCGACTTCCACATGTCCAGGGTAGTGCTGCAAAGCAAGAGCAATGCTATGTCAGCAGGGCTGCCTCAGCCACAGCACCATGGCTCCAGCATAACCCAGGCTGTGCTGCAGCCCTGGCCCTGCCACCCCACTGGCTCGCAGAGGCCTGGGGACCCGGCTGCTTGGGTGAGCAGGAGGGGCTGAGATGGCCTTCCCCGAGGGGCAGGGCAGGAGCCGGGTAGGAGGCTCTGGGCTGCCGTGGTCGGCGTTGGCTGCTGCAGCCCTGACTGGCCCACCAGCACTGAAAAGCACAGTGGGATGGAAGGCCTGCTCCTCAATGCTGTCCTGCAGCTTTCTTTGTCTCTGGCAGCCAGAGCATCCTTCAAGTCCTATTCTTCCCATGCAATCAATGTGTGGGACTGTCAGGGCTGGTACCTGTTATTCTGTGGAAGTCTCGTCAACACGCTCATCATCACGTTCGTAGGAAAGTGGTTGCTGAGCGCATCAAGCACCGAGAAAAGGATCTCCTGAAGCGATGTGCTGATGCTTCCCAGGTTGCTGTGGATGAACTCCACAATCGTTGGTACCTGGTTGGAAGAGACAGGGAGATCGCTGCTGCTGCTGGACTGCAGACATTTGCCCCATTGCCACTGATACTGCTGTCCATCCCACTGCTCTTTCCTGGCATAAAATGATTTTGGATGCTCACGAGCTGTGGAGGGCAGGGCAGGGCAGGGCTGGGCAGGACAGAGCGTAGGTTCATAGGTTCATAAGGTTGGAAAGGACCTACAAGATCATCTAGTCCAACCTTCCTCCTATCACTATCCCTACCCAACTACTAAATCAAATCCTTTAGCACCTCCTCTAAACACTTCTTGAACTGCATTAGGGATGGTGCCCCAACCACCTCCCTAGGCAGGCCAATCCAGTGCCTGACCACTCTTTCAGAAAAAAAATGGGCAGGGCAGGGCTGGGCAGGAATGAGCAGAGACAGTGCACTGCAGTACAGCCCCATACTGCTTACATCCATCAGCCAGATGCCAGGCTTTGTCAGAATCACATCCAGTATAATCTTGGCTCTGTTCTTCTCCTTAATCCTACTGTCTTTAATGGTGGTCTCAAGAGTCATGAGGACGAAATCAGTCCTCTGAGAAGGGAGAAGTCTTTCTGCAAGTAACTGTAGGAAGGAAAGAAGGAAGGGAGTAAAAACATGTCAAACTGAGAGAGAGTGAACATGGACTAGGGTGGAACGTTGGCCAAGGTGCAAGACTGGAGGAAAAGGAAAGGTGAAGACCCTCCTTTTAAGGAAGAAGCATGCTGAGGGCTCCCAACAGTAGCCAAGCTCATCTCGCAGTACCCCTGAGCTGTAGGCTGCTCTGGGATGCAGGGAGGGGGGAGACAGGCTGGCTGGAAAGGTCCTGGCTCCTTACCTTCCCCCAGTGACTGCTGGCCAGGAAACCACAAACCTTCCACATCCGCACCATTGCCCTGTCACGCACAACTTTGGTCTCCGAGCTGGTGAAAGGCAGCAGCACCTGTGAGGAGAAGAGCTTCTGGTTTGCCTGGGAGCTGCTGATGGCCACTCCAGCTGCTCCCAGTTCCATTCCCATGAAGAAGGCACAAATTATATCAAAGAGAGGTGTGGGGACAGAGCTCTGCAACAGACAGACCTCCAAGATGCCGTGCAGCTCCTTATTGACGCTGGGGGTGGGATAGTTCGCCACCAATATCTGCAGCATCTCATCCATAGCATGCAGGGTCTGCAAGGAGGATAGTAGGATATGGAAGTCTCTCAGAGGTCCCTCTCACCTCCAAAAGACTGCTGTGAACTCCTCTCACTATTGAGCAAAAACACCTGCAGATCTATGCACAGTCTGGGACAGGACCCAGGGCTGCAGAGCTGCAGTGTGCAGAGCCCGCTGCAAGCAGGGTGGGTTGCCTGGCCCACAGCAAACGTGAGAGAGAAGGGGTGAAGGGAAGCAAGATCCTGCCCCACAAGGATTGTCAGTAATCTCTGGACACAAGTAATCCAAGGGGGCAACCCAGAGACACCAGGTCTGCAGTTCACCCACTACGTACAGGGTTGTAGAGGCAAGTGTTCAAGTCCTCTTCTGGAGGAAGGTAGAAGATGACTTTGAAGCACATGTGTAGGAGATGTGATATTTCATCCTCTGTAATGGCCTTCATTTTGCTGCAAATAGAGAGACCTCGATGCTAGGAGCGGTGCCTCGATGCTGAGGCAGGGGTAGAAGAAGTCCTCCCCTGGGCAGGACTCCCTGGGAGAGATGGGTAGCCCTGCCAGGAGGTGCCTTCTCCTCCACGGGGCTGGAGTACGGGAGAGCTGAGGCCATCCCTGCCCAGATGGGGGATACCTCACTGATAGGGTCAGGGCCACCGGGATCATGGCCTGGGGATGTGCTGGCTACACCAGGGGCTGGGCAGGTACCTCAAGTCAGCAATGGCATTCATGCTCTGGTATGGCAGTGTTGTGCTCAGCGACCTTGTGGGCTCCTCGAGCAGTAGAACCTGCAAAGCACAACTGGGATGGCACCTGGCAGCCACCACGCCCAGCACCAGCAAGCCTAGCACTGCCTGGCAGGGCCTGAGAAGCTCCAGTGCCCCTTAACCAGCACTGGCACACACATGCTGTTGTACACCCCCACTGCTGGGTGTACTACACCCCACTCAGCTACACCTGGAATCCCGCCTGAGGAATCTTGGTGCCTGTGCATGATTTCCCTGCCTCCCCCTGCCCCAGCCCTGTCCTCACAGGGTAGAGTTACACAGGGGCCATGTCCGCTCACCCTGATATTCTCTGCTATACTGTTTGTGGAGCAGAAGACATCCAGGCCCTGTGTCAAGCCCGTTCTGGCAGCAGTGCTGCAGAGTGTGCGGATGCTGTTCAGGAACTGCACCTTTTGTTCCAGATCCTGGTGGGCACACAGAGATGGAGTGTGAGTGGGGAGAGCTATGGCCGTAGGGACCAACCATCATGGGGTGCAAAGCAGTGCGGGATGCCTGGAGGGCAGCAGCTGTGCACAGCCAGCAGCCCTCCTGCAGCCTGGCAGCAGAGCCGGAGGGACAATCCGGAGATGCAGGCACAGCAGAGCTGGAGGCTCGTGCAGTTACCTTTTTCATGTGTACATCAGAAACGTAGGCCTTGATGAAAACTGCAGCCTCCTTTTCCCCTTCACACACAGGCACACAGTCAAAAGGGTACTGGCCTCCCTGGTTTAAAAGCTCAGGTTTCAGAGCACCTGCCACACGCCTTGCTTCCTGGCAGCAGCCACCGGAATGGCAGTAGCAGAATCAAAGCAGGTGATGGTCATGGGTGCACAGAGAGTGATGGGAAAGATAGGAGAATGATGGCAGGAGATCAAGGACTCTTTGTCCCCTGTACAGTTACCCCAGGTAACCCATCAGGAAAGCTCCAGGAAATCTCCCCAGGCCCCACCACCCCAACTCCTGAGTCTCAGGCAAGGCCACGGCACAACGATGCCCACCACCCCAGCACCACGCTGCCAACAGGGCTTCATTTGACTAGGTCCTGCTCACCGTCTCACGTCTCTCTGATAGCAGGAGAAGGCCTCTGAGCCCCAGCCACAGTATTGGCAGGCTTTCCATCTTCAGAATATTCTGGAGGAGTGCAGGCTTACATAAATCTCTGAGGGTCTTCTCGGTGGGAGGCATCACCTGAAACAAAGGCAGCGGTGAGAGCCGGACAGAGGCAGCAGGACTCCGTGCAGCCTGCATCTCCTGGCTCCTCTGGCAGCTCACTGGCAGGGCGCTGGGAGAACACAGCCTGGCCTGGGGCAGCAGTGTCCATGGAAATCGTGACGGTCCCCCTGTGCTCCAGGCCTAGCACTACACAGGCCTGCTTCTCCTGCCCTCTGACCAGTCACAGCTTTGCGGAGCATTTGGCCGGCAGAATCTACCACAGAAACGGCACCAGACTTGGGTGGCCAGGAGCACTTCCCCTCCCCGGCCCTTCAGCCTGCTCAGCCTGTGCAGATGCCATGGCTTCATCCCTGACCCTGCCATAGTCCTGACTGCCTCTGCCCAACCCTAGGTTTCCAGTCTGGGTGGGGTGGGCAAGGCAGGAGAATCTGGGTGCTGGGGCAGGAGAGCCCTGAAACAGAGCACAGTGCCTTGTCTGGTAACTCACAATTAGATGAAGAAGGCCCAGCTCCGCTGCGGTGATGTCAAAGATCTCCCAGAGCAGTGGGTCCTGGAGAACATTGTGTATTTCTTCCAAGATCCTCGCAGGAGTCTCAGGCAGGTGAAGCATCGACTTCCACATGTCCAGGGTAGTGCTGCAAAGCAAGAGCAATGCTATGTCAGCAGGGCTGCCTCAGCCACAGCACCATGGCTCCAGCATAACCCAGGCTGTGCTGCAGCCCTGGCCCTGCCACCCCACTGGCTCGCAGAGGCCTGGGGACCCGGCTGCTTGGGTGAGCAGGAGGGGCTGAGATGGCCTTCCCCGAGGGGCAGGGCAGGAGCCGGGTAGGAGGCTCTGGGCTGCCGTGGTCGGCGTTGGCTGCTGCAGCCCTGACTGGCCCACCAGCACTGAAAAGCACAGTGGGATGGAAGGCCTGCTCCTCAATGCTGTCCTGCAGCTTTCTTTGTCTCTGGCAGCCAGAGCATCCTTCAAGTCCTATTCTTCCCATGCAATCAATGTGTGGGACTGTCAGGGCTGGTACCTGTTATTCTGTGGAAGTCTCGTCAACACGCTCATCATCACGTTCGTAGGAAAGTGGTTGCTGAGCACATCAAGCACCGAGAAAAGGATCTCCTGAAGCGATGTGCTGATGCTTCCCAGGTTGCTGTGGATGAACTCCACAATCGTTGGTACCTGGTTGGAAGAGACAGGGAGATCGCTGCTGCTGCTGGACTGCAGACATTTGCCCCATTGCCACTGATACTGCTGTCCATCCCACTGCTCTTTCCTGGCATAAAATGATTTTGGATGCTCACGAGCTGTGGAGGGCAGGGCAGGGCAGGGCTGGGCAGGACAGAGCGTAGGTTCATAGGTTCATAAGGTTGGAAAGGACCTACAAGATCATCTAGTCCAACCTTCCTCCTATCACTATCCCTACCCAACTACTAAATCAAATCCTTTAGCACCTCCTCTAAACACTTCTTGAACTGCATTAGGGATGGTGCCCCAACCACCTCCCTAGGCAGGCCAATCCAGTGCCTGACCACTCTTTCAGAAAAAAAATGGGCAGGGCAGGGCTGGGCAGGAATGAGCAGAGACAGTGCACTGCAGTACAGCCCCATACTGCTTACATCCATCAGCCAGATGCCAGGCTTTGTCAGAATCACATCCAGTATAATCTTGGCTCTGTTCTTCTCCTTAATCCTACTGTCTTTAATGGTGGTCTCAAGAGTCATGAGGACGAAATCAGTCCTCTGAGAAGGGAGAAGTCTTTCTGCAAGTAACTGTAGGAAGGAAAGAAGGAAGGGAGTAAAAACATGTCAAACTGAGAGAGAGTGAACATGGACTAGGGTGGAACGTTGGCCAAGGTGCAAGACTGGAGGAAAAGGAAAGGTGAAGACCCTCCTTTTAAGGAAGAAGCATGCTGAGGGCTCCCAACAGTAGCCAAGCTCATCTCGCAGTACCCCTGAGCTGTAGGCTGCTCTGGGATGCAGGGAGGGGGGAGACAGGCTGGCTGGAAAGGTCCTGGCTCCTTACCTTCCCCCAGTGACTGCTGGCCAGGAAACCACAAACCTTCCACATCCGCACCATTGCCCTGTCACGCACAACTTTGGTCTCCGAGCTGGTGAAAGGCAGCAGCACCTGTGAGGAGAAGAGCTTCTGGTTTGCCTGGGAGCTGCTGATGGCCACTCCAGCTGCTCCCAGTTCCATTCCCATGAAGAAGGCACAAATTATATCAAAGAGAGGTGTGGGGACAGAGCTCTGCAACAGACAGACCTCCAAGATGCCGTGCAGCTCCTTATTGACGCTGGGGGTGGGATAGTTCGCCACCAATATCTGCAGCATCTCATCCATAGCATGCAGGGTCTGCAAGGAGGATAGTAGGATATGGAAGTCTCTCAGAGGTCCCTCTCACCTCCAAAAGACTGCTGTGAACTCCTCTCACTATTGAGCAAAAACACCTGCAGATCTATGCACAGTCTGGGACAGGACCCAGGGCTGCAGAGCTGCAGTGTGCAGAGCCCGCTGCAAGCAGGGTGGGTTGCCTGGCCCACAGCAAACGTGAGAGAGAAGGGGTGAAGGGAAGCAAGATCCTGCCCCACAAGGATTGTCAGTAATCTCTGGACACAAGTAATCCAAGGGGGCAACCCAGAGACACCAGGTCTGCAGTTCACCCACTACGTACAGGGTTGTAGAGGCAAGTGTTCAAGTCCTCTTCTGGAGGAAGGTAGAAGATGACTTTGAAGCACATGTGTAGGAGATGTGATATTTCATCCTCTGTAATGGCCTTCATTTTGCTGCAAATAGAGAGACCTCGATGCTAGGAGCGGTGCCTCGATGCTGAGGCAGGGGTAGAAGAAGTCCTCCCCTGGGCAGGACTCCCTGGGAGAGATGGGTAGCCCTGCCAGGAGGTGCCTTCTCCTCCACGGGGCTGGAGTACGGGAGAGCTGAGGCCATCCCTGCCCAGATGGGGGATACCTCACTGATAGGGTCAGGGCCACCGGGATCATGGCCTGGGGATGTGCTGGCTACACCAGGGGCTGGGCAGGTACCTCAAGTCAGCAATGGCATTCATGCTCTGGTATGGCAGTGTTGTGCTCAGCGACCTTGTGGGCTCCTCGAGCAGTAGAACCTGCAAAGCACAACTGGGATGGCACCTGGCAGCCACCACGCCCAGCACCAGCAAGCCTAGCACTGCCTGGCAGGGCCTGAGAAGCTCCAGTGCCCCTTAACCAGCACTGGCACACACATGCTGTTGTACACCCCCACTGCTGGGTGTACTACACCCCACTCAGCTACACCTGGAATCCCGCCTGAGGAATCTTGGTGCCTGTGCATGATTTCCCTGCCTCCCCCTGCCCCAGCCCTGTCCTCACAGGGTAGAGTTACACAGGGGCCATGTCCGCTCACCCTGATATTCTCTGCTATACTGTTTGTGGAGCAGAAGACATCCAGGCCCTGTGTCAAGCCCGTTCTGGCAGCAGTGCTGCAGAGTGTGCGGATGCTGTTCAGGAACTGCACCTTTTGTTCCAGATCCTGGTGGGCACACAGAGATGGAGTGTGAGTGGGGAGAGCTATGGCCGTAGGGACCAACCATCATGGGGTGCAAAGCAGTGCGGGATGCCTGGAGGGCAGCAGCTGTGCACAGCCAGCAGCCCTCCTGCAGCCTGGCAGCAGAGCCGGAGGGACAATCCGGAGATGCAGGCACAGCAGAGCTGGAGGCTCGTGCAGTTACCTTTTTCATGTGTACATCAGAAACGTAGGCCTTGATGAAAACTGCAGCCTCCTTTTCCCCTTCACACACAGGCACACAGTCAGCATCTAAGCAGGGAGGAGAGTGAGCATTGCTATAGCCTGCAGAGGGGCCGAAGGCAGGCGCGAGCAGAGGAAGGAGCTCTGCCCTGTCCAGCCGTGTGCCCGCTCCCCTGGCACAGTGTGCCCGTGGCTGTGAGGATAAGGGGCCCTGGTGTCGAGCAGGGGGCACTCGCTGGCCCAGCCCTGCCCGCAGTGCTGGGTGGGGACCCTCACTCACCATTACTCAGCACCTGCACCTCAGTCTCCTCACAGGGCTCCGGTGGAGGTGTTCTCCTGTCAGAATCGCTTTTCCTCTCCCAGGCCACACTGGGGTTGCTTGGGGGTTTGTTCTCCATCCTCCTGGATGCGCACTGCTAGTGTGAGGGGGCAGCCACTGAGCTGCTGAGGCTGGAGGTGGGTTGCGCTCGGGGGCTCCTTGCCAGACGCGCACACTCCTGCCTTGTCCCCTCCCTGTCCTGCGTGACACTGAGTGGTCTCTGGTCGGCACCAGCTATCCATGGGTGTCTTGGGATGAGTCACAAAGGGCCCCGCTATGACATGCTACCCCGCCCGGGCGGGGCTGTTTCCGAGCCACAGCTTCAAATGGTTCAGAAGAAACTTCTCCAGGGGGAAGGATGTGTGTGCCTGCTTACCCACAAAGCTATGCAAGAGCTGTCAGACTGTCCAGGCCCTCGTGCTTCTGCTGTGAGGCCATAGACGGCCACAGCGGGACAGTGCAAGTATCACAGAATCACAGAATCATAGGGGTTGGAAGGGACCTCTAGAGATCGAGTCCAACCCCCCTGCCAAAGCAGGTTCCCTACACCAGGTCGCACAGGTAGGCGTCCAGGCGGGTCTTGAATATCTCCAGAGAAGGAGATTCCACAACTCCCCTGGGCAGCCTGTGCCAGTGCTCCGTCACCCTCACCGTAAAGAAGATCTTGCACCCATTCATGCGGAACCTCCTGTGCTGCAGTTTCTGGCCATTTCCCCTTGTCCTGTCTCCACACACTGCTGAAAAGTGTCTGGCCTACACACCTTGTCCCCCACACCTCAGCTATTTATAAACCTGGATCAGGTCCCCTCTCAGTCTTCTTTTCTCAAGGCTAAAGAGACCCAGTTCACTAAGCCTTTCTTCATAGGGGAGATCCTCCAGGCCCTTCACCATCTTTGTGGCCCTGCGCTGGACTCTTTCCAAGAGATTTGTGATTCTATGATTCTTATCTGTAGTGCAGGCTTGCAAGTCCTTACAAGTCTGAGATTACTGTCATCATCCTGGGAACTGTCTAAACTCCCTGAGTGCTGCCCCAGTTGTTTTTGTTTTTGTTTTTGTTTTTGTTTTGGCACTATGCCAAAAAACATATTTGTTTTCTCCCATAAAACTGTTCTTCAAGAGATTATATTTCATCATGTACCTATTTTTAATAGTGAGAATGTACTGGACCTTAATTAAGTCCACCATTATACTCTATGGAGCGGCACATTCAAGTAAGAAATTAAAAGCACTGGTGGAAACCCCTATTTCGTGCCTGCATACAGTGTTGTATGGTTTGAACATTTAATGTTACATGCCAGAGGAAGTCACTAGCTTTGCAGAACGTGTGATTTTTAATCCGGTTTCCAGCCTCTCCCTTCAATATCTTATACTTCTTTGAATGCTCAGTCCACCATCATATTGTCAATCTCCCTGAATGTATTCTGTAGGGTTGCGAGGCAGAGCCGCGGGTCTCCGGTGCTCGTGGTAGCCTCATGAAGGGCTCATGGGAGAGAGGGACTCGGGTGAGATCGGGTGTCACGGGACCTTGGGGCAGAGCAGGCGCTTCGAGTGTACGGGTATAAAAGGCTTTGTTGTGCAGCAATAAATTGGAACCCGGCGCTTGACACCGTGTGTCCAACCTGTTTCTCCATGGGCTGGGGATGTCCAGAACGGAGGGGCATTAAGCCTTGTGTTGCACCTTGTCTGGCCCACCAGTAGCAACATATTCCTCATCGTCATCTGTGTATACAGTGTTTTGAGGAGGCCTGCCCCAAAGCTGGAGAATACTGAGTGACAGGGAGTGTGGAGGGACATGGGAGAGACCTTAGAGAGACGGGCATTGCTGGTGTAATGAAACCCTACTCCTGAATGCTTGCAAGATCCTGTGAACCTAAGCAGATATTGGAGACAGGGATATTGTGGCTCTAGCAGTTCTGAGGAGGCACAAATTATTTCAGTGCCGGCTTATGCCTACTGAGCCCTATTCAATACGGTCCTACAGAGGGAGAGAGTCTCCAAAATTGAGGGAGAGAGTCTCTGAGACAAAAGGAAGAGATTCCAGAAGGGAGTCAGAGATAAGAGGAAAAATTCATGCGTCCAGAGAGTATTCCTAGTCAAGGAGGAGAGTCTCCAAGTTGTGCAAGAGAGTTTCTGAACTGAGAAGGAAAGTCTCCAAGCCAAAAGGGAAAATGTCCAATTGAAAGAAAGAATCCTAATTCCAAGAGAAAGAATTTCCAATGCAAACGAGACCTCTTCCAAACTGAATGAGACATCTTCCAATCTGAATGAGACACCCTCCAATTCAAAGCGGACAGATTCTGTGTCAACCTAGAGAAAAAGAGGATTGAATGCGAGCAACCTGATCAAGTACAGGAGGCACCAGAATCGATGTCAGTTGCCTCTGTAAGAGGACAGAAATTTAAACAAGCATAGCCTTGTTTAAAGTGGAAGGAAAAGTACGAGGAGAAAGTAGAGGAAGAAGATGCAGGGGAGTGGCTCTCAACAAGTCCACTGTCACTGACATCAAGAGAGGTGACAACAAAACTAAAAGAGAGGAGGAGGAAGGAAAGGAAGAAAATCCAGGGAAAGGGCCTTCAACAGGGCCACTGTCACCGACACCAAGGAAGTTAAAAAAAAACCAAAAACTAACAGTGAAGAAGAAGAAGCTCAGGAAGGCATTGTCACCATTACTACTAGACTTCTGAAAGTGACTGAAATTTGAGGTTCAAGAAAGGTTTTTTCATGGCACTCAAATGAACCCACTGTCACTTGGTTACTTTGATTCTGAGATAGTGGGGCCAACTGTGTGTTGACAGATAGTAGAGAAGCTCAGCAACTGGCAAGTACTGCTAAGGACTCAGCCGTTGACAGAGGTATCAGTAGGTGTCACAGGAATGAGTGAGTCTACAGGTGCGTACAGATCTCCCCTAAACCATCAAGAACTTATTTTAATTGGTCTCGTGCACTAATTCTCCAATCTAATTTTGTGTTGTGGATTCTAAGGCAAATGTAAACAATGTGCATCATTCCTTATTTACAAAGTAAAGTTCTTTCATGTTCACTGATCACTTCTTCACGCACAGTAAACAAAATCCTTACCACTGCCTCCAAGCCTGACTTTGAGTTATTTCATGTCTAAGTACTTTCAGGATCATGGATCGAAAGTATAATAATCATTGCAAAATGTTATTAAGTCAGGTTTCTGCTTGTGATTAGATTATGTGGTATACTGAAACCTTCCGTGAGTGTTTCTGATTCTGTGCTGAAACTCTCCCTTCCTATCCTGGCTGCAGTGCATAAGGGAAGACTTTTTATACTACAGAAATTAATGGAAGTAATGTTCCCTGTCTTCCAGTTGAAGTATTACATTTAGTAACTGGAGACGGGGAAAAGAGAGAAAAGGCTTGGTATCAATACATAGGGTTGTCAGTATGGTTGAATCAACTTATACACAGAATTCATACCAACAGACTGTAGTTGTTCTTCACCTGTAACGGATGAAAGAAAGACCACTGAGACGGCTGTAGCACTACCAAAAATATGGCAATGTTTGTGTAGGAGGTACTAGTGAGACGATGGGAAACCCAAGGTGAACAGGTTTAGGGACCACAAGGATAATCCTCTTCAGTGAAATCAGGGCACTGCTTATCATAACAGTACCCATAGCCAGGAGAGCGTTGTGCAGTTTGCCAGGAGCGTCCCCGGGACCACTGCCATGGCTTGCAGTGACAAGCAGCAGTTGCTTCTGGTTCACAGGGATGCTTTGGCAATATGAGTCTGTCTATTCTCCATGTATCATCTCGGCTCACTTTGGTGCTGGCAGTACTATCAATTTGAGATGAGTTTCTAGGCAATTGTGTTTCATGAGGTTCTCTTGCTTCCCCTCCGCTGCTTCTGTGTGAGTAGCATGAAGACCCTTTGTACTAGGAGACTTCTGTACTCTCATCTGAGCGCATGGGTCACCTTTCAGGTGACACAGAGCCAGCAGGAGAGAGCAGCTGCAGTTAGCATCTCCTTTGGCAACTCCCGTGGAAAACCCTCAATCCTGCACCAGACCAGCTTTGTCCACAAAGACTCATCCTATGACTTTTTTTCCCCAGGAAGGCATAAGAAGCCAAATACACAAAGGAGTAAATTTAAAAACCAATCACCTTCTCCTTAATCTTGAGATGACAAAGCTGCCAGTTCTGCTGGGCCACTACTCCACTCTGTCAGCTATTTCCTTGCACTGTCATGTTCATGTTTAAGTTGCCAATAATGTCATGCAGCAAAAGCATGTTATAGAATTAGCAAATTATTTGAATAATAAAGCATCTTACAGTGCGCAGCTTACAATGTACAGGCACAGGAATGACACAACTGTGCAAGAACTGATCACATAACACAGGTCACAGTACACCTTCAGAATATGGTACTACCAGGAACACAAATACATTTCTACAAGGCTCTTTGCCACACCCGTTTTCTGCACTGTTGATATGTCATGTCGATAGTGTCATACTCACAAGGGTCTGACATAAGTTTCTAGTGTCAGAACTCCCAGGTAACCAATATGACACTGGCTGTGGTATGACTTTGGAAAATTGAGGGCAGGTTTTCATGATGTATGCTGCATGGCCTAAGAAACTCGGCTGAAGATTTGGTCTAGTTGACACTCCATACCATCTACTGAGCCACCTGGTGATGGTAAGAACATTAACTACTATCAGAAAGAACTCCTGAATAGCAAAAGCAAATAATTCACAGAATCATAGAATTGCAGTGGTTGTAAGGAACCTCAAGAGATCACCAAGTCCAAGCCCCTACTATAGCAGGTTCCTACAGTATGTCACAGGGGTAGGCATGTGGACTCTCTCTCTTACTTCCAGGATGTGGGATTCTGAGGGCTAGTCTTTGTAGTAAAGGCTGAAGCAAAGACGGAATTCAGAGTCTACCTTCTCTGTGTTCCTTGTTACCAAGTCACCCACCTCATTTGCTAGAAGACCCATGTTTTCCCTTGTCTTCCCTTCGCCACTGATATACTTAAAAAAACCCTTTCCTTGTTATTCTTTACCACCTTTGGAAGTTCCATTCCAGGAGGGCCTTAGCCTTCCTCATTGCATCCCTAAAGGCTCTGACAACTTTCCTACATTCTTCCCATGTGGACAGACCCTTCTTCCACATTTCATGGACCTGCTAGATAAACAGGGAAACAAAACACCTACACTTAATTTGTATTTTCATTTGTTATACAAGTGAGAGATAAGACTTAGAGAGGTTTGTGATATTTTAACACCCTTTATGAGCTTATCTAACATGAATTAGATGTAAAATAATATGTGTTTGGTACTTCAGTTGAAAGAAAAATGAATACAGGCTACATTATGTGCCCTATGTCTGTGCCATATGACTGTGTCTTGTTCCATAAGGCAGTATTTAAAGGCTATGGTGTTCTTTTTAGGAATGGAACCCACAGATGTTGGGAGCTAAGAAGCATCTCATGGTTGTTCATTAGCACCAGAATCCACCAGGGGATGCTTCTTGCCAGTGTTTGCCATGAACAGGAATTAATTGGAGCCCCCACACATTCAAACTTCAGTTTAAAATGGTATTTTGTTGTTTTTTCTTTTTAGCTTAACTTCATTTCCAGGAGCAGAGAAGCTCAAAGACTGCTTGAAATCTGTGGGAGCTATGTTGTGCAGAAGATACAGACATTCTCCTGAAGAATTATACTCTCCACTTCAGATGACTTATGTATTAGGTTAACTTATACAAGTATTCTATATACATTAAGTTACTATATTCACATTATGTTGTGGTTTTGTGTTTTGTTTTGTTTAATTATTAGCTAAAATTTCTTCAGGGCATAAGACTGAGTTTATGTCAGGCAGCACAGAGTTGCAGTTTCTGCTGGGAAAAATCATATCAGTTTCTTCAGGACAGCAGTCATCTGCTGTGGGCTGTTGTGCTCCTGGCTGCTTCTGATGACAGAGACACTAACAGCAGAGAGAAATATCACTCTCAAATAGAAACCAGCTCCATACCCTGATACTCACAGATAATTCATTGTATGTTGTCCAGTTTTGTGTTAATCAAACAATTTATTGTTATTTTTTCCTAAGATGAATTTATCCCCATGACTGATTTGATTATGGCAATGTCAATGGTTTACGGGCAGGTTCGGCCCGGTTCCGTGACGATTGGTGTAGGAGACGCATGGACCCACACCCCAGGAAAGGGAAAGGGGGAAAGGGAAAGTGGAGATGGGCCTAGAAACAAAACAGCAGCAATGATCTGAGGAGGAAAGCTAATTTACTAAATAGATATCGGAAAGCAAAATAACACAATATAATACAATATAATTGGAATTAAAGCTAATAAATCAAATACAATGAGCAAGAGAGAGTGTCTAAACCAAAGGCCTTACGCTAACGCTGAAGGCGAGATGGCAGTGAGCACCCACTGCTGAGTCAATCCCAAAGGAAAGAGTGTGTCCCATGACTGCAGACAGTTTTTATCTTTTCCTCTGAGCGTAAACTCGTAAGAACGCAAAGCATCGCAAAGTCCTCTGGGGAATGTAGTTCTTCTTCTCTTCTGAGACAGGTATACCTGGAATTATCGATGATCCACCGAGCTGGAATATTAACTCTTTAACTCCAAATGCACTACATGATGTTATGATGTGGAATACCAGTACCAAAAATCATAAAACCATGACATTCCACCCCTTATTCCACATCACTTCATCATGATACATATATATATATATAGAAGAACAATGATTAACATGCATTAAATACACACACACACACACACACGTACAACATATATATATGTATATACATGGATTTACTGACTGCACTCCCCCAACATCAAATTCCCTTGTGGTACACATTGAACATCCCCATTTTTTTTGCATTACCCACCATGTGGATCCAGGTCCTTGAGCAAAGACAGTTCCACGGAGAAGTTTGCTCTTTCCGGAAGCCGGAAGGACCCAAACTGCTTTTCCCAACATGTTCTTTACATGTACTACAGGGACCTTATCTCCCTCTACAGTAGGTAGAGATCTGGATTGGGCAGGACCATCGCGATTGATGGATCCTCTGGTGTTGACCAACCAGGTGGCTTCTGCCAAATGCTTCTCCCAGTGCTTAAATGTTCCGCCACCCATTGCTTTCAACATGGTTTTTAACAACCCATTGTACCTTTCAATTTTAGCAGAAGCTGGTGCGTGATAGGGCATATGATAAATCCATTCAATGCCGTGATCTTTGGCCCAAGTATTTACAAGAGAATTTTTGAAATGAGTTCCATTATCAGACTCAATTCTCTCTGGAGTGCCGTGTCGCCATAGGACTTGTTTCTCAAGCCCTAAGATGGTGTTTCGGGCAGTAGCATGGGGTACTGCGTATGTTTCAAGCCACCCAGTGGTTGCTTCCACCATAGTGAGCACATAACGCTTACCACTGCGAGAACATGGCAAGGGGATATAATCAACCTGCCACGCCTCCCCATATTTATACTTTTCCCATCACCCTTCCCTCTAAAGAGGTTTCATCCTCTTGGCTTGTTTAATTGTGGCGCATGTATCACAGTCATGGATAACCTGTGCAATAGAATCCATAGCTAAGTCCACCTCTCGGTCTCTAGCCCATTTATATGTTGCATCTCTTCCTTGATGGCCCGAGGTCTCACGGGCCCATCGAGCTAAAAATAATTCACTCTTGTGTTGCCAGTCCAAGTCTGCTTGAGCCACCTTAACTTTGGCAGCTCGATCTACCTGATGGTTATTTTGTCGTACCTCAGTTGCCCGGCTCTTAGGAACATGAGCATTTACATGGTGCACCTTTACAACCATATGCTTTATGTGGGCAGCAATGTCTCTCCACAGTTCAGCAGCCCAAATAGGTTTACCCCTTCGTTGCCAACCATAGGTTCATAGGTTCATAGGTTCATAAGGTTGGAAAGGACCTACAAGATCATCTAGTCCAACCATCCTCCTATCACTATCCCTACCCAACTACTAAATTAAATCCCTTAGCACCTCATCTAAACGCTTCTTGAACAGCGCTAGGGATGGTGCCTCACCCACCTCCCTAGGCAGGCCATTCCAGTGCCTGACCACTCTTTCAGAGAAAAAATGTTTCCTCAGGTCTAATCTAAATCTTCCCCAGCGCAACTTGTGGCCATTCCCTCTCGTCCTGTCATTATTTATCAGGGAGAAGAGGCCCACCCCCTCCTCACCACAACCTCCCTTCGGGAACCTATGAACCTATGAGCTCAGCCCAGCTGTTCAGCCTAACCAAATCGCTCTGAAGGGCCTCTTTACCCTCAGGCAGTTTGACACATCCTCCCAGCTTGGTGTCATCTGCAAACTTACTGAGGGTACACTCAATTCCCTCGTCTAGGTCATCAATAAAGATATTAAACAAGATGGGCCCCAATACTGACCCTTGGGGGACACCACTCGTAACGGGACACCAGCTGGACTTAACTCCATTAACCACTACCCTCTGGGCATGGCCCTCCGGCCAGTTCTCCACCCAGAGAAGAGTGAACCTGTCCACACCACGGGCTGCCAGTTTCCTCAGGAGAATACTGTGGGAGACCGTGTCAAAGGCCTTGCTGAAGTCCAGGTAGACTACATCAACAGCCTTTCCCTCATCTACCTGTCTGGTCACCCAGTCATAGAAGGAGATGAGGTTGGACAAGCACGACCTGCCCTTGGTGAACACGTGCTGGTTGGGTCTGATCCCCTTGTTGCCATGCATGTGTCGTGTGATCTCCCTCAAGATCATCTGCTCCATAACTTTCCCTGATACTGAGGTCAGACTGACAGGTCTGTAGTTCCCCGGGTCTTCCTTACGGCTTTTCTTGTAGATGGGAGTCACATCAGCAAGCCTCCAATCTTGTGGGACCTCTCCAGATAACCAGGAATGCTGATAGATGGCAGAAAGTGGCTCGGCAATCACCTCTGCTAGCTCCCTCAGCACCTTTGGGTGGATCTCATCTGGCCCCATGGACTTGTGGCAGTTCACATGGAGGAGTAGATCTCTGACCATCTCTGCTTGGATCACAGGGGGTGCATTATGCGCCCTGTCCCGGACTTCCTGGTCAGGGCAAGTACCCTGTGGACAACTGCTCTGTCTATTAAAGACAGATGTGAAGAAGGCATTGAGAACCTCAGCCTTTTCCTTATCATCTGTGGTTATATTCCCTGCCTCGTCAAGTAAAGGAGAGAAATTTTCCTTAGTTTTTCTCTTGCTGTTCATGTATTTGTAAAAGGGTTTCCTTTTCTCCTTTACAGCTGTAGCCAGTCTAAGTTCAAGCTGGGCTTTAGCATTTCTAACTTTCT
Source organism: Cyrtonyx montezumae (assembly GCF_038088225.1). Classification (NCBI taxonomy): domain Eukaryota; kingdom Metazoa; phylum Chordata; class Aves; order Galliformes; family Odontophoridae; genus Cyrtonyx; species Cyrtonyx montezumae. The sequence continues at coordinate 4,295,696 of NW_027072039.1, forward strand.
GCCTGCAAATCTTGGCCAGTTCTCTCTAGTCTCCCCAAGTAGCCTGTCCCATCTTCCAGAGGACATAGACTCTCTTTTTCTCTCGGAGTCTCAACAAAAGTTCCCAGTTCATCCACACTGGTCTTTTTCTCTTCCGACTCAACTTACAGGACTCCGGGACAGCCTGTTCCTGAGCCTTGAAGAATTTCATCTTGAGGAGCATCCAGGCTTCCTGGACTCCTTTACCCCTCAGGAGCAAGTCCCAAGGGACCCTTGCAACAAGTGTCCTGAACAGGTCAAAGTCTGCCCTCCGGAAGTCCAAGGTAGTAGTTTTGCTAGTCACCCTCTTGACATCACCAATAGCAAACTCCACCATTTCATGGTCACTCTGGCCAAGACAATCTCCAACCTTCACATCTCCTACTAGTCCTTCCCTGTTAGTGAAAAGTAGGTCTAGCAAGGCATCTCCCTTGGTAGGTTCTTGTACCAGCTGTGTCAGGAAGCAATCCTCCACACATTCTAGAAATCTAATGGACTGCTTCCTCTGCGCAGTATTATATTTAAAGCATATGTCAGGGAAGTTGAAGTCCCCCATGAGAACGAGTGCTGGCCATAGTGCAACAACTACGAGTTGTTTATAGAACACTTCGTCTATTTCTTCATCCTGACACAGACCCCCACCACGATGTCACTCCTAAAGACTATCCCCCTGATCCTTATCCATAGGGACTCTATCATTTCCAACCTCATTTTGTTTCCATTGCTGTAATCACCCCCCTAAAGCATTTGTCACCATCCATGTGTCAGTGTAAAGATAAAGCACTGAGCCCTATTCAATACGGTCCTAGAGAGGGAGAGAGTCTCCAAAACTGAGGGAGAGAGTCTCTGAGACAAAAGGAAGAGTTTCCAGGAGGGAGTCAGAGATAAGAGGAAAAATTCATGCATCCAGAAAGAGAGTATTTAGAGTATTTATTTCAAAGTCTGGTCTTGGGAATTCTCATGTTTTCAAAGTTCTTGCTAGCAACCTGGTCATGCTATTTAGGCTTGGGGATGATAAAACTTTGCCCTTCAATACAAGGTCGTTGTGGTTTGATGCCGGTATTGCACATCAGAACACCAAGCTGGGAGTTCAAGAGTTAATGCTGTGGCAGGGGGTGGAAAAGGGGTGGAGCTCTGGACCAGACACCAGCTTTTCTCTCTCCCTGTGCTCACTCAGCTGCAGTAAAGTATGTGTGCTTCTCCTGCAGTTTTTCTAAGGTAAGATCTAATATTGGGTATGCAAACATTTGTCTCTCAATTCTTCGATTTTGTTGATTTAGTAAAATTATGGTTCCTCCACGAATTTTATTTTCTATTTTTTTACTTTTTTTAATTTTTGTACTTTTTTTTTTCTTCTTTCATTTTTTTAAACATCCGTTGTCTCTGTAACTTTCGCCCAGCCCCTCCTCCAACCCCAGCCCCCAACAGTGCTAGCTGAACAGTTCCATGCTCTACTCCCTTACTGTTGCTGGATGCGTTGTACATTTCAGCATCAGGATTATCCTGGCTGTCAAAGTACAAACTGGCAGATGGCTATCATCTTCCAAAGGCTGAAGGGCTGCAACAGAGGGAAGCAGAGCAGAGATGAAACCCACTGACCTGCAGGGAGCTTCCACCATCCCGTCTGGCAAAAACCCCTAGTACAGCGGTTCCATCAAAAGCCTAGGGAAAACATACCATAGTGGTTATTATTACTATGAGATGCAGGAGCTGAAAGTGTAATAGTTAATGGGACAGAAATGTCCAAGATCTCTTCTATAACCCTACTCCCAGCCCTGAGGCAAAGATTAAATGCCACCATCCAATATAATAAAGAAAACGACTCTATTATAGACTGGTTGATGGCGGCAGGCCGACTAACTTGGCCTATAAAACAGACTTACTGCTTCTTACGGGTTTATGGTCCTCTATGGAGGACTTCCAAACGTACATTTGAGAACTGAGTATGAGAGAGGCCAAGTGTTCCGACACATTTGAAGGTCCAGACACGGAAAAATTCTCGGTAGGTATGAGAGACCTGATATTGCAGCAAGCCCCTTCTCATCTTTATGGGACATTGGTGTCCATACTAAATCTGTTAGTAGCTTTAGAAGCCACTGTCCAACAAGCAGCTCAACTGGTAGCAGACCTGGGGGAAACAGCGCGCATAAGAACTATGAGCAATGTTCGCATGGTGGAGGAAGCCGAGGCCTTCCCACTTAGAACCCAGAAGACTGCCCCACAGACACCCTGATCAGGCCCCATACAGGTGTCTCAGAAAACCATGTTCAATGATCTTATACGGGCCGGGGTTGCATTTGCCAAAATCGATGGACAGCCCAACCACATTTTATTCCAGTTATGGAAACAATTAAGAAACAATCAGAGTTTCAGAGTAGTCCCAGAAAACTTGTGTTGTGGTTTTGTGGTTTTGATGCCGGTATTCCACATCAGAGCATCATGCAGCAGTGAAGGAGTTAATGCTGGGGGAGCAGCAGAGGGGAGGGGCGGAGCTCCGCACGGGATGCGGGCGGCGCTCGGTCTGGGCGCGTTGCTCTGGGCTGCCGTGGAGGTTCAGCACGTGTGCTTCCCCTGCAGGTCCTCCTTAGCGTAAGCTCATAGCTTTTGGTTTGAAATTTCTTTCTCTCTCTTTCAATTGTTCAATTTTATTAGATTTAGTAAAGTTACCGTTCCTTCTCAAATCGTGCCGTTGTTTTCTTGTAGACCCATCCCTTCCCGCCGTTTCCCCCTCCCCCTCCCGGAGCGCGGCTCTGCTCGGGCGGCCGCGCGGCCACTGACGCAGTTTCTTTTTTTTCTCTCCCCTCTCCCTTCTCGGTTTTCCCTTGGGTCACTGTCACGGATAACACCGTGACAACTGGGAGTCCAAATACTACAAAAAGCACCTACTACAACCTGGAATTTAGCTGATTTTATAGTACCAAATAGGAAGAGAAATCCTCCACAGCTGTCTTGGGCTACAATGCCTGAGCCACCTGTGGTAAAAGTTCTCAATCTGTCAAAATTCATGGAGTGACAAGGGACACTGGTTCTCTTAGGGCCTCCAGATGGAACCAGAGGCCCTGTGTTGAACTGTCAGTATTCTGGTCAGAAATAGATGTTCAAAGAGTAATGGCTTCATTAAACACCGGTGTGAAAACATCAATTATGTATGGAGATCCATCTAAATGTAAGGGTAATAAAGTGATGATTGGTGGATTTAGGGGACAGACCATTCCGGTCATTCCAACATGGTTGAAAGTGGGGGTTAAGCATCTCCTACCATGGGAGTATAAAGTGTCCATGCCCGAGAGTTATTCAGGGATTGGGACAATGGATATTTCATGAAGTCTGACTCTCTGGACGTCTGTGAGAGAGTTCCGGCTTTGGCAACTTGGTACTTTAGATTACGTTTGGTATTGGAATATGATTATTTGGTACTTTAGATTACGTTTTGCATGGCCCCTCAATATTGTCTGTATTGCTCAAATACTATTTGTTTGCTGAAACCACACCAGTTTACTAATGTAAGACAGTATAGACTCCCTGGGGGACAAGAAGAAATATCAAGGATAGTACAGGAACTAGAAAAAGTAGGCATTATAAAACGTGCACACAGCCCATACAACCATCCTGCCACTCATACAATCTGGTTTGAAGAGGGGGATGGTCAGAGTATCCAGTGAGCAGAGTTGTGATGACAGATCACCATGCTTTAGGAAGACATTGTTTTCAAAGTCTGGTCTTGGGAATTCTCTTGTTTTCAAAGTTCTTGCGAGCAACCTGGTCATGCTATTTAGGCTTGGGGATGGTAAAACTTTGCCCTTCAATACAAGGTTGTTGTGGTTTGATGCCGGTATTGCACATCAGAACTTCAAGCTGGGAGTTCAAGAGTTTATGCTGTGGCAGGGAGTGGCAGAGGGGTGGCGCTCCTGGCCAGACACCAGCCTCTCTCGCTCTCCGTGTTCCCTCTCGGCTTCCGTGAAGATAAAATATGTGTGCTTCTCCTGCATTTTTTCTAAGGTAAGATCTAAGAATAGGTTTGGAAACATTTGTTTCTCTCAATTCTTCGATTTTGTTAGATTTAGTAAAGTTAAAGTTCCTCCATATATTCTTTTTTTTAATTTTTTAATTTTTTGTTTGTTTGTTTGTTTGTAACCATTGTCTACGAATCCCTCGCCCACCCCCTCCCCCAACGCATCCCCCCTCCCTTTCTGAGCAGGTGGTTTCACAGTGCTAGCTGAATAGTGCCATGAGCCAGTCCCATACTGTTGCTGGACGCGTTTCATGTCTCATCATCAGGATTATCCCAGCTGCCAGAGAATGAACTGCCAGGTGGGCATCATCTTCCAAAGACTGAAGGCCTGCAACAGAGGAAAGCAGAGCAGAGATGAAGCCCACTGATCTGCAGAGGCCTGCCACCATCCCCTCTGGGCTATGCCAGCCCCACTCATTGCTTTTCCTGGCCTGGAGGCCAGCTGAGTTGGATACAAAATGTTTCTGCACTTCATCTATGACAACTTCTCACGTGTCCCCTGCCCCCAAGATCACTCCAATCCACCACAACAGACTGGTCCTCTAATTAGTCTCTTATGTGCTCATAGGAAGTGTTGAGCGGGCCAACAAAACCCCTGTCATGAGAGTATTGAAAGAACCGGTGTTGTCATTGGAGGTTAGTTAGCAACACTGACCTAGAGTCCTGAGAGGGGTGAAAGTCTCAGCAAAAAAGAGAGTGAGGAAAAACTCTTGAGACAATGCAAAGCTGGCTTGGTGTCCTGAGTACAAGTCACACAAGTTCCATCCTTTTCCTCTTTTAGGACAAGGAATAGAATGGAAAGTTGGAATGGGAGAGAAGAGTCAGAAGCTGAGGCTCACATGCGGAAAGTAAACTGACTGAGGTGAGAATGATTACCCATTTGAAGAATGTTCTTCATTAGATGAACCATTGATTTCTTGCTTTCTACCTATCAGGAGATTGGAAAAACCATGCCGGTTTATCAGTTTTCCACTGGAGCTTCAGGCTCAGCCGCTCTACAGTGGCTGTTGCTGAAAAGGAATTGCGGCCGATACCATACAGCCCATCTGTGACAGAACTTCTCTTCCTAGCAGGTCAATCAGAAGGGGTGCTATATAAGGTTGGAGAGAGCACGAAGAACCATCAGGCCCGATGCATTTCAGTGCTGCCGTGCTCTGTAGTGCTGTTAGCAAGCCCCCTACCCCAGTGAGGCTGCTATGGAATTAGTTAATGGCTGAACTTTAGGCCATTCCTGGGAACTTATAATGGTAACATCCACCCCTGTGCCAATCAGCAAAATACGCTTCCATTCCTTAGGTTGTACTTGTGGACAGGTAAACGGAATCGCAAAAGTATCAGAAGATGTCATAGCTTTTTTCTTCTTCATGTCTATTGCCCAGTAAATGTCCACAATTCCTGTTGATCCAAGGCCCTTCTCTCCCCTTTTTACATCAGTTGTATTGGCCCAACATCTCTTAAGGGCAACTTTGCAGCCTGCCAGTATATTTACTGATGTCCAAAACATTATTTGCATGAACCCGGTATAGCGTGCATCAATAACACCAGGGATGACCCATCGCGCTCACCGGCCTTCCTTCCCGCAGGCAGGTGCCAGGACTGACCCATTAGCACAGTACTTCGAGCGACCATCAGGAGCGTTATACCCCTTCTTATGACGGCGCACAAATGCCTCTGCCCTTCCCCGGTTTTTTATACCGCCAGATGAAGGCTTTGATTGGCACTGTGCTTTGAAATGACCCGGCTTCCCACAACTGAAACATCTTTTGTCTTTGCCGGGACGTAAAGCAGTGGCAAGAGCCTCTGCTGGGACAGTCATTGAGAACTCTGTAGATCCCACCCTATTGCAAGTCTCTATCCTATCAACCAGGGTACCTTGTCTTGGTAATGACAGTAAAATCCTACGACAGTCCGTATTTGCATTCTCTACATGAAACTGGTAACGGCACTTTCTGCATCCTCTTCTGCCACTTCCTCATTAAGTGCATCATGTAACCTATTGATAAATTGCAATTTACATGAGTGATCATAAACTTTTTGCCCTCTTGTAGAGAAGGTATGTGCTCTCTTACAGAGAGAGCACAGAAGGAGTTTGCTAATTGCTGCTTCTTCTGCAGGTGCACTCACCCCCATCCTGCCCCCACTTGCTCATCTCTCTGGATGACTCTTACATCGTGCGATGACTTTCCCTGTCTCTTTGGACAGTACCTCCCTGTCTCTGGTCCCGCTGGGACAGTACCTCCTCCAATTGGGGCTTCTCCTGCAGGGTCTTCCACAATAGAAATGCTGAGGGACTGACAGGTTCCTGTTCTTACCCCTGCCATCAGAATGGTTCCAAAGAATGTTTATCAATCAGGTGATAGGCGCTTTATATATAAAAATAAATATATAAATATATATATTAAAAAAATACAAACCTTTTTTGTTCACCAATGGGTCACCATTTGCGGGAGGAGGTCGACGGATACCACAAGAGTCATAATACGAAGACACTTAATTCCAAACATCAACAGTATGTGTAGACAAACAACTTCGGATTGGGCGATGTTGGCCACGTGGCTACTTCTAATTTGTTGCTTTGCTTTTCCTTGTTCATTCTCATTGGTCCTACTCCTCTTCACCTTTCCACAATTTGTGGTCCCATCTGCTGTATCGACAAATGTCTCCTGACCTTCATCCGACTCCATTGACACATCTTCCATTATAGTCCTACATCATCTTATAACTCTCCAGAGATGACCTCATGAGGAGCCTTCCAAGCCCTGGGTCTCTGTGATTCTCCTTATGCCTTCATTCACGTTTCGCCTTCTCTTTTCTTGTTTCTGATATGTTTTCTTATTAAAACTTAAATGGCAGGAAGAAAGATTAGGGGAATCATTCTTTTCCCGGTTTTGATATGTAAACTCAAAATGGAACCATCTTTAAGTCATAATTTCTGTCTCTCCAAGTAACTCTCCATGTTACCATGATGTTTTTTCTTCTCTTGAAATAAAAATCCATTTCTCTTATTCCACATGACACTCATGCCCAGGCACAAAGCACTACTGAGTAAGCAGGAGCTTTGCTTCTGGCACTTCAAAGTACTTCTGGTACTTCAAAGAAAGTTAGAAGAATGGTTAGTATATCGCCTTCTATCCATCAAAGGCCTAGCAAAATGAGCCAGTATGTTGCTCAGAGCATGGACAAGAAGCACAGAGCTGTAAGTCAGTGCCATGCAGATGCTGCCGGCTGTCTTTGCTGTCCCAGCACCTGAGTTGTCATGGCTGCCATGGAACAAACTGTCACATTGACGTCATCTTCCAAAGGCTGAAGGGCTGCAACAGAAGGAAGCAGAGCAGAGATGAAACCCACTAACCCACAGAGACCCGCAACCATCCCCCCTGGGCAATGGCAGCCCCACTCATTGCTTTTCCTGGCCCGGAGGCTCGTGTGAGACCAAGGGATCAGCTGGAAGCCGTTGCTCAAGTGTGCCCCACCTGCCTCAGGAGTGTCCTCCTGCCCGTGCAGCATTTCCTTGCAGCCTGACAAGGCACGGCTGCATACTGCCCAGGCTCTGCCCCATCCCTAGTCCCAGAACACATAGCGCTGCCCTCACTCACCACTGCGGATTTCATTCATCAGTTCCTCACTTTCAATCCTGGATTGCTCCACGGCCCGCCCTATGTAGAGAGCTCCCATCAGACCCCCATTCAGCAACACGCTCCCAGGAGCACTGGCTGCAGCCCAGCCAGTCCAGCTGCTTCCCCTGCTGTGCCCAGGAAGGTACAGTGCCTGAGCGGGGAACTGATCAAGGCGCCCATCAGGGCTACCAGCGCAGGCAGTTTATATCTGGGGGGTGCAGGGCTGCACCATGCTGGCAGGGCAGGGGCCAAAGAGGGGACTCAGGGGCTACACTCACAGATGAGTTTGACTGCCTCAAGTTTCACAGAGGCCTGAGAATCCTTCAGGTATGGCAGGCTCTGCCGCAGGTAACCTTCCACTCTCTTCCGGTTTTCGTACAGCTGGAGTAGAGCACAAAGGCATTAGGCTTGCAGACCCAACCCAGCTGCTGGTGTCATCCCTCCTGCCAGCATCCCCTTCCCACAACCAGAGAGGCTGTGGCTGTGGGGTTGTGCTTACCAAGCACTTCTCAATCCTCAGTGTGTTCTGTTCCTGGGCCAGGCGCTTGAGCTTCTTCCACCTCAGGAACTTTGCACAAGTGACCAGGGTTTCCCCAGCGGCCTACAGAGAACAGACGCTGGGAGTTGGCACCACAGACACGCATCCCAGGTGTCTGAATGCTTGCCGAAGTAGCCCACAATTCCCAGTCCACCCCTGAACTGAGCACAGCCTTGCCTGGTCAGGTCTGAAGTGCGTACCTGTGCAACACTCGGGATTTCATCACTCATCCGAAAGAGCAGAGGAAGCAGGCCCCCATGCACGTTCTTCTTCATGTTTCCCTTCTGCCACCACACCACAGCCTCCATCAGATCTTTGAAGAGGCGGATGGAACTCTCTCGCACTTCACTTGACACCTGAGGGAGAAGGACGGGAGGACCTCAGGCCACACTCTCGCTGCCCATGGTGAGCATGAGCAAAGGCGTGGCTGATGCGGAAGGAGATGCATCAGTCCCATTCTGCACAAGGACACTGTGCGCTGGTGCAAAGCAGTGCAACAGGTTTACATCACGAGGTTCCTTTGTCTCACAGTGCTCCCCCAGCCACCCTACAAAGGCCAAGCAGAGCTCCCCAGGCCCGAAGCCAAGGAGGAGACAGGCCTGGCCCTCAGCAGTGCCTCTGGGGCTCGAGCTGCCTGCTTAGACTCCACCTCCCTGCTACAACACCCGGAGACAACGCCTGGTGTTGGAAGTAAAGGGAGTGCTCGTGGGTTTGAGAGCAACCATTGGCAGAAAGTGTTTTGTGCATTGCAGTATGGGCCACCACACAGAGGCTTTGCATCACTGACAGCAACAAAGCTGACAGGGACAAGGCTGGCTGAGCTGCATGGCTCTGAAGACATCCCACAAAAGCCCAAAGGAGCCAAGAGAACGGATAAGGCCGTCCTGCTGAGCACGCATCCACAGAGCTTGGATTCCCACACCAGACTTACGTGATTGAATAGAGGCAGGATCTTCTCAGCCAGCATCGGAGCAATGGAACTGGCCTCTCTCTTCACCAGATGGTTCATCATGTTTCTGAAGACATTCATCACCTCCACTGTGACATGTGTATTGCCAGTACTCATGGCCTTCATGATATTTGGCAGCAGGGCCCATATTTCTCTTGCCTGTCCAAAACACACAATTTCCTTATCATCAAAAGGGTACTGGCCTCCCTGGTTTAAAAGCTCAGGTTTCAGAGCACCTGCCACACGCCTTGCTTCCTGGCAGAAGCCACCGGAATGGCAGTAGCAGAATCCAAGCAGGTGATGGTCATGGGTGCACAGAGAGTGATGGGAAAGATAGGAGAATGATGGCAGGAGATCAAGGACTCTTTGTCCCCTGTACAGTTACCCCAGGTAACCCATCAGGAAAGCTCCAGGAAATCTCCCCAGGCCCCACCACCCCAACTCCTGAGTCTCAGGCAAGGCCACGGCACAACGATGCCCACCACCCCAGCACCACGCTGCCAACAGGGCTTCATTTGACTAGGTCCTGCTCACCGTCTCACGTCTCTCTGATAGCAGGAGAAGGCCTCTGAGCCCCAGCCACAGTATTGGCAGGCTTTCCATCTTCAGAATATTCTGGAGGAGTGCAGGCTTACATAAATCTCTGAGGGTCTTCTCAGTGGGAGGCATCACCTGAAACAAAGGCAGTGGTGAGAGCCGGACAGAGGCAGCAGGACTCCGTGCAGCCTGCATCTCCTGGCTCCTCTGGCAGCTCACTGGCAGGGCGCTGGGAGAACACAGCCTGGCCTGGGGCAGCAGTGTCCATGGAAAGCGTGACGGTCCCCCTGTGCTCCAGGCCTAGCACTACACAGGCCTGCTTCTCCTGCCCTCTGACCAGTCACAGCTTTGCGGAGCATTTGGCCGGCAGAATCTACCACAGAAACGGCACCAGACTTGGGTGGCCAGGAGCACTTCCCCTCCCCGGCCCTTCAGCCTGCTCAGCCTGTGCAGATGCCATGGCTTCATCCCTGACCCTGCCATAGTCCTGACTGCCTCTGCCCAACCCTAGGTTTCCAGTCTGGGTGGGGTGGGCAAGGCAGGAGAATCTGGGTGCTGGGGCAGGAGAGCCCTGAAACAGAGCACAGTGCCTTGTCTGGTAACTCACAATTAGATGAAGAAGGCCCAGCTCCGCTGCGGTGATGTCAAAGATCTCCCAGAGCAGTGGGTCCTGGAGAACATTGTGTATTTCTTCCAAGATCCTCGCAGGAGTCTCAGGCAGGTGAAGCATCGACTTCCACATGTCCAGGGTAGTGCTGCAAAGCAAGAGCAATGCTATGTCAGCAGGGCTGCCTCAGCCACAGCACCATGGCTCCAGCATAACCCAGGCTGTGCTGCAGCCCTGGCCCTGCCACCCCACTGGCTCGCAGAGGCCTGGGGACCCGGCTGCTTGGGTGAGCAGGAGGGGCTGAGATGGCCTTCCCCGAGGGGCAGGGCAGGAGCCGGGTAGGAGGCTCTAAGCTGCCGTGGTCGGCGTTGGCTGCTGCAGCCCTGACTGGCCCACCAGCACTGAAAAGCACAGTGGGATGGAAGGCCTGCTCCTCAATGCTGTCCTGCAGCTTTCTTTGTCTCTGGCAGCCAGAGCATCCTTCAAGTCCTATTCTTCCCATGCAATCAATGTGTGGGACTGTCAGGGCTGGTACCTGTTATTCTGTGGAAGTCTCGTCAACACGCTCATCATCACGTTCGTAGGAAAGTGGTTGCTGAGCGCATCAAGCACCGAGAAAAGGATCTCCTGAAGCGATGTGCTGATGCTTCCCAGGTTGCTGTGGATGAACTCCACAATCGTTGGTACCTGGTTGGAAGAGACAGGGAGATCGCTGCTGCTGCTGGACTGCAGACATTTGCCCCATTGCCACTGATACTGCTGTCCATCCCACTGCTCTTTCCTGGCATAAAATGATTTTGGATGCTCACGAGCTGTGGAGGGCAGGGCAGGGCAGGGCTGGGCAGGACAGAGCGTAGGTTCATAGGTTCATAAGGTTGGAAAGGACCTACAAGATCATCTAGTCCAACCTTCCTCCTATCACTATCCCTACCCAACTACTAAATCAAATCCTTTAGCACCTCCTCTAAACACTTCTTGAACTGCATTAGGGATGGTGCCCCAACCACCTCCCTAGGCAGGCCAATCCAGTGCCTGACCACTCTTTCAGAAAAAAAATGGGCAGGGCAGGGCTGGGCAGGAATGAGCAGAGACAGTGCACTGCAGTACAGCCCCATACTGCTTACATCCATCAGCCAGATGCCAGGCTTTGTCAGAATCACATCCAGTATAATCTTGGCTCTGTTCTTCTCCTTAATCCTACTGTCTTTAATGGTGGTCTCAAGAGTCATGAGGACGAAATCAGTCCTCTGAGAAGGGAGAAGTCTTTCTGCAAGTAACTGTAGGAAGGAAAGAAGGAAGGGAGTAAAAACATGTCAAACTGAGAGAGAGTGAACATGGACTAGGGTGGAACGTTGGCCAAGGTGCAAGACTGGAGGAAAAGGAAAGGTGAAGACCCTCCTTTTAAGGAAGAAGCATGCTGAGGGCTCCCAACAGTAGCCAAGCTCATCTCGCAGTACCCCTGAGCTGTAGGCTGCTCTGGGATGCAGGGAGGGGGGAGACAGGCTGGCTGGAAAGGTCCTGGCTCCTTACCTTCCCCCAGTGACTGCTGGCCAGGAAACCACAAACCTTCCACATCCGCACCATTGCCCTGTCACGCACAACTTTGGTCTCCGAGCTGGTGAAAGGCAGCAGCACCTGTGAGGAGAAGAGCTTCTGGTTTGCCTGGGAGCTGCTGATGGCCACTCCAGCTGCTCCCAGTTCCATTCCCATGAAGAAGGCACAAATTATATCAAAGAGAGGTGTGGGGACAGAGCTCTGCAACAGACAGACCTCCAAGATGCCGTGCAGCTCCTTATTGACGCTGGGGGTGGGATAGTTCGCCACCAATATCTGCAGCATCTCATCCATAGCATGCAGGGTCTGCAAGGAGGATAGTAGGATATGGAAGTCTCTCAGAGGTCCCTCTCACCTCCAAAAGACTGCTGTGAACTCCTCTCACTATTGAGCAAAAACACCTGCAGATCTATGCACAGTCTGGGACAGGACCCAGGGCTGCAGAGCTGCAGTGTGCAGAGCCCGCTGCAAGCAGGGTGGGTTGCCTGGCCCACAGCAAACGTGAGAGAGAAGGGGTGAAGGGAAGCAAGATCCTGCCCCACAAGGATTGTCAGTAATCTCTGGACACAAGTAATCCAAGGGGGCAACCCAGAGACACCAGGTCTGCAGTTCACCCACTACGTACAGGGTTGTAGAGGCAAGTGTTCAAGTCCTCTTCTGGAGGAAGGTAGAAGATGACTTTGAAGCACATGTGTAGGAGATGTGATATTTCATCCTCTGTAATGGCCTTCATTTTGCTGCAAATAGAGAGACCTCGATGCTAGGAGCGGTGCCTCGATGCTGAGGCAGGGGTAGAAGAAGTCCTCCCCTGGGCAGGACTCCCTGGGAGAGATGGGTAGCCCTGCCAGGAGGTGCCTTCTCCTCCACGGGGCTGGAGTACGGGAGAGCTGAGGCCATCCCTGCCCAGATGGGGGATACCTCACTGATAGGGTCAGGGCCACCGGGATCATGGCCTGGGGATGTGCTGGCTACACCAGGGGCTGGGCAGGTACCTCAAGTCAGCAATGGCATTCATGCTCTGGTATGGCAGTGTTGTGCTCAGCGACCTTGTGGGCTCCTCGAGCAGTAGAACCTGCAAAGCACAACTGGGATGGCACCTGGCAGCCACCACGCCCAGCACCAGCAAGCCTAGCACTGCCTGGCAGGGCCTGAGAAGCTCCAGTGCCCCTTAACCAGCACTGGCACACACATGCTGTTGTACACCCCCACTGCTGGGTGTACTACACCCCACTCAGCTACACCTGGAATCCCGCCTGAGGAATCTTGGTGCCTGTGCATGATTTCCCTGCCTCCCCCTGCCCCAGCCCTGTCCTCACAGGGTAGAGTTACACAGGGGCCATGTCCGCTCACCCTGATATTCTCTGCTATACTGTTTGTGGAGCAGAAGACATCCAGGCCCTGTGTCAAGCCCGTTCTGGCAGCAGTGCTGCAGAGTGTGCGGATGCTGTTCAGGAACTGCACCTTTTGTTCCAGATCCTGGTGGGCACACAGAGATGGAGTGTGAGTGGGGAGAGCTATGGCCGTAGGGACCAACCATCATGGGGTGCAAAGCAGTGCGGGATGCCTGGAGGGCAGCAGCTGTGCACAGCCAGCAGCCCTCCTGCAGCCTGGCAGCAGAGCCGGAGGGACAATCCGGAGATGCAGGCACAGCAGAGCTGGAGGCTCGTGCAGTTACCTTTTTCATGTGTACATCAGAAACGTAGGCCTTGATGAAAACTACAGCCTCCTTTTCCTCTTCATACACAGGCAGACAGTCAGCATCTAAGCAGGGAGGAGAGTGAGCAGCGCTGCAGAGGGGCCGAAGGCAGGCGCGAGCAGAGGAAGGAGCTCTGCCCTGTCCAGCCGTGTGCCCGCTCCCCTGGCACAGTGTGCCCGTGGCTGTGAGGATAAGGGGCCCTGGTGTCGAGCAGGGGGCACTCGCTGGCCCAGCCCTGCCCGCAGTGCTGGGTGGGGACCCTCACTCACCATTACTCAGCACCTGCACCTCAGTCTCCTCACAGGGCTCCGGTGGAGGTGTTCTCCTGTCAGAATCGCTTTTCTTCTCCCAGGCCACACTGGGGTTGCTTGGGGGTTTCTTCTCCATCCTGCTGGATGAGCACTGATAGTGTGAGGGGGCAGCTGTTGAGCTGTCGGGGCTAGACGTGCGCTGTGCTTGCGGGCTCCTTGCCAGATGCGCACACTCCTGCCTTGTCCCCTTGCTGTCCTGATGGACACTGAGTGGTCTCTGGTCGGCACCAGCTATCCATGGGTGTCTTGGGATGAGTCACAAAGGGCCCCGCTATGACACGCTACTCCACCCGGGCGGGGCTTGTTCTGAGTCCTGCTTAATATTGCTCAGAACAAACTTGTCCAGCGATAGGGATTTGTGCACCTGCTTACACACAGAGCTGTGCAAGAGCAGTCAGACTGCCCAGGCCTTCGTGCTTCTGCTGTGAGGCCAGAGACAGCCAAAGCAGGACAGTGGAAGTATCACAGAATCACAGAATAACAGAATTATACAATCATAGGGGTTGGAAGGGACCTCTAGAGATCATCGAGTCCAAACTCCCTGCCAAAGCAGGTTCCCTGCACTAGGTCACACAGGTAGGCATCCAGGTGGGTCTTGAATATCTCCAGAGAAGGAGATTCCACAACTCCTCTGGGCAGCCTGTGCCAGTGCTCCGTCACTCTCACCATAAAGAATATCATGCACACATTCATGTGGAACTTCCTGTGCTGCAGTTTCTGGCCATTTCCCCTTGTCCTGTCTCCACACACTTCTGAAAAGAGTCTGGCCTTACCACTTTGTCCCCCACACCTCAGATATTTATAAACCTGTATCAGGTCCCCTCTCAGTTTTCTTTTCTCAAGGCTAAAGAGACCCGGTTCACTTAGCCTTTCTTCATAGGGGAGATACTCCAGTCCCTTCACCATCTTTGTGGCCCCACGCTGGACTCTTTCCAAGAGATCCCTGTCTTTTTTATAGGGGGGAGCCCAGAACTGGACACAGTACTCCAGGTGAGGCCTCAGCAGGGCAGAGTAGAGGGGGAGGATCACCTCCCTTGACCTGCTGGCCAGGCTCTTTTTAATGATCACCAAGATGACATTGATCTTCTTGGCCACAAGGTCACACTGCTGGCTCACGGTCGACGTGTCGTCCACCAGGACACCCAGGTCCCTCTCTACAGAGCTCCTCTACAGCAAGTCATCCCCCAGCCTGTACTGGTGCATGCAATTATTCCTCCCTAGGTGCAAGACTCTACACTTGCTTTTGTTAAATTTCATCCCGTTTCTGACTGCCCAGCTCTCCAGACTGTCCAGGTGTTGGTGAATGGCAGCACAGCCTTCAGGCGTGTCAGTCAATCCTCCCAACTTCGTATCATCAGCAAACTTGCTGAGAGTGGCCACTGTACCCTCATCAAGGTCATTGATGAAGATGTTGAACAAGAATGGACCCAGCACGGGCCCCCAGGGAACACTGCTGGTTACAGGCCTCCAACCGGACTCTGCACCGCCAACGACAATAGTCTGTGCTCTGCCAGTCAGCCAGATCTCAACCCACTTCACTGTGCACTCATCTATCCCACACTTGCTCAGCTTTGTTATAAGGATGTCATGGGGGACAGTATCAAATGCCTTGCTGAAATCAAAATAAACTACATCCACCGCCCTCCAGGCATCTACCCAGCCAGTGACAACATCATAGAAGGCCACCAGGTTGGTCGAGCATGACCTCCCCTTGGTGAACCCATGCTGGCTACTCCTGATAACCTCCTTTTCTTCCAATTGTCTGGAGATGGCATCCAGCACAAGCTCTTCCATCACCTTTCCTGGGACAGAGGTGAGGCTGACTGGCCTATAATTACCCGCATCTTCCTTCTTCAACTTTTCGAAGGCTGGAGTGACCCTTGCTCTCCTCCAGTCATCAGGCACATCCCCCATTCTCCAAGACCTCTCAAAGTTGATAGAGAGCAGTTCAGCAATCACCTCCACCAGCTTCCTCAGCACCCATGGATGCACCCCATCGGGTCCCATGGATTTAGGAACATTAGCATTGCCTAGGTGCTCACAGACCACCTCTTCCCTGACTAAAGGAAGGTCTCAAATTCCCCAGAACCTCTCACTAACCTCCAGAGTCTGGGATTCCTGTGGAAGAGCTTTTTAACTGAAGACAGAAGCAAAGAAGTTCAGTATTTCGGCCCTCAGCATACCCCATTACCAGAACATTCCCTTCACCTAGTAGGGAGCCCATCTTCTCCCTAGTCTTCCTTTTACTGTTAACATACCTCAAAAAGCCTTTTTTATTATCCTTTATCCCTTTTGCCAGATTCAATTCCCGGCGGTCTTTATCCTTCCTCGTTGCATCCCTGCATGACCTGACAACCTTTCTATATTCTTCCCAAGTGGTCAGACCCCTTTTCCACATTTCATGGACCTTCTTCTTCTCTTTGTTTGGCGCGTGATCTCCTTGCTCATCCACGGGGGTTTCCTGCCACCCTTTCCCCATTTCTTACTCAAAAAAATGCACTGATCCTGAGCTTGGAAGAAGAGCTGTTTAAATGCTGACCAGTTCTCACAGCCCCCCTTACCTTCTAACACCCTAGCCCACCACATAGCTCCAAGTAGGTCCCACAAGAGATCAAAGTTTGCTCTCCTAAAGTCCAGGATAGCAGTCCTACTTTTTGCTTTGCTCCTGCCTCTCAGGATCTTGAACTCCACCATCTTGTGATCACTGCAACCCAAGTTGTCCCCAGCCATTACTTCCTTAACAAGTCCTTCCTTGTTAGTGAGAATAAGGTCCAGTAACACCCCTCCCTGCATCGGTTCCTCCACCACCTGCAGCAGAGAGTTGTCTTCAACACATTGCATGCTCTGTCTGGACCATGCGTGCTTGGCCATGTTGCTCATCCAGCAAATATCTGGATAACTGAAGTCCCGCATAAGCACCAGTGCCTGGGAACGTGACACTACTTCTAATTGCTTATGAAAGGTCTCGTCAACCTCCTCTTCCTGATCAGCAGGACTGTAGTACAAACCCACAGCAGCATCACCCTTACCAGTCTGCCCCTTGATGCTCCCCCACAAAGTCTCCACTGCTACGTCACTCTCCTCCAACTGGAGTTCAATACATTCTAACTGCTTTCTCACATGAAGAGCAACTCTACCACCTCTCCTTGCCAGCCGATCTTTCCTAAAAAGCACACAGCCCTCCATGGCAATATTGCAGTCGTGACAGCTGTCCCACCATGTCTCTGTGATCACAGTGAGATCATGGCCTTGCGACCGCACGCAGATCTCCAACTCTTCCTGTTTATTTCCCATGCTGCGCACATGGGTGTACAGACACTTCAGAGAAGCAGTATCCCCCTGCCTCTCTCCATGCCTATGAATTCCACCCTCTTCACCCATCAAGCTCTGTTTTGAGCCTTGAACTACCCCCTCGGCCCCAGCGGTCCTCATTTTGTCCCCTCCCCCTTTCATATCTAGTTTAAAGACCTGTCAATAAGTCCCGCCAGTTCCTTGGCTAGAATCCTCCTACCCCTCAGAAACAGGCAGCCTCCCCTGCTGCCATCATGCCAGGTGCCGAGTAAAAAAAGTTGACGTACAAGAACGTCTGGCATCCAAATATTGGTCACTGCTTAGCATGCTGCATGAGGCATTCAAAACACTAATTAACTCATTCACTAAATTTTAGATAATCCAAGTGATATGTTTTCACTTTTATTAGATTTTTCATGCTTTCTTAAGTCCTGCCTTAACTCTACTGAAAGATCAATAATGAGCCACTGGTGGTGCTGGTAACGTTTCTGAAAACTGCTCCTTCAACTTGCCTCTTCATCCCACCTTCATATGTAACTCAGTCATTACCATTAAATATTTACCAAATTGGACAAAATTCTAAATAATATCACAACTCTGGTGGGTAGGATTAGGTATACAGTGATATCTGCCCTGGATATATTTTTTTGTCCAATCTTCTCTGTGCCTTCAACACACTATGACCTTTGCTATTTTGTTTTTTGAGGAGCTGCAAACTCAGATTGTAAATGTAAACAGTTTAATAAGAAACAAATGATTAATTACATAACACTGAAAACTTGTCTTCAATGTAGTGCTCTTTCCAGGGCTTGCAGCATAAAACTGGAGAGTCTCACCTGTAACAACATCAGAAAAGCCTACAAAAGCAAGGAAGTAAATGAAAAAGTCTGTACCCAGCTGGTAAAAGTTGTTTAAAGACAAACTCGGGCAACCACTTGGACTACTAAGTGGCATTCTTTTTTTTTCAGAACCAGAAGTTAAATATTCAAGCCCCAGATTCTGAATAGTTGTTTCCGCCTAGAACGGGTGACAAAGCAGTGCAGCCTGAGGCATTAAGCTTCTCCTAGGGAAGCATTATAAACAACTGAGATTGGGTTGACTGGGCTTATAGCATACCACAATTGGCAACCACACTTTCACAACAGACCACAGAGTCAGGAAGAAATGTTGAGGTCTTTTTCTGACAAACAGAAGACGCCTCATGTGCACAGGGCTCCTATTTATATACAAGACTACATACAAAACAAGGGCTCCTATTTATATACAAGACTATACACAAAACTCCTATTTATATACAAGACTTGAGTCACTGTAAAGTTTCATGCAATCCAGGAGATGGTAGAGTTCAGCATCCTGAGAGGAGAGAGCTGGCCAAAAAGTAGGACTTAGGCTCAGCTCAGCAGAGGCGATCAGGTTAGGGAATATTTAAGCAAACTGAACAGACAAAAAATCATAGGGCATGGCAGAATGCAAACACAAGAGTATTTTGAGGCAACTCTCCATCATTTTTAATTGATTATGATGACCAGTGAGGTTACTGAGTACTGCAAGATAGCAAATACCACACCTATTACAAGGAAGGGCAAGCAGGAAAAGAAGCAAGAAACTGAACAGCTGAGCTTAGAGGATTGTCATCAGTGGCACAAAGTCCGTTTAGTACTTGCTAAGGCTATACCTGTCTACTCCATACAGTTCTGGGCTCCACAGCACAAGGGTTACGTGAAGCTCTCTCCAATAGAGACATCCCAGCTAAGGGCTACAAAAATGATTAAGTACCTGGAGCTCATCTCCTATGACAAGAGGTTAAGTGAACTGGGACTGCTCAGACTGGAGAAGAGAAGACTCAGTGATATCTGAACTGTCTATCTGACGGAAACCAGTAATGAAGACAGAACTAGACTCCCCTCAGTGGTGCCCAGAAGAGCACAAAATGAGACACATGAAATCCCTTTAAAAAATAAGGCACATTTCTACTGTGAGTTTTCAGATGCTGGAACAAATTAACCAGAGAAGCTGTGTAGTCTCTATTCTTGGAGATACTTAAAGCTTTTCTGGATATATTCCATAGCAGCATGCTGCAGGTGACCCTGCTTCTAGCAGGGATGTGGACTTGATATTCAGCAAATTACTCTGTGGTTCTGTAAATATAGAGTACTGTGTTCTGAATTTAAGTATTAAAACAAAATTTCTTGGAATTCTTCAGAATGTGTAAATAATCCTTTTGTTCTTGTAGATATAGTCTTTCTTAGCTGGAGTGACTTAGCACCTATTTACATCAAAGGGATAACTTCTGTTTATTTAAAAGGTAGTGTAAGCAGACCTTCCAGGATGTATAATAAAAACTTCTGAACTTTAGCAAGTCACTTAGTTTGCTTTAAAAGTATTCAAATTACCAATTGCTTTTTATCTTCAATAATTTCCAGCATTTGAAGTAACTTGAACAGTTATTGTTTGTACATATTTACGCATTGATTTTCTAGCTAATATTAATAATGTCAGAATATACTAGTTATCAGTGTAAAGCCTGACATTTGTGCAAAAGACACATTTATCTCTGTAAACCTGTTCATACTGTTGACTGCTTTACAGAGCTCTGCTGTGCACAGCTGAAAGCTGAAAATATGTCTTGGTCAGTTCTTTATTTGTATGCAATGAGTGAGACTTTACACTTGATGCCAAGATTTCCAGGTACAGATTTACATTATTCCAGAATCTTTTTTCTCTTAAGCAAAAAAGAGTGTTTGGTTCTGTCCTTGTGCTCTGAAAAAGGAAAGGGGAGCACTTCCTCTGTTCCCTGAAAATCACCGTTCTCACAGAGAACCCATTTAGAATCTTTCTTCCAAGTCTGTCCATGGAAGAAAGGAGAATGAGAATGAGAAGCGAGCAGCATGCCTTCCAGGAACATTTTTAAGAACAATTAAAATAGGATTTAGCTCCTCTGCGGAGCTCCTGGAGGAGCACTACTGTAGATACTTGAATTGCAGCGCGGGCTGCAATGAAGGGACGGGAACCCAGCTTGATGCAAGCTAATGTAATGTAATTAAGCAACAACTCAAAGCTTATATACACAGAAAGGCAGCGTGCGTTAAGATCTGATCAGGCGACGGTTACATTCTGTCACGGTGTTTTCCATGACAGTGACCCAAGGGAAAAACCGAGAAGGGAGAGAGGAGAGGAAAAGAAACTGCGTCAGTGGCCGCGCGGCCGCCCAAGCAGAGCCGCGCTCCGGGGGGGAGGGGGAAACAGCAGGAAGAGATGGGTCTACAAGAAGACAACGGCACGATCTGAGAAGGAACGGTAACTTTACTAAATATAATAAAATTGAACCACCACAGCCTCCATCAGATCTTTGAAGAGGTGGATGGAACTCTCTCGCACTTCACTTGACACCTGAGGGAGAAGGACGGGAGGACCTCAGGCCACACTCTCGCTGCCCATGGTGAGCATGAGCAAAGGCGTGGCTGATGCGGAAGGAGATGCATCAGTCCCATTCTGCACAAGGACACTGCGGTGGTGCAAAGCAGTGCAACAGGTTTACAGCACGGGGTGCCTGTGCCTCATAGTGCTCCCCCAGCCACCCCACCAAGACAAAGAAGCAGAGCTCCCCAGGCTCGAAGCCAAGGAGGAGAGGAGACAGGCCTGGCCCCCAGCAGTGCCTCTGGGGCACGAGCTGCCTGCTTAGCCTCCACCTCCCTGCTACAACACCCGGAGACAACGCCTGGTGTTGGAAGTAAAGGGAGTGCTCGTGGGTTTGAGAGCAACCGTTGGCAGAAGGTGCTTTGCGCAGGACTCAGTATGGGCCACAACACAGAGGCTTTGCATCACTGACAGCGACAAAGCTGACAGGGACAAGGCTGGCTGACCTGCATGGCTCTGAAGACATCCCACAGAAGCCCAAAGGAGACAGGAGAATGAAAAGGCCCTCCTGCTGAGCACGCACCCACAGAGCTTGGATTCCCACACCAGACTTACGTGATTGAATAGAGGCAGGATCTTCTCAGCCAGCATCGGAGCAATGGAACTGGCCTCTCTCTTCACCAGATGGTTCACCATGTTTCTGAAGATATTCATCACCTCCACTGTGACATGTGTATTGCCAGTACTCATGGTCTCCATGATATTTGGCAGCAGGGCCCGTATTTCTCTTGCCTGTCCAAAACACACAATTTCCTTATCATCAAAAGG
This sequence comes from Cyrtonyx montezumae, assembly GCF_038088225.1. Taxonomy (NCBI): domain Eukaryota; kingdom Metazoa; phylum Chordata; class Aves; order Galliformes; family Odontophoridae; genus Cyrtonyx; species Cyrtonyx montezumae. Next base: position 4,317,011 of record NW_027072039.1, read on the forward strand.
GTACTGGCCTCCCTGGTTTAAAAGCTCAGGTTTCAGAGCACCTGCCACACGCCTTGCTTCCTGGCGACTGTTTCAAGAAATTGGAGCCCCAGTAGGGCACCTTAAGTACCGAAAAAACAGGACTAAATGCCCCAACGAGGCAAATACGTAGATTTCAGTTGAGGACACTCAGGTCCCTGAGGTAACGGACCTGGATTCCTCAGAGGACAAGGTCTCTAAATCAGATCTCAAAGCTCCATCTATGATGGATCCCTTTGAGATCTGCCCAATTATAACTCAGAAAACAAAGAAAGTACAAGATAGACCGGCAGGGTTGCCTTCTGACCAACAGCCTCCTGCTGAAACATGTTTTCATTTAACAGCTCGCCCCTAGTACAGTGGTTCCATCAAAAGCCTAGGGAAAGAATACCATCGTGGTTATTATGACTATGGGATGCAGGAGCTGAAAGTGTATTAGTTAATGGGACAGAAAGTCCAAGATCGCTTCTATAACCCTACACCCAGCCCTGAGGCTAAGATTACATGCCACCATCCAATATAATAAAGAAAACGACTCTATTGTAGACTGGTTGATGGCGGCAGGCCGACTAACTTGGCCAATAAAACAGACTTACTACTTCTTATGGGTTTATGGTCCTCTATGGAGGACTTCCAAACGTACATTTGAGAACTGGGTATGAGGGAGGCCATGTGTTCCGACACATTTGAAGGCCCAGACACAGAAAAATTCTCGGTAGGTGTGAGAGACCTGATATTGCAGCAAGCCCCTTCTCATCTTTATGGGACATTGGTGTCCATACTAAATCTGTTAGTAGCTTTAGAAGCCATTGTCCAACAAGCAACTCAACTGGTAGCAGACCTGGGGGAAACAGCGCGCATAAGGACTAGGCGCAATGTCCGCATGGTGGAGGAAGCCGAGGCCTTCCCACTTAGAACCCAGAAGACTGCCCCACGGACACCCTGATCAGGCCCCATACAGGCGTCTCAGAAAACCATGTTCAATGATCTTATACGGGCCAAGGTTGCATTTGCCAAAATCGATGGACAGCCCAACCATATTTTATTCCAGTTATGGAAACAACTAAGAAACAATCAAGAGTTTCCGAGTAGTCCCAGAAAATTGGGAGTCCAAATACTACAAGAAGCACCTACTACAACCTGGAATTTAGCTGATTTTATAGTACCAAAAAGGAAGAGAAATCCTCCACAGCTGTCTTGGGCTACAATGCCTGAGCCACCTGTGGTAAAAGTTCTCAATCTGTCAAAATTCATGGAGTGACAAGGGACACTGGTTCTCTTAGGGCCTCCAGATGGGACCAGAGGCCCTGTGTTGAACTGTCAGTATTCTGGTCAGAAATAGATGTTCAAAGAGTAATGGCTTCATTAAACACCGGTGTGGAAACATCGATTATGTATGGAGATCCATCTAGATTTAAGGGTAATAAAGTGATGATTAGTGAGTTTAGGGGACAGACCATTCCGGTCACTCCAACATGGTTGAAACTGGGGGTTGGGCATCTCCTACCATGGGAGTATAAAGTGTCCATGCCCGAGAGTTATTCAGGGATTGGGGCAATCGACATTTCATGAGGTCTGACTCTCTGGACGTCTGTGAGAGAGTTCCGGCTTTGGCAAAAATACTTTAGATTACGTTTTGCATGGCCCCTCAATACTGTCTGTATTGCACAAATACTATTTGATTGATGAAACCACACCAGCTTACTAATGTAAGACAGTATTGACTCCCGGGGAGACAAGATGAAATATCAAGGATGGTACAGGAACTAGAAAAAGTAGTCATTATAAAACGTGCACACAGCCCATACAACCATCCTGCCACTCATACAATCCGGTTTGAAGAGGGGGATGGTCAGAGTATCCAGTGAGCAGAGTTGTGAAGACAGATCACCATGCGTTAGGAAGACATTGTTTTCAAAGTCTGGTCTTGGGAATTCTCTTGTTTTCAAAGTTCTTGCGAGCAACCTGGTCATGCTGTTTAGGCTTGGGGATGATAAAACTTTGCCCTTCAATACAAGGTTGTTATGGTTTGATGCCAGTATTGCACATCAGAACACCAACTGGGAGTTCAAGAGTTAATGCTGTGGCAGGGAGTGGCAGAGGGGTGGTGCTCCTGAGCAGACACCAGCCTCTCTCGCTCTCAGTGTTCCCTCTCGGCTTCCGTGGAGATAAAATATGTGTGCTTCTCCTGCATTTTTTCTAAGGAAAGATCTAAGAATGGGTTTGGAAACATTTGTTTCTCTCAATTCTTTGATTTTGTTAGATTTAGTAAATTTACGGTTCCTCTACATATCCTTTTTTAAATTTTTATTTATTTATTTATTTTTTAAACCATTGTCTACGAATCCTTCGCCCACCCCCTCTCCCAACTCCCCCTTCCAGAGCAGGTGGTTTCACAGTGCTAGCTGAATAGTGCCATGAGCCAGTCCCATACTGTTGCTGGACGCGTTTCATGTCTCATCATCAGGATTATCCCAGCTGCCAGAGAACGAACTGCCAGGTGGGCATCATCTTCCAAAGGCTGAAGGCCTGCAACAGAGGGAAGCAGAGCAGAGATGAAGCCCACTGATCTGGGGGTGCAGCATTTCCTTGCAGCCTGACAAGGCACGGCTGCATACTGCCCAGGCTCTGCCCCATCCCTAGTCCCAGAACACATAGCGCTGCCCTCACTCACCACTGCGGATTTCATTCATCAGTTCCTCACTTTCAATCCTGGAGTGCTCCACAGCCCGCCCTAGGTAGAGAGTTCCCATCAGACCCCCATTCAACAACACACTCCCAGGAGCACTGGCTGCAGCCCAGCCAGCCCAGCTGCTTCCCCTGCTGTGCCCAGGAAGGTACAGTGCATGAGCGGGGAACTGATCAAGGCGCCCATCAGGGCTACCAGCACATTCAGGCTGTATCTAGGGGGTGCAGGGCTAAGGGCAAGACCCAAAGAGGGAACTCAGGGGCTGCACTCACAAATGAGTTTAGCTGCCTCAATTTTCACAGAGGCCTGAGAATCCTTCAGGTATGGCAGGCTCTGCCGCAGGTAACCTTCCACTCTCTTCCGGTTTTCAAACAGCTGGAAAAGAGCACAAAGGCATGGGGCTTGCAGACACAACCCAGCTTCTGGTGTCACCCCTCCTGTCTGTATCCCCTTCCCACAAGCAGGGGGGCTGTGGCTGTGGGGTTGTCCTTACCAAGCACTTCCCAATCCACACTGTGTTCTGTTCCTGGGCCAGGCGCTTGAGCTTCTTCCACCTCAGGAACTTTGCACAAGTGACCAGGGTTTCCCCAGCAGCCTACAGAGATCAGACGCTGGGAGTTGGCACCACAGACACACATCCTAGGAGTCTGAATGCTTGCTAGCCTGGCCCTCAATTCCCAGTAAAGCCCTGAACTGAGCACAGCCTTGCCTGGTCAGGTCTGAAATGTGTACCTGTGCAACACACGGGCTCTCATCACTCATCCGAAAGAGCAGAGGAAGCAGGCCCCCATGCACGTTCTTCTTCATGTTTCCCTTCTGCCACCACACCACAGCCTCCATCAGATCTTTGAAGAGGCGGATGGAACTCTCTCGCACTTCACTTGACACCTGAGGGAGAAGGACGGGAGGACCTCAGCGCCACACTCTCGCTGCCCATGGTGAGCATGAGCAAAGGCGTGGCTGATGCGGAAGGAGATGCATCAGTCCCATTCTGCACAAGGACACTGTGCGCTGGTGCAAAGCAGTGCAACAGGTTTACATCACGAGGTTCCTTTGTCTCACAGTGCTCCCCCAGCCACCCTACAAAGGCCAAGCAGAGCTCCCCAGGCCCGAAGCCAAGGAGGAGACAGGCCTGGCCCTCAGCAGTGCCTCTGGGGCTCGAGCTGCCTGCTTAGACTCCACCTCCCTGCTACAACACCCGGAGACAACGCCTGGTGTTGGAAGTAAAGGGAGTGCTCGTGGGTTTGAGAGCAACCATTGGCAGAAAGTGTTTTGTGCATTGCAGTATGGGCCACCACACAGAGGCTTTGCATCACTGACAGCGACAAAGCTGACAGGGACAAGGCTGGCTGAGCTGCATGGCTCTGAAGACATCCCACAAAAGCCCAAAGGAGCCAAGAGAACGGATAAGGCCGTCCTGCTGAGCACGCATCCACAGAGCTTGGATTCCCACACCAGACTTACGTGATTGAATAGAGGCAGGATCTTCTCAGCCAGCATCGGAGCAATGGAACTGGCCTCTCTCTTCACCAGATGGTTCACCATGTTTCTGAAGACATTCATCACCTCCACTGTGACATGTGTATTGCCAGTACTCATGGCCTTCATGATATTTGGCAGCAGGGCCCATATTTCTCTTGCCTGTCCAAAACACACAATTTCCTTATCATCAAAAGGGTACTGGCCTCCCTGGTTTAAAAGCTCAGGTTTCAGAGCACCTGCCACACGCCTTGCTTCCTGGCAGCAGCCACCGGAATGGCAGTAGCAGAATCAAAGCAGGTGATGGTCATGGGTGCACAGAGAGTGATGGGAAAGATAGGAGAATGATGGCAGGAGATCAAGGACTCTTTGTCCCCTGTACAGTTACCCCAGGTAACCCATCAGGAAAGCTCCAGGAAATCTCCCCAGGCCCCACCACCCCAACTCCTGAGTCTCAGGCAAGGCCACGGCACAACGATGCCCACCACCCCAGCACCACGCTGCCAACAGGGCTTCATTTGACTAGGTCCTGCTCACCGTCTCACGTCTCTCTGATAGCAGGAGAAGGCCTCTGAGCCCCAGCCACAGTATTGGCAGGCTTTCCATCTTCAGAATATTCTGGAGGAGTGCAGGCTTACATAAATCTCTGAGGGTCTTCTCGGTGGGAGGCATCACCTGAAACAAAGGCAGCGGTGAGAGCCGGACAGAGGCAGCAGGACTCCGTGCAGCCTGCATCTCCTGGCTCCTCTGGCAGCTCACTGGCAGGGCGCTGGGAGAACACAGCCTGGCCTGGGGCAGCAGTGTCCATGGAAATCGTGACGGTCCCCCTGTGCTCCAGGCCTAGCACTACACAGGCCTGCTTCTCCTGCCCTCTGACCAGTCACAGCTTTGCGGAGCATTTGGCCGGCAGAATCTACCACAGAAACGGCACCAGACTTGGGTGGCCAGGAGCACTTCCCCTCCCCGGCCCTTCAGCCTGCTCAGCCTGTGCAGATGCCATGGCTTCATCCCTGACCCTGCCATAGTCCTGACTGCCTCTGCCCAACCCTAGGTTTCCAGTCTGGGTGGGGTGGGCAAGGCAGGAGAATCTGGGTGCTGGGGCAGGAGAGCCCTGAAACAGAGCACAGTGCCTTGTCTGGTAACTCACAATTAGATGAAGAAGGCCCAGCTCCGCTGCGGTGATGTCAAAGATCTCCCAGAGCAGTGGGTCCTGGAGAACATTGTGTATTTCTTCCAAGATCCTCGCAGGAGTCTCAGGCAGGTGAAGCATCGACTTCCACATGTCCAGGGTAGTGCTGCAAAGCAAGAGCAATGCTATGTCAGCAGGGCTGCCTCAGCCACAGCACCATGGCTCCAGCATAACCCAGGCTGTGCTGCAGCCCTGGCCCTGCCACCCCACTGGCTCGCAGAGGCCTGGGGACCCGGCTGCTTGGGTGAGCAGGAGGGGCTGAGATGGCCTTCCCCGAGGGGCAGGGCAGGAGCCGGGTAGGAGGCTCTGGGCTGCCGTGGTCGGCGTTGGCTGCTGCAGCCCTGACTGGCCCACCAGCACTGAAAAGCACAGTGGGATGGAAGGCCTGCTCCTCAATGCTGTCCTGCAGCTTTCTTTGTCTCTGGCAGCCAGAGCATCCTTCAAGTCCTATTCTTCCCATGCAATCAATGTGTGGGACTGTCAGGGCTGGTACCTGTTATTCTGTGGAAGTCTCGTCAACACGCTCATCATCACGTTCGTAGGAAAGTGGTTGCTGAGCGCATCAAGCACCGAGAAAAGGATCTCCTGAAGCGATGTGCTGATGCTTCCCAGGTTGCTGTGGATGAACTCCACAATCGTTGGTACCTGGTTGGAAGAGACAGGGAGATCGCTGCTGCTGCTGGACTGCAGACATTTGCCCCATTGCCACTGATACTGCTGTCCATCCCACTGCTCTTTCCTGGCATAAAATGATTTTGGATGCTCACGAGCTGTGGAGGGCAGGGCAGGGCAGGGCTGGGCAGGACAGAGCGTAGGTTCATAGGTTCATAAGGTTGGAAAGGACCTACAAGATCATCTAGTCCAACCTTCCTCCTATCACTATCCCTACCCAACTACTAAATCAAATCCTTTAGCACCTCCTCTAAACACTTCTTGAACTGCATTAGGGATGGTGCCCCAACCACCTCCCTAGGCAGGCCAATCCAGTGCCTGACCACTCTTTCAGAAAAAAAATGGGCAGGGCAGGGCTGGGCAGGAATGAGCAGAGACAGTGCACTGCAGTACAGCCCCATACTGCTTACATCCATCAGCCAGATGCCAGGCTTTGTCAGAATCACATCCAGTATAATCTTGGCTCTGTTCTTCTCCTTAATCCTACTGTCTTTAATGGTGGTCTCAAGAGTCATGAGGACGAAATCAGTCCTCTGAGAAGGGAGAAGTCTTTCTGCAAGTAACTGTAGGAAGGAAAGAAGGAAGGGAGTAAAAACATGTCAAACTGAGAGAGAGTGAACATGGACTAGGGTGGAACGTTGGCCAAGGTGCAAGACTGGAGGAAAAGGAAAGGTGAAGACCCTCCTTTTAAGGAAGAAGCATGCTGAGGGCTCCCAACAGTAGCCAAGCTCATCTCGCAGTACCCCTGAGCTGTAGGCTGCTCTGGGATGCAGGGAGGGGGGAGACAGGCTGGCTGGAAAGGTCCTGGCTCCTTACCTTCCCCCAGTGACTGCTGGCCAGGAAACCACAAACCTTCCACATCCGCACCATTGCCCTGTCACGCACAACTTTGGTCTCCGAGCTGGTGAAAGGCAGCAGCACCTGTGAGGAGAAGAGCTTCTGGTTTGCCTGGGAGCTGCTGATGGCCACTCCAGCTGCTCCCAGTTCCATTCCCATGAAGAAGGCACAAATTATATCAAAGAGAGGTGTGGGGACAGAGCTCTGCAACAGACAGACCTCCAAGATGCCGTGCAGCTCCTTATTGACGCTGGGGGTGGGATAGTTCGCCACCAATATCTGCAGCATCTCATCCATAGCATGCAGGGTCTGCAAGGAGGATAGTAGGATATGGAAGTCTCTCAGAGGTCCCTCTCACCTCCAAAAGACTGCTGTGAACTCCTCTCACTATTGAGCAAAAACACCTGCAGATCTATGCACAGTCTGGGACAGGACCCAGGGCTGCAGAGCTGCAGTGTGCAGAGCCCGCTGCAAGCAGGGTGGGTTGCCTGGCCCACAGCAAACGTGAGAGAGAAGGGGTGAAGGGAAGCAAGATCCTGCCCCACAAGGATTGTCAGTAATCTCTGGACACAAGTAATCCAAGGGGGCAACCCAGAGACACCAGGTCTGCAGTTCACCCACTACGTACAGGGTTGTAGAGGCAAGTGTTCAAGTCCTCTTCTGGAGGAAGGTAGAAGATGACTTTGAAGCACATGTGTAGGAGATGTGATATTTCATCCTCTGTAATGGCCTTCATTTTGCTGCAAATAGAGAGACCTCGATGCTAGGAGCGGTGCCTCGATGCTGAGGCAGGGGTAGAAGAAGTCCTCCCCTGGGCAGGACTCCCTGGGAGAGATGGGTAGCCCTGCCAGGAGGTGCCTTCTCCTCCACGGGGCTGGAGTACGGGAGAGCTGAGGCCATCCCTGCCCAGATGGGGGATACCTCACTGATAGGGTCAGGGCCACCGGGATCATGGCCTGGGGATGTGCTGGCTACACCAGGGGCTGGGCAGGTACCTCAAGTCAGCAATGGCATTCATGCTCTGGTATGGCAGTGTTGTGCTCAGCGACCTTGTGGGCTCCTCGAGCAGTAGAACCTGCAAAGCACAACTGGGATGGCACCTGGCAGCCACCACGCCCAGCACCAGCAAGCCTAGCAATGCCTGGCAGGGCCTGAGAAGCTCCAGTGCCCCTTAACCAGCACTGGCACACACATGCTGTTGTACACCCCCACTGCTGGGTGTACTACACCCCACTCAGCTACACCTGGAATCCCGCCTGAGGAATCTTGGTGCCTGTGCATGATTTCCCTGCCTCCCCCTGCCCCAGCCCTGTCCTCACAGGGTAGAGTTACACAGGGGCCATGTCCGCTCACCCTGATATTCTCTGCTATACTGTTTGTGGAGCAGAAGACATCCAGGCCCTGTGTCAAGCCCGTTCTGGCAGCAGTGCTGCAGAGTGTGCGGATGCTGTTCAGGAACTGCACCTTTTGTTCCAGATCCTGGTGGGCACACAGAGATGGAGTGTGAGTGGGGAGAGCTATGGCCGTAGGGACCAACCATCATGGGGTGCAAAGCAGTGCGGGATGCCTGGAGGGCAGCAGCTGTGCACAGCCAGCAGCCCTCCTGCAGCCTGGCAGCAGAGCCGGAGGGACAATCCGGAGATGCAGGCACAGCAGAGCTGGAGGCTCGTGCAGTTACCTTTTTCATGTGTACATCAGAAACGTAGGCCTTGATGAAAACTGCAGCCTCCTTTTCCCCTTCACACACAGGCACACAGTCAAAAGGGTACTGGCCTCCCTGGTTTAAAAGCTCAGGTTTCAGAGCACCTTCCACACGCCTTGCTTCCTGGCAGCAGCCACCGGAATGGCAGTAGCAGAATCAAAGCAGGTGATGGTCATGGGTGCACAGAGAGTGATGGGAAAGATAGGAGAATGATGGCAGGAGATCAAGGACTCTTTGTCCCCTGTACAGTTACCCCAGGTAACCCATCAGGAAAGCTCCAGGAAATCTCCCCAGGCCCCACCACCCCAACTCCTGAGTCTCAGGCAAGGCCACGGCACAACGATGCCCACCACCCCAGCACCACGCTGCCAACAGGGCTTCATTTGACTAGGTCCTGCTCACCGTCTCACGTCTCTCTGATAGCAGGAGAAGGCCTCTGAGCCCCAGCCACAGTATTGGCAGGCTTTCCATCTTCAGAATATTCTGGAGGAGTGCAGGCTTACATAAATCTCTGAGGGTCTTCTCGGTGGGAGGCATCACCTGAAACAAAGGCAGCGGTGAGAGCCGGACAGAGGCAGCAGGACTCCGTGCAGCCTGCATCTCCTGGCTCCTCTGGCAGCTCACTGGCAGGGCGCTGGGAGAACACAGCCTGGCCTGGGGCAGCAGTGTCCATGGAAATCGTGACGGTCCCCCTGTGCTCCAGGCCTAGCACTACACAGGCCTGCTTCTCCTGCCCTCTGACCAGTCACAGCTTTGCGGAGCATTTGGCCGGCAGAATCTACCACAGAAACGGCACCAGACTTGGGTGGCCAGGAGCACTTCCCCTCCCCGGCCCTTCAGCCTGCTCAGCCTGTGCAGATGCCATGGCTTCATCCCTGACCCTGCCATAGTCCTGACTGCCTCTGCCCAACCCTAGGTTTCCAGTCTGGGTGGGGTGGGCAAGGCAGGAGAATCTGGGTGCTGGGGCAGGAGAGCCCTGAAACAGAGCACAGTGCCTTGTCTGGTAACTCACAATTAGATGAAGAAGGCCCAGCTCCGCTGCGGTGATGTCAAAGATCTCCCAGAGCAGTGGGTCCTGGAGAACATTGTGTATTTCTTCCAAGATCCTCGCAGGAGTCTCAGGCAGGTGAAGCATCGACTTCCACATGTTCAGGGTAGTGCTGCAAAGCAAGAGCAATGCTATGTCAGCAGGGCTGCCTCAGCCACAGCACCATGGCTCCAGCATAACCCAGGCTGTGCTGCAGCCCTGGCCCTGCCACCCCACTGGCTCGCAGAGGCCTGGGGACCCGGCTGCTTGGGTGAGCAGGAGGGGCTGAGATGGCCTTCCCCGAGGGGCAGGGCAGGAGCCGGGTAGGAGGCTCTGGGCTGCCGTGGTCGGCGTTGGCTGCTGCAGCCCTGACTGGCCCACCAGCACTGAAAAGCACAGTGGGATGGAAGGCCTGCTCCTCAATGCTGTCCTGCAGCTTTCTTTGTCTCTGGCAGCCAGAGCATCCTTCAAGTCCTATTCTTCCCATGCAATCAATGTGTGGGACTGTCAGGGCTGGTACCTGTTATTCTGTGGAAGTCTCGTCAACACGCTCATCATCACGTTCGTAGGAAAGTGGTTGCTGAGCGCATCAAGCACCGAGAAAAGGATCTCCTGAAGCGATGTGCTGATGCTTCCCAGGTTGCTGTGGATGAACTCCACAATCGTTGGTACCTGGTTGGAAGAGACAGGGAGATCGCTGCTGCTGCTGGACTGCAGACATTTGCCCCATTGCCACTGATACTGCTGTCCATCCCACTGCTCTTTCCTGGCATAAAATGATTTTGGATGCTCACGAGCTGTGGAGGGCAGGGCAGGGCAGGGCTGGGCAGGACAGAGCGTAGGTTCATAGGTTCATAAGGTTGGAAAGGACCTACAAGATCATCTAGTCCAACCTTCCTCCTATCACTATCCCTACCCAACTACTAAATCAAATCCTTTAGCACCTCCTCTAAACACTTCTTGAACTGCATTAGGGATGGTGCCCCAACCACCTCCCTAGGCAGGCCAATCCAGTGCCTGACCACTCTTTCAGAAAAAAAATGGGCAGGGCAGGGCTGGGCAGGAATGAGCAGAGACAGTGCACTGCAGTACAGCCCCATACTGCTTACATCCATCAGCCAGATGCCAGGCTTTGTCAGAATCACATCCAGTATAATCTTGGCTCTGTTCTTCTCCTTAATCCTACTGTCTTTAATGGTGGTCTCAAGAGTCATGAGGACGAAATCAGTCCTCTGAGAAGGGAGAAGTCTTTCTGCAAGTAACTGTAGGAAGGAAAGAAGGAAGGGAGTAAAAACATGTCAAACTGAGAGAGAGTGAACATGGACTAGGGTGGAACGTTGGCCAAGGTGCAAGACTGGAGGAAAAGGAAAGGTGAAGACCCTCCTTTTAAGGAAGAAGCATGCTGAGGGCTCCCAACAGTAGCCAAGCTCATCTCGCAGTACCCCTGAGCTGTAGGCTGCTCTGGGATGCAGGGAGGGGGGAGACAGGCTGGCTGGAAAGGTCCTGGCTCCTTACCTTCCCCCAGTGACTGCTGGCCAGGAAACCACAAACCTTCCACATCCGCACCATTGCCCTGTCACGCACAACTTTGGTCTCCGAGCTGGTGAAAGGCAGCAGCACCTGTGAGGAGAAGAGCTTCTGGTTTGCCTGGGAGCTGCTGATGGCCACTCCAGCTGCTCCCAGTTCCATTCCCATGAAGAAGGCACAAATTATATCAAAGAGAGGTGTGGGGACAGAGCTCTGCAACAGACAGACCTCCAAGATGCCGTGCAGCTCCTTATTGACGCTGGGGGTGGGATAGTTCGCCACCAATATCTGCAGCATCTCATCCATAGCATGCAGGGTCTGCAAGGAGGATAGTAGGATATGGAAGTCTCTCAGAGGTCCCTCTCACCTCCAAAAGACTGCTGTGAACTCCTCTCACTATTGAGCAAAAACACCTGCAGATCTATGCACAGTCTGGGACAGGACCCAGGGCTGCAGAGCTGCAGTGTGCAGAGCCCGCTGCAAGCAGGGTGGGTTGCCTGGCCCACAGCAAACGTGAGAGAGAAGGGGTGAAGGGAAGCAAGATCCTGCCCCACAAGGATTGTCAGTAATCTCTGGACACAAGTAATCCAAGGGGGCAACCCAGAGACACCAGGTCTGCAGTTCACCCACTACGTACAGGGTTGTAGAGGCAAGTGTTCAAGTCCTCTTCTGGAGGAAGGTAGAAGATGACTTTGAAGCACATGTGTAGGAGATGTGATATTTCATCCTCTGTAATGGCCTTCATTTTGCTGCAAATAGAGAGACCTCGATGCTAGGAGCGGTGCCTCGATGCTGAGGCAGGGGTAGAAGAAGTCCTCCCCTGGGCAGGACTCCCTGGGAGAGATGGGTAGCCCTGCCAGGAGGTGCCTTCTCCTCCACGGGGCTGGAGTACGGGAGAGCTGAGGCCATCCCTGCCCAGATGGGGGATACCTCACTGATAGGGTCAGGGCCACCGGGATCATGGCCTGGGGATGTGCTGGCTACACCAGGGGCTGGGCAGGTACCTCAAGTCAGCAATGGCATTCATGCTCTGGTATGGCAGTGTTGTGCTCAGCGACCTTGTGGGCTCCTCGAGCAGTAGAACCTGCAAAGCACAACTGGGATGGCACCTGGCAGCCACCACGCCCAGCACCAGCAAGCCTAGCACTGCCTGGCAGGGCCTGAGAAGCTCCAGTGCCCCTTAACCAGCACTGGCACACACATGCTGTTGTACACCCCCACTGCTGGGTGTACTACACCCCACTCAGCTACACCTGGAATCCCGCCTGAGGAATCTTGGTGCCTGTGCATGATTTCCCTGCCTCCCCCTGCCCCAGCCCTGTCCTCACAGGGTAGAGTTACACAGGGGCCATGTCCGCTCACCCTGATATTCTCTGCTATACTGTTTGTGGAGCAGAAGACATCCAGGCCCTGTGTCAAGCCCGTTCTGGCAGCAGTGCTGCAGAGTGTGCGGATGCTGTTCAGGAACTGCACCTTTTGTTCCAGATCCTGGTGGGCACACAGAGATGGAGTGTGAGTGGGGAGAGCTATGGCCGTAGGGACCAACCATCATGGGGTGCAAAGCAGTGCGGGATGCCTGGAGGGCAGCAGCTGTGCACAGCCAGCAGCCCTCCTGCAGCCTGGCAGCAGAGCCGGAGGGACAATCCGGAGATGCAGGCACAGCAGAGCTGGAGGCTCGTGCAGTTACCTTTTTCATGTGTACATCAGAAACGTAGGCCTTGATGAAAACTGCAGCCTCCTTTTCCCCTTCACACACAGGCACACAGTCAAAAGGGTACTGGCCTCCCTGGTTTAAAAGCTCAGGTTTCAGAGCACCTTCCACACGCCTTGCTTCCTGGCAGCAGCCACCGGAATGGCAGTAGCAGAATCAAAGCAGGTGATGGTCATGGGTGCACAGAGAGTGATGGGAAAGATAGGAGAATGATGGCAGGAGATCAAGGACTCTTTGTCCCCTGTACAGTTACCCCAGGTAACCCATCAGGAAAGCTCCAGGAAATCTCCCCAGGCCCCACCACCCCAACTCCTGAGTCTCAGGCAAGGCCACGGCACAACGATGCCCACCACCCCAGCACCACGCTGCCAACAGGGCTTCATTTGACTAGGTCCTGCTCACCGTCTCACGTCTCTCTGATAGCAGGAGAAGGCCTCTGAGCCCCAGCCACAGTATTGGCAGGCTTTCCATCTTCAGAATATTCTGGAGGAGTGCAGGCTTACATAAATCTCTGAGGGTCTTCTCGGTGGGAGGCATCACCTGAAACAAAGGCAGCGGTGAGAGCCGGACAGAGGCAGCAGGACTCCGTGCAGCCTGCATCTCCTGGCTCCTCTGGCAGCTCACTGGCAGGGCGCTGGGAGAACACAGCCTGGCCTGGGGCAGCAGTGTCCATGGAAATCGTGACGGTCCCCCTGTGCTCCAGGCCTAGCACTACACAGGCCTGCTTCTCCTGCCCTCTGACCAGTCACAGCTTTGCGGAGCATTTGGCCGGCAGAATCTACCACAGAAACGGCACCAGACTTGGGTGGCCAGGAGCACTTCCCCTCCCCGGCCCTTCAGCCTGCTCAGCCTGTGCAGATGCCATGGCTTCATCCCTGACCCTGCCATAGTCCTGACTGCCTCTGCCCAACCCTAGGTTTCCAGTCTGGGTGGGGTGGGCAAGGCAGGAGAATCTGGGTGCTGGGGCAGGAGAGCCCTGAAACAGAGCACAGTGCCTTGTCTGGTAACTCACAATTAGATGAAGAAGGCCCAGCTCCGCTGCGGTGATGTCAAAGATCTCCCAGAGCAGTGGGTCCTGGAGAACATTGTGTATTTCTTCCAAGATCCTCGCAGGAGTCTCAGGCAGGTGAAGCATCGACTTCCACATGTTCAGGGTAGTGCTGCAAAGCAAGAGCAATGCTATGTCAGCAGGGCTGCCTCAGCCACAGCACCATGGCTCCAGCATAACCCAGGCTGTGCTGCAGCCCTGGCCCTGCCACCCCACTGGCTCGCAGAGGCCTGGGGACCCGGCTGCTTGGGTGAGCAGGAGGGGCTGAGATGGCCTTCCCCGAGGGGCAGGGCAGGAGCCGGGTAGGAGGCTCTGGGCTGCCGTGGTCGGCGTTGGCTGCTGCAGCCCTGACTGGCCCACCAGCACTGAAAAGCACAGTGGGATGGAAGGCCTGCTCCTCAATGCTGTCCTGCAGCTTTCTTTGTCTCTGGCAGCCAGAGCATCCTTCAAGTCCTATTCTTCCCATGCAATCAATGTGTGGGACTGTCAGGGCTGGTACCTGTTATTCTGTGGAAGTCTCGTCAACACGCTCATCATCACGTTCGTAGGAAAGTGGTTGCTGAGCACATCAAGCACCGAGAAAAGGATCTCCTGAAGCGATGTGCTGATGCTTCCCAGGTTGCTGTGGATGAACTCCACAATCGTTGGTACCTGGTTGGAAGAGACAGGGAGATCGCTGCTGCTGCTGGACTGCAGACATTTGCCCCATTGCCACTGATACTGCTGTCCATCCCACTGCTCTTTCCTGGCATAAAATGATTTTGGATGCTCACGAGCTGTGGAGGGCAGGGCAGGGCAGGGCTGGGCAGGACAGAGCGTAGGTTCATAGGTTCATAAGGTTGGAAAGGACCTACAAGATCATCTAGTCCAACCTTCCTCCTATCACTATCCCTACCCAACTACTAAATCAAATCCTTTAGCACCTCCTCTAAACACTTCTTGAACTGCATTAGGGATGGTGCCCCAACCACCTCCCTAGGCAGGCCAATCCAGTGCCTGACCACTCTTTCAGAAAAAAAATGGGCAGGGCAGGGCTGGGCAGGAATGAGCAGAGACAGTGCACTGCAGTACAGCCCCATACTGCTTACATCCATCAGCCAGATGCCAGGCTTTGTCAGAATCACATCCAGTATAATCTTGGCTCTGTTCTTCTCCTTAATCCTACTGTCTTTAATGGTGGTCTCAAGAGTCATGAGGACGAAATCAGTCCTCTGAGAAGGGAGAAGTCTTTCTGCAAGTAACTGTAGGAAGGAAAGAAGGAAGGGAGTAAAAACATGTCAAACTGAGAGAGAGTGAACATGGACTAGGGTGGAACGTTGGCCAAGGTGCAAGACTGGAGGAAAAGGAAAGGTGAAGACCCTCCTTTTAAGGAAGAAGCATGCTGAGGGCTCCCAACAGTAGCCAAGCTCATCTCGCAGTACCCCTGAGCTGTAGGCTGCTCTGGGATGCAGGGAGGGGGGAGACAGGCTGGCTGGAAAGGTCCTGGCTCCTTACCTTCCCCCAGTGACTGCTGGCCAGGAAACCACAAACCTTCCACATCCGCACCATTGCCCTGTCATGCACAACTTTGGTCTCCGAGCTGGTGAAAGGCAGCAGCACCTGTGAGGAGAAGAGCTTCTGGTTTGCCTGGGAGCTGCTGATGGCCACTCCAGCTGCTCCCAGTTCCATTCCCATGAAGAAGGCACAAATTATATCAAAGAGAGGTGTGGGGACAGAGCTCTGCAACAGACAGACCTCCAAGATGCCGTGCAGCTCCTTATTGACGCTGGGGGTGGGATAGTTCGCCACCAATATCTGCAGCATCTCATCCATAGCATGCAGGGTCTGCAAGGAGGATAGTAGGATATGGAAGTCTCTCAGAGGTCCCTCTCACCTCCAAAAGACTGCTGTGAACTCCTCTCACTATTGAGCAAAAACACCTGCAGATCTATGCACAGTCTGGGACAGGACCCAGGGCTGCAGAGCTGCAGTGTGCAGAGCCCGCTGCAAGCAGGGTGGGTTGCCTGGCCCACAGCAAACGTGAGAGAGAAGGGGTGAAGGGAAGCAAGATCCTGCCCCACAAGGATTGTCAGTAATCTCTGGACACAAGTAATCCAAGGGGGCAACCCAGAGACACCAGGTCTGCAGTTCACCCACTACGTACAGGGTTGTAGAGGCAAGTGTTCAAGTCCTCTTCTGGAGGAAGGTAGAAGATGACTTTGAAGCACATGTGTAGGAGATGTGATATTTCATCCTCTGTAATGGCCTTCATTTTGCTGCAAATAGAGAGACCTCGATGCTAGGAGCGGTGCCTCGATGCTGAGGCAGGGGTAGAAGAAGTCCTCCCCTGGGCAGGACTCCCTGGGAGAGATGGGTAGCCCTGCCAGGAGGTGCCTTCTCCTCCACGGGGCTGGAGTACGGGAGAGCTGAGGCCATCCCTGCCCAGATGGGGGATACCTCACTGATAGGGTCAGGGCCACCGGGATCATGGCCTGGGGATGTGCTGGCTACACCAGGGGCTGGGCAGGTACCTCAAGTCAGCAATGGCATTCATGCTCTGGTATGGCAGTGTTGTGCTCAGCGACCTTGTGGGCTCCTCGAGCAGTAGAACCTGCAAAGCACAACTGGGATGGCACCTGGCAGCCACCACGCCCAGCACCAGCAAGCCTAGCACTGCCTGGCAGGGCCTGAGAAGCTCCAGTGCCCCTTAACCAGCACTGGCACACACATGCTGTTGTACACCCCCACTGCTGGGTGTACTACACCCCACTCAGCTACACCTGGAATCCCGCCTGAGGAATCTTGGTGCCTGTGCATGATTTCCCTGCCTCCCCCTGCCCCAGCCCTGTCCTCACAGGGTAGAGTTACACAGGGGCCATGTCCGCTCACCCTGATATTCTCTGCTATACTGTTTGTGGAGCAGAAGACATCCAGGCCCTGTGTCAAGCCCGTTCTGGCAGCAGTGCTGCAGAGTGTGCGGATGCTGTTCAGGAACTGCACCTTTTGTTCCAGATCCTGGTGGGCACACAGAGATGGAGTGTGAGTGGGGAGAGCTATGGCCGTAGGGACCAACCATCATGGGGTGCAAAGCAGTGCGGGATGCCTGGAGGGCAGCAGCTGTGCACAGCCAGCAGCCCTCCTGCAGCCTGGCAGCAGAGCCGGAGGGACAATCCGGAGATGCAGGCACAGCAGAGCTGGAGGCTCGTGCAGTTACCTTTTTCATGTGTACATCAGAAACGTAGGCCTTGATGAAAACTGCAGCCTCCTTTTCCCCTTCACACACAGGCACACAGTCAAAAGGGTACTGGCCTCCCTGGTTTAAAAGCTCAGGTTTCAGAGCACCTTCCACACGCCTTGCTTCCTGGCAGCAGCCACCGGAATGGCAGTAGCAGAATCAAAGCAGGTGATGGTCATGGGTGCACAGAGAGTGATGGGAAAGATAGGAGAATGATGGCAGGAGATCAAGGACTCTTTGTCCCCTGTACAGTTACCCCAGGTAACCCATCAGGAAAGCTCCAGGAAATCTCCCCAGGCCCCACCACCCCAACTCCTGAGTCTCAGGCAAGGCCACGGCACAACGATGCCCACCACCCCAGCACCACGCTGCCAACAGGGCTTCATTTGACTAGGTCCTGCTCACCGTCTCACGTCTCTCTGATAGCAGGAGAAGGCCTCTGAGCCCCAGCCACAGTATTGGCAGGCTTTCCATCTTCAGAATATTCTGGAGGAGTGCAGGCTTACATAAATCTCTGAGGGTCTTCTCGGTGGGAGGCATCACCTGAAACAAAGGCAGCGGTGAGAGCCGGACAGAGGCAGCAGGACTCCGTGCAGCCTGCATCTCCTGGCTCCTCTGGCAGCTCACTGGCAGGGCGCTGGGAGAACACAGCCTGGCCTGGGGCAGCAGTGTCCATGGAAATCGTGACGGTCCCCCTGTGCTCCAGGCCTAGCACTACACAGGCCTGCTTCTCCTGCCCTCTGACCAGTCACAGCTTTGCGGAGCATTTGGCCGGCAGAATCTACCACAGAAACGGCACCAGACTTGGGTGGCCAGGAGCACTTCCCCTCCCCGGCCCTTCAGCCTGCTCAGCCTGTGCAGATGCCATGGCTTCATCCCTGACCCTGCCATAGTCCTGACTGCCTCTGCCCAACCCTAGGTTTCCAGTCTGGGTGGGGTGGGCAAGGCAGGAGAATCTGGGTGCTGGGGCAGGAGAGCCCTGAAACAGAGCACAGTGCCTTGTCTGGTAACTCACAATTAGATGAAGAAGGCCCAGCTCCGCTGCGGTGATGTCAAAGATCTCCCAGAGCAGTGGGTCCTGGAGAACATTGTGTATTTCTTCCAAGATCCTCGCAGGAGTCTCAGGCAGGTGAAGCATCGACTTCCACATGTTCAGGGTAGTGCTGCAAAGCAAGAGCAATGCTATGTCAGCAGGGCTGCCTCAGCCACAGCACCATGGCTCCAGCATAACCCAGGCTGTGCTGCAGCCCTGGCCCTGCCACCCCACTGGCTCGCAGAGGCCTGGGGACCCGGCTGCTTGGGTGAGCAGGAGGGGCTGAGATGGCCTTCCCCGAGGGGCAGGGCAGGAGCCGGGTAGGAGGCTCTGGGCTGCCGTGGTCGGCGTTGGCTGCTGCAGCCCTGACTGGCCCACCAGCACTGAAAAGCACAGTGGGATGGAAGGCCTGCTCCTCAATGCTGTCCTGCAGCTTTCTTTGTCTCTGGCAGCCAGAGCATCCTTCAAGTCCTATTCTTCCCATGCAATCAATGTGTGGGACTGTCAGGGCTGGTACCTGTTATTCTGTGGAAGTCTCGTCAACACGCTCATCATCACGTTCGTAGGAAAGTGGTTGCTGAGCACATCAAGCACCGAGAAAAGGATCTCCTGAAGCGATGTGCTGATGCTTCCCAGGTTGCTGTGGATGAACTCCACAATCGTTGGTACCTGGTTGGAAGAGACAGGGAGATCGCTGCTGCTGCTGGACTGCAGACATTTGCCCCATTGCCACTGATACTGCTGTCCATCCCACTGCTCTTTCCTGGCATAAAATGATTTTGGATGCTCACGAGCTGTGGAGGGCAGGGCAGGGCAGGGCTGGGCAGGACAGAGCGTAGGTTCATAGGTTCATAAGGTTGGAAAGGACCTACAAGATCATCTAGTCCAACCTTCCTCCTATCACTATCCCTACCCAACTACTAAATCAAATCCTTTAGCACCTCCTCTAAACACTTCTTGAACTGCATTAGGGATGGTGCCCCAACCACCTCCCTAGGCAGGCCAATCCAGTGCCTGACCACTCTTTCAGAAAAAAAATGGGCAGGGCAGGGCTGGGCAGGAATGAGCAGAGACAGTGCACTGCAGTACAGCCCCATACTGCTTACATCCATCAGCCAGATGCCAGGCTTTGTCAGAATCACATCCAGTATAATCTTGGCTCTGTTCTTCTCCTTAATCCTACTGTCTTTAATGGTGGTCTCAAGAGTCATGAGGACGAAATCAGTCCTCTGAGAAGGGAGAAGTCTTTCTGCAAGTAACTGTAGGAAGGAAAGAAGGAAGGGAGTAAAAACATGTCAAACTGAGAGAGAGTGAACATGGACTAGGGTGGAACGTTGGCCAAGGTGCAAGACTGGAGGAAAAGGAAAGGTGAAGACCCTCCTTTTAAGGAAGAAGCATGCTGAGGGCTCCCAACAGTAGCCAAGCTCATCTCGCAGTACCCCTGAGCTGTAGGCTGCTCTGGGATGCAGGGAGGGGGGAGACAGGCTGGCTGGAAAGGTCCTGGCTCCTTACCTTCCCCCAGTGACTGCTGGCCAGGAAACCACAAACCTTCCACATCCGCACCATTGCCCTGTCATGCACAACTTTGGTCTCCGAGCTGGTGAAAGGCAGCAGCACCTGTGAGGAGAAGAGCTTCTGGTTTGCCTGGGAGCTGCTGATGGCCACTCCAGCTGCTCCCAGTTCCATTCCCATGAAGAAGGCACAAATTATATCAAAGAGAGGTGTGGGGACAGAGCTCTGCAACAGACAGACCTCCAAGATGCCGTGCAGCTCCTTATTGACGCTGGGGGTGGGATAGTTCGCCACCAATATCTGCAGCATCTCATCCATAGCATGCAGGGTCTGCAAGGAGGATAGTAGGATATGGAAGTCTCTCAGAGGTCCCTCTCACCTCCAAAAGACTGCTGTGAACTCCTCTCACTATTGAGCAAAAACACCTGCAGATCTATGCACAGTCTGGGACAGGACCCAGGGCTGCAGAGCTGCAGTGTGCAGAGCCCGCTGCAAGCAGGGTGGGTTGCCTGGCCCACAGCAAACGTGAGAGAGAAGGGGTGAAGGGAAGCAAGATCCTGCCCCACAAGGATTGTCAGTAATCTCTGGACACAAGTAATCCAAGGGGGCAACCCAGAGACACCAGGTCTGCAGTTCACCCACTACGTACAGGGTTGTAGAGGCAAGTGTTCAAGTCCTCTTCTGGAGGAAGGTAGAAGATGACTTTGAAGCACATGTGTAGGAGATGTGATATTTCATCCTCTGTAATGGCCTTCATTTTGCTGCAAATAGAGAGACCTCGATGCTAGGAGCGGTGCCTCGATGCTGAGGCAGGGGTAGAAGAAGTCCTCCCCTGGGCAGGACTCCCTGGGAGAGATGGGTAGCCCTGCCAGGAGGTGCCTTCTCCTCCACGGGGCTGGAGTACGGGAGAGCTGAGGCCATCCCTGCCCAGATGGGGGATACCTCACTGATAGGGTCAGGGCCACCGGGATCATGGCCTGGGGATGTGCTGGCTACACCAGGGGCTGGGCAGGTACCTCAAGTCAGCAATGGCATTCATGCTCTGGTATGGCAGTGTTGTGCTCAGCGACCTTGTGGGCTCCTCGAGCAGTAGAACCTGCAAAGCACAACTGGGATGGCACCTGGCAGCCACCACGCCCAGCACCAGCAAGCCTAGCACTGCCTGGCAGGGCCTGAGAAGCTCCAGTGCCCCTTAACCAGCACTGGCACACACATGCTGTTGTACACCCCCACTGCTGGGTGTACTACACCCCACTCAGCTACACCTGGAATCCCGCCTGAGGAATCTTGGTGCCTGTGCATGATTTCCCTGCCTCCCCCTGCCCCAGCCCTGTCCTCACAGGGTAGAGTTACACAGGGGCCATGTCCGCTCACCCTGATATTCTCTGCTATACTGTTTGTGGAGCAGAAGACATCCAGGCCCTGTGTCAAGCCCGTTCTGGCAGCAGTGCTGCAGAGTGTGCGGATGCTGTTCAGGAACTGCACCTTTTGTTCCAGATCCTGGTGGGCACACAGAGATGGAGTGTGAGTGGGGAGAGCTATGGCCGTAGGGACCAACCATCATGGGGTGCAAAGCAGTGCGGGATGCCTGGAGGGCAGCAGCTGTGCACAGCCAGCAGCCCTCCTGCAGCCTGGCAGCAGAGCCGGAGGGACAATCCGGAGATGCAGGCACAGCAGAGCTGGAGGCTCGTGCAGTTACCTTTTTCATGTGTACATCAGAAACGTAGGCCTTGATGAAAACTGCAGCCTCCTTTTCCCCTTCACACACAGGCACACAGTCAAAAGGGTACTGGCCTCCCTGGTTTAAAAGCTCAGGTTTCAGAGCACCTTCCACACGCCTTGCTTCCTGGCAGCAGCCACCGGAATGGCAGTAGCAGAATCAAAGCAGGTGATGGTCATGGGTGCACAGAGAGTGATGGGAAAGATAGGAGAATGATGGCAGGAGATCAAGGACTCTTTGTCCCCTGTACAGTTACCCCAGGTAACCCATCAGGAAAGCTCCAGGAAATCTCCCCAGGCCCCACCACCCCAACTCCTGAGTCTCAGGCAAGGCCACGGCACAACGATGCCCACCACCCCAGCACCACGCTGCCAACAGGGCTTCATTTGACTAGGTCCTGCTCACCGTCTCACGTCTCTCTGATAGCAGGAGAAGGCCTCTGAGCCCCAGCCACAGTATTGGCAGGCTTTCCATCTTCAGAATATTCTGGAGGAGTGCAGGCTTACATAAATCTCTGAGGGTCTTCTCGGTGGGAGGCATCACCTGAAACAAAGGCAGCGGTGAGAGCCGGACAGAGGCAGCAGGACTCCGTGCAGCCTGCATCTCCTGGCTCCTCTGGCAGCTCACTGGCAGGGCGCTGGGAGAACACAGCCTGGCCTGGGGCAGCAGTGTCCATGGAAATCGTGACGGTCCCCCTGTGCTCCAGGCCTAGCACTACACAGGCCTGCTTCTCCTGCCCTCTGACCAGTCACAGCTTTGCGGAGCATTTGGCCGGCAGAATCTACCACAGAAACGGCACCAGACTTGGGTGGCCAGGAGCACTTCCCCTCCCCGGCCCTTCAGCCTGCTCAGCCTGTGCAGATGCCATGGCTTCATCCCTGACCCTGCCATAGTCCTGACTGCCTCTGCCCAACCCTAGGTTTCCAGTCTGGGTGGGGTGGGCAAGGCAGGAGAATCTGGGTGCTGGGGCAGGAGAGCCCTGAAACAGAGCACAGTGCCTTGTCTGGTAACTCACAATTAGATGAAGAAGGCCCAGCTCCGCTGCGGTGATGTCAAAGATCTCCCAGAGCAGTGGGTCCTGGAGAACATTGTGTATTTCTTCCAAGATCCTCGCAGGAGTCTCAGGCAGGTGAAGCATCGACTTCCACATGTTCAGGGTAGTGCTGCAAAGCAAGAGCAATGCTATGTCAGCAGGGCTGCCTCAGCCACAGCACCATGGCTCCAGCATAACCCAGGCTGTGCTGCAGCCCTGGCCCTGCCACCCCACTGGCTCGCAGAGGCCTGGGGACCCGGCTGCTTGGGTGAGCAGGAGGGGCTGAGATGGCCTTCCCCGAGGGGCAGGGCAGGAGCCGGGTAGGAGGCTCTGGGCTGCCGTGGTCGGCGTTGGCTGCTGCAGCCCTGACTGGCCCACCAGCACTGAAAAGCACAGTGGGATGGAAGGCCTGCTCCTCAATGCTGTCCTGCAGCTTTCTTTGTCTCTGGCAGCCAGAGCATCCTTCAAGTCCTATTCTTCCCATGCAATCAATGTGTGGGACTGTCAGGGCTGGTACCTGTTATTCTGTGGAAGTCTCGTCAACACGCTCATCATCACGTTCGTAGGAAAGTGGTTGCTGAGCACATCAAGCACCGAGAAAAGGATCTCCTGAAGCGATGTGCTGATGCTTCCCAGGTTGCTGTGGATGAACTCCACAATCGTTGGTACCTGGTTGGAAGAGACAGGGAGATCGCTGCTGCTGCTGGACTGCAGACATTTGCCCCATTGCCACTGATACTGCTGTCCATCCCACTGCTCTTTCCTGGCATAAAATGATTTTGGATGCTCACGAGCTGTGGAGGGCAGGGCAGGGCAGGGCTGGGCAGGACAGAGCGTAGGTTCATAGGTTCATAAGGTTGGAAAGGACCTACAAGATCATCTAGTCCAACCTTCCTCCTATCACTATCCCTACCCAACTACTAAATCAAATCCTTTAGCACCTCCTCTAAACACTTCTTGAACTGCATTAGGGATGGTGCCCCAACCACCTCCCTAGGCAGGCCAATCCAGTGCCTGACCACTCTTTCAGAAAAAAAATGGGCAGGGCAGGGCTGGGCAGGAATGAGCAGAGACAGTGCACTGCAGTACAGCCCCATACTGCTTACATCCATCAGCCAGATGCCAGGCTTTGTCAGAATCACATCCAGTATAATCTTGGCTCTGTTCTTCTCCTTAATCCTACTGTCTTTAATGGTGGTCTCAAGAGTCATGAGGACGAAATCAGTCCTCTGAGAAGGGAGAAGTCTTTCTGCAAGTAACTGTAGGAAGGAAAGAAGGAAGGGAGTAAAAACATGTCAAACTGAGAGAGAGTGAACATGGACTAGGGTGGAACGTTGGCCAAGGTGCAAGACTGGAGGAAAAGGAAAGGTGAAGACCCTCCTTTTAAGGAAGAAGCATGCTGAGGGCTCCCAACAGTAGCCAAGCTCATCTCGCAGTACCCCTGAGCTGTAGGCTGCTCTGGGATGCAGGGAGGGGGGAGACAGGCTGGCTGGAAAGGTCCTGGCTCCTTACCTTCCCCCAGTGACTGCTGGCCAGGAAACCACAAACCTTCCACATCCGCACCATTGCCCTGTCATGCACAACTTTGGTCTCCGAGCTGGTGAAAGGCAGCAGCACCTGTGAGGAGAAGAGCTTCTGGTTTGCCTGGGAGCTGCTGATGGCCACTCCAGCTGCTCCCAGTTCCATTCCCATGAAGAAGGCACAAATTATATCAAAGAGAGGTGTGGGGACAGAGCTCTGCAACAGACAGACCTCCAAGATGCCGTGCAGCTCCTTATTGACGCTGGGGGTGGGATAGTTCGCCACCAATATCTGCAGCATCTCATCCATAGCATGCAGGGTCTGCAAGGAGGATAGTAGGATATGGAAGTCTCTCAGAGGTCCCTCTCACCTCCAAAAGACTGCTGTGAACTCCTCTCACTATTGAGCAAAAACACCTGCAGATCTATGCACAGTCTGGGACAGGACCCAGGGCTGCAGAGCTGCAGTGTGCAGAGCCCGCTGCAAGCAGGGTGGGTTGCCTGGCCCACAGCAAACGTGAGAGAGAAGGGGTGAAGGGAAGCAAGATCCTGCCCCACAAGGATTGTCAGTAATCTCTGGACACAAGTAATCCAAGGGGGCAACCCAGAGACACCAGGTCTGCAGTTCACCCACTACGTACAGGGTTGTAGAGGCAAGTGTTCAAGTCCTCTTCTGGAGGAAGGTAGAAGATGACTTTGAAGCACATGTGTAGGAGATGTGATATTTCATCCTCTGTAATGGCCTTCATTTTGCTGCAAATAGAGAGACCTCGATGCTAGGAGCGGTGCCTCGATGCTGAGGCAGGGGTAGAAGAAGTCCTCCCCTGGGCAGGACTCCCTGGGAGAGATGGGTAGCCCTGCCAGGAGGTGCCTTCTCCTCCACGGGGCTGGAGTACGGGAGAGCTGAGGCCATCCCTGCCCAGATGGGGGATACCTCACTGATAGGGTCAGGGCCACCGGGATCATGGCCTGGGGATGTGCTGGCTACACCAGGGGCTGGGCAGGTACCTCAAGTCAGCAATGGCATTCATGCTCTGGTATGGCAGTGTTGTGCTCAGCGACCTTGTGGGCTCCTCGAGCAGTAGAACCTGCAAAGCACAACTGGGATGGCACCTGGCAGCCACCACGCCCAGCACCAGCAAGCCTAGCACTGCCTGGCAGGGCCTGAGAAGCTCCAGTGCCCCTTAACCAGCACTGGCACACACATGCTGTTGTACACCCCCACTGCTGGGTGTACTACACCCCACTCAGCTACACCTGGAATCCCGCCTGAGGAATCTTGGTGCCTGTGCATGATTTCCCTGCCTCCCCCTGCCCCAGCCCTGTCCTCACAGGGTAGAGTTACACAGGGGCCATGTCCGCTCACCCTGATATTCTCTGCTATACTGTTTGTGGAGCAGAAGACATCCAGGCCCTGTGTCAAGCCCGTTCTGGCAGCAGTGCTGCAGAGTGTGCGGATGCTGTTCAGGAACTGCACCTTTTGTTCCAGATCCTGGTGGGCACACAGAGATGGAGTGTGAGTGGGGAGAGCTATGGCCGTAGGGACCAACCATCATGGGGTGCAAAGCAGTGCGGGATGCCTGGAGGGCAGCAGCTGTGCACAGCCAGCAGCCCTCCTGCAGCCTGGCAGCAGAGCCGGAGGGACAATCCGGAGATGCAGGCACAGCAGAGCTGGAGGCTCGTGCAGTTACCTTTTTCATGTGTACATCAGAAACGTAGGCCTTGATGAAAACTGCAGCCTCCTTTTCCCCTTCACACACAGGCACACAGTCAGCATCTAAGCAGGGAGGAGAGTGAGCATTGCTATAGCCTGCAGAGGGGCCGAAGGCAGGCGCGAGCAGAGGAAGGAGCTCTGCCCTGTCCAGCCGTGTGCCCGCTCCCCTGGCACAGTGTGCCCGTGGCTGTGAGGATAAGGGGCCCTGGTGTCGAGCAGGGGGCACTCGCTGGCCCAGCCCTGCCCGCAGTGCTGGGTGGGGACCCTCACTCACCATTACTCAGCACCTGCACCTCAGTCTCCTCACAGGGCTCCGGTGGAGGTGTTCTCCTGTCAGAATCGCTTTTCCTCTCCCAGGCCACACTGGGGTTGCTTGGGGGTTTGTTCTCCATCCTGCTGGATGAGCACTGCTAGTGTG
Organism: Cyrtonyx montezumae; assembly: GCF_038088225.1. Lineage (NCBI taxonomy): Eukaryota > Metazoa > Chordata > Aves > Galliformes > Odontophoridae > Cyrtonyx > Cyrtonyx montezumae. The sequence goes on from NW_027072039.1 coordinate 4,343,074, forward strand.
AGGGGGCAGCCACTGAGCTGCTGAGGCTGGAGGTGGGTTGCGCTCGGGGGCTCCTTGCCAGACGCGCACACTCCTGCCTTGTCCCCTCCCTGTCCTGCGTGACACTGAGTGGTCTCTGGTATCCATGGGTGTCTTGGGATGAGTCACAAAGGGCCCCGCTATGACACGCTACCCCGCCCGGGCGGGGCTGTTTCCGAGCCACAGCTTCAAATGGTTCAGAAGAAACTTCTCCAGGGGGAAGGATGTGTGTGCCTGCTTACCCACAAAGCTATGCAAGAGCTGTCAGACTGTCCAGGCCCTCGTGCTTCTGCTGTGAGGCCATAGACGGCCACAGCGGGACAGTGCAAGTATCACAGAATCACAGAATCATAGGGGTTGGAAGGGACCTCTAGAGATCGAGTCCAACCCCCCTGCCAAAGCAGGTTCCCTACACCAGGTCGCACAGGTAGGCGTCCAGGCGGGTCTTGAATATCTCCAGAGAAGGAGATTCCACAACTCCCCTGGGCAGCCTGTGCCAGTGCTCCGTCACCCTCACCGTAAAGAAGATCTTGCACGCATTCATGCGGAACCTCCTGTGCTGCAGTTTCTGGCCATTTCCCCTTGTCCTGTCTCCACACACTGCTGAAAAGTGTCTGGCCTACACACCTTGTCCCCCACACCTCAGCTATTTATAAACCTGGATCAGGTCCCCTCTCAGTCTTCTTTTCTCAAGGCTAAAGAGACCCAGTTCACTAAGCCTTTCTTCATAGGGGAGATCCTCCAGGCCCTTCACCATCTTTGTGGCCCTGCGCTGGACTCTTTCCAAGAGATTTGTGATTCTATGATTCTTATCTGTAGTGCAGGCTTGCAAGTCCTTACAAGTCTGAGATTACTGTCATCATCCTGGGAACTGTCTAAACTCCCTGAGTGCTGCCCCAGTTGTTTTTGTTTTTGTTTTTGTTTTTGTTTTGGCACTATGCCAAAAAACATATTTGTTTTCTCCCATAAAACTGTTCTTCAAGAGATTATATTTCATCATGTACCTATTTTTAATAGTGAGAATGTACTGGACCTTAATTAAGTCCACCATTATACTCTATGGAGCGGCACATTCAAGTAAGAAATTAAAAGCACTGGTGGAAACCCCTATTTCGTGCCTGCATACAGTGTTGTATGGTTTGAACATTTAATGTTACATGCCAGAGGAAGTCACTAGCTTTGCAGAACGTGTGATTTTTAATCCGGTTTCCAGCCTCTCCCTTCAATATCTTATACTTCTTTGAATGCTCAGTCCACCATCATATTGTCAATCTCCCTGAATGTATTCTGTAGGGTTGCGAGGCAGAGCCGCGGGTCTCCGGTGCTCGTGGTAGCCTCATGAAGGGCTCATGGGAGAGAGGGACTCGGGTGAGATCGGGTGTCACGGGACCTTGGGGCAGAGCAGGCGCTTCGAGTGTACGGGTATAAAAGGCTTTGTTGTGCAGCAATAAATTGGAACCCGGCGCTTGACACCGTGTGTCCAACCTGTTTCTCCATGGGCTGGGGATGTCCAGAACGGAGGGGCATTAAGCCTTGTGTTGCACCTTGTCTGGCCCACCAGTAGCAACATATTCCTCATCGTCATCTGTGTATACAGTGTTTTGAGGAGGCCTGCCCCAAAGCTGGAGAATACTGAGTGACAGGGAGTGTGGAGGGACATGGGAGAGACCTTAGAGAGACGGGCATTGCTGGTGTAATGAAACCCTACTCCTGAATGCTTGCAAGATCCTGTGAACCTAAGCAGATATTGGAGACAGGGATATTGTGGCTCTAGCAGATCTGAGGAGGCACAAATTATTTCAGTGCCGGCTTATGCCTACTGAGCCCTATTCAATACGGTCCTACAGAGGGAGAGAGTCTCCAAAATTGAGGGAGAGAGTCTCTGAGACAAAAGGAAGAGATTCCAGAAGGGAGTCAGAGATAAGAGGAAAAATTCATGCGTCCAGAGAGTATTCCTAGTCAAGGAGGAGAGTCTCCAAGTTGTGCAAGAGAGTTTCTGAACTGAGAAGGAAAGTCTCCAAGCCAAAAGGGAAAATGTCCAATTGAAAGAAAGAATCCTAATTCCAAGAGAAAGAATTTCCAATGCAAACGAGACCTCTTCCAAACTGAATGAGACATCTTCCAATCTGAATGAGACACCCTCCAATTCAAAGCGGACAGATTCTGTGTCAACCTAGAGAAAAAGAGGATTGAATGCGAGCAACCTGATCAAGTACAGGAGGCACCAGAATCGATGTCAGTTGCCTCTGTAAGAGGACAGAAATTTAAACAAGCATAGCCTTGTTTAAAGTGGAAGGAAAAGTACGAGGAGAAAGTAGAGGAAGAAGATGCAGGGGAGTGGCTCTCAACAAGTCCACTGTCACTGACATCAAGAGAGGTGACAACAAAACTAAAAGAGAGGAGGAGGAAGGAAAGGAAGAAAATCCAGGGAAAGGGCCTTCAACAGGGCCACTGTCACCGACACCAAGGAAGTTAAAAAAAAACCAAAAACTAACAGTGAAGAAGAAGAAGCTCAGGAAGGCATTGTCACCATTACTACTAGACTTCTGAAAGTGACTGAAATTTGAGGTTCAAGAAAGGTTTTTTCATGGCACTCAAATGAACCCACTGTCACTTGGTTACTTTGATTCTGAGATAGTGGGGCCAACTGTGTGTTGACAGATAGTAGAGAAGCTCAGCAACTGGCAAGTACTGCTAAGGACTCAGCCGTTGACAGAGGTATCAGTAGGTGTCACAGGAATGAGTGAGTCTACAGGTGCGTACAGATCTCCCCTAAACCATCAAGAACTTATTTTAATTGGTCTCATGCACTAATTCTCCAATCTAATTTTGTGTTGTGGATTCTAAGGCAAATGTAAACAATGTGCATCATTCCTTATTTACAAAGTAAAGTTCTTTCATGTTCACTGATCACTTCTTCACGCACAGTAAACAAAATCCTTACCACTGCCTCCAAGCCTGACTTTGAGTTATTTCATGTCTAAGTACTTTCAGGATCATGGATCGAAAGTATAATAATCATTGCAAAATGTTATTAAGTCAGGTTTCTGCTTGTGATTAGATTATGTGGTATACTGAAACCTTCCGTGAGTGTTTCTGATTCTGTGCTGAAACTCTCCCTTCCTATCCTGGCTGCAGTGCATAAGGGAAGACTTTTTATACTACAGAAATTAATGGAAGTAATGTTCCCTGTCTTCCAGTTGAAGTATTACATTTAGTAACTGGAGACGGGGAAAAGAGAGAAAAGGCTTGGTATCAATACATAGGGTTGTCAGTATGGTTGAATCAACTTATACACAGAATTCATACCAACAGACTGTAGTTGTTCTTCACCTGTAACGGATGAAAGAAAGACCACTGAGACGGCTGTAGCACTACCAAAAATATGGCAATGTTTGTGTAGGAGGTACTAGTGAGACGATGGGAAACCCAAGGTGAACAGGTTTAGGGACCACAAGGATAATCCTCTTCAGTGAAATCAGGGCACTGCTTATCATAACAGTACCCATAGCCAGGAGAGCGTTGTGCAGTTTGCCAGGAGCGTCCCCGGGACCACTGCCATGGCTTGCAGTGACAAGCAGCAGTTGCTTCTGGTTCACAGGGATGCTTTGGCAATATGAGTCTGTCTATTCTCCATGTATCATCTCGGCTCACTTTGGTGCTGGCAGTACTATCAATTTGAGATGAGTTTCTAGGCAATTGTGTTTCATGAGGTTCTCTTGCTTCCCCTCCGCTGCTTCTGTGTGAGTAGCATGAAGACCCTTTGTACTAGGAGACTTCTGTACTCTCATCTGAGCGCATGGGTCACCTTTCAGGTGACACAGAGCCAGCAGGAGAGAGCAGCTGCAGTTAGCATCTCCTTTGGCAACTCCCGTGGAAAACCCTCAATCCTGCACCAGACCAGCTTTGTCCACAAAGACTCATCCTATGACTTTTTTTCCCCAGGAAGGCATAAGAAGCCAAATACACAAAGGAGTAAATTTAAAAACCAATCACCTTCTCCTTAATCTTGAGATGACAAAGCTGCCAGTTCTGCTGGGCCACTACTCCACTCTGTCAGCTATTTCCTTGCACTGTCATGTTCATGTTTAAGTTGCCAATAATGTCATGCAGCAAAAGCATGTTATAGAATTAGCAAATTATTTGAATAATAAAGCATCTTACAGTGCGCAGCTTACAATGTACAGGCACAGGAATGACACAACTGTGCAAGAACTGATCACATAACACAGGTCACAGTACACCTTCAGAATATGGTACTACCAGGAACACAAATACATTTCTACAAGGCTCTTTGCCACACCCGTTTTCTGCACTGTTGATATGTCATGTCGATAGTGTCATACTCACAAGGGTCTGACATAAGTTTCTAGTGTCAGAACTCCCAGGTAACCAATATGACACTGGCTGTGGTATGACTTTGGAAAATTGAGGGCAGGTTTTCATGATGTATGCTGCATGGCCTAAGAAACTCGGCTGAAGATTTGGTCTAGTTGACACTCCATACCATCTACTGAGCCACCTGGTGATGGTAAGAACATTAACTACTATCAGAAAGAACTCCTGAATAGCAAAAGCAAATAATTCACAGAATCATAGAATTGCAGTGGTTGTAAGGAACCTCAAGAGATCACCAAGTCCAAGCCCCTACTATAGCAGGTTCCTACAGTATGTCACAGGGGTAGGCATGTGGACTCTCTCTCTTACTTCCAGGATGTGGGATTCTGAGGGCTAGTCTTTGTAGTAAAGGCTGAAGCAAAGACGGAATTCAGAGTCTACCTTCTCTGTGTTCCTTGTTACCAAGTCACCCACCTCATTTGCTAGAAGACCCATGTTTTCCCTTGTCTTCCCTTCGCCACTGATATACTTAAAAAAACCCTTTCCTTGTTATTCTTTACCACCTTTGGAAGTTCCATTCCAGGAGGGCCTTAGCCTTCCTCATTGCATCCCTAAAGGCTCTGACAACTTTCCTACATTCTTCCCATGTGGACAGACCCTTCTTCCACATTTCATGGACCTGCTAGATAAACAGGGAAACAAAACACCTACACTTAATTTGTATTTTCATTTGTTATACAAGTGAGAGATAAGACTTAGAGAGGTTTGTGATATTTTAACACCCTTTATGAGCTTATCTAACATGAATTAGATGTAAAATAATATGTGTTTGGTACTTCAGTTGAAAGAAAAATGAATACAGGCTACATTATGTGCCCTATGTCTGTGCCATATGACTGTGTCTTGTTCCATAAGGCAGTATTTAAAGGCTATGGTGTTCTTTTTAGGAATGGAACCCACAGATGTTGGGAGCTAAGAAGCATCTCATGGTTGTTCATTAGCACCAGAATCCACCAGGGGATGCTTCTTGCCAGTGTTTGCCATGAACAGGAATTAATTGGAGCCCCCACACATTCAAACTTCAGTTTAAAATGGTATTTTGTTGTTTTTTCTTTTTAGCTTAACTTCATTTCCAGGAGCAGAGAAGCTCAAAGACTGCTTGAAATCTGTGGGAGCTATGTTGTGCAGAAGATACAGACATTCTCCTGAAGAATTATACTCTCCACTTCAGATGACTTATGTATTAGGTTAACTTATACAAGTATTCTATATACATTAAGTTACTATATTCACATTATGTTGTGGTTTTGTGTTTTGTTTTGTTTAATTATTAGCTAAAATTTCTTCAGGGCATAAGACTGAGTTTATGTCAGGCAGCACAGAGTTGCAGTTTCTGCTGGGAAAAATCATATCAGTTTCTTCAGGACAGCAGTCATCTGCTGTGGGCTGTTGTGCTCCTGGCTGCTACTGATGACAGAGACACTAACAGCAGAGAGAAATATCACTCTCAAATAGAAACCAGCTCCATACCCTGATACTCACAGATAATTCATTGTATGTTGTCCAGTTTTGTGTTAATCAAACAATTTATTGTTATTTTTTCCTAAGATGAATTTATCCCCATGACTGATTTGATTATGGCAATGTCAATGGTTTACGGGCAGGTTCGGCCCGGTTCCGTGACGATTGGTGTAGGAGACGCATGGACCCACACCCCAGGAAAGGGAAAGGGGGAAAGGGAAAGTGGAGATGGGCCTAGAAACAAAACAGCAGCAATGATCTGAGGAGGAAAGCTAATTTACTAAATAGATATCGGAAAGCAAAATAACACAATATAATACAATATAATTGGAATTAAAGCTAATAAATCAAATACAATGAGCAAGAGAGAGTGTCTAAACCAAAGGCCTTACGCTAACGCTGAAGGCGAGATGGCAGTGAGCACCCACTGCTGAGTCAATCCCAAAGGAAAGAGTGTGTCCCATGACTGCAGACAGTTTTTATCTTTTCCTCTGAGCGTAAACTCGTAAGAACGCAAAGCATCGCAAAGTCCTCTGGGGAATGTAGTTCTTCTTCTCTTCTGAGACAGGTATACCTGGAATTATCGATGATCCACCGAGCTGGAATATTAACTCTTTAACTCCAAATGCACTACATGATGTTATGATGTGGAATACCAGTACCAAAAATCATAAAACCATGACATTCCACCCCTTATTCCACATCACTTCATCATGATACATATATATATATATAGAAGAACAATGATTAACATGCATTAAATACACACACACACACACACACGTACAACATATATATATGTATATACATGGATTTACTGACTGCACTCCCCCAACATCAAATTCCCTTGTGGTACACATTGAACATCCCCATTTTTTTGCATTACCCACCACGTGGATCCAGGTCCTTGAGCAAAGACAGTTCCACGGAGAAGTTTGCTCTTTCCGGAAGCCGGAAGGACCCAAACTGCTTTTCCCAACATGTTCTTTACATGTACTACAGGGACCTTATCTCCCTCTACAGTAGGTAGAGATCTGGATTGGGCAGGACCATCGCGATTGATGGATCCTCTGGTGTTGACCAACCAGGTGGCTTCTGCCAAATGCTTCTCCCAGTGCTTAAATGTTCCGCCACCCATTGCTTTCAACATGGTTTTTAACAACCCATTGTACCTTTCAATTTTAGCAGAAGCTGGTGCGTGATAGGGCATATGATAAATCCATTCAATGCCGTGATCTTTGGCCCAAGTATTTACAAGAGAATTTTTGAAATGAGTTCCATTATCAGACTCAATTCTCTCTGGAGTGCCGTGTCGCCATAGGACTTGTTTCTCAAGCCCTAAGATGGTCTTTCGGGCAGCAGCATGGGGTACTGCGTATGTTTCAAGCCACCCAGTGGTTGCTTCCACCATAGTGAGCACATAACGCTTACCACTGCGAGAACATGGCAAGGGGATATAATCAACCTGCCACGCCTCCCCATATTTATACTTTTCCCATCACCCTTCCCTCTAAAGAGGTTTCATCCTCTTGGCTTGTTTAATTGTGGCGCATGTATCACAGTCATGGATAACCTGTGCAATAGAATCCATAGCTAAGTCCACCTCTCGGTCTCTAGCCCATTTATATGTTGCATCTCTTCCTTGATGGCCCGAGGTCTCACGGGCCCATCGAGCTAAAAATAATTCACTCTTGTGTTGCCAGTCCAAGTCTGCTTGAGCCACCTTAACTTTGGCAGCTCGATCTACCTGATGGTTATTTTGTCGTACCTCAGTTGCCCGGCTCTTAGGAACATGAGCATTTACATGGTGCACCTTTACAACCATATGCTTTATGTGGGCAGCAATGTCTCTCCACAGTTCAGCAGCCCAAATAGGTTTACCCCTTCGTTGCCAACCATAGGTTCATAGGTTCATAGGTTCATAAGGTTGGAAAGGACCTACAAGATCATCTAGTCCAACCATCCTCCTATCACTATCCCTACCCAACTACTAAATTAAATCCCTTAGCACCTCATCTAAACGCTTCTTGAACAGCGCTAGGGATGGTGCCTCACCCACCTCCCTAGGCAGGCCATTCCAGTGCCTGACCACTCTTTCAGAGAAAAAATGTTTCCTCAGGTCTAATCTAAATCTTCCCCAGCGCAACTTGTGGCCATTCCCTCTCGTCCTGTCATTATTTATCAGGGAGAAGAGGCCCACCCCCTCCTCACCACAACCTCCCTTCGGGAACCTATGAACCTATGAGCTCAGCCCAGCTGTTCAGCCTAACCAAATCGCTCTGAAGGGCCTCTTTACCCTCAGGCAGTTTGACACATCCTCCCAGCTTGGTGTCATCTGCAAACTTACTGAGGGTACACTCAATTCCCTCGTCTAGGTCATCAATAAAGATATTAAACAAGATGGGCCCCAATACTGACCCTTGGGGGACACCACTCGTAACGGGACACCAGCTGGACTTAACTCCATTAACCACTACCCTCTGGGCATGGCCCTCCGGCCAGTTCTCCACCCAGAGAAGAGTGAACCTGTCCACACCACGGGCTGCCAGTTTCCTCAGGAGAATACTGTGGGAGACCGTGTCAAAGGCCTTGCTGAAGTCCAGGTAGACTACATCAACAGCCTTTCCCTCATCTACCTGTCTGGTCACCCAGTCATAGAAGGAGATGAGGTTGGACAAGCACGACCTGCCCTTGGTGAACACGTGCTGGTTGGGTCTGATCCCCTTGTTGCCATGCATGTGTCGTGTGATCTCCCTCAAGATCATCTGCTCCATAACTTTCCCTGATACTGAGGTCAGACTGACAGGTCTGTAGTTCCCCGGGTCTTCCTTACGGCTTTTCTTGTAGATGGGAGTCACATCAGCAAGCCTCCAATCTTGTGGGACCTCTCCAGATAACCAGGAATGCTGATAGATGGCAGAAAGTGGCTCGGCAATCACCTCTGCTAGCTCCCTCAGCACCTTTGGGTGGATCTCATCTGGCCCCATGGACTTGTGGCAGTTCACATGGAGGAGTAGATCTCTGACCATCTCTGCTTGGATCACAGGGGGTGCATTATGCGCCCTGTCCCGGACTTCCTGGTCAGGGCAAGTACCCTGTGGACAACTGCTCTGTCTATTAAAGACAGATGTGAAGAAGGCATTGAGAACCTCAGCCTTTTCCTTATCATCTGTGGTTATATTCCCTGCCTCGTCAAGTAAAGGAGAGAAATTTTCCTTAGTTTTTCTCTTGCTGTTCATGTATTTGTAAAAGGGTTTCCTGTTCTCCTTTACAGCTGTAGCCAGTCTAAGTTCAAGCTGGGCTTTAGCATTTCTAACTTTCTGCCTGCAAATCTTGGCCAGTTCTCTCTAGTCTCCCCAAGTAGCCTGTCCCATCTTCCAGAGGACATAGACTCTCTTTTTCTCTCGGAGTCTCAACAAAAGTTCCCAGTTCATCCACACTGGTCTTTTTCTCTTCCGACTCAACTTACAGGACTCCGGGACAGCCTGTTCCTGAGCCTTGAAGAATTTCATCTTGAGGAGCATCCAGGCTTCCTGGACTCCTTTACCCCTCAGGAGCAAGTCCCAAGGGACCCTTGCAACAAGTGTCCTGAACAGGTCAAAGTCTGCCCTCCGGAAGTCCAAGGTAGTAGTTTTGCTAGTCACCCTCTTGACATCACCAATAGCAAACTCCACCATTTCATGGTCACTCTGGCCAAGACAATCTCCAACCTTCACATCTCCTACTAGTCCTTCCCTGTTAGTGAAAAGTAGGTCTAGCAAGGCATCTCCCTTGGTAGGTTCTTGTACCAGCTGTGTCAGGAAGCAATCCTCCACACATTCTAGAAATCTAATGGACTGCTTCCTCTGCGCAGTATTATATTTAAAGCATATGTCAGGGAAGTTGAAGTCCCCCATGAGAACGAGTGCTGGCCATAGTGCAACAACTACGAGTTGTTTATAGAACACTTCGTCTATTTCTTCATCCTGACACAGACCCCCACCACGATGTCACTCCTAAAGACTATCCCCCTGATCCTTATCCATAGGGACTCTATCATTTCCAACCTCATTTTGTTTCCATTGCTGTAATCACCCCCCTAAAGCATTTGTCACCATCCATGTGTCAGTGTAAAGATAAAGCACTGAGCCCTATTCAATACGGTCCTAGAGAGGGAGAGAGTCTCCAAAACTGAGGGAGAGAGTCTCTGAGACAAAAGGAAGAGTTTCCAGGAGGGAGTCAGAGATAAGAGGAAAAATTCATGCATCCAGAAAGAGAGTATTTAGAGTATTTATTTCAAAGTCTGGTCTTGGGAATTCTCATGTTTTCAAAGTTCTTGCTAGCAACCTGGTCATGCTATTTAGGCTTGGGGATGATAAAACTTTGCCCTTCAATACAAGGTCGTTGTGGTTTGATGCCGGTATTGCACATCAGAACACCAAGCTGGGAGTTCAAGAGTTAATGCTGTGGCAGGGGGTGGAAAAGGGGTGGAGCTCTGGACCAGACACCAGCTTTTCTCTCTCCCTGTGCTCACTCAGCTGCAGTAAAGTATGTGTGCTTCTCCTGCAGTTTTTCTAAGGTAAGATCTAATATTGGGTATGCAAACATTTGTCTCTCAATTCTTCGATTTTGTTGATTTAGTAAAATTATGGTTCCTCCACGAATTTTATTTTCTATTTTTTTACTTTTTTTAATTTTTGTACTTTTTTTTTTCTTCTTTCATTTTTTTAAACATCCGTTGTCTCTGTAACTTTCGCCCAGCCCCTCCTCCAACCCCAGCCCCCAACAGTGCTAGCTGAACAGTTCCATGCTCTACTCCCTTACTGTTGCTGGATGCGTTGTACATTTCAGCATCAGGATTATCCTGGCTGTCAAAGTACAAACTGGCAGATGGCTATCATCTTCCAAAGGCTGAAGGGCTGCAACAGAGGGAAGCAGAGCAGAGATGAAACCCACTGACCTGCAGGGAGCTTCCACCATCCCGTCTGGCAAAAACCCCTAGTACAGCGGTTCCATCAAAAGCCTAGGGAAAACATACCATAGTGGTTATTATTACTATGAGATGCAGGAGCTGAAAGTGTAATAGTTAATGGGACAGAAATGTCCAAGATCTCTTCTATAACCCTACTCCCAGCCCTGAGGCAAAGATTAAATGCCACCATCCAATATAATAAAGAAAACGACTCTATTATAGACTGGTTGATGGCGGCAGGCCGACTAACTTGGCCTATAAAACAGACTTACTGCTTCTTACGGGTTTATGGTCCTCTATGGAGGACTTCCAAACGTACATTTGAGAACTGAGTATGAGAGAGGCCAAGTGTTCCGACACATTTGAAGGTCCAGACACGGAAAAATTCTCGGTAGGTATGAGAGACCTGATATTGCAGCAAGCCCCTTCTCATCTTTATGGGACATTGGTGTCCATACTAAATCTGTTAGTAGCTTTAGAAGCCACTGTCCAACAAGCAGCTCAACTGGTAGCAGACCTGGGGGAAACAGCGCGCATAAGAACTATGAGCAATGTTCGCATGGTGGAGGAAGCCGAGGCCTTCCCACTTAGAACCCAGAAGACTGCCCCACAGACACCCTGATCAGGCCCCATACAGGTGTCTCAGAAAACCATGTTCAATGATCTTATACGGGCCGGGGTTGCATTTGCCAAAATCGATGGACAGCCCAACCACATTTTATTCCAGTTATGGAAACAATTAAGAAACAATCAGAGTTTCAGAGTAGTCCCAGAAAACTTGTGTTGTGGTTTTGTGGTTTTGATGCCGGTATTCCACATCAGAGCATCATGCAGCAGTGAAGGAGTTAATGCTGGGGGAGCAGCAGAGGGGAGGGGCGGAGCTCCGCACGGGATGCGGGCGGCGCTCGGTCTGGGCGCGTTGCTCTGGGCTGCCGTGGAGGTTCAGCACGTGTGCTTCCCCTGCAGGTCCTCCTTAGCGTAAGCTCATAGCTTTTGGTTTGAAATTTCTTTCTCTCTCTTTCAATTGTTCAATTTTATTAGATTTAGTAAAGTTACCGTTCCTTCTCAAATCGTGCCGTTGTTTTCTTGTAGACCCATCCCTTCCCGCCGTTTCCCCCTCCCCCTCCCGGAGCGCGGCTCTGCTCGGGCGGCCGCGCGGCCACTGACGCAGTTTCTTTTTTTTCTCTCCCCTCTCCCTTCTCGGTTTTCCCTTGGGTCACTGTCACGGATAACACCGTGACAACTGGGAGTCCAAATACTACAAAAAGCACCTACTACAACCTGGAATTTAGCTGATTTTATAGTACCAAATAGGAAGAGAAATCCTCCACAGCTGTCTTGGGCTACAATGCCTGAGCCACCTGTGGTAAAAGTTCTCAATCTGTCAAAATTCATGGAGTGACAAGGGACACTGGTTCTCTTAGGGCCTCCAGATGGAACCAGAGGCCCTGTGTTGAACTGTCAGTATTCTGGTCAGAAATAGATGTTCAAAGAGTAATGGCTTCATTAAACACCGGTGTGAAAACATCAATTATGTATGGAGATCCATCTAAATGTAAGGGTAATAAAGTGATGATTGGTGGATTTAGGGGACAGACCATTCCGGTCATTCCAACATGGTTGAAAGTGGGGGTTAAGCATCTCCTACCATGGGAGTATAAAGTGTCCATGCCCGAGAGTTATTCAGGGATTGGGACAATGGATATTTCATGAAGTCTGACTCTCTGGACGTCTGTGAGAGAGTTCCGGCTTTGGCAACTTGGTACTTTAGATTACGTTTGGTATTGGAATATGATTATTTGGTACTTTAGATTACGTTTTGCATGGCCCCTCAATATTGTCTGTATTGCTCAAATACTATTTGTTTGCTGAAACCACACCAGTTTACTAATGTAAGACAGTATAGACTCCCTGGGGGACAAGAAGAAATATCAAGGATAGTACAGGAACTAGAAAAAGTAGGCATTATAAAACGTGCACACAGCCCATACAACCATCCTGCCACTCATACAATCTGGTTTGAAGAGGGGGATGGTCAGAGTATCCAGTGAGCAGAGTTGTGATGACAGATCACCATGCTTTAGGAAGACATTGTTTTCAAAGTCTGGTCTTGGGAATTCTCTTGTTTTCAAAGTTCTTGCGAGCAACCTGGTCATGCTATTTAGGCTTGGGGATGGTAAAACTTTGCCCTTCAATACAAGGTTGTTGTGGTTTGATGCCGGTATTGCACATCAGAACTTCAAGCTGGGTGTTCAAGAGTTAGAGCTTTGGCAGGGAGTGGCAGAGGGGTGGCGCTCCTGGCCAGACACCAGCCTCTCTCGCTCTCGGTGTTCCCTCTCGGCTTCCGTGAAGATAAAATATGTGTGCTTCTCCTGCATTTTTTCTAAGGTAAGATCTAAGAATAGGTTTGGAAACATTTGTTTCTCTCAATTCTTCGATTTTGTTAGATTTAGTAAAGTTAAAGTTCCTCCATATATTCTTTTTTTTAATTTTTTAATTTTTTGTTTGTTTGTTTGTAACCATTGTCTACGAATCCTTCGCCCACCCCCTCCCCCAACGCCCCCCCCTCCCTTTCTGAGCAGGTGGTTTCACAGTGCTAGCTGAATAGTGCCATGAGCCAGTCCCATACTGTTGCTGGACGCGTTTCATGTCTCATCATCAGGATTATCCCAGCTGCCAGAGAACGAACTGCCAGGTGGGCATCATCTTCCAAAGGCTGAAGGCCTGCAACAGAGGGAAGCAGAGCAGAGATGAAGCCCACTGATCTGCAGAGGCCTGCCACCATCCCCTCTGGGCTGTGCCAGCCCCACTCATTGCTTTTCCTGGCCTGGAGGCCAGCTGAGTTGGATACAAAATGTTTCTGCACTTCATCTATGACAACTGCTCACGTGTCCCCTGCCCCCAAGATCACTCCAATCCACCACAACAGACTGGTCCTTTAATTAGTCTCTTATGTGCTCATAGGAAGTGTTGAGCGGGCCAACAAAACCCCTGTCATGAGAGTATTGAAAGAACCGGTGTTGTCATTGGAGGTTAGTTAGCAACACTGACCTAGAGTCCTGAGAGGGGTGAAAGTCTCAGCAAAAAAGAGAGTGAGGAAAAACTCTTGAGACAATGCAAAGCTGGCTTGGTGTCCTGAGTACAAGTCACACAAGTTCCATCCTTTTCCTCTTTTAGGACAAGGAATAGAATGGAAAGTTGGAATGGGAGAGAAGAGTCAGAAGCTGAGGCTCACATGCGGAAAGTAAACTGACTGAGGTGAGAATGATTACCCATTTGAAGAATGTTCTTCATTAGATGAACCATTGATTTCTTGCTTTCTACCTATCAGGAGATTGGAAAAACCATGCCGGTTTATCAGTTTTCCACTGGAGCTTCAGGCTCAGCCGCTCTACAGTGGCTGTTGCTGAAAAGGAATTGCGGCCGATACCATACAGCCCATCTGTGATAGAACTTCTCTTCCTAGCAGGTCAATCAGAAGGGGTGCTATATAAGGTTGGAGAGAGCACGAAGAACCATCAGGCCCGATGCATTTCAGTGCTGCCGTGCTCTGTAGTGCTGTTAGCAAGCCCCCTACCCCAGTGAGGCTGCTATGGAATTAGTTAATGGCTGAACTTTAGGCCATTCCTGGGAACTTATAATGGTAACATCCACCCCTGTGCCAATCAGCAAAATACGCTTCCATTCCTTAGGTTGTACTTGTGGACAGGTAAACGGAATCGCAAAAGTATCAGAAGATGTCATAGCTTTTTTCTTCTTCATGTCTATTGCCCAGTAAATGTCCACAATTCCTGTTGATCCAAGGCCCTTCTCTCCCCTTTTTACATCAGTTGTATTGGCCCAACATCTCTTAAGGGCAACTTTGCAGCCTGCCAGTATATTTACTGATGTCCAAAACATTATTTGCATGAACCCGGTATAGCATGCATCAATAACACCAGGGAGGACCCATCGCGCTCACCGGCCTTCCTTCCCACAGGCAGGTGCCAGGACTGACCCATTAGCACAGTACTTTGAGCGACCATCAGGAGCGCTATACCCCTTCTTATGACGGCGCACAAATGCCTCCGCCCTTCCCCGGTTTTTTATACCGCCAGATGAAGGCTTTGATTGGCACTGTGCTTTGAAATGACCCGGCTTCCCACAACTGAAACATCTCTTGTCTTTGCCGGGACGTAAAGCAGTGGCAAGAGCCTCTGCTGGGACAGTCATTGAGAACTCTGTAGATCCCACCCTATTGCAAGTCTCTATCCTATCAACCAGGGTACCTTGTCTTGGTAATGACAGCAAAATCCTACGACAGTCCGTATTTGCATTCTCTACAGCCAGTTTCATGGTAATGGCACTTTCTGGTTCCTCTTCTGCCACCTCCTCATTAAGTGCATCATGTAACCTATTGACAAATTGCATGTAAGATCATACACTTTTTGCCCTCTTGTAGAGAAGGTATGTGCTCTCTTACGGAGAGAGCACAGAAGGAGTTTGCTAGTTGCTGCTGCTTCTGCAGGTGCACTCACCCCCATCCTGCCCCACTTGCTCATCTCTCTGGATGACTCTTACATCATGCAATGACTTTCCCTGTCTCTTTGGACAGTACCTCCCTGTCTCTGGTCCCGCCGGGACAGTACCTCCTCCAATTGGGGCTTCTCTTGCAGGGTCTTCCACACCCACCTCTGATCACGTTAGGGTCACCATTTGCGGGAGGAGATCGACGGACTCATAATATGAAGACACTTAATTCCAAACATCAACAGTATGTGTAGACAAACAACTTCGGATTGGGCAATGTTGGCCACGTGGCTACTTCTGATTTGTTGCTTTGCTCTTCCTTGTTCCTTCTCATTGGTCCTACTCCTCTTCACCTTTCCACAATCTGTGGTCCCATCTGCTGTATTGTCAAATGTCTCTTGACCTTCATCCTACTCCAGTGACACATCTTCCATTATAGTCCTACATCATCTTATAACTCTCCAGAGATGACCTCATGAGGAGCCTTCCAAGCCCTGGGTCTCTGTGATTCTCCGTATGCCTTTATTCACGTTTTTTCGCCTTCTCTTTTCTTGTTTCTGATTTGTTTTCTTATTAAAACTTAAATGGCAGGAAGAAAGATTAGGGGAATCATTCCTTTCCCGGTTTTGATACGCAAACTCAAAATGGAACATCTTTAAGTCGGGATTTCTGGCTCTCCAAGTTACAAGCTCATGCCCAGGTACAAAGCACTACTGAGCAAGCAGGAGCTTTGCTTCCTGGTACTTCACCTTCACAAAAAGTAAGAAGAATGATTAGTATATCGCCTTCTATCCATCAAAGGCCTAGCAAAATGAGCCAGTATGTTGCTCGGAGCATGGACAGAAGCACAGAGCTGTAAGCCAGTGCCATGCAGATGCCATGCAGATGCTGCCAGCTGTCTTTGCTGTCTCAGCATCTGAGTTGTCATGGCTGCCAGGGAACAAACTGCCACATTGACGTCATCTTCCAAAGGCTGAAGGGCTGCAACAGAGGGAAGCAGAGCAGAGATGAAACCCACTGACCCACGGAGACCCGCAACAATGCCAGCCCCACTCATTGCTTTTCCTGGCCAGGTGGCTCATGTGAGACCAAGGGATCAGCTGGAAGCCGTTGCTCAAGTGTGCCCCACCTGCCTCAGGAGTGTCCTCCTGCCCGTGCAGCATTTCCTTGCAGCCTGACAAGGCACGGCTGCATACTGCCCAGGCTCTGCCCCATCCCTAGTCCCAGAACACATAGCGCTGCCCTCACTCACCACTGCGGATTTCATTCATCAGTTCCTCACTTTCAATCCTGGAGTGCTCCACAGCCCGCCCTAGGTAGAGAGTTCCCATCAGACCCCCATTCAACAACACACTCCCAGGAGCACTGGCTGCAGCCCAGCCAGCCCAGCTGCTTCCCCTGCTGTGCCCAGGAAGGTACAGTGCATGAGCGGGGAACTGATCAAGGCGCCCATCAGGGCTACCAGCACATTCAGGCTGTATCTAGGGGGTGCAGGGCTAAGGGCAAGACCCAAAGAGGGAACTCAGGGGCTGCACTCACAAATGAGTTTAGCTGCCTCAATTTTCACAGAGGCCTGAGAATCCTTCAGGTATGGCAGGCTCTGCCGCAGGTAACCTTCCACTCTCTTCCGGTTTTCAAACAGCTGGAAAAGAGCACAAAGGCATGGGGCTTGCAGACACAACCCAGCTTCTGGTGTCACCCCTCCTGTCTGTATCCCCTTCCCACAAGCAGGGGGGCTGTGGCTGTGGGGTTGTCCTTACCAAGCACTTCCCAATCCACACTGTGTTCTGTTCCTGGGCCAGGCGCTTGAGCTTCTTCCACCTCAGGAACTTTGCACAAGTGACCAGGGTTTCCCCAGCAGCCTACAGAGATCAGACGCTGGGAGTTGGCACCACAGACACACATCCTAGGAGTCTGAATGCTTGCTAGCCTGGCCCTCAATTCCCAGTAAAGCCCTGAACTGAGCACAGCCTTGCCTGGTCAGGTCTGAAATGTGTACCTGTGCAACACACGGGCTCTCATCACTCATCCGAAAGAGCAGAGGAAGCAGGCCCCCATGCACGTTCTTCTTCATGTTTCCCTTCTGCCACCACACCACAGCCTCCATCAGATCTTTGAAGAGGCGGATGGAACTCTCTCGCACTTCACTTGACACCTGAGGGAGAAGGACGGGAGGACCTCAGCGCCACACTCTCGCTGCCCATGGTGAGCATGAGCAAAGGCGTGGCTGATGCGGAAGGAGATGCATCAGTCCCATTCTGCACAAGGACACTGTGCGCTGGTGCAAAGCAGTGCAACAGGTTTACATCACGAGGTTCCTTTGTCTCACAGTGCTCCCCCAGCCACCCTACAAAGGCCAAGCAGAGCTCCCCAGGCCCGAAGCCAAGGAGGAGACAGGCCTGGCCCTCAGCAGTGCCTCTGGGGCTCGAGCTGCCTGCTTAGACTCCACCTCCCTGCTACAACACCCGGAGACAACGCCTGGTGTTGGAAGTAAAGGGAGTGCTCGTGGGTTTGAGAGCAACCATTGGCAGAAAGTGTTTTGTGCATTGCAGTATGGGCCACCACACAGAGGCTTTGCATCACTGACAGCGACAAAGCTGACAGGGACAAGGCTGGCTGAGCTGCATGGCTCTGAAGACATCCCACAAAAGCCCAAAGGAGCCAAGAGAACGGATAAGGCCGTCCTGCTGAGCACGCATCCACAGAGCTTGGATTCCCACACCAGACTTACGTGATTGAATAGAGGCAGGATCTTCTCAGCCAGCATCGGAGCAATGGAACTGGCCTCTCTCTTCACCAGATGGTTCACCATGTTTCTGAAGACATTCATCACCTCCACTGTGACATGTGTATTGCCAGTACTCATGGCCTTCATGATATTTGGCAGCAGGGCCCATATTTCTCTTGCCTGTCCAAAACACACAATTTCCTTATCATCAAAAGGGTACTGGCCTCCCTGGTTTAAAAGCTCAGGTTTCAGAGCACCTGCCACACGCCTTGCTTCCTGGCAGCAGCCACCGGAATGGCAGTAGCAGAATCCAAGCAGGTGATGGTCATGGGTGCACAGAGAGTGATGGGAAAGATAGGAGAATGATGGCAGGAGATCAAGGACTCTTTGTCCCCTGTACAGTTACCCCAGGTAACCCATCAGGAAAGCTCCAGGAAATCTCCCCAGGCCCCACCACCCCAACTCCTGAGTCTCAGGCAAGGCCACGGCACAACGATGCCCACCACCCCAGCACCACGCTGCCAACAGGGCTTCATTTGACTAGGTCCTGCTCACCGTCTCACGTCTCTCTGATAGCAGGAGAAGGCCTCTGAGCCCCAGCCACAGTATTGGCAGGCTTTCCATCTTCAGAATATTCTGGAGGAGTGCAGGCTTACATAAATCTCTGAGGGTCTTCTCAGTGGGAGGCATCACCTGAAACAAAGGCAGTGGTGAGAGCCGGACAGAGGCAGCAGGACTCCGTGCAGCCTGCATCTCCTGGCTCCTCTGGCAGCTCACTGGCAGGGCGCTGGGAGAACACAGCCTGGCCTGGGGCAGCAGTGTCCATGGAAAGCGTGACGGTCCCCCTGTGCTCCAGGCCTAGCACTACACAGGCCTGCTTCTCCTGCCCTCTGACCAGTCACAGCTTTGCGGAGCATTTGGCCGGCAGAATCTACCACAGAAACGGCACCAGACTTGGGTGGCCAGGAGCACTTCCCCTCCCCGGCCCTTCAGCCTGCTCAGCCTGTGCAGATGCCATGGCTTCATCCCTGACCCTGCCATAGTCCTGACTGCCTCTGCCCAACCCTAGGTTTCCAGTCTGGGTGGGGTGGGCAAGGCAGGAGAATCTGGGTGCTGGGGCAGGAGAGCCCTGAAACAGAGCACAGTGCCTTGTCTGGTAACTCACAATTAGATGAAGAAGGCCCAGCTCCGCTGCGGTGATGTCAAAGATCTCCCAGAGCAGTGGGTCCTGGAGAACATTGTGTATTTCTTCCAAGATCCTCGCAGGAGTCTCAGGCAGGTGAAGCATCGACTTCCACATGTTCAGGGTAGTGCTGCAAAGCAAGAGCAATGCTATGTCAGCAGGGCTGCCTCAGCCACAGCACCATGGCTCCAGCATAACCCAGGCTGTGCTGCAGCCCTGGCCCTGCCACCCCACTGGCTCGCAGAGGCCTGGGGACCCGGCTGCTTGGGTGAGCAGGAGGGGCTGAGATGGCCTTCCCCGAGGGGCAGGGCAGGAGCCGGGTAGGAGGCTCTGGGCTGCCGTGGTCGGCGTTGGCTGCTGCAGCCCTGACTGGCCCACCAGCACTGAAAAACACAGTGGGATGGAAGGCCTGCTCCTCAATGCTGTCCTGCAGCTTTCTTTGTCTCTGGCAGCCAGAGCATCCTTCAAGTCCTATTCTTCCCATGCAATCAATGTGTGGGACTGTCAGGGCTGGTACCTGTTATTCTGTGGAAGTCTCGTCAACACGCTCATCATCACGTTCGTAGGAAAGTGGTTGCTGAGCGCATCAAGCACCGAGAAAAGGATCTCCTGAAGCGATGTGCTGATGCTTCCCAGGTTGCTGTGGATGAACTCCACAATCGTTGGTACCTGGTTGGAAGAGACAGGGAGATCGCTGCTGCTGCTGGACTGCAGACATTTGCCCCATTGCCACTGATACTGCTGTCCATCCCACTGCTCTTTCCTGGCATAAAATGATTTTGGATGCTCACGAGCTGTGGAGGGCAGGGCAGGGCAGGGCTGGGCAGGACAGAGCGTAGGTTCATAGGTTCATAAGGTTGGAAAGGACCTACAAGATCATCTAGTCCAACCTTCCTCCTATCACTATCCCTACCCAACTACTAAATCAAATCCTTTAGCACCTCCTCTAAACACTTCTTGAACTGCATTAGGGATGGTGCCCCAACCACCTCCCTAGGCAGGCCAATCCAGTGCCTGACCACTCTTTCAGAAAAAAAATGGGCAGAGCAGGGCTGGGCAGGAATGAGCAGAGACAGTGCACTGCAGTACAGCCCCATACTGCTTACATCCATCAGCCAGATGCCAGGCTTTGTCAGAATCACATCCAGTATAATCTTGGCTCTGTTCTTCTCCTTAATCCTACTGTCTTTAATGGTGGTCTCAAGAGTCATGAGGACGAAATCAGTCCTCTGAGAAGGGAGAAGTCTTTCTGCAAGTAACTGTAGGAAGGAAAGAAGGAAGGGAGTAAAAACATGTCAAACTGAGAGAGAGTGAACATGGACTAGGGTGGAACGTTGGCCAAGGTGCAAGACTGGAGGAAAAGGAAAGGTGAAGACCCTCCTTTTAAGGAAGAAGCATGCTGAGGGCTCCCAACAGTAGCCAAGCTCATCTCGCAGTACCCCTGAGCTGTAGGCTGCTCTGGGATGCAGGGAGGGGGGAGACAGGCTGGCTGGAAAGGTCCTGGCTCCTTACCTTCCCCCAGTGACTGCTGGCCAGGAAACCACAAACCTTCCACATCCGCACCATTGCCCTGTCACGCACAACTTTGGTCTCCGAGCTGGTGAAAGGCAGCAGCACCTGTGAGGAGAAGAGCTTCTGGTTTGCCTGGGAGCTGCTGATGGCCACTCCAGCTGCTCCCAGTTCCATTCCCATGAAGAAGGCACAAATTATATCAAAGAGAGGTGTGGGGACAGAGCTCTGCAACAGACAGACCTCCAAGATGCCGTGCAGCTCCTTATTGACGCTGGGGGTGGGATAGTTCGCCACCAATATCTGCAGCATCTCATCCATAGCATGCAGGGTCTGCAAGGAGGATAGTAGGATATGGAAGTCTCTCAGAGGTCCCTCTCACCTCCAAAAGACTGCTGTGAACTCCTCTCACTATTGAGCAAAAACACCTGCAGATCTATGCACAGTCTGGGACAGGACCCAGGGCTGCAGAGCTGCAGTGTGCAGAGCCCGCTGCAAGCAGGGTGGGTTGCCTGGCCCACAGCAAACGTGAGAGAGAAGGGGTGAAGGGAAGCAAGATCCTGCCCCACAAGGATTGTCAGTAATCTCTGGACACAAGTAATCCAAGGGGGCAACCCAGAGACACCAGGTCTGCAGTTCACCCACTACGTACAGGGTTGTAGAGGCAAGTGTTCAAGTCCTCTTCTGGAGGAAGGTAGAAGATGACTTTGAAGCACATGTGTAGGAGATGTGATATTTCATCCTCTGTAATGGCCTTCATTTCTGCAAATAGAGAGACCTCGATGCTAGGAGCGGTGCCTCGATGCTGAGGCAGGGGTAGAAGAAGTCCTCCCCTGGGCAGGACTCCCTGGGAGAGATGGGTAGCCCTGCCAGGAGGTGCCTTCTCCTCCACGGGGCTGGAGTACGGGAGAGCTGAGGCCATCCCTGCCCAGATGGGGGATACCTCACTGATAGGGTCAGGGCCACCGGGATCATGGCCTGGGGATGTGCTGGCTACACCAGGGGCTGGGCAGGTACCTCAAGTCAGCAATGGCATTCATGCTCTGGTATGGCAGTGTTGTGCTCAGCCGCTTTGTGGGCTCCTCAAGCAGTAGAACCTGCAAAGCACAACTGGGATGGCACCTGGCAGCCACCACGCCCAGCACCAGCAAGCCTAGCACTGCCTGGCAGGGCCTGAGAAGCTCCAGTGCCCCTTAACCAGCACTGGCACACACATGCTGTTGTACACCCCCACTGCTGGGTGTACTACACCCCACTCAGCTACACCTGGAATCCCGCCTGAGGAATCTTGGTGCCTGTGCATGATTTCCCTGCCTCCCCCTGCCCCAGCCCTGTCCTCCCAGGGTAGAGATACACAGGGGCCATGTCCGCTCACCCTGATATTCTCTGCTATACTGTTTGTGGAGCAGAAGACATCCAGGCCCTGTGTCAAGCCCGTTCTGGCAGCAGTGCTGCAGAGTGTGCGGATGCTGTTCAGGAACTGCACCTTTTGTTCCAGATCCTGGTGGGCACACAGAGATGGAGTGTGAGTGGGGAGAGCTATGGCCGTAGGGACCAACCATCATGGGGTGCAAAGCAGTGCGGGATGCCTGGAGGGCAGCAGCTGTGCACAGCCAGCAGCCCTCCTGCAGCCTGGCAGCAGAGCCGGAGGGACAATCCGGAGATGCAGGCACAGCAGAGCTGGAGGCTCGTGCAGTTACCTTTTTCATGTGTACATCAGAAACGTAGGCCTTGATGAAAACTGCAGCCTCCTTTTCCCCTTCACACACAGGCAGACAGTCAGCATCTAAGCAGGGAGGAGAGTGAGCAGCGCTGCAGAGGGGCCGAAGGCAGGCGCGAGCAGAGGAAGGAGCTCTGCCCTGTCCAGCCGTGTGCCCGCTCCCCTGGCACAGTGTGCCCGTGGCTGTGAGGATAAGGGGCCCTGGTGTCGAGCAGGGGGCACTCGCTGGCCCAGCCCTGCCCGCAGTGCTGGGTGGGGACCCTCACTCACCATTACTCAGCACCTGCACCTCAGTCTCCTCACAGGGCTCCGGTGGAGGTGTTCTGTCAGAATCGCTTTTCTTCTCCCAGGCCACACTGGGGTTGCTTGGGGGTTTCTTCTCCATCCTGCTGGATGAGCACTGATAGTGTGAGGGGGCAGCTGTTGAGCTGTCGGGGCTAGACGTGCGCTGTGCTTGCGGGCTCCTTGCCAGATGCGCACACTCCTGCCTTGTCCCCTTGCTGTCCTGATGGACACTGAGTGGTCTCTGGTCGGCACCAGCTATCCATGGGTGTCTTGGGATGAGTCACAAAGGGCCCCGCTATGACACGCTACTCCACCCGGGCGGGGCTTGTTCTGAGTCCTGCTTAATATTGCTCAGAACAAACTTGTCCAGCGATAGGGATTTGTGCACCTGCTTACACACAGAGCTGTGCAAGAGCAGTCAGACTGCCCAGGCCTTCGTGCTTCTGCTGTGAGGCCAGAGACAGCCAAAGCAGGACAGTGGAAGTATCACAGAATCACAGAATAACAGAATTATACAATCATAGGGGTTGGAAGGGACCTCTAGAGATCATCGAGTCCAAACTCCCTGCCAAAGCAGGTTCCCTGCACTAGGTCACACAGGTAGGCATCCAGGTGGGTCTTGAATATCTCCAGAGAAGGAGATTCCACAACTCCTCTGGGCAGCCTGTGCCAGTGCTCCGTCACTCTCACCATAAAGAATATCATGCACACATTCATGTGGAACTTCCTGTGCTGCAGTTTCTGGCCATTTCCCCTTGTCCTGTCTCCACACACTTCTGAAAAGAGTCTGGCCTTACCACTTTGTCCCCCACACCTCAGATATTTATAAACCTGTATCAGGTCCCCTCTCAGTTTTCTTTTCTCAAGGCTAAAGAGACCCGGTTCACTTAGCCTTTCTTCATAGGGGAGATACTCCAGTCCCTTCACCATCTTTGTGGCCCCACGCTGGACTCTTTCCAAGAGATCCCTGTCTTTTTTATAGGGGGGAGCCCAGAACTGGACACAGTACTCCAGGTGAGGCCTCAGCAGGGCAGAGTAGAGGGGGAGGATCACCTCCCTTGACCTGCTGGCCAGGCTCTTTTTAATGATCACCAAGATGACATTGATCTTCTTGGCCACAAGGTCACACTGCTGGCTCACGGTCGACGTGTCGTCCACCAGGACACCCAGGTCCCTCTCTACAGAGCTCCTCTACAGCAAGTCATCCCCCAGCCTGTACTGGTGCATGCAATTATTCCTCCCTAGGTGCAAGACTCTACACTTGCTTTTGTTAAATTTCATCCCGTTTCTGACTGCCCAGCTCTCCAGACTGTCCAGGTGTTGGTGAATGGCAGCACAGCCTTCAGGCGTGTCAGTCAATCCTCCCAACTTCGTATCATCAGCAAACTTGCTGAGAGTGGCCACTGTACCCTCATCAAGGTCATTGATGAAGATGTTGAACAAGAATGGACCCAGCACGGGCCCCCAGGGAACACTGCTGGTTACAGGCCTCCAACCGGACTCTGCACCGCCAACGACAATAGTCTGTGCTCTGCCAGTCAGCCAGATCTCAACCCACTTCACTGTGCACTCATCTATCCCACACTTGCTCAGCTTTGTTATAAGGATGTCATGGGGGACAGTATCAAATGCCTTGCTGAAATCAAAATAAACTACATCCACCGCCCTCCAGGCATCTACCCAGCCAGTGACAACATCATAGAAGGCCACCAGGTTGGTCGAGCATGACCTCCCCTTGGTGAACCCATGCTGGCTACTCCTGATAACCTCCTTTTCTTCCAATTGTCTGGAGATGGCATCCAGCACAAGCTCTTCCATCACCTTTCCTGGGACAGAGGTGAGGCTGACTGGCCTATAATTACCCGCATCTTCCTTCTTCAACTTTTCGAAGGCTGGAGTGACCCTTGCTCTCCTCCAGTCATCAGGCACATCCCCCATTCTCCAAGACCTCTCAAAGTTGATAGAGAGCAGTTCAGCAATCACCTCCACCAGCTTCCTCAGCACCCATGGATGCACCCCATCGGGTCCCATGGATTTAGGAACATTAGCATTGCCTAGGTGCTCACAGACCACCTCTTCCCTGACTAAAGGAAGGTCTCAAATTCCCCAGAACCTCTCACTAACCTCCAGAGTCTGGGATTCCTGTGGAAGAGCTTTTTAACTGAAGACAGAAGCAAAGAAGTTCAGTATTTCGGCCCTCAGCATACCCCATTACCAGAACATTCCCTTCACCTAGTAGGGAGCCCATCTTCTCCCTAGTCTTCCTTTTACTGTTAACATACCTCAAAAAGCCTTTTTTATTATCCTTTATCCCTTTTGCCAGATTCAATTCCCGGCGGTCTTTATCCTTCCTCGTTGCATCCCTGCATGACCTGACAACCTTTCTATATTCTTCCCAAGTGGTCAGACCCCTTTTCCACATTTCATGGACCTTCTTCTTCTCTTTGTTTGGCGCGTGATCTCCTTGCTCATCCACGGGGGTTTCCTGCCACCCTTTCCCCATTTCTTACTCAAAAAAATGCACTGATCCTGAGCTTGGAAGAAGAGCTGTTTAAATGCTGACCAGTTCTCACAGCCCCCCTTACCTTCTAACACCCTAGCCCACCACATAGCTCCAAGTAGGTCCCACAAGAGATCAAAGTTTGCTCTCCTAAAGTCCAGGATAGCAGTCCTACTTTTTGCTTTGCTCCTGCCTCTCAGGATCTTGAACTCCACCATCTTGTGATCACTGCAACCCAAGTTGTCCCCAGCCATTACTTCCTTAACAAGTCCTTCCTTGTTAGTGAGAATAAGGTCCAGTAACACCCCTCCCTGCATCGGTTCCTCCACCACCTGCAGCAGAGAGTTGTCTTCAACACATTGCATGCTCTGTCTGGACCATGCGTGCTTGGCCATGTTGCTCATCCAGCAAATATCTGGATAACTGAAGTCCCGCATAAGCACCAGTGCCTGGGAACGTGACACTACTTCTAATTGCTTATGAAAGGTCTCGTCAACCTCCTCTTCCTGATCAGCAGGACTGTAGTACAAACCCACAGCAGCATCACCCTTACCAGTCTGCCCCTTGATGCTCCCCCACAAAGTCTCCACTGCTACGTCACTCTCCTCCAACTGGAGTTCAATACATTCTAACTGCTTTCTCACATGAAGAGCAACTCTACCACCTCTCCTTGCCAGCCGATCTTTCCTAAAAAGCACACAGCCCTCCATGGCAATATTGCAGTCGTGACAGCTGTCCCACCATGTCTCTGTGATCACAGTGAGATCATGGCCTTGCGACCGCACGCAGATCTCCAACTCTTCCTGTTTATTTCCCATGCTGCGCACATGGGTGTACAGACACTTCAGAGAAGCAGTATCCCCCTGCCTCTCTCCATGCCTATGAATTCCACCCTCTTCACCCATCAAGCTCTGTTTTGAGCCTTGAACTACCCCCTCGGCCCCAGCGGTCCTCATTTTGTCCCCTCCCCCTTTCATATCTAGTTTAAAGACCTGTCAATAAGTCCCGCCAGTTCCTTGGCTAGAATCCTCCTACCCCTCAGAAACAGGCAGCCTCCCCTGCTGCCATCATGCCAGGTGCCGAGTAAAAAAAGTTGACATACAAGAACGTCTGGCATCCAAATATTGGTCACTGCTTAGCATGCTGCATGAGGCATTCAAAACACTAATTAACTCATTCACTAAATTTTAGATAATCCAAGTGATATGTTTTCACTTTTATTAGATTTTTCATGCTTTCTTAAGTCCTGCCTTAACTCTACTGAAAGATCAATAATGAGCCACTGGTGGTGCTGGTAACGTTTCTGAAAACTGCTCCTTCAACTTGCCTCTTCATCCCACCTTCATATGTAACTCAGTCATTACCATTAAATATTTACCAAATTGGACAAAATTCTAAATAATATCACAACTCTGGTGGGTAGGATTAGGTATACAGTGATATCTGCCCTGGATATATTTTTTTGTCCAATCTTCTCTGTGCCTTCAACACACTATGACCTTTGCTATTTTGTTTTTTGAGGAGCTGCAAACTCAGATTGTAAATGTAAACAGTTTAATAAGAAACAAATGATTAATTACATAACACTGAAAACTTGTCTTCAATGTAGTGCTCTTTCCAGGGCTTGCAGCATAAAACTGGAGAGTCTCACCTGTAACAACATCAGAAAAGCCTACAAAAGCAAGGAAGTAAATGAAAAAGTCTGTACCCAGCTGGTAAAAGTTGTTTAAAGACAAACTCGGGCAACCACTTGGACTACTAAGTGGCATTCTTTTTTTTTCAGAACCAGAAGTTAAATATTCAAGCCCCAGATTCTGAATAGTTGTTTCCGCCTAGAACGGGTGACAAAGCAGTGCAGCCTGAGGCATTAAGCTTCTCCTAGGGAAGCATTATAAACAACTGAGATTGGGTTGACTGGGCTTATAGCATACCACAATTGGCAACCACACTTTCACAACAGACCACAGAGTCAGGAAGAAATGTTGAGGTCTTTTTCTGACAAACAGAAGACGCCTCATGTGCACAGGGCTCCTATTTATATACAAGACTACATACAAAACAAGGGCTCCTATTTATATACAAGACTATACACAAAACTCCTATTTATATACAAGACTTGAGTCACTGTAAAGTTTCATGCAATCCAGGAGATGGTAGAGTTCAGCATCCTGAGAGGAGAGAGCTGGCCAAAAAGTAGGACTTAGGCTCAGCTCAGCAGAGGCGATCAGGTTAGGGAATATTTAAGCAAACTGAACAGACAAAAAATCATAGGGCATGGCAGAATGCAAACACAAGAGTATTTTGAGGCAACTCTCCATCATTTTTAATTGATTATGATGACCAGTGAGGTTACTGAGTACTGCAAGATAGCAAATACCACACCTATTACAAGGAAGGGCAAGCAGGAAAAGAAGCAAGAAACTGAACAGCTGAGCTTAGAGGATTGTCATCAGTGGCACAAAGTCCGTTTAGTACTTGCTAAGGCTATACCTGTCTACTCCATACAGTTCTGGGCTCCACAGCACAAGGGTTACGTGAAGCTCTCTCCAATAGAGACATCCCAGCTAAGGGCTACAAAAATGATTAAGTACCTGGAGCTCATCTCCTATGACAAGAGGTTAAGTGAACTGGGACTGCTCAGACTGGAGAAGAGAAGACTCAGTGATATCTGAACTGTCTATCTGACGGAAACCAGTAATGAAGACAGAACTAGACTCCCCTCAGTGGTGCCCAGAAGAGCACAAAATGAGACACATGAAATCCCTTTAAAAAATAAGGCACATTTCTACTGTGAGTTTTCAGATGCTGGAACAAATTAACCAGAGAAGCTGTGTAGTCTCTATTCTTGGAGATACTTAAAGCTTTTCTGGATATATTCCATAGCAGCATGCTGCAGGTGACCCTGCTTCTAGCAGGGATGTGGACTTGATATTCAGCAAATTACTCTGTGGTTCTGTAAATATAGAGTACTGTGTTCTGAATTTAAGTATTAAAACAAAATTTCTTGGAATTCTTCAGAATGTGTAAATAATCCTTTTGTTCTTGTAGATATAGTCTTTCTTAGCTGGAGTGACTTAGCACCTATTTACATCAAAGGGATAACTTCTGTTTATTTAAAAGGTAGTGTAAGCAGACCTTCCAGGATGTATAATAAAAACTTCTGAACTTTAGCAAGTCACTTAGTTTGCTTTAAAAGTATTCAAATTACCAATTGCTTTTTATCTTCAATAATTTCCAGCATTTGAAGTAACTTGAACAGTTATTGTTTGTACATATTTACGCATTGATTTTCTAGCTAATATTAATAATGTCAGAATATACTAGTTATCAGTGTAAAGCCTGACATTTGTGCAAAAGACACATTTATCTCTGTAAACCTGTTCATACTGTTGACTGCTTTACAGAGCTCTGCTGTGCACAGCTGAAAGCTGAAAATATGTCTTGGTCAGTTCTTTATTTGTATGCAATGAGTGAGACTTTACACTTGATGCCAAGATTTCCAGGTACAGATTTACATTATTCCAGAATCTTTTTTCTCTTAAGCAAAAAAGAGTGTTTGGTTCTGTCCTTGTGCTCTGAAAAAGGAAAGGGGAGCACTTCCTCTGTTCCCTGAAAATCACCGTTCTCACAGAGAACCCATTTAGAATCTTTCTTCCAAGTCTGTCCATGGAAGAAAGGAGAATGAGAATGAGAAGCGAGCAGCATGCCTTCCAGGAACATTTTTAAGAACAATTAAAATAGGATTTAGCTCCTCTGCGGAGCTCCTGGAGGAGCACTACTGTAGATACTTGAATTGCAGCGCGGGCTGCAATGAAGGGACGGGAACCCAGCTTGATGCAAGCTAATGTAATGTAATTAAGCAACAACTCAAAGCTTATATACACAGAAAGGCAGCGTGCGTTAAGATCTGATCAGGCGACGGTTACATTCTGTCACGGTGTTTTCCATGACAGTGACCCAAGGGAAAAACCGAGAAGGGAGAGAGGAGAGGAAAAGAAACTGCGTCAGTGGCCGCGCGGCCGCCCAAGCAGAGCCGCGCTCCGGGGGGGAGGGGGAAACAGCAGGAAGAGATGGGTCTACAAGAAGACAACGGCACGATCTGAGAAGGAACGGTAACTTTACTAAATATAATAAAATTGAACCACCACAGCCTCCATCAGATCTTTGAAGAGGTGGATGGAACTCTCTCGCACTTCACTTGACACCTGAGGGAGAAGGACGGGAGGACCTCAGGCCACACTCTCGCTGCCCATGGTGAGCATGAGCAAAGGCGTGGCTGATGCGGAAGGAGATGCATCAGTCCCATTCTGCACAAGGACACTGCGGTGGTGCAAAGCAGTGCAACAGGTTTACAGCACGGGGTGCCTGTGCCTCATAGTGCTCCCCCAGCCACCCCACCAAGACAAAGAAGCAGAGCTCCCCAGGCTCGAAGCCAAGGAGGAGAGGAGACAGGCCTGGCCCCCAGCAGTGCCTCTGGGGCACGAGCTGCCTGCTTAGCCTCCACCTCCCTGCTACAACACCCGGAGACAACGCCTGGTGTTGGAAGTAAAGGGAGTGCTCGTGGGTTTGAGAGCAACCGTTGGCAGAAGGTGCTTTGCGCAGGACTCAGTATGGGCCACAACACAGAGGCTTTGCATCACTGACAGCGACAAAGCTGACAGGGACAAGGCTGGCTGACCTGCATGGCTCTGAAGACATCCCACAGAAGCCCAAAGGAGACAGGAGAATGAAAAGGCCCTCCTGCTGAGCACGCACCCACAGAGCTTGGATTCCCACACCAGACTTACGTGATTGAATAGAGGCAGGATCTTCTCAGCCAGCATCGGAGCAATGGAACTGGCCTCTCTCTTCACCAGATGTTTCACCATGTTTCTGAAGATATTCATCACCTCCACTGTGACATGTGTATTGCCAGTACTCATGGTCTCCATGATATTTGGCAGCAGGGCCCGTATTTCTCTTGCCTGTCCAAAACACACAATTTCCTTATCATCAAAAGGGTACTGGCCTCCCTGGTTTAAAAGCTCAGGTTTCAGAGCACCTGCCACACGCCTTGCTTCCTGGCGACTGTTTCAAGAAATTGGAGCCCCAGTAGGGCACCTTAAGTACCGAAAAAACAGGACTAAATGCCCCAACGAGGCAAATACGTAGATTTCAGTTGAGGACACTCAGGTCCCTGAGGTAACGGACCTGGATTCCTCAGAGGACAAGGTCTCTAAATCAGATCTCAAAGCTCCATCTATGATGGATCCCTTTGAGATCTGCCCAATTATAACTCAGAAAACAAAGAAAGTACAAGATAGACCGGCAGGGTTGCCTTCTGACCAACAGCCTCCTGCTGAAACATGTTTTCATTTAACAGCTCGCCCCTAGTACAGTGGTTCCATCAAAAGCCTAGGGAAAGAATACCATCGTGGTTATTATGACTATGGGATGCAGGAGCTGAAAGTGTATTAGTTAATGGGACAGAAAGTCCAAGATCGCTTCTATAACCCTACACCCAGCCCTGAGGCTAAGATTACATGCCACCATCCAATATAATAAAGAAAACGACTCTATTGTAGACTGGTTGATGGCGGCAGGCCGACTAACTTGGCCAATAAAACAGACTTACTACTTCTTATGGGTTTATGGTCCTCTATGGAGGACTTCCAAACGTACATTTGAGAACTGGGTATGAGGGAGGCCATGTGTTCCGACACATTTGAAGGCCCAGACACAGAAAAATTCTCGGTAGGTGTGAGAGACCTGATATTGCAGCAAGCCCCTTCTCATCTTTATGGGACATTGGTGTCCATACTAAATCTGTTAGTAGCTTTAGAAGCCATTGTCCAACAAGCAACTCAACTGGTAGCAGACCTGGGGGAAACAGCGCGCATAAGGACTAGGCGCAATGTCCGCATGGTGGAGGAAGCCGAGGCCTTCCCACTTAGAACCCAGAAGACTGCCCCACGGACACCCTGATCAGGCCCCATACAGGCGTCTCAGAAAACCATGTTCAATGATCTTATACGGGCCAAGGTTGCATTTGCCAAAATCGATGGACAGCCCAACCATATTTTATTCCAGTTATGGAAACAACTAAGAAACAATCAAGAGTTTCCGAGTAGTCCCAGAAAATTGGGAGTCCAAATACTACAAGAAGCACCTACTACAACCTGGAATTTAGCTGATTTTATAGTACCAAAAAGGAAGAGAAATCCTCCACAGCTGTCTTGGGCTACAATGCCTGAGCCACCTGTGGTAAAAGTTCTCAATCTGTCAAAATTCATGGAGTGACAAGGGACACTGGTTCTCTTAGGGCCTCCAGATGGGACCAGAGGCCCTGTGTTGAACTGTCAGTATTCTGGTCAGAAATAGATGTTCAAAGAGTAATGGCTTCATTAAACACCGGTGTGGAAACATCGATTATGTATGGAGATCCATCTAGATTTAAGGGTAATAAAGTGATGATTAGTGAGTTTAGGGGACAGACCATTCCGGTCATTCCAACATGGTTGAAACTGGGGGTTGGGCATCTCCTACCATGGGAGTATAAAGTGTCCATGCCCGAGAGTTATTCAGGGATTGGGGCAATCGACATTTCATGAGGTCTGACTCTCTGGACGTCTGTGAGAGAGTTCCGGCTTTGGCAAAAATACTTTAGATTACGTTTTGCATGGCCCCTCAATACTGTCTGTATTGCACAAATACTATTTGATTGATGAAACCACACCAGCTTACTAATGTAAGACAGTATTGACTCCCGGGGAGACAAGATGAAATATCAAGGATGGTACAGGAACTAGAAAAAGTAGTCATTATAAAACGTGCACACAGCCCATACAACCATCCTGCCACTCATACAATCCGGTTTGAAGAGGGGGATGGTCAGAGTATCCAGTGAGCAGAGTTGTGAAGACAGATCACCATGCGTTAGGAAGACATTGTTTTCAAAGTCTGGTCTTGGGAATTCTCTTGTTTTCAAAGTTCTTGCGAGCAACCTGGTCATGCTGTTTAGGCTTGGGGATGATAAAACTTTGCCCTTCAATACAAGGTTGTTATGGTTTGATGCCAGTATTGCACATCAGAACACCAACTGGGAGTTCAAGAGTTAATGCTGTGGCAGGGAGTGGCAGAGGGGTGGTGCTCCTGAGCAGACACCAGCCTCTCTCGCTCTCAGTGTTCCCTCTCGGCTTCCGTGGAGATAAAATATGTGTGCTTCTCCTGCATTTTTTCTAAGGAAAGATCTAAGAATGGGTTTGGAAACATTTGTTTCTCTCAATTCTTTGATTTTGTTAGATTTAGTAAATTTACGGTTCCTCTACATATCCTTTTTTAAATTTTTATTTATTTATTTATTTTTTAAACCATTGTCTACGAATCCTTCGCCCACCCCCTCTCCCAACTCCCCCTTCCAGAGCAGGTGGTTTCACAGTGCTAGCTGAATAGTGCCATGAGCCAGTCCCATACTGTTGCTGGACGCGTTTCATGTCTCATCATCAGGATTATCCCAGCTGCCAGAGAACGAACTGCCAGGTGGGCATCATCTTCCAAAGGCTGAAGGCCTGCAACAGAGGGAAGCAGAGCAGAGATGAAGCCCACTGATCTGGGGGTGCAGCATTTCCTTGCAGCCTGACAAGGCACGGCTGCATACTGCCCAGGCTCTGCCCCATCCCTAGTCCCAGAACACATAGCGCTGCCCTCACTCACCACTGCGGATTTCATTCATCAGTTCCTCACTTTCAATCCTGGAGTGCTCCACAGCCCGCCCTAGGTAGAGAGTTCCCATCAGACCCCCATTCAACAACACACTCCCAGGAGCACTGGCTGCAGCCCAGCCAGCCCAGCTGCTTCCCCTGCTGTGCCCAGGAAGGTACAGTGCATGAGCGGGGAACTGATCAAGGCGCCCATCAGGGCTACCAGCACATTCAGGCTGTATCTAGGGGGTGCAGGGCTAAGGGCAAGACCCAAAGAGGGAACTCAGGGGCTGCACTCACAAATGAGTTTAGCTGCCTCAATTTTCACAGAGGCCTGAGAATCCTTCAGGTATGGCAGGCTCTGCCGCAGGTAACCTTCCACTCTCTTCCGGTTTTCAAACAGCTGGAAAAGAGCACAAAGGCATGGGGCTTGCAGACACAACCCAGCTTCTGGTGTCACCCCTCCTGTCTGTATCCCCTTCCCACAAGCAGGGGGGCTGTGGCTGTGGGGTTGTCCTTACCAAGCACTTCCCAATCCACACTGTGTTCTGTTCCTGGGCCAGGCGCTTGAGCTTCTTCCACCTCAGGAACTTTGCACAAGTGACCAGGGTTTCCCCAGCAGCCTACAGAGATCAGACGCTGGGAGTTGGCACCACAGACACACATCCTAGGAGTCTGAATGCTTGCTAGCCTGGCCCTCAATTCCCAGTAAAGCCCTGAACTGAGCACAGCCTTGCCTGGTCAGGTCTGAAATGTGTACCTGTGCAACACACGGGCTCTCATCACTCATCCGAAAGAGCAGAGGAAGCAGGCCCCCATGCACGTTCTTCTTCATGTTTCCCTTCTGCCACCACACCACAGCCTCCATCAGATCTTTGAAGAGGCGGATGGAACTCTCTCGCACTTCACTTGACACCTGAGGGAGAAGGACGGGAGGACCTCAGCGCCACACTCTCGCTGCCCATGGTGAGCATGAGCAAAGGCGTGGCTGATGCGGAAGGAGATGCATCAGTCCCATTCTGCACAAGGACACTGTGCGCTGGTGCAAAGCAGTGCAACAGGTTTACATCACGAGGTTCCTTTGTCTCACAGTGCTCCCCCAGCCACCCTACAAAGGCCAAGCAGAGCTCCCCAGGCCCGAAGCCAAGGAGGAGACAGGCCTGGCCCTCAGCAGTGCCTCTGGGGCTCGAGCTGCCTGCTTAGACTCCACCTCCCTGCTACAACACCCGGAGACAACGCCTGGTGTTGGAAGTAAAGGGAGTGCTCGTGGGTTTGAGAGCAACCATTGGCAGAAAGTGTTTTGTGCATTGCAGTATGGGCCACCACACAGAGGCTTTGCATCACTGACAGCGACAAAGCTGACAGGGACAAGGCTGGCTGAGCTGCATGGCTCTGAAGACATCCCACAAAAGCCCAAAGGAGCCAAGAGAACGGATAAGGCCGTCCTGCTGAGCACGCATCCACAGAGCTTGGATTCCCACACCAGACTTACGTGATTGAATAGAGGCAGGATCTTCTCAGCCAGCATCGGAGCAATGGAACTGGCCTCTCTCTTCACCAGATGGTTCACCATGTTTCTGAAGACATTCATCACCTCCACTGTGACATGTGTATTGCCAGTACTCATGGCCTTCATGATATTTGGCAGCAGGGCCCATATTTCTCTTGCCTGTCCAAAACACACAATTTCCTTATCATCAAAAGGGTACTGGCCTCCCTGGTTTAAAAGCTCAGGTTTCAGAGCACCTGCCACACGCCTTGCTTCCTGGCAGCAGCCACCGGAATGGCAGTAGCAGAATCAAAGCAGGTGATGGTCATGGGTGCACAGAGAGTGATGGGAAAGATAGGAGAATGATGGCAGGAGATCAAGGACTCTTTGTCCCCTGTACAGTTACCCCAGGTAACCCATCAGGAAAGCTCCAGGAAATCTCCCCAGGCCCCACCACCCCAACTCCTGAGTCTCAGGCAAGGCCACGGCACAACGATGCCCACCACCCCAGCACCACGCTGCCAACAGGGCTTCATTTGACTAGGTCCTGCTCACCGTCTCACGTCTCTCTGATAGCAGGAGAAGGCCTCTGAGCCCCAGCCACAGTATTGGCAGGCTTTCCATCTTCAGAATATTCTGGAGGAGTGCAGGCTTACATAAATCTCTGAGGGTCTTCTCGGTGGGAGGCATCACCTGAAACAAAGGCAGCGGTGAGAGCCGGACAGAGGCAGCAGGACTCCGTGCAGCCTGCATCTCCTGGCTCCTCTGGCAGCTCACTGGCAGGGCGCTGGGAGAACACAGCCTGGCCTGGGGCAGCAGTGTCCATGGAAATCGTGACGGTCCCCCTGTGCTCCAGGCCTAGCACTACACAGGCCTGCTTCTCCTGCCCTCTGACCAGTCACAGCTTTGCGGAGCATTTGGCCGGCAGAATCTACCACAGAAACGGCACCAGACTTGGGTGGCCAGGAGCACTTCCCCTCCCCGGCCCTTCAGCCTGCTCAGCCTGTGCAGATGCCATGGCTTCATCCCTGACCCTGCCATAGTCCTGACTGCCTCTGCCCAACCCTAGGTTTCCAGTCTGGGTGGGGTGGGCAAGGCAGGAGAATCTGGGTGCTGGGGCAGGAGAGCCCTGAAACAGAGCACAGTGCCTTGTCTGGTAACTCACAATTAGATGAAGAAGGCCCAGCTCCGCTGCGGTGATGTCAAAGATCTCCCAGAGCAGTGGGTCCTGGAGAACATTGTGTATTTCTTCCAAGATCCTCGCAGGAGTCTCAGGCAGGTGAAGCATCGACTTCCACATGTCCAGGGTAGTGCTGCAAAGCAAGAGCAATGCTATGTCAGCAGGGCTGCCTCAGCCACAGCACCATGGCTCCAGCATAACCCAGGCTGTGCTGCAGCCCTGGCCCTGCCACCCCACTGGCTCGCAGAGGCCTGGGGACCCGGCTGCTTGGGTGAGCAGGAGGGGCTGAGATGGCCTTCCCCGAGGGGCAGGGCAGGAGCCGGGTAGGAGGCTCTGGGCTGCCGTGGTCGGCGTTGGCTGCTGCAGCCCTGACTGGCCCACCAGCACTGAAAAGCACAGTGGGATGGAAGGCCTGCTCCTCAATGCTGTCCTGCAGCTTTCTTTGTCTCTGGCAGCCAGAGCATCCTTCAAGTCCTATTCTTCCCATGCAATCAATGTGTGGGACTGTCAGGGCTGGTACCTGTTATTCTGTGGAAGTCTCGTCAACACGCTCATCATCACGTTCGTAGGAAAGTGGTTGCTGAGCGCATCAAGCACCGAGAAAAGGATCTCCTGAAGCGATGTGCTGATGCTTCCCAGGTTGCTGTGGATGAACTCCACAATCGTTGGTACCTGGTTGGAAGAGACAGGGAGATCGCTGCTGCTGCTGGACTGCAGACATTTGCCCCATTGCCACTGATACTGCTGTCCATCCCACTGCTCTTTCCTGGCATAAAATGATTTTGGATGCTCACGAGCTGTGGAGGGCAGGGCAGGGCAGGGCTGGGCAGGACAGAGCGTAGGTTCATAGGTTCATAAGGTTGGAAAGGACCTACAAGATCATCTAGTCCAACCTTCCTCCTATCACTATCCCTACCCAACTACTAAATCAAATCCTTTAGCACCTCCTCTAAACACTTCTTGAACTGCATTAGGGATGGTGCCCCAACCACCTCCCTAGGCAGGCCAATCCAGTGCCTGACCACTCTTTCAGAAAAAAAATGGGCAGGGCAGGGCTGGGCAGGAATGAGCAGAGACAGTGCACTGCAGTACAGCCCCATACTGCTTACATCCATCAGCCAGATGCCAGGCTTTGTCAGAATCACATCCAGTATAATCTTGGCTCTGTTCTTCTCCTTAATCCTACTGTCTTTAATGGTGGTCTCAAGAGTCATGAGGACGAAATCAGTCCTCTGAGAAGGGAGAAGTCTTTCTGCAAGTAACTGTAGGAAGGAAAGAAGGAAGGGAGTAAAAACATGTCAAACTGAGAGAGAGTGAACATGGACTAGGGTGGAACGTTGGCCAAGGTGCAAGACTGGAGGAAAAGGAAAGGTGAAGACCCTCCTTTTAAGGAAGAAGCATGCTGAGGGCTCCCAACAGTAGCCAAGCTCATCTCGCAGTACCCCTGAGCTGTAGGCTGCTCTGGGATGCAGGGAGGGGGGAGACAGGCTGGCTGGAAAGGTCCTGGCTCCTTACCTTCCCCCAGTGACTGCTGGCCAGGAAACCACAAACCTTCCACATCCGCACCATTGCCCTGTCACGCACAACTTTGGTCTCCGAGCTGGTGAAAGGCAGCAGCACCTGTGAGGAGAAGAGCTTCTGGTTTGCCTGGGAGCTGCTGATGGCCACTCCAGCTGCTCCCAGTTCCATTCCCATGAAGAAGGCACAAATTATATCAAAGAGAGGTGTGGGGACAGAGCTCTGCAACAGACAGACCTCCAAGATGCCGTGCAGCTCCTTATTGACGCTGGGGGTGGGATAGTTCGCCACCAATATCTGCAGCATCTCATCCATAGCATGCAGGGTCTGCAAGGAGGATAGTAGGATATGGAAGTCTCTCAGAGGTCCCTCTCACCTCCAAAAGACTGCTGTGAACTCCTCTCACTATTGAGCAAAAACACCTGCAGATCTATGCACAGTCTGGGACAGGACCCAGGGCTGCAGAGCTGCAGTGTGCAGAGCCCGCTGCAAGCAGGGTGGGTTGCCTGGCCCACAGCAAACGTGAGAGAGAAGGGGTGAAGGGAAGCAAGATCCTGCCCCACAAGGATTGTCAGTAATCTCTGGACACAAGTAATCCAAGGGGGCAACCCAGAGACACCAGGTCTGCAGTTCACCCACTACGTACAGGGTTGTAGAGGCAAGTGTTCAAGTCCTCTTCTGGAGGAAGGTAGAAGATGACTTTGAAGCACATGTGTAGGAGATGTGATATTTCATCCTCTGTAATGGCCTTCATTTTGCTGCAAATAGAGAGACCTCGATGCTAGGAGCGGTGCCTCGATGCTGAGGCAGGGGTAGAAGAAGTCCTCCCCTGGGCAGGACTCCCTGGGAGAGATGGGTAGCCCTGCCAGGAGGTGCCTTCTCCTCCACGGGGCTGGAGTACGGGAGAGCTGAGGCCATCCCTGCCCAGATGGGGGATACCTCACTGATAGGGTCAGGGCCACCGGGATCATGGCCTGGGGATGTGCTGGCTACACCAGGGGCTGGGCAGGTACCTCAAGTCAGCAATGGCATTCATGCTCTGGTATGGCAGTGTTGTGCTCAGCGACCTTGTGGGCTCCTCGAGCAGTAGAACCTGCAAAGCACAACTGGGATGGCACCTGGCAGCCACCACGCCCAGCACCAGCAAGCCTAGCACTGCCTGGCAGGGCCTGAGAAGCTCCAGTGCCCCTTAACCAGCACTGGCACACACATGCTGTTGTACACCCCCACTGCTGGGTGTACTACACCCCACTCAGCTACACCTGGAATCCCGCCTGAGGAATCTTGGTGCCTGTGCATGATTTCCCTGCCTCCCCCTGCCCCAGCCCTGTCCTCACAGGGTAGAGTTACACAGGGGCCATGTCCGCTCACCCTGATATTCTCTGCTATACTGTTTGTGGAGCAGAAGACATCCAGGCCCTGTGTCAAGCCCGTTCTGGCAGCAGTGCTGCAGAGTGTGCGGATGCTGTTCAGGAACTGCACCTTTTGTTCCAGATCCTGGTGGGCACACAGAGATGGAGTGTGAGTGGGGAGAGCTATGGCCGTAGGGACCAACCATCATGGGGTGCAAAGCAGTGCGGGATGCCTGGAGGGCAGCAGCTGTGCACAGCCAGCAGCCCTCCTGCAGCCTGGCAGCAGAGCCGGAGGGACAATCCGGAGATGCAGGCACAGCAGAGCTGGAGGCTCGTGCAGTTACCTTTTTCATGTGTACATCAGAAACGTAGGCCTTGATGAAAACTGCAGCCTCCTTTTCCCCTTCACACACAGGCACACAGTCAAAAGGGTACTGGCCTCCCTGGTTTAAAAGCTCAGGTTTCATAGCACCTTCCACACGCCTTGCTTCCTGGCAGCAGCCACCGGAATGGCAGTAGCAGAATCAAAGCAGGTGATGGTCATGGGTGCACAGAGAGTGATGGGAAAGATAGGAGAATGATGGCAGGAGATCAAGGACTCTTTGTCCCCTGTACAGTTACCCCAGGTAACCCATCAGGAAAGCTCCAGGAAATCTCCCCAGGCCCCACCACCCCAACTCCTGAGTCTCAGGCAAGGCCACGGCACAACGATGCCCACCACCCCAGCACCACGCTGCCAACAGGGCTTCATTTGACTAGGTCCTGCTCACCGTCTCACGTCTCTCTGATAGCAGGAGAAGGCCTCTGAGCCCCAGCCACAGTATTGGCAGGCTTTCCATCTTCAGAATATTCTGGAGGAGTGCAGGCTTACATAAATCTCTGAGGGTCTTCTCGGTGGGAGGCATCACCTGAAACAAAGGCAGCGGTGAGAGCCGGACAGAGGCAGCAGGACTCCGTGCAGCCTGCATCTCCTGGCTCCTCTGGCAGCTCACTGGCAGGGCGCTGGGAGAACACAGCCTGGCCTGGGGCAGCAGTGTCCATGGAAATCGTGACGGTCCCCCTGTGCTCCAGGCCTAGCACTACACAGGCCTGCTTCTCCTGCCCTCTGACCAGTCACAGCTTTGCGGAGCATTTGGCCGGCAGAATCTACCACAGAAACGGCACCAGACTTGGGTGGCCAGGAGCACTTCCCCTCCCCGGCCCTTCAGCCTGCTCAGCCTGTGCAGATGCCATGGCTTCATCCCTGACCCTGCCATAGTCCTGACTGCCTCTGCCCAACCCTAGGTTTCCAGTCTGGGTGGGGTGGGCAAGGCAGGAGAATCTGGGTGCTGGGGCAGGAGAGCCCTGAAACAGAGCACAGTGCCTTGTCTGGTAACTCACAATTAGATGAAGAAGGCCCAGCTCCGCTGCGGTGATGTCAAAGATCTCCCAGAGCAGTGGGTCCTGGAGAACATTGTGTATTTCTTCCAAGATCCTCGCAGGAGTCTCAGGCAGGTGAAGCATCGACTTCCACATGTTCAGGGTAGTGCTGCAAAGCAAGAGCAATGCTATGTCAGCAGGGCTGCCTCAGCCACAGCACCATGGCTCCAGCATAACCCAGGCTGTGCTGCAGCCCTGGCCCTGCCACCCCACTGGCTCGCAGAGGCCTGGGGACCCGGCTGCTTGGGTGAGCAGGAGGGGCTGAGATGGCCTTCCCCGAGGGGCAGGGCAGGAGCCGGGTAGGAGGCTCTGGGCTGCCGTGGTCGGCGTTGGCTGCTGCAGCCCTGACTGGCCCACCAGCACTGAAAAGCACAGTGGGATGGAAGGCCTGCTCCTCAATGCTGTCCTGCAGCTTTCTTTGTCTCTGGCAGCCAGAGCATCCTTCAAGTCCTATTCTTCCCATGCAATCAATGTGTGGGACTGTCAGGGCTGGTACCTGTTATTCTGTGGAAGTCTCGTCAACACGCTCATCATCACGTTCGTAGGAAAGTGGTTGCTGAGCACATCAAGCACCGAGAAAAGGATCTCCTGAAGCGATGTGCTGATGCTTCCCAGGTTGCTGTGGATGAACTCCACAATCGTTGGTACCTGGTTGGAAGAGACAGGGAGATCGCTGCTGCTGCTGGACTGCAGACATTTGCCCCATTGCCACTGATACTGCTGTCCATCCCACTGCTCTTTCCTGGCATAAAATGATTTTGGATGCTCACGAGCTGTGGAGGGCAGGGCAGGGCAGGGCTGGGCAGGACAGAGCGTAGGTTCATAGGTTCATAAGGTTGGAAAGGACCTACAAGATCATCTAGTCCAACCTTCCTCCTATCACTATCCCTACCCAACTACTAAATCAAATCCTTTAGCACCTCCTCTAAACACTTCTTGAACTGCATTAGGGATGGTGCCCCAACCACCTCCCTAGGCAGGCCAATCCAGTGCCTGACCACTCTTTCAGAAAAAAAATGGGCAGGGCAGGGCTGGGCAGGAATGAGCAGAGACAGTGCACTGCAGTACAGCCCCATACTGCTTACATCCATCAGCCAGATGCCAGGCTTTGTCAGAATCACATCCAGTATAATCTTGGCTCTGTTCTTCTCCTTAATCCTACTGTCTTTAATGGTGGTCTCAAGAGTCATGAGGACGAAATCAGTCCTCTGAGAAGGGAGAAGTCTTTCTGCAAGTAACTGTAGGAAGGAAAGAAGGAAGGGAGTAAAAACATGTCAAACTGAGAGAGAGTGAACATGGACTAGGGTGGAACGTTGGCCAAGGTGCAAGACTGGAGGAAAAGGAAAGGTGAAGACCCTCCTTTTAAGGAAGAAGCATGCTGAGGGCTCCCAACAGTAGCCAAGCTCATCTCGCAGTACCCCTGAGCTGTAGGCTGCTCTGGGATGCAGGGAGGGGGGAGACAGGCTGGCTGGAAAGGTCCTGGCTCCTTACCTTCCCCCAGTGACTGCTGGCCAGGAAACCACAAACCTTCCACATCCGCACCATTGCCCTGTCACGCACAACTTTGGTCTCCGAGCTGGTGAAAGGCAGCAGCACCTGTGAGGAGAAGAGCTTCTGGTTTGCCTGGGAGCTGCTGATGGCCACTCCAGCTGCTCCCAGTTCCATTCCCATGAAGAAGGCACAAATTATATCAAAGAGAGGTGTGGGGACAGAGCTCTGCAACAGACAGACCTCCAAGATGCCGTGCAGCTCCTTATTGACGCTGGGGGTGGGATAGTTCACCACCAATATCTGCAGCATCTCATCCATAGCATGCAGGGTCTGCAAGGAGGATAGTAGGATATGGAAGTCTCTCAGAGGTCCCTCTCACCTCCAAAAGACTGCTGTGAACTCCTCTCACTATTGAGCAAAAACACCTGCAGATCTATGCACAGTCTGGGACAGGACCCAGGGCTGCAGAGCTGCAGTGTGCAGAGCCCGCTGCAAGCAGGGTGGGTTGCCTGGCCCACAGCAAACGTGAGAGAGAAGGGGTGAAGGGAAGCAAGATCCTGCCCCACAAGGATTGTCAGTAATCTCTGGACACAAGTAATCCAAGGGGGCAACCCAGAGACACCAGGTCTGCAGTTCACCCACTACGTACAGGGTTGTAGAGGCAAGTGTTCAAGTCCTCTTCTGGAGGAAGGTAGAAGATGACTTTGAAGCACATGTGTAGGAGATGTGATATTTCATCCTCTGTAATGGCCTTCATTTTGCTGCAAATAGAGAGACCTCGATGCTAGGAGCGGTGCCTCGATGCTGAGGCAGGGGTAGAAGAAGTCCTCCCCTGGGCAGGACTCCCTGGGAGAGATGGGTAGCCCTGCCAGGAGGTGCCTTCTCCTCCACGGGGCTGGAGTACGGGAGAGCTGAGGCCATCCCTGCCCAGATGGGGGATACCTCACTGATAGGGTCAGGGCCACCGGGATCATGGCCTGGGGATGTGCTGGCTACACCAGGGGCTGGGCAGGTACCTCAAGTCAGCAATGGCATTCATGCTCTGGTATGGCAGTGTTGTGCTCAGCCGCTTTGTGGGCTCCTCAAGCAGTAGAACCTGCAAAGCACAACTGGGATGGCACCTGGCAGCCACCACGCCCAGCACCAGCAAGCCTAGCACTGCCTGGCAGGGCCTGAGAAGCTCCAGTGCCCCTTAACCAGCACTGGCACACACATGCTGTTGTACACCCCCACTGCTGGGTGTACTACACCCCACTCAGCTACACCTGGAATCCCGCCTGAGGAATCTTGGTGCCTGTGCATGATTTCCCTGCCTCCCCCTGCCCCAGCCCTGTCCTCACAGGGTAGAGTTACACAGGGGCCATGTCCGCTCACCCTGATATTCTCTGCTATACTGTTTGTGGAGCAGAAGACATCCAGGCCCTGTGTCAAGCCCGTTCTGGCAGCAGTGCTGCAGAGTGTGCGGATGCTGTTCAGGAACTGCACCTTTTGTTCCAGATCCTGGTGGGCACACAGAGATGGAGTGTGAGTGGGGAGAGCTATGGCCGTAGGGACCAACCATCATGGGGTGCAAAGCAGTGCGGGATGCCTGGAGGGCAGCAGCTGTGCACAGCCAGCAGCCCTCCTGCAGCCTGGCAGCAGAGCCGGAGGGACAATCCGGAGATGCAGGCACAGCAGAGCTGGAGGCTCGTGCAGTTACCTTTTTCATGTGTACATCAGAAACGTAGGCCTTGATGAAAACTGCAGCCTCCTTTTCCCCTTCACACACAGGCACACAGTCAGCATCTAAGCAGGGAGGAGAGTGAGCATTGCTATAGCCTGCAGAGGGGCCGAAGGCAGGCGCGAGCAGAGGAAGGAGCTCTGCCCTGTCCAGCCGTGTGCCCGCTCCCCTGGCACAGTGTGCCCGTGGCTGTGAGGATAAGGGGCCCTGGTGTCGAGCAGGGGGCACTCGCTGGCCCAGCCCTGCCCGCAGTGCTGGGTGGGGACCCTCACTCACCATTACTCAGCACCTGCACCTCAGTCTCCTCACAGGGCTCCGGTGGAGGTGTTCTCCTGTCAGAATCGCTTTTCCTCTCCCAGGCCACACTGGGGTTGCTTGGGGGTTTGTTCTCCATCCTGCTGGATGAGCACTGCTAGTGT
This sequence comes from Cyrtonyx montezumae, assembly GCF_038088225.1. Classification (NCBI taxonomy): domain Eukaryota; kingdom Metazoa; phylum Chordata; class Aves; order Galliformes; family Odontophoridae; genus Cyrtonyx; species Cyrtonyx montezumae. The sequence goes on from NW_027072039.1 coordinate 4,386,603, forward strand.
GAGGGGGCAGCCACTGAGCTGCTGAGGCTGGAGGTGGGTTGCGCTCGGGGGCTCCTTGCCAGACGCGCACACTCCTGCCTTGTCCCCTCCCTGTCCTGCGTGACACTGAGTGGTCTCTGGTATCCATGGGTGTCTTGGGATGAGTCACAAAGGGCCCCGCTATGACACGCTACCCCGCCCGGGCGGGGCTGTTTCCGAGCCACAGCTTCAAATGGTTCAGAAGAAACTTCTCCAGGGGGAAGGATGTGTGTGCCTGCTTACCCACAAAGCTATGCAAGAGCTGTCAGACTGTCCAGGCCCTCGTGCTTCTGCTGTGAGGCCATAGACGGCCACAGCGGGACAGTGCAAGTATCACAGAATCACAGAATCATAGGGGTTGGAAGGGACCTCTAGAGATCGAGTCCAACCCCCCTGCCAAAGCAGGTTCCCTACACCAGGTCGCACAGGTAGGCGTCCAGGCGGGTCTTGAATATCTCCAGAGAAGGAGATTCCACAACTCCCCTGGGCAGCCTGTGCCAGTGCTCCGTCACCCTCACCGTAAAGAAGATCTTGCACGCATTCATGCGGAACCTCCTGTGCTGCAGTTTCTGGCCATTTCCCCTTGTCCTGTCTCCACACACTGCTGAAAAGTGTCTGGCCTACACACCTTGTCCCCCACACCTCAGCTATTTATAAACCTGGATCAGGTCCCCTCTCAGTCTTCTTTTCTCAAGGCTAAAGAGACCCAGTTCACTAAGCCTTTCTTCATAGGGGAGATCCTCCAGGCCCTTCACCATCTTTGTGGCCCTGCGCTGGACTCTTTCCAAGAGATTTGTGATTCTATGATTCTTATCTGTAGTGCAGGCTTGCAAGTCCTTACAAGTCTGAGATTACTGTCATCATCCTGGGAACTGTCTAAACTCCCTGAGTGCTGCCCCAGTTGTTTTTGTTTTTGTTTTTGTTTTTGTTTTGGCACTATGCCAAAAAACATATTTGTTTTCTCCCATAAAACTGTTCTTCAAGAGATTATATTTCATCATGTACCTATTTTTAATAGTGAGAATGTACTGGACCTTAATTAAGTCCACCATTATACTCTATGGAGCGGCACATTCAAGTAAGAAATTAAAAGCACTGGTGGAAACCCCTATTTCGTGCCTGCATACAGTGTTGTATGGTTTGAACATTTAATGTTACATGCCAGAGGAAGTCACTAGCTTTGCAGAACGTGTGATTTTTAATCCGGTTTCCAGCCTCTCCCTTCAATATCTTATACTTCTTTGAATGCTCAGTCCACCATCATATTGTCAATCTCCCTGAATGTATTCTGTAGGGTTGCGAGGCAGAGCCGCGGGTCTCCGGTGCTCGTGGTAGCCTCATGAAGGGCTCATGGGAGAGAGGGACTCGGGTGAGATCGGGTGTCACGGGACCTTGGGGCAGAGCAGGCGCTTCGAGTGTACGGGTATAAAAGGCTTTGTTGTGCAGCAATAAATTGGAACCCGGCGCTTGACACCGTGTGTCCAACCTGTTTCTCCATGGGCTGGGGATGTCCAGAACGGAGGGGCATTAAGCCTTGTGTTGCACCTTGTCTGGCCCACCAGTAGCAACATATTCCTCATCGTCATCTGTGTATACAGTGTTTTGAGGAGGCCTGCCCCAAAGCTGGAGAATACTGAGTGACAGGGAGTGTGGAGGGACATGGGAGAGACCTTAGAGAGACGGGCATTGCTGGTGTAATGAAACCCTACTCCTGAATGCTTGCAAGATCCTGTGAACCTAAGCAGATATTGGAGACAGGGATATTGTGGCTCTAGCAGATCTGAGGAGGCACAAATTATTTCAGTGCCGGCTTATGCCTACTGAGCCCTATTCAATACGGTCCTACAGAGGGAGAGAGTCTCCAAAATTGAGGGAGAGAGTCTCTGAGACAAAAGGAAGAGATTCCAGAAGGGAGTCAGAGATAAGAGGAAAAATTCATGCGTCCAGAGAGTATTCCTAGTCAAGGAGGAGAGTCTCCAAGTTGTGCAAGAGAGTTTCTGAACTGAGAAGGAAAGTCTCCAAGCCAAAAGGGAAAATGTCCAATTGAAAGAAAGAATCCTAATTCCAAGAGAAAGAATTTCCAATGCAAACGAGACCTCTTCCAAACTGAATGAGACATCTTCCAATCTGAATGAGACACCCTCCAATTCAAAGCGGACAGATTCTGTGTCAACCTAGAGAAAAAGAGGATTGAATGCGAGCAACCTGATCAAGTACAGGAGGCACCAGAATCGATGTCAGTTGCCTCTGTAAGAGGACAGAAATTTAAACAAGCATAGCCTTGTTTAAAGTGGAAGGAAAAGTACGAGGAGAAAGTAGAGGAAGAAGATGCAGGGGAGTGGCTCTCAACAAGTCCACTGTCACTGACATCAAGAGAGGTGACAACAAAACTAAAAGAGAGGAGGAGGAAGGAAAGGAAGAAAATCCAGGGAAAGGGCCTTCAACAGGGCCACTGTCACCGACACCAAGGAAGTTAAAAAAAAACCAAAAACTAACAGTGAAGAAGAAGAAGCTCAGGAAGGCATTGTCACCATTACTACTAGACTTCTGAAAGTGACTGAAATTTGAGGTTCAAGAAAGGTTTTTTCATGGCACTCAAATGAACCCTCTGTCACTTGGTTACTTTGATTCTGAGATAGTGGGGCCAACTGTGTGTTGACAGATAGTAGAGAAGCTCAGCAACTGGCAAGTACTGCTAAGGACTCAGCCGTTGACAGAGGTATCAGTAGGTGTCACAGGAATGAGTGAGTCTACAGGTGCGTACAGATCTCCCCTAAACCATCAAGAACTTATTTTAATTGGTCTCATGCACTAATTCTCCAATCTAATTTTGTGTTGTGGATTCTAAGGCAAATGTAAACAATGTGCATCATTCCTTATTTACAAAGTAAAGTTCTTTCATGTTCACTGATCACTTCTTCACGCACAGTAAACAAAATCCTTACCACTGCCTCCAAGCCTGACTTTGAGTTATTTCATGTCTAAGTACTTTCAGGATCATGGATCGAAAGTATAATAATCATTGCAAAATGTTATTAAGTCAGGTTTCTGCTTGTGATTAGATTATGTGGTATACTGAAACCTTCCGTGAGTGTTTCTGATTCTGTGCTGAAACTCTCCCTTCCTATCCTGGCTGCAGTGCATAAGGGAAGACTTTTTATACTACAGAAATTAATGGAAGTAATGTTCCCTGTCTTCCAGTTGAAGTATTACATTTAGTAACTGGAGACGGGGAAAAGAGAGAAAAGGCTTGGTATCAATACATAGGGTTGTCAGTATGGTTGAATCAACTTATACACAGAATTCATACCAACAGACTGTAGTTGTTCTTCACCTGTAACGGATGAAAGAAAGACCACTGAGACGGCTGTAGCACTACCAAAAATATGGCAATGTTTGTGTAGGAGGTACTAGTGAGACGATGGGAAACCCAAGGTGAACAGGTTTAGGGACCACAAGGATAATCCTCTTCAGTGAAATCAGGGCACTGCTTATCATAACAGTACCCATAGCCAGGAGAGCGTTGTGCAGTTTGCCAGGAGCGTCCCCGGGACCACTGCCATGGCTTGCAGTGACAAGCAGCAGTTGCTTCTGGTTCACAGGGATGCTTTGGCAATATGAGTCTGTCTATTCTCCATGTATCATCTCGGCTCACTTTGGTGCTGGCAGTACTATCAATTTGAGATGAGTTTCTAGGCAATTGTGTTTCATGAGGTTCTCTTGCTTCCCCTCCGCTGCTTCTGTGTGAGTAGCATGAAGACCCTTTGTACTAGGAGACTTCTGTACTCTCATCTGAGCGCATGGGTCACCTTTCAGGTGACACAGAGCCAGCAGGAGAGAGCAGCTGCAGTTAGCATCTCCTTTGGCAACTCCCGTGGAAAACCCTCAATCCTGCACCAGACCAGCTTTGTCCACAAAGACTCATCCTATGACTTTTTTTCCCCAGGAAGGCATAAGAAGCCAAATACACAAAGGAGTAAATTTAAAAACCAATCACCTTCTCCTTAATCTTGAGATGACAAAGCTGCCAGTTCTGCTGGGCCACTACTCCACTCTGTCAGCTATTTCCTTGCACTGTCATGTTCATGTTTAAGTTGCCAATAATGTCATGCAGCAAAAGCATGTTATAGAATTAGCAAATTATTTGAATAATAAAGCATCTTACAGTGCGCAGCTTACAATGTACAGGCACAGGAATGACACAACTGTGCAAGAACTGATCACATAACACAGGTCACAGTACACCTTCAGAATATGGTACTACCAGGAACACAAATACATTTCTACAAGGCTCTTTGCCACACCCGTTTTCTGCACTGTTGATATGTCATGTCGATAGTGTCATACTCACAAGGGTCTGACATAAGTTTCTAGTGTCAGAACTCCCAGGTAACCAATATGACACTGGCTGTGGTATGACTTTGGAAAATTGAGGGCAGGTTTTCATGATGTATGCTGCATGGCCTAAGAAACTCGGCTGAAGATTTGGTCTAGTTGACACTCCATACCATCTACTGAGCCACCTGGTGATGGTAAGAACATTAACTACTATCAGAAAGAACTCCTGAATAGCAAAAGCAAATAATTCACAGAATCATAGAATTGCAGTGGTTGTAAGGAACCTCAAGAGATCACCAAGTCCAAGCCCCTACTATAGCAGGTTCCTACAGTATGTCACAGGGGTAGGCATGTGGACTCTCTCTCTTACTTCCAGGATGTGGGATTCTGAGGGCTAGTCTTTGTAGTAAAGGCTGAAGCAAAGACGGAATTCAGAGTCTACCTTCTCTGTGTTCCTTGTTACCAAGTCACCCACCTCATTTGCTAGAAGACCCATGTTTTCCCTTGTCTTCCCTTCGCCACTGATATACTTAAAAAAACCCTTTCCTTGTTATTCTTTACCACCTTTGGAAGTTCCATTCCAGGAGGGCCTTAGCCTTCCTCATTGCATCCCTAAAGGCTCTGACAACTTTCCTACATTCTTCCCATGTGGACAGACCCTTCTTCCACATTTCATGGACCTGCTAGATAAACAGGGAAACAAAACACCTACACTTAATTTGTATTTTCATTTGTTATACAAGTGAGAGATAAGACTTAGAGAGGTTTGTGATATTTTAACACCCTTTATGAGCTTATCTAACATGAATTAGATGTAAAATAATATGTGTTTGGTACTTCAGTTGAAAGAAAAATGAATACAGGCTACATTATGTGCCCTATGTCTGTGCCATATGACTGTGTCTTGTTCCATAAGGCAGTATTTAAAGGCTATGGTGTTCTTTTTAGGAATGGAACCCACAGATGTTGGGAGCTAAGAAGCATCTCATGGTTGTTCATTAGCACCAGAATCCACCAGGGGATGCTTCTTGCCAGTGTTTGCCATGAACAGGAATTAATTGGAGCCCCCACACATTCAAACTTCAGTTTAAAATGGTATTTTGTTGTTTTTTCTTTTTAGCTTAACTTCATTTCCAGGAGCAGAGAAGCTCAAAGACTGCTTGAAATCTGTGGGAGCTATGTTGTGCAGAAGATACAGACATTCTCCTGAAGAATTATACTCTCCACTTCAGATGACTTATGTATTAGGTTAACTTATACAAGTATTCTATATACATTAAGTTACTATATTCACATTATGTTGTGGTTTTGTGTTTTGTTTTGTTTAATTATTAGCTAAAATTTCTTCAGGGCATAAGACTGAGTTTATGTCAGGCAGCACAGAGTTGCAGTTTCTGCTGGGAAAAATCAGATCAGTTTCTTCAGGACAGCAGTCATCTGCTGTGGGCTGTTGTGCTCCTGGCTGCTACTGATGACAGAGACACTAACAGCAGAGAGAAATATCACTCTCAAATAGAAACCAGCTCCATACCCTGATACTCACAGATAATTCATTGTATGTTGTCCAGTTTTGTGTTAATCAAACAATTTATTGTTATTTTTTCCTAAGATGAATTTATCCCCATGACTGATTTGATTATGGCAATGTCAATGGTTTACGGGCAGGTTCGGCCCGGTTCCGTGACGATTGGTGTAGGAGACGCATGGACCCACACCCCAGGAAAGGGAAAGGGGGAAAGGGAAAGTGGAGATGGGCCTAGAAACAAAACAGCAGCAATGATCTGAGGAGGAAAGCTAATTTACTAAATAGATATCGGAAAGCAAAATAACACAATATAATACAATATAATTGGAATTAAAGCTAATAAATCAAATACAATGAGCAAGAGAGAGTGTCTAAACCAAAGGCCTTACGCTAACGCTGAAGGCGAGATGGCAGTGAGCACCCACTGCTGAGTCAATCCCAAAGGAAAGAGTGTGTCCCATGACTGCAGACAGTTTTTATCTTTTCCTCTGAGCGTAAACTCGTAAGAACGCAAAGCATCGCAAAGTCCTCTGGGGAATGTAGTTCTTCTTCTCTTCTGAGACAGGTATACCTGGAATTATCGATGATCCACCGAGCTGGAATATTAACTCTTTAACTCCAAATGCACTACATGATGTTATGATGTGGAATACCAGTACCAAAAATCATAAAACCATGACATTCCACCCCTTATTCCACATCACTTCATCATGATACATATATATATATATAGAAGAACAATGATTAACATGCATTAAATACACACACACACACACACACGTACAACATATATATATGTATATACATGGATTTACTGACTGCACTCCCCCAACATCAAATTCCCTTGTGGTACACATTGAACATCCCCATTTTTTTGCATTACCCACCACGTGGATCCAGGTCCTTGAGCAAAGACAGTTCCACGGAGAAGTTTGCTCTTTCCGGAAGCCGGAAGGACCCAAACTGCTTTTCCCAACATGTTCTTTACATGTACTACAGGGACCTTATCTCCCTCTACAGTAGGTAGAGATCTGGATTGGGCAGGACCATCGCGATTGATGGATCCTCTGGTGTTGACCAACCAGGTGGCTTCTGCCAAATGCTTCTCCCAGTGCTTAAATGTTCCGCCACCCATTGCTTTCAACATGGTTTTTAACAACCCATTGTACCTTTCAATTTTAGCAGAAGCTGGTGCGTGATAGGGCATATGATAAATCCATTCAATGCCGTGATCTTTGGCCCAAGTATTTACAAGAGAATTTTTGAAATGAGTTCCATTATCAGACTCAATTCTCTCTGGAGTGCCGTGTCGCCATAGGACTTGTTTCTCAAGCCCTAAGATGGTGTTTCGGGCAGTAGCATGGGGTACTGCGTATGTTTCAAGCCACCCAGTGGTTGCTTCCACCATAGTGAGCACATAACGCTTACCACTGCGAGAACATGGCAAGGGGATATAATCAACCTGCCACGCCTCCCCATATTTATACTTTTCCCATCACCCTTCCCTCTAAAGAGGTTTCATCCTCTTGGCTTGTTTAATTGTGGCGCATGTATCACAGTCATGGATAACCTGTGCAATAGAATCCATAGCTAAGTCCACCTCTCGGTCTCTAGCCCATTTATATGTTGCATCTCTTCCTTGATGGCCCGAGGTCTCACGGGCCCATCGAGCTAAAAATAATTCACTCTTGTGTTGCCAGTCCAAGTCTGCTTGAGCCACCTTAACTTTGGCAGCTCGATCTACCTGATGGTTATTTTGTCGTACCTCAGTTGCCCGGCTCTTAGGAACATGAGCATTTACATGGTGCACCTTTACAACCATATGCTTTATGTGGGCAGCAATGTCTCTCCACAGTTCAGCAGCCCAAATAGGTTTACCCCTTCGTTGCCAACCATAGGTTCATAGGTTCATAGGTTCATAAGGTTGGAAAGGACCTACAAGATCATCTAGTCCAACCATCCTCCTATCACTATCCCTACCCAACTACTAAATTAAATCCCTTAGCACCTCATCTAAACGCTTCTTGAACAGCGCTAGGGATGGTGCCTCACCCACCTCCCTAGGCAGGCCATTCCAGTGCCTGACCACTCTTTCAGAGAAAAAATGTTTCCTCAGGTCTAATCTAAATCTTCCCCAGCGCAACTTGTGGCCATTCCCTCTCGTCCTGTCATTATTTATCAGGGAGAAGAGGCCCACCCCCTCCTCACCACAACCTCCCTTCGGGAACCTATGAACCTATGAGCTCAGCCCAGCTGTTCAGCCTAACCAAATCACTCTGAAGGGCCTCTTTACCCTCAGGCAGTTTGACACATCCTCCCAGCTTGGTGTCATCTGCAAACTTACTGAGGGTACACTCAATTCCCTCGTCTAGGTCATCAATAAAGATATTAAACAAGATGGGCCCCAATACTGACCCTTGGGGGACACCACTCGTAACGGGACACCAGCTGGACTTAACTCCATTAACCACTACCCTCTGGGCATGGCCCTCCGGCCAGTTCTCCACCCAGAGAAGAGTGAACCTGTCCACACCACGGGCTGCCAGTTTCCTCAGGAGAATACTGTGGGAGACCGTGTCAAAGGCCTTGCTGAAGTCCAGGTAGACTACATCAACAGCCTTTCCCTCATCTACCTGTCTGGTCACCCAGTCATAGAAGGAGATGAGGTTGGACAAGCACGACCTGCCCTTGGTGAACACGTGCTGGTTGGGTCTGATCCCCTTGTTGCCATGCATGTGTCGTGTGATCTCCCTCAAGATCATCTGCTCCATAACTTTCCCTGATACTGAGGTCAGACTGACAGGTCTGTAGTTCCCCGGGTCTTCCTTACGGCTTTTCTTGTAGATGGGAGTCACATCAGCAAGCCTCCAATCTTGTGGGACCTCTCCAGATAACCAGGAATGCTGATAGATGGCAGAAAGTGGCTCGGCAATCACCTCTGCTAGCTCCCTCAGCACCTTTGGGTGGATCTCATCTGGCCCCATGGACTTGTGGCAGTTCACATGGAGGAGTAGATCTCTGACCATCTCTGCTTGGATCACAGGGGGTGCATTATGCGCCCTGTCCCGGACTTCCTGGTCAGGGCAAGTACCCTGTGGACAACTGCTCTGTCTATTAAAGACAGATGTGAAGAAGGCATTGAGAACCTCAGCCTTTTCCTTATCATCTGTGGTTATATTCCCTGCCTCGTCAAGTAAAGGAGAGAAATTTTCCTTAGTTTTTCTCTTGCTGTTCATGTATTTGTAAAAGGGTTTCCTGTTCTCCTTTACAGCTGTAGCCAGTCTAAGTTCAAGCTGGGCTTTAGCATTTCTAACTTTCTGCCTGCAAATCTTGGCCAGTTCTCTCTAGTCTCCCCAAGTAGCCTGTCCCATCTTCCAGAGGACATAGACTCTCTTTTTCTCTCGGAGTCTCAACAAAAGTTCCCAGTTCATCCACACTGGTCTTTTTCTCTTCCGACTCAACTTACAGGACTCCGGGACAGCCTGTTCCTGAGCCTTGAAGAATTTCATCTTGAGGAGCATCCAGGCTTCCTGGACTCCTTTACCCCTCAGGAGCAAGTCCCAAGGGACCCTTGCAACAAGTGTCCTGAACAGGTCAAAGTCTGCCCTCCGGAAGTCCAAGGTAGTAGTTTTGCTAGTCACCCTCTTGACATCACCAATAGCAAACTCCACCATTTCATGGTCACTCTGGCCAAGACAATCTCCAACCTTCACATCTCCTACTAGTCCTTCCCTGTTAGTGAAAAGTAGGTCTAGCAAGGCATCTCCCTTGGTAGGTTCTTGTACCAGCTGTGTCAGGAAGCAATCCTCCACACATTCTAGAAATCTAATGGACTGCTTCCTCTGCGCAGTATTATATTTAAAGCATATGTCAGGGAAGTTGAAGTCCCCCATGAGAACGAGTGCTGGCCATAGTGCAACAACTACGAGTTGTTTATAGAACACTTCGTCTATTTCTTCATCCTGACACAGACCCCCACCACGATGTCACTCCTAAAGACTATCCCCCTGATCCTTATCCATAGGGACTCTATCATTTCCAACCTCATTTTGTTTCCATTGCTGTAATCACCCCCCTAAAGCATTTGTCACCATCCATGTGTCAGTGTAAAGATAAAGCACTGAGCCCTATTCAATACGGTCCTAGAGAGGGAGAGAGTCTCCAAAACTGAGGGAGAGAGTCTCTGAGACAAAAGGAAGAGTTTCCAGGAGGGAGTCAGAGATAAGAGGAAAAATTCATGCATCCAGAAAGAGAGTATTTAGAGTATTTATTTCAAAGTCTGGTCTTGGGAATTCTCATGTTTTCAAAGTTCTTGCTAGCAACCTGGTCATGCTATTTAGGCTTGGGGATGATAAAACTTTGCCCTTCAATACAAGGTCGTTGTGGTTTGATGCCGGTATTGCACATCAGAACACCAAGCTGGGAGTTCAAGAGTTAATGCTGTGGCAGGGGGTGGAAAAGGGGTGGAGCTCTGGACCAGACACCAGCTTTTCTCTCTCCCTGTGCTCACTCAGCTGCAGTAAAGTATGTGTGCTTCTCCTGCAGTTTTTCTAAGGTAAGATCTAATATTGGGTATGCAAACATTTGTCTCTCAATTCTTCGATTTTGTTGATTTAGTAAAATTATGGTTCCTCCACGAATTTTATTTTCTATTTTTTTACTTTTTTTAATTTTTGTACTTTTTTTTTTCTTCTTTCATTTTTTTAAACATCCGTTGTCTCTGTAACTTTCGCCCAGCCCCTCCTCCAACCCCAGCCCCCAACAGTGCTAGCTGAACAGTTCCATGCTCTACTCCCTTACTGTTGCTGGATGCGTTGTACATTTCAGCATCAGGATTATCCTGGCTGTCAAAGTACAAACTGGCAGATGGCTATCATCTTCCAAAGGCTGAAGGGCTGCAACAGAGGGAAGCAGAGCAGAGATGAAACCCACTGACCTGCAGGGAGCTTCCACCATCCCGTCTGGCAAAAACCCCTAGTACAGCGGTTCCATCAAAAGCCTAGGGAAAACATACCATAGTGGTTATTATTACTATGAGATGCAGGAGCTGAAAGTGTAATAGTTAATGGGACAGAAATGTCCAAGATCTCTTCTATAACCCTACTCCCAGCCCTGAGGCAAAGATTAAATGCCACCATCCAATATAATAAAGAAAACGACTCTATTATAGACTGGTTGATGGCGGCAGGCCGACTAACTTGGCCTATAAAACAGACTTACTGCTTCTTACGGGTTTATGGTCCTCTATGGAGGACTTCCAAACGTACATTTGAGAACTGAGTATGAGAGAGGCCAAGTGTTCCGACACATTTGAAGGTCCAGACACGGAAAAATTCTCGGTAGGTATGAGAGACCTGATATTGCAGCAAGCCCCTTCTCATCTTTATGGGACATTGGTGTCCATACTAAATCTGTTAGTAGCTTTAGAAGCCACTGTCCAACAAGCAGCTCAACTGGTAGCAGACCTGGGGGAAACAGCGCGCATAAGAACTATGAGCAATGTTCGCATGGTGGAGGAAGCCGAGGCCTTCCCACTTAGAACCCAGAAGACTGCCCCACAGACACCCTGATCAGGCCCCATACAGGTGTCTCAGAAAACCATGTTCAATGATCTTATACGGGCCGGGGTTGCATTTGCCAAAATCGATGGACAGCCCAACCACATTTTATTCCAGTTATGGAAACAATTAAGAAACAATCAGAGTTTCAGAGTAGTCCCAGAAAACTTGTGTTGTGGTTTTGTGGTTTTGATGCCGGTATTCCACATCAGAGCATCATGCAGCAGTGAAGGAGTTAATGCTGGGGGAGCAGCAGAGGGGAGGGGCGGAGCTCCGCACGGGATGCGGGCGGCGCTCGGTCTGGGCGCGTTGCTCTGGGCTGCCGTGGAGGTTCAGCACGTGTGCTTCCCCTGCAGGTCCTCCTTAGCGTAAGCTCATAGCTTTTGGTTTGAAATTTCTTTCTCTCTCTTTCAATTGTTCAATTTTATTAGATTTAGTAAAGTTACCGTTCCTTCTCAAATCGTGCCGTTGTTTTCTTGTAGACCCATCCCTTCCCGCCGTTTCCCCCTCCCCCTCCCGGAGCGCGGCTCTGCTCGGGCGGCCGCGCGGCCACTGACGCAGTTTCTTTTTTTTCTCTCCCCTCTCCCTTCTCGGTTTTCCCTTGGGTCACTGTCACGGATAACACCGTGACAACTGGGAGTCCAAATACTACAAAAAGCACCTACTACAACCTGGAATTTAGCTGATTTTATAGTACCAAATAGGAAGAGAAATCCTCCACAGCTGTCTTGGGCTACAATGCCTGAGCCACCTGTGGTAAAAGTTCTCAATCTGTCAAAATTCATGGAGTGACAAGGGACACTGGTTCTCTTAGGGCCTCCAGATGGAACCAGAGGCCCTGTGTTGAACTGTCAGTATTCTGGTCAGAAATAGATGTTCAAAGAGTAATGGCTTCATTAAACACCGGTGTGGAAACATCAATTATGTATGGAGATCCATCTAAATGTAAGGGTAATAAAGTGATGATTGGTGGATTTAGGGGACAGACCATTCCGGTCATTCCAACATGGTTGAAAGTGGGGGTTAAGCATCTCCTACCATGGGAGTATAAAGTGTCCATGCCCGAGAGTTATTCAGGGATTGGGACAATGGATATTTCATGAAGTCTGACTCTCTGGACGTCTGTGAGAGAGTTCCGGCTTTGGCAACTTGGTACTTTAGATTACGTTTGGTATTGGAATATGATTATTTGGTACTTTAGATTACGTTTTGCATGGCCCCTCAATATTGTCTGTATTGCTCAAATACTATTTGTTTGCTGAAACCACACCAGTTTACTAATGTAAGACAGTATAGACTCCCTGGGGGACAAGAAGAAATATCAAGGATAGTACAGGAACTAGAAAAAGTAGGCATTATAAAACGTGCACACAGCCCATACAACCATCCTGCCACTCATACAATCTGGTTTGAAGAGGGGGATGGTCAGAGTATCCAGTGAGCAGAGTTGTGATGACAGATCACCATGCTTTAGGAAGACATTGTTTTCAAAGTCTGGTCTTGGGAATTCTCTTGTTTTCAAAGTTCTTGCGAGCAACCTGGTCATGCTATTTAGGCTTGGGGATGGTAAAACTTTGCCCTTCAATACAAGGTTGTTGTGGTTTGATGCCGGTATTGCACATCAGAACTTCAAGCTGGGTGTTCAAGAGTTAGAGCTTTGGCAGGGAGTGGCAGAGGGGTGGCGCTCCTGGCCAGACACCAGCCTCTCTCGCTCTCGGTGTTCCCTCTCGGCTTCCGTGAAGATAAAATATGTGTGCTTCTCCTGCATTTTTTCTAAGGTAAGATCTAAGAATAGGTTTGGAAACATTTGTTTCTCTCAATTCTTCGATTTTGTTAGATTTAGTAAAGTTAAAGTTCCTCCATATATTCTTTTTTTTAATTTTTTAATTTTTTGTTTGTTTGTTTGTAACCATTGTCTACGAATCCTTCGCCCACCCCCTCCCCCAACGCCCCCCCCTCCCTTTCTGAGCAGGTGGTTTCACAGTGCTAGCTGAATAGTGCCATGAGCCAGTCCCATACTGTTGCTGGACGCGTTTCATGTCTCATCATCAGGATTATCCCAGCTGCCAGAGAACGAACTGCCAGGTGGGCATCATCTTCCAAAGGCTGAAGGCCTGCAACAGAGGGAAGCAGAGCAGAGATGAAGCCCACTGATCTGCAGAGGCCTGCCACCATCCCCTCTGGGCTGTGCCAGCCCCACTCATTGCTTTTCCTGGCCTGGAGGCCAGCTGAGTTGGATACAAAATGTTTCTGCACTTCATCTATGACAACTGCTCACGTGTCCCCTGCCCCCAAGATCACTCCAATCCACCACAACAGACTGGTCCTTTAATTAGTCTCTTATGTGCTCATAGGAAGTGTTGAGCGGGCCAACAAAACCCCTGTCATGAGAGTATTGAAAGAACCGGTGTTGTCATTGGAGGTTAGTTAGCAACACTGACCTAGAGTCCTGAGAGGGGTGAAAGTCTCAGCAAAAAAGAGAGTGAGGAAAAACTCTTGAGACAATGCAAAGCTGGCTTGGTGTCCTGAGTACAAGTCACACAAGTTCCATCCTTTTCCTCTTTTAGGACAAGGAATAGAATGGAAAGTTGGAATGGGAGAGAAGAGTCAGAAGCTGAGGCTCACATGCGGAAAGTAAACTGACTGAGGTGAGAATGATTACCCATTTGAAGAATGTTCTTCATTAGATGAACCATTGATTTCTTGCTTTCTACCTATCAGGAGATTGGAAAAACCATGCCGGTTTATCAGTTTTCCACTGGAGCTTCAGGCTCAGCCGCTCTACAGTGGCTGTTGCTGAAAAGGAATTGCGGCCGATACCATACAGCCCATCTGTGATAGAACTTCTCTTCCTAGCAGGTCAATCAGAAGGGGTGCTATATAAGGTTGGAGAGAGCACGAAGAACCATCAGGCCCGATGCATTTCAGTGCTGCCGTGCTCTGTAGTGCTGTTAGCAAGCCCCCTACCCCAGTGAGGCTGCTATGGAATTAGTTAATGGCTGAACTTTAGGCCATTCCTGGGAACTTATAATGGTAACATCCACCCCTGTGCCAATCAGCAAAATACGCTTCCATTCCTTAGGTTGTACTTGTGGACAGGTAAACGGAATCGCAAAAGTATCAGAAGATGTCATAGCTTTTTTCTTCTTCATGTCTATTGCCCAGTAAATGTCCACAATTCCTGTTGATCCAAGGCCCTTCTCTCCCCTTTTTACATCAGTTGTATTGGCCCAACATCTCTTAAGGGCAACTTTGCAGCCTGCCAGTATATTTACTGATGTCCAAAACATTATTTGCATGAACCCGGTATAGCATGCATCAATAACACCAGGGAGGACCCATCGCGCTCACCGGCCTTCCTTCCCACAGGCAGGTGCCAGGACTGACCCATTAGCACAGTACTTTGAGCGACCATCAGGAGCGCTATACCCCTTCTTATGACGGCGCACAAATGCCTCCGCCCTTCCCCGGTTTTTTATACCGCCAGATGAAGGCTTTGATTGGCACTGTGCTTTGAAATGACCCGGCTTCCCACAACTGAAACATCTCTTGTCTTTGCCGGGACGTAAAGCAGTGGCAAGAGCCTCTGCTGGGACAGTCATTGAGAACTCTGTAGATCCCACCCTATTGCAAGTCTCTATCCTATCAACCAGGGTACCTTGTCTTGGTAATGACAGCAAAATCCTACGACAGTCCGTATTTGCATTCTCTACAGCCAGTTTCATGGTAATGGCACTTTCTGGTTCCTCTTCTGCCACCTCCTCATTAAGTGCATCATGTAACCTATTGACAAATTGCATGTAAGATCATACACTTTTTGCCCTCTTGTAGAGAAGGTATGTGCTCTCTTACGGAGAGAGCACAGAAGGAGTTTGCTAGTTGCTGCTGCTTCTGCAGGTGCACTCACCCCCATCCTGCCCCACTTGCTCATCTCTCTGGATGACTCTTACATCATGCAATGACTTTCCCTGTCTCTTTGGACAGTACCTCCCTGTCTCTGGTCCCGCCGGGACAGTACCTCCTCCAATTGGGGCTTCTCTTGCAGGGTCTTCCACACCCACCTCTGATCACGTTAGGGTCACCATTTGCGGGAGGAGATCGACGGACTCATAATATGAAGACACTTAATTCCAAACATCAACAGTATGTGTAGACAAACAACTTCGGATTGGGCAATGTTGGCCACGTGGCTACTTCTGATTTGTTGCTTTGCTCTTCCTTGTTCCTTCTCATTGGTCCTACTCCTCTTCACCTTTCCACAATCTGTGGTCCCATCTGCTGTATTGTCAAATGTCTCTTGACCTTCATCCTACTCCAGTGACACATCTTCCATTATAGTCCTACATCATCTTATAACTCTCCAGAGATGACCTCATGAGGAGCCTTCCAAGCCCTGGGTCTCTGTGATTCTCCGTATGCCTTTATTCACGTTTTTTCGCCTTCTCTTTTCTTGTTTCTGATTTGTTTTCTTATTAAAACTTAAATGGCAGGAAGAAAGATTAGGGGAATCATTCCTTTCCCGGTTTTGATACGCAAACTCAAAATGGAACATCTTTAAGTCGGGATTTCTGGCTCTCCAAGTTACAAGCTCATGCCCAGGTACAAAGCACTACTGAGCAAGCAGGAGCTTTGCTTCCTGGTACTTCACCTTCACAAAAAGTAAGAAGAATGATTAGTATATCGCCTTCTATCCATCAAAGGCCTAGCAAAATGAGCCAGTATGTTGCTCGGAGCATGGACAGAAGCACAGAGCTGTAAGCCAGTGCCATGCAGATGCCATGCAGATGCTGCCAGCTGTCTTTGCTGTCTCAGCATCTGAGTTGTCATGGCTGCCAGGGAACAAACTGCCACATTGACGTCATCTTCCAAAGGCTGAAGGGCTGCAACAGAGGGAAGCAGAGCAGAGATGAAACCCACTGACCCACGGAGACCCGCAACAATGCCAGCCCCACTCATTGCTTTTCCTGGCCAGGTGGCTCATGTGAGACCAAGGGATCAGCTGGAAGCCGTTGCTCAAGTGTGCCCCACCTGCCTCAGGAGTGTCCTCCTGCCCGTGCAGCATTTCCTTGCAGCCTGACAAGGCACGGCTGCATACTGCCCAGGCTCTGCCCCATCCCTAGTCCCAGAACACATAGCGCTGCCCTCACTCACCACTGCGGATTTCATTCATCAGTTCCTCACTTTCAATCCTGGAGTGCTCCACAGCCCGCCCTAGGTAGAGAGTTCCCATCAGACCCCCATTCAACAACACACTCCCAGGAGCACTGGCTGCAGCCCAGCCAGCCCAGCTGCTTCCCCTGCTGTGCCCAGGAAGGTACAGTGCATGAGCGGGGAACTGATCAAGGCGCCCATCAGGGCTACCAGCACATTCAGGCTGTATCTAGGGGGTGCAGGGCTAAGGGCAAGACCCAAAGAGGGAACTCAGGGGCTGCACTCACAAATGAGTTTAGCTGCCTCAATTTTCACAGAGGCCTGAGAATCCTTCAGGTATGGCAGGCTCTGCCGCAGGTAACCTTCCACTCTCTTCCGGTTTTCAAACAGCTGGAAAAGAGCACAAAGGCATGGGGCTTGCAGACACAACCCAGCTTCTGGTGTCACCCCTCCTGTCTGTATCCCCTTCCCACAAGCAGGGGGGCTGTGGCTGTGGGGTTGTCCTTACCAAGCACTTCCCAATCCACACTGTGTTCTGTTCCTGGGCCAGGCGCTTGAGCTTCTTCCACCTCAGGAACTTTGCACAAGTGACCAGGGTTTCCCCAGCAGCCTACAGAGATCAGACGCTGGGAGTTGGCACCACAGACACACATCCTAGGAGTCTGAATGCTTGCTAGCCTGGCCCTCAATTCCCAGTAAAGCCCTGAACTGAGCACAGCCTTGCCTGGTCAGGTCTGAAATGTGTACCTGTGCAACACACGGGCTCTCATCACTCATCCGAAAGAGCAGAGGAAGCAGGCCCCCATGCACGTTCTTCTTCATGTTTCCCTTCTGCCACCACACCACAGCCTCCATCAGATCTTTGAAGAGGCGGATGGAACTCTCTCGCACTTCACTTGACACCTGAGGGAGAAGGACGGGAGGACCTCAGCGCCACACTCTCGCTGCCCATGGTGAGCATGAGCAAAGGCGTGGCTGATGCGGAAGGAGATGCATCAGTCCCATTCTGCACAAGGACACTGTGCGCTGGTGCAAAGCAGTGCAACAGGTTTACATCACGAGGTTCCTTTGTCTCACAGTGCTCCCCCAGCCACCCTACAAAGGCCAAGCAGAGCTCCCCAGGCCCGAAGCCAAGGAGGAGACAGGCCTGGCCCTCAGCAGTGCCTCTGGGGCTCGAGCTGCCTGCTTAGACTCCACCTCCCTGCTACAACACCCGGAGACAACGCCTGGTGTTGGAAGTAAAGGGAGTGCTCGTGGGTTTGAGAGCAACCATTGGCAGAAAGTGTTTTGTGCATTGCAGTATGGGCCACCACACAGAGGCTTTGCATCACTGACAGCGACAAAGCTGACAGGGACAAGGCTGGCTGAGCTGCATGGCTCTGAAGACATCCCACAAAAGCCCAAAGGAGCCAAGAGAACGGATAAGGCCGTCCTGCTGAGCACGCATCCACAGAGCTTGGATTCCCACACCAGACTTACGTGATTGAATAGAGGCAGGATCTTCTCAGCCAGCATCGGAGCAATGGAACTGGCCTCTCTCTTCACCAGATGGTTCACCATGTTTCTGAAGACATTCATCACCTCCACTGTGACATGTGTATTGCCAGTACTCATGGCCTTCATGATATTTGGCAGCAGGGCCCATATTTCTCTTGCCTGTCCAAAACACACAATTTCCTTATCATCAAAAGGGTACTGGCCTCCCTGGTTTAAAAGCTCAGGTTTCAGAGCACCTGCCACACGCCTTGCTTCCTGGCAGCAGCCACCGGAATGGCAGTAGCAGAATCAAAGCAGGTGATGGTCATGGGTGCACAGAGAGTGATGGGAAAGATAGGAGAATGATGGCAGGAGATCAAGGACTCTTTGTCCCCTGTACAGTTACCCCAGGTAACCCATCAGGAAAGCTCCAGGAAATCTCCCCAGGCCCCACCACCCCAACTCCTGAGTCTCAGGCAAGGCCACGGCACAACGATGCCCACCACCCCAGCACCACGCTGCCAACAGGGCTTCATTTGACTAGGTCCTGCTCACCGTCTCACGTCTCTCTGATAGCAGGAGAAGGCCTCTGAGCCCCAGCCACAGTATTGGCAGGCTTTCCATCTTCAGAATATTCTGGAGGAGTGCAGGCTTACATAAATCTCTGAGGGTCTTCTCGGTGGGAGGCATCACCTGAAACAAAGGCAGCGGTGAGAGCCGGACAGAGGCAGCAGGACTCCGTGCAGCCTGCATCTCCTGGCTCCTCTGGCAGCTCACTGGCAGGGCGCTGGGAGAACACAGCCTGGCCTGGGGCAGCAGTGTCCATGGAAATCGTGACGGTCCCCCTGTGCTCCAGGCCTAGCACTACACAGGCCTGCTTCTCCTGCCCTCTGACCAGTCACAGCTTTGCGGAGCATTTGGCCGGCAGAATCTACCACAGAAACGGCACCAGACTTGGGTGGCCAGGAGCACTTCCCCTCCCCGGCCCTTCAGCCTGCTCAGCCTGTGCAGATGCCATGGCTTCATCCCTGACCCTGCCATAGTCCTGACTGCCTCTGCCCAACCCTAGGTTTCCAGTCTGGGTGGGGTGGGCAAGGCAGGAGAATCTGGGTGCTGGGGCAGGAGAGCCCTGAAACAGAGCACAGTGCCTTGTCTGGTAACTCACAATTAGATGAAGAAGGCCCAGCTCCGCTGCGGTGATGTCAAAGATCTCCCAGAGCAGTGGGTCCTGGAGAACATTGTGTATTTCTTCCAAGATCCTCGCAGGAGTCTCAGGCAGGTGAAGCATCGACTTCCACA
This sequence comes from Cyrtonyx montezumae, assembly GCF_038088225.1. Lineage (NCBI taxonomy): Eukaryota > Metazoa > Chordata > Aves > Galliformes > Odontophoridae > Cyrtonyx > Cyrtonyx montezumae. The sequence continues at coordinate 4,405,968 of NW_027072039.1, forward strand.
TGTTCAGGGTAGTGCTGCAAAGCAAGAGCAATGCTATGTCAGCAGGGCTGCCTCAGCCACAGCACCATGGCTCCAGCATAACCCAGGCTGTGCTGCAGCCCTGGCCCTGCCACCCCACTGGCTCGCAGAGGCCTGGGGACCCGGCTGCTTGGGTGAGCAGGAGGGGCTGAGATGGCCTTCCCCGAGGGGCAGGGCAGGAGCCGGGTAGGAGGCTCTGGGCTGCCGTGGTCGGCGTTGGCTGCTGCAGCCCTGACTGGCCCACCAGCACTGAAAAGCACAGTGGGATGGAAGGCCTGCTCCTCAATGCTGTCCTGCAGCTTTCTTTGTCTCTGGCAGCCAGAGCATCCTTCAAGTCCTATTCTTCCCATGCAATCAATGTGTGGGACTGTCAGGGCTGGTACCTGTTATTCTGTGGAAGTCTCGTCAACACGCTCATCATCACGTTCGTAGGAAAGTGGTTGCTGAGCACATCAAGCACCGAGAAAAGGATCTCCTGAAGCGATGTGCTGATGCTTCCCAGGTTGCTGTGGATGAACTCCACAATCGTTGGTACCTGGTTGGAAGAGACAGGGAGATCGCTGCTGCTGCTGGACTGCAGACATTTGCCCCATTGCCACTGATACTGCTGTCCATCCCACTGCTCTTTCCTGGCATAAAATGATTTTGGATGCTCACGAGCTGTGGAGGGCAGGGCAGGGCAGGGCTGGGCAGGACAGAGCGTAGGTTCATAGGTTCATAAGGTTGGAAAGGACCTACAAGATCATCTAGTCCAACCTTCCTCCTATCACTATCCCTACCCAACTACTAAATCAAATCCTTTAGCACCTCCTCTAAACACTTCTTGAACTGCATTAGGGATGGTGCCCCAACCACCTCCCTAGGCAGGCCAATCCAGTGCCTGACCACTCTTTCAGAAAAAAAATGGGCAGGGCAGGGCTGGGCAGGAATGAGCAGAGACAGTGCACTGCAGTACAGCCCCATACTGCTTACATCCATCAGCCAGATGCCAGGCTTTGTCAGAATCACATCCAGTATAATCTTGGCTCTGTTCTTCTCCTTAATCCTACTGTCTTTAATGGTGGTCTCAAGAGTCATGAGGACGAAATCAGTCCTCTGAGAAGGGAGAAGTCTTTCTGCAAGTAACTGTAGGAAGGAAAGAAGGAAGGGAGTAAAAACATGTCAAACTGAGAGAGAGTGAACATGGACTAGGGTGGAACGTTGGCCAAGGTGCAAGACTGGAGGAAAAGGAAAGGTGAAGACCCTCCTTTTAAGGAAGAAGCATGCTGAGGGCTCCCAACAGTAGCCAAGCTCATCTCGCAGTACCCCTGAGCTGTAGGCTGCTCTGGGATGCAGGGAGGGGGGAGACAGGCTGGCTGGAAAGGTCCTGGCTCCTTACCTTCCCCCAGTGACTGCTGGCCAGGAAACCACAAACCTTCCACATCCGCACCATTGCCCTGTCACGCACAACTTTGGTCTCCGAGCTGGTGAAAGGCAGCAGCACCTGTGAGGAGAAGAGCTTCTGGTTTGCCTGGGAGCTGCTGATGGCCACTCCAGCTGCTCCCAGTTCCATTCCCATGAAGAAGGCACAAATTATATCAAAGAGAGGTGTGGGGACAGAGCTCTGCAACAGACAGACCTCCAAGATGCCGTGCAGCTCCTTATTGACGCTGGGGGTGGGATAGTTCGCCACCAATATCTGCAGCATCTCATCCATAGCATGCAGGGTCTGCAAGGAGGATAGTAGGATATGGAAGTCTCTCAGAGGTCCCTCTCACCTCCAAAAGACTGCTGTGAACTCCTCTCACTATTGAGCAAAAACACCTGCAGATCTATGCACAGTCTGGGACAGGACCCAGGGCTGCAGAGCTGCAGTGTGCAGAGCCCGCTGCAAGCAGGGTGGGTTGCCTGGCCCACAGCAAACGTGAGAGAGAAGGGGTGAAGGGAAGCAAGATCCTGCCCCACAAGGATTGTCAGTAATCTCTGGACACAAGTAATCCAAGGGGGCAACCCAGAGACACCAGGTCTGCAGTTCACCCACTACGTACAGGGTTGTAGAGGCAAGTGTTCAAGTCCTCTTCTGGAGGAAGGTAGAAGATGACTTTGAAGCACATGTGTAGGAGATGTGATATTTCATCCTCTGTAATGGCCTTCATTTCTGCAAATAGAGAGACCTCGATGCTAGGAGCGGTGCCTCGATGCTGAGGCAGGGGTAGAAGAAGTCCTCCCCTGGGCAGGACTCCCTGGGAGAGATGGGTAGCCCTGCCAGGAGGTGCCTTCTCCTCCACGGGGCTGGAGTACGGGAGAGCTGAGGCCATCCCTGCCCAGATGGGGGATACCTCACTGATAGGGTCAGGGCCACCGGGATCATGGCCTGGGGATGTGCTGGCTACACCAGGGGCTGGGCAGGTACCTCAAGTCAGCAATGGCATTCATGCTCTGGTATGGCAGTGTTGTGCTCAGCCGCTTTGTGGGCTCCTCAAGCAGTAGAACCTGCAAAGCACAACTGGGATGGCACCTGGCAGCCACCACGCCCAGCACCAGCAAGCCTAGCACTGCCTGGCAGGGCCTGAGAAGCTCCAGTGCCCCTTAACCAGCACTGGCACACACATGCTGTTGTACACCCCCACTGCTGGGTGTACTACACCCCACTCAGCTACACCTGGAATCCCGCCTGAGGAATCTTGGTGCCTGTGCATGATTTCCCTGCCTCCCCCTGCCCCAGCCCTGTCCTCCCAGGGTAGAGATACACAGGGGCCATGTCCGCTCACCCTGATATTCTCTGCTATACTGTTTGTGGAGCAGAAGACATCCAGGCCCTGTGTCAAGCCCGTTCTGGCAGCAGTGCTGCAGAGTGTGCGGATGCTGTTCAGGAACTGCACCTTTTGTTCCAGATCCTGGTGGGCACACAGAGATGGAGTGTGAGTGGGGAGAGCTATGGCCGTAGGGACCAACCATCATGGGGTGCAAAGCAGTGCGGGATGCCTGGAGGGCAGCAGCTGTGCACAGCCAGCAGCCCTCCTGCAGCCTGGCAGCAGAGCCGGAGGGACAATCCGGAGATGCAGGCACAGCAGAGCTGGAGGCTCGTGCAGTTACCTTTTTCATGTGTACATCAGAAACGTAGGCCTTGATGAAAACTACAGCCTCCTTTTCCTCTTCATACACAGGCAGACAGTCAGCATCTAAGCAGGGAGGAGAGTGAGCAGCGCTGCAGAGGGGCCGAAGGCAGGCGCGAGCAGAGGAAGGAGCTCTGCCCTGTCCAGCCGTGTGCCCGCTCCCCTGGCACAGTGTGCCCGTGGCTGTGAGGATAAGGGGCCCTGGTGTCGAGCAGGGGGCACTCGCTGGCCCAGCCCTGCCCGCAGTGCTGGGTGGGGACCCTCACTCACCATTACTCAGCACCTGCACCTCAGTCTCCTCACAGGGCTCCGGTGGAGGTGTTCTCCTGTCAGAATCGCTTTTCTTCTCCCAGGCCACACTGGGGTTGCTTGGGGGTTTGTTCTCCATCCTGCTGGATGAGCACTGATAGTGTGAGGGGGCAGCTGTTGAGCTGTCGGGGCTAGACGTGCGCTGTGCTTGCGGGCTCCTTGCCAGATGCGCACACTCCTGCCTTGTCCCCTTGCTGTCCTGATGGACACTGAGTGGTCTCTGGTCGGCACCAGCTATCCATGGGTGTCTTGGGATGAGTCACAAAGGGCCCCGCTATGACACGCTACTCCACCCGGGCGGGGCTTGTTCTGAGTCCTGCTTAATATTGCTCAGAACAAACTTGTCCAGCGATAGGGATTTGTGCACCTGCTTACACACAGAGCTGTGCAAGAGCAGTCAGACTGCCCAGGCCTTCGTGCTTCTGCTGTGAGGCCAGAGACAGCCAAAGCAGGACAGTGGAAGTATCACAGAATCACAGAATAACAGAATTATACAATCATAGGGGTTGGAAGGGACCTCTAGAGATCATCGAGTCCAAACTCCCTGCCAAAGCAGGTTCCCTGCACTAGGTCACACAGGTAGGCATCCAGGTGGGTCTTGAATATCTCCAGAGAAGGAGATTCCACAACTCCTCTGGGCAGCCTGTGCCAGTGCTCCGTCACTCTCACCATAAAGAATATCATGCACACATTCATGTGGAACTTCCTGTGCTGCAGTTTCTGGCCATTTCCCCTTGTCCTGTCTCCACACACTTCTGAAAAGAGTCTGGCCTTACCACTTTGTCCCCCACACCTCAGATATTTATAAACCTGTATCAGGTCCCCTCTCAGTTTTCTTTTCTCAAGGCTAAAGAGACCCGGTTCACTTAGCCTTTCTTCATAGGGGAGATACTCCAGTCCCTTCACCATCTTTGTGGCCCCACGCTGGACTCTTTCCAAGAGATCCCTGTCTTTTTTATAGGGGGGAGCCCAGAACTGGACACAGTACTCCAGGTGAGGCCTCAGCAGGGCAGAGTAGAGGGGGAGGATCACCTCCCTTGACCTGCTGGCCAGGCTCTTTTTAATGATCACCAAGATGACATTGATCTTCTTGGCCACAAGGTCACACTGCTGGCTCACGGTCGACGTGTCGTCCACCAGGACACCCAGGTCCCTCTCTACAGAGCTCCTCTACAGCAAGTCATCCCCCAGCCTGTACTGGTGCATGCAATTATTCCTCCCTAGGTGCAAGACTCTACACTTGCTTTTGTTAAATTTCATCCCGTTTCTGACTGCCCAGCTCTCCAGACTGTCCAGGTGTTGGTGAATGGCAGCACAGCCTTCAGGCGTGTCAGTCAATCCTCCCAACTTCGTATCATCAGCAAACTTGCTGAGAGTGGCCACTGTACCCTCATCAAGGTCATTGATGAAGATGTTGAACAAGAATGGACCCAGCACGGGCCCCCAGGGAACACTGCTGGTTACAGGCCTCCAACCGGACTCTGCACCGCCAACGACAATAGTCTGTGCTCTGCCAGTCAGCCAGATCTCAACCCACTTCACTGTGCACTCATCTATCCCACACTTGCTCAGCTTTGTTATAAGGATGTCATGGGGGACAGTATCAAATGCCTTGCTGAAATCAAAATAAACTACATCCACCGCCCTCCAGGCATCTACCCAGCCAGTGACAACATCATAGAAGGCCACCAGGTTGGTCGAGCATGACCTCCCCTTGGTGAACCCATGCTGGCTACTCCTGATAACCTCCTTTTCTTCCAATTGTCTGGAGATGGCATCCAGCACAAGCTCTTCCATCACCTTTCCTGGGACAGAGGTGAGGCTGACTGGCCTATAATTACCCGCATCTTCCTTCTTCAACTTTTCGAAGGCTGGAGTGACCCTTGCTCTCCTCCAGTCATCAGGCACATCCCCCATTCTCCAAGACCTCTCAAAGTTGATAGAGAGCAGTTCAGCAATCACCTCCACCAGCTTCCTCAGCACCCATGGATGCACCCCATCGGGTCCCATGGATTTAGGAACATTAGCATTGCCTAGGTGCTCACAGACCACCTCTTCCCTGACTAAAGGAAGGTCTCAAATTCCCCAGAACCTCTCACTAACCTCCAGAGTCTGGGATTCCTGTGGAAGAGCTTTTTAACTGAAGACAGAAGCAAAGAAGTTCAGTATTTCGGCCCTCAGCATACCCCATTACCAGAACATTCCCTTCACCTAGTAGGGAGCCCATCTTCTCCCTAGTCTTCCTTTTACTGTTAACATACCTCAAAAAGCCTTTTTTATTATCCTTTATCCCTTTTGCCAGATTCAATTCCCGGCGGTCTTTATCCTTCCTCGTTGCATCCCTGCATGACCTGACAACCTTTCTATATTCTTCCCAAGTGGTCAGACCCCTTTTCCACATTTCATGGACCTTCTTCTTCTCTTTGTTTGGCGCGTGATCTCCTTGCTCATCCACGGGGGTTTCCTGCCACCCTTTCCCCATTTCTTACTCAAAAAAATGCACTGATCCTGAGCTTGGAAGAAGAGCTGTTTAAATGCTGACCAGTTCTCACAGCCCCCCTTACCTTCTAACACCCTAGCCCACCACATAGCTCCAAGTAGGTCCCACAAGAGATCAAAGTTTGCTCTCCTAAAGTCCAGGATAGCAGTCCTACTTTTTGCTTTGCTCCTGCCTCTCAGGATCTTGAACTCCACCATCTTGTGATCACTGCAACCCAAGTTGTCCCCAGCCATTACTTCCTTAACAAGTCCTTCCTTGTTAGTGAGAATAAGGTCCAGTAACACCCCTCCCTGCATCGGTTCCTCCACCACCTGCAGCAGAGAGTTGTCTTCAACACATTGCATGCTCTGTCTGGACCATGCGTGCTTGGCCATGTTGCTCATCCAGCAAATATCTGGATAACTGAAGTCCCGCATAAGCACCAGTGCCTGGGAACGTGACACTACTTCTAATTGCTTATGAAAGGTCTCGTCAACCTCCTCTTCCTGATCAGCAGGACTGTAGTACAAACCCACAGCAGCATCACCCTTACCAGTCTGCCCCTTGATGCTCCCCCACAAAGTCTCCACTGCTACGTCACTCTCCTCCAACTGGAGTTCAATACATTCTAACTGCTTTCTCACATGAAGAGCAACTCTACCACCTCTCCTTGCCAGCCGATCTTTCCTAAAAAGCACACAGCCCTCCATGGCAATATTGCAGTCGTGACAGCTGTCCCACCATGTCTCTGTGATCACAGTGAGATCATGGCCTTGCGACCGCACGCAGATCTCCAACTCTTCCTGTTTATTTCCCATGCTGCGCACATGGGTGTACAGACACTTCAGAGAAGCAGTATCCCCCTGCCTCTCTCCATGCCTATGAATTCCACCCTCTTCACCCATCAAGCTCTGTTTTGAGCCTTGAACTACCCCCTCGGCCCCAGCGGTCCTCATTTTGTCCCCTCCCCCTTTCATATCTAGTTTAAAGACCTGTCAATAAGTCCCGCCAGTTCCTTGGCTAGAATCCTCCTACCCCTCAGAAACAGGCAGCCTCCCCTGCTGCCATCATGCCAGGTGCCGAGTAAAAAAAGTTGACATACAAGAACGTCTGGCATCCAAATATTGGTCACTGCTTAGCATGCTGCATGAGGCATTCAAAACACTAATTAACTCATTCACTAAATTTTAGATAATCCAAGTGATATGTTTTCACTTTTATTAGATTTTTCATGCTTTCTTAAGTCCTGCCTTAACTCTACTGAAAGATCAATAATGAGCCACTGGTGGTGCTGGTAACGTTTCTGAAAACTGCTCCTTCAACTTGCCTCTTCATCCCACCTTCATATGTAACTCAGTCATTACCATTAAATATTTACCAAATTGGACAAAATTCTAAATAATATCACAACTCTGGTGGGTAGGATTAGGTATACAGTGATATCTGCCCTGGATATATTTTTTTGTCCAATCTTCTCTGTGCCTTCAACACACTATGACCTTTGCTATTTTGTTTTTTGAGGAGCTGCAAACTCAGATTGTAAATGTAAACAGTTTAATAAGAAACAAATGATTAATTACATAACACTGAAAACTTGTCTTCAATGTAGTGCTCTTTCCAGGGCTTGCAGCATAAAACTGGAGAGTCTCACCTGTAACAACATCAGAAAAGCCTACAAAAGCAAGGAAGTAAATGAAAAAGTCTGTACCCAGCTGGTAAAAGTTGTTTAAAGACAAACTCGGGCAACCACTTGGACTACTAAGTGGCATTCTTTTTTTTTCAGAACCAGAAGTTAAATATTCAAGCCCCAGATTCTGAATAGTTGTTTCCGCCTAGAACGGGTGACAAAGCAGTGCAGCCTGAGGCATTAAGCTTCTCCTAGGGAAGCATTATAAACAACTGAGATTGGGTTGACTGGGCTTATAGCATACCACAATTGGCAACCACACTTTCACAACAGACCACAGAGTCAGGAAGAAATGTTGAGGTCTTTTTCTGACAAACAGAAGACGCCTCATGTGCACAGGGCTCCTATTTATATACAAGACTACATACAAAACAAGGGCTCCTATTTATATACAAGACTATACACAAAACTCCTATTTATATACAAGACTTGAGTCACTGTAAAGTTTCATGCAATCCAGGAGATGGTAGAGTTCAGCATCCTGAGAGGAGAGAGCTGGCCAAAAAGTAGGACTTAGGCTCAGCTCAGCAGAGGCGATCAGGTTAGGGAATATTTAAGCAAACTGAACAGACAAAAAATCATAGGGCATGGCAGAATGCAAACACAAGAGTATTTTGAGGCAACTCTCCATCATTTTTAATTGATTATGATGACCAGTGAGGTTACTGAGTACTGCAAGATAGCAAATACCACACCTATTACAAGGAAGGGCAAGCAGGAAAAGAAGCAAGAAACTGAACAGCTGAGCTTAGAGGATTGTCATCAGTGGCACAAAGTCCGTTTAGTACTTGCTAAGGCTATACCTGTCTACTCCATACAGTTCTGGGCTCCACAGCACAAGGGTTACGTGAAGCTCTCTCCAATAGAGACATCCCAGCTAAGGGCTACAAAAATGATTAAGTACCTGGAGCTCATCTCCTATGACAAGAGGTTAAGTGAACTGGGACTGCTCAGACTGGAGAAGAGAAGACTCAGTGATATCTGAACTGTCTATCTGACGGAAACCAGTAATGAAGACAGAACTAGACTCCCCTCAGTGGTGCCCAGAAGAGCACAAAATGAGACACATGAAATCCCTTTAAAAAATAAGGCACATTTCTACTGTGAGTTTTCAGATGCTGGAACAAATTAACCAGAGAAGCTGTGTAGTCTCTATTCTTGGAGATACTTAAAGCTTTTCTGGATATATTCCATAGCAGCATGCTGCAGGTGACCCTGCTTCTAGCAGGGATGTGGACTTGATATTCAGCAAATTACTCTGTGGTTCTGTAAATATAGAGTACTGTGTTCTGAATTTAAGTATTAAAACAAAATTTCTTGGAATTCTTCAGAATGTGTAAATAATCCTTTTGTTCTTGTAGATATAGTCTTTCTTAGCTGGAGTGACTTAGCACCTATTTACATCAAAGGGATAACTTCTGTTTATTTAAAAGGTAGTGTAAGCAGACCTTCCAGGATGTATAATAAAAACTTCTGAACTTTAGCAAGTCACTTAGTTTGCTTTAAAAGTATTCAAATTACCAATTGCTTTTTATCTTCAATAATTTCCAGCATTTGAAGTAACTTGAACAGTTATTGTTTGTACATATTTACGCATTGATTTTCTAGCTAATATTAATAATGTCAGAATATACTAGTTATCAGTGTAAAGCCTGACATTTGTGCAAAAGACACATTTATCTCTGTAAACCTGTTCATACTGTTGACTGCTTTACAGAGCTCTGCTGTGCACAGCTGAAAGCTGAAAATATGTCTTGGTCAGTTCTTTATTTGTATGCAATGAGTGAGACTTTACACTTGATGCCAAGATTTCCAGGTACAGATTTACATTATTCCAGAATCTTTTTTCTCTTAAGCAAAAAAGAGTGTTTGGTTCTGTCCTTGTGCTCTGAAAAAGGAAAGGGGAGCACTTCCTCTGTTCCCTGAAAATCACCGTTCTCACAGAGAACCCATTTAGAATCTTTCTTCCAAGTCTGTCCATGGAAGAAAGGAGAATGAGAATGAGAAGCGAGCAGCATGCCTTCCAGGAACATTTTTAAGAACAATTAAAATAGGATTTAGCTCCTCTGCGGAGCTCCTGGAGGAGCACTACTGTAGATACTTGAATTGCAGCGCGGGCTGCAATGAAGGGACGGGAACCCAGCTTGATGCAAGCTAATGTAATGTAATTAAGCAACAACTCAAAGCTTATATACACAGAAAGGCAGCGTGCGTTAAGATCTGATCAGGCGACGGTTACATTCTGTCACGGTGTTTTCCATGACAGTGACCCAAGGGAAAAACCGAGAAGGGAGAGAGGAGAGGAAAAGAAACTGCGTCAGTGGCCGCGCGGCCGCCCAAGCAGAGCCGCGCTCCGGGGGGGAGGGGGAAACAGCAGGAAGAGATGGGTCTACAAGAAGACAACGGCACGATCTGAGAAGGAACGGTAACTTTACTAAATATAATAAAATTGAACCACCACAGCCTCCATCAGATCTTTGAAGAGGTGGATGGAACTCTCTCGCACTTCACTTGACACCTGAGGGAGAAGGACGGGAGGACCTCAGGCCACACTCTCGCTGCCCATGGTGAGCATGAGCAAAGGCGTGGCTGATGCGGAAGGAGATGCATCAGTCCCATTCTGCACAAGGACACTGCGGTGGTGCAAAGCAGTGCAACAGGTTTACAGCACGGGGTGCCTGTGCCTCATAGTGCTCCCCCAGCCACCCCACCAAGACAAAGAAGCAGAGCTCCCCAGGCTCGAAGCCAAGGAGGAGAGGAGACAGGCCTGGCCCCCAGCAGTGCCTCTGGGGCACGAGCTGCCTGCTTAGCCTCCACCTCCCTGCTACAACACCCGGAGACAACGCCTGGTGTTGGAAGTAAAGGGAGTGCTCGTGGGTTTGAGAGCAACCGTTGGCAGAAGGTGCTTTGCGCAGGACTCAGTATGGGCCACAACACAGAGGCTTTGCATCACTGACAGCGACAAAGCTGACAGGGACAAGGCTGGCTGACCTGCATGGCTCTGAAGACATCCCACAGAAGCCCAAAGGAGACAGGAGAATGAAAAGGCCCTCCTGCTGAGCACGCACCCACAGAGCTTGGATTCCCACACCAGACTTACGTGATTGAATAGAGGCAGGATCTTCTCAGCCAGCATCGGAGCAATGGAACTGGCCTCTCTCTTCACCAGATGTTTCACCATGTTTCTGAAGATATTCATCACCTCCACTGTGACATGTGTATTGCCAGTACTCATGGTCTCCATGATATTTGGCAGCAGGGCCCGTATTTCTCTTGCCTGTCCAAAACACACAATTTCCTTATCATCAAAAGGGTACTGGCCTCCCTGGTTTAAAAGCTCAGGTTTCAGAGCACCTGCCACACGCCTTGCTTCCTGGCGACTGTTTCAAGAAATTGGAGCCCCAGTAGGGCACCTTAAGTACCGAAAAAACAGGACTAAATGCCCCAACGAGGCAAATACGTAGATTTCAGTTGAGGACACTCAGGTCCCTGAGGTAACGGACCTGGATTCCTCAGAGGACAAGGTCTCTAAATCAGATCTCAAAGCTCCATCTATGATGGATCCCTTTGAGATCTGCCCAATTATAACTCAGAAAACAAAGAAAGTACAAGATAGACCGGCAGGGTTGCCTTCTGACCAACAGCCTCCTGCTGAAACATGTTTTCATTTAACAGCTCGCCCCTAGTACAGTGGTTCCATCAAAAGCCTAGGGAAAGAATACCATCGTGGTTATTATGACTATGGGATGCAGGAGCTGAAAGTGTATTAGTTAATGGGACAGAAAGTCCAAGATCGCTTCTATAACCCTACACCCAGCCCTGAGGCTAAGATTACATGCCACCATCCAATATAATAAAGAAAACGACTCTATTGTAGACTGGTTGATGGCGGCAGGCCGACTAACTTGGCCAATAAAACAGACTTACTACTTCTTATGGGTTTATGGTCCTCTATGGAGGACTTCCAAACGTACATTTGAGAACTGGGTATGAGGGAGGCCATGTGTTCCGACACATTTGAAGGCCCAGACACAGAAAAATTCTCGGTAGGTGTGAGAGACCTGATATTGCAGCAAGCCCCTTCTCATCTTTATGGGACATTGGTGTCCATACTAAATCTGTTAGTAGCTTTAGAAGCCATTGTCCAACAAGCAACTCAACTGGTAGCAGACCTGGGGGAAACAGCGCGCATAAGGACTAGGCGCAATGTCCGCATGGTGGAGGAAGCCGAGGCCTTCCCACTTAGAACCCAGAAGACTGCCCCACGGACACCCTGATCAGGCCCCATACAGGCGTCTCAGAAAACCATGTTCAATGATCTTATACGGGCCAAGGTTGCATTTGCCAAAATCGATGGACAGCCCAACCATATTTTATTCCAGTTATGGAAACAACTAAGAAACAATCAAGAGTTTCCGAGTAGTCCCAGAAAATTGGGAGTCCAAATACTACAAGAAGCACCTACTACAACCTGGAATTTAGCTGATTTTATAGTACCAAAAAGGAAGAGAAATCCTCCACAGCTGTCTTGGGCTACAATGCCTGAGCCACCTGTGGTAAAAGTTCTCAATCTGTCAAAATTCATGGAGTGACAAGGGACACTGGTTCTCTTAGGGCCTCCAGATGGGACCAGAGGCCCTGTGTTGAACTGTCAGTATTCTGGTCAGAAATAGATGTTCAAAGAGTAATGGCTTCATTAAACACCGGTGTGGAAACATCGATTATGTATGGAGATCCATCTAGATTTAAGGGTAATAAAGTGATGATTAGTGAGTTTAGGGGACAGACCATTCCGGTCATTCCAACATGGTTGAAACTGGGGGTTGGGCATCTCCTACCATGGGAGTATAAAGTGTCCATGCCCGAGAGTTATTCAGGGATTGGGGCAATCGACATTTCATGAGGTCTGACTCTCTGGACGTCTGTGAGAGAGTTCCGGCTTTGGCAAAAATACTTTAGATTACGTTTTGCATGGCCCCTCAATACTGTCTGTATTGCACAAATACTATTTGATTGATGAAACCACACCAGCTTACTAATGTAAGACAGTATTGACTCCCGGGGAGACAAGATGAAATATCAAGGATGGTACAGGAACTAGAAAAAGTAGTCATTATAAAACGTGCACACAGCCCATACAACCATCCTGCCACTCATACAATCCGGTTTGAAGAGGGGGATGGTCAGAGTATCCAGTGAGCAGAGTTGTGAAGACAGATCACCATGCGTTAGGAAGACATTGTTTTCAAAGTCTGGTCTTGGGAATTCTCTTGTTTTCAAAGTTCTTGCGAGCAACCTGGTCATGCTGTTTAGGCTTGGGGATGATAAAACTTTGCCCTTCAATACAAGGTTGTTATGGTTTGATGCCAGTATTGCACATCAGAACACCAACTGGGAGTTCAAGAGTTAATGCTGTGGCAGGGAGTGGCAGAGGGGTGGTGCTCCTGAGCAGACACCAGCCTCTCTCGCTCTCAGTGTTCCCTCTCGGCTTCCGTGGAGATAAAATATGTGTGCTTCTCCTGCATTTTTTCTAAGGAAAGATCTAAGAATGGGTTTGGAAACATTTGTTTCTCTCAATTCTTTGATTTTGTTAGATTTAGTAAATTTACGGTTCCTCTACATATCCTTTTTTAAATTTTTATTTATTTATTTATTTTTTAAACCATTGTCTACGAATCCTTCGCCCACCCCCTCTCCCAACTCCCCCTTCCAGAGCAGGTGGTTTCACAGTGCTAGCTGAATAGTGCCATGAGCCAGTCCCATACTGTTGCTGGACGCGTTTCATGTCTCATCATCAGGATTATCCCAGCTGCCAGAGAACGAACTGCCAGGTGGGCATCATCTTCCAAAGGCTGAAGGCCTGCAACAGAGGGAAGCAGAGCAGAGATGAAGCCCACTGATCTGGGGGTGCAGCATTTCCTTGCAGCCTGACAAGGCACGGCTGCATACTGCCCAGGCTCTGCCCCATCCCTAGTCCCAGAACACATAGCGCTGCCCTCACTCACCACTGCGGATTTCATTCATCAGTTCCTCACTTTCAATCCTGGAGTGCTCCACAGCCCGCCCTAGGTAGAGAGTTCCCATCAGACCCCCATTCAACAACACACTCCCAGGAGCACTGGCTGCAGCCCAGCCAGCCCAGCTGCTTCCCCTGCTGTGCCCAGGAAGGTACAGTGCATGAGCGGGGAACTGATCAAGGCGCCCATCAGGGCTACCAGCACATTCAGGCTGTATCTAGGGGGTGCAGGGCTAAGGGCAAGACCCAAAGAGGGAACTCAGGGGCTGCACTCACAAATGAGTTTAGCTGCCTCAATTTTCACAGAGGCCTGAGAATCCTTCAGGTATGGCAGGCTCTGCCGCAGGTAACCTTCCACTCTCTTCCGGTTTTCAAACAGCTGGAAAAGAGCACAAAGGCATGGGGCTTGCAGACACAACCCAGCTTCTGGTGTCACCCCTCCTGTCTGTATCCCCTTCCCACAAGCAGGGGGGCTGTGGCTGTGGGGTTGTCCTTACCAAGCACTTCCCAATCCACACTGTGTTCTGTTCCTGGGCCAGGCGCTTGAGCTTCTTCCACCTCAGGAACTTTGCACAAGTGACCAGGGTTTCCCCAGCAGCCTACAGAGATCAGACGCTGGGAGTTGGCACCACAGACACACATCCTAGGAGTCTGAATGCTTGCTAGCCTGGCCCTCAATTCCCAGTAAAGCCCTGAACTGAGCACAGCCTTGCCTGGTCAGGTCTGAAATGTGTACCTGTGCAACACACGGGCTCTCATCACTCATCCGAAAGAGCAGAGGAAGCAGGCCCCCATGCACGTTCTTCTTCATGTTTCCCTTCTGCCACCACACCACAGCCTCCATCAGATCTTTGAAGAGGCGGATGGAACTCTCTCGCACTTCACTTGACACCTGAGGGAGAAGGACGGGAGGACCTCAGCGCCACACTCTCGCTGCCCATGGTGAGCATGAGCAAAGGCGTGGCTGATGCGGAAGGAGATGCATCAGTCCCATTCTGCACAAGGACACTGTGCGCTGGTGCAAAGCAGTGCAACAGGTTTACATCACGAGGTTCCTTTGTCTCACAGTGCTCCCCCAGCCACCCTACAAAGGCCAAGCAGAGCTCCCCAGGCCCGAAGCCAAGGAGGAGACAGGCCTGGCCCTCAGCAGTGCCTCTGGGGCTCGAGCTGCCTGCTTAGACTCCACCTCCCTGCTACAACACCCGGAGACAACGCCTGGTGTTGGAAGTAAAGGGAGTGCTCGTGGGTTTGAGAGCAACCATTGGCAGAAAGTGTTTTGTGCATTGCAGTATGGGCCACCACACAGAGGCTTTGCATCACTGACAGCGACAAAGCTGACAGGGACAAGGCTGGCTGAGCTGCATGGCTCTGAAGACATCCCACAAAAGCCCAAAGGAGCCAAGAGAACGGATAAGGCCGTCCTGCTGAGCACGCATCCACAGAGCTTGGATTCCCACACCAGACTTACGTGATTGAATAGAGGCAGGATCTTCTCAGCCAGCATCGGAGCAATGGAACTGGCCTCTCTCTTCACCAGATGGTTCACCATGTTTCTGAAGACATTCATCACCTCCACTGTGACATGTGTATTGCCAGTACTCATGGCCTTCATGATATTTGGCAGCAGGGCCCATATTTCTCTTGCCTGTCCAAAACACACAATTTCCTTATCATCAAAAGGGTACTGGCCTCCCTGGTTTAAAAGCTCAGGTTTCAGAGCACCTGCCACACGCCTTGCTTCCTGGCAGCAGCCACCGGAATGGCAGTAGCAGAATCCAAGCAGGTGATGGTCATGGGTGCACAGAGAGTGATGGGAAAGATAGGAGAATGATGGCAGGAGATCAAGGACTCTTTGTCCCCTGTACAGTTACCCCAGGTAACCCATCAGGAAAGCTCCAGGAAATCTCCCCAGGCCCCACCACCCCAACTCCTGAGTCTCAGGCAAGGCCACGGCACAACGATGCCCACCACCCCAGCACCACGCTGCCAACAGGGCTTCATTTGACTAGGTCCTGCTCACCGTCTCACGTCTCTCTGATAGCAGGAGAAGGCCTCTGAGCCCCAGCCACAGTATTGGCAGGCTTTCCATCTTCAGAATATTCTGGAGGAGTGCAGGCTTACATAAATCTCTGAGGGTCTTCTCGGTGGGAGGCATCACCTGAAACAAAGGCAGCGGTGAGAGCCGGACAGAGGCAGCAGGACTCCGTGCAGCCTGCATCTCCTGGCTCCTCTGGCAGCTCACTGGCAGGGCGCTGGGAGAACACAGCCTGGCCTGGGGCAGCAGTGTCCATGGAAATCGTGACGGTCCCCCTGTGCTCCAGGCCTAGCACTACACAGGCCTGCTTCTCCTGCCCTCTGACCAGTCACAGCTTTGCGGAGCATTTGGCCGGCAGAATCTACCACAGAAACGGCACCAGACTTGGGTGGCCAGGAGCACTTCCCCTCCCCGGCCCTTCAGCCTGCTCAGCCTGTGCAGATGCCATGGCTTCATCCCTGACCCTGCCATAGTCCTGACTGCCTCTGCCCAACCCTAGGTTTCCAGTCTGGGTGGGGTGGGCAAGGCAGGAGAATCTGGGTGCTGGGGCAGGAGAGCCCTGAAACAGAGCACAGTGCCTTGTCTGGTAACTCACAATTAGATGAAGAAGGCCCAGCTCCGCTGCGGTGATGTCAAAGATCTCCCAGAGCAGTGGGTCCTGGAGAACATTGTGTATTTCTTCCAAGATCCTCGCAGGAGTCTCAGGCAGGTGAAGCATCGACTTCCACATGTCCAGGGTAGTGCTGCAAAGCAAGAGCAATGCTATGTCAGCAGGGCTGCCTCAGCCACAGCACCATGGCTCCAGCATAACCCAGGCTGTGCTGCAGCCCTGGCCCTGCCACCCCACTGGCTCGCAGAGGCCTGGGGACCCGGCTGCTTGGGTGAGCAGGAGGGGCTGAGATGGCCTTCCCCGAGGGGCAGGGCAGGAGCCGGGTAGGAGGCTCTGGGCTGCCGTGGTCGGCGTTGGCTGCTGCAGCCCTGACTGGCCCACCAGCACTGAAAAGCACAGTGGGATGGAAGGCCTGCTCCTCAATGCTGTCCTGCAGCTTTCTTTGTCTCTGGCAGCCAGAGCATCCTTCAAGTCCTATTCTTCCCATGCAATCAATGTGTGGGACTGTCAGGGCTGGTACCTGTTATTCTGTGGAAGTCTCGTCAACACGCTCATCATCACGTTCGTAGGAAAGTGGTTGCTGAGCGCATCAAGCACCGAGAAAAGGATCTCCTGAAGCGATGTGCTGATGCTTCCCAGGTTGCTGTGGATGAACTCCACAATCGTTGGTACCTGGTTGGAAGAGACAGGGAGATCGCTGCTGCTGCTGGACTGCAGACATTTGCCCCATTGCCACTGATACTGCTGTCCATCCCACTGCTCTTTCCTGGCATAAAATGATTTTGGATGCTCACGAGCTGTGGAGGGCAGGGCAGGGCAGGGCTGGGCAGGACAGAGCGTAGGTTCATAGGTTCATAAGGTTGGAAAGGACCTACAAGATCATCTAGTCCAACCTTCCTCCTATCACTATCCCTACCCAACTACTAAATCAAATCCTTTAGCACCTCCTCTAAACACTTCTTGAACTGCATTAGGGATGGTGCCCCAACCACCTCCCTAGGCAGGCCAATCCAGTGCCTGACCACTCTTTCAGAAAAAAAATGGGCAGGGCAGGGCTGGGCAGGAATGAGCAGAGACAGTGCACTGCAGTACAGCCCCATACTGCTTACATCCATCAGCCAGATGCCAGGCTTTGTCAGAATCACATCCAGTATAATCTTGGCTCTGTTCTTCTCCTTAATCCTACTGTCTTTAATGGTGGTCTCAAGAGTCATGAGGACGAAATCAGTCCTCTGAGAAGGGAGAAGTCTTTCTGCAAGTAACTGTAGGAAGGAAAGAAGGAAGGGAGTAAAAACATGTCAAACTGAGAGAGAGTGAACATGGACTAGGGTGGAACGTTGGCCAAGGTGCAAGACTGGAGGAAAAGGAAAGGTGAAGACCCTCCTTTTAAGGAAGAAGCATGCTGAGGGCTCCCAACAGTAGCCAAGCTCATCTCGCAGTACCCCTGAGCTGTAGGCTGCTCTGGGATGCAGGGAGGGGGGAGACAGGCTGGCTGGAAAGGTCCTGGCTCCTTACCTTCCCCCAGTGACTGCTGGCCAGGAAACCACAAACCTTCCACATCCGCACCATTGCCCTGTCACGCACAACTTTGGTCTCCGAGCTGGTGAAAGGCAGCAGCACCTGTGAGGAGAAGAGCTTCTGGTTTGCCTGGGAGCTGCTGATGGCCACTCCAGCTGCTCCCAGTTCCATTCCCATGAAGAAGGCACAAATTATATCAAAGAGAGGTGTGGGGACAGAGCTCTGCAACAGACAGACCTCCAAGATGCCGTGCAGCTCCTTATTGACGCTGGGGGTGGGATAGTTCGCCACCAATATCTGCAGCATCTCATCCATAGCATGCAGGGTCTGCAAGGAGGATAGTAGGATATGGAAGTCTCTCAGAGGTCCCTCTCACCTCCAAAAGACTGCTGTGAACTCCTCTCACTATTGAGCAAAAACACCTGCAGATCTATGCACAGTCTGGGACAGGACCCAGGGCTGCAGAGCTGCAGTGTGCAGAGCCCGCTGCAAGCAGGGTGGGTTGCCTGGCCCACAGCAAACGTGAGAGAGAAGGGGTGAAGGGAAGCAAGATCCTGCCCCACAAGGATTGTCAGTAATCTCTGGACACAAGTAATCCAAGGGGGCAACCCAGAGACACCAGGTCTGCAGTTCACCCACTACGTACAGGGTTGTAGAGGCAAGTGTTCAAGTCCTCTTCTGGAGGAAGGTAGAAGATGACTTTGAAGCACATGTGTAGGAGATGTGATATTTCATCCTCTGTAATGGCCTTCATTTTGCTGCAAATAGAGAGACCTCGATGCTAGGAGCGGTGCCTCGATGCTGAGGCAGGGGTAGAAGAAGTCCTCCCCTGGGCAGGACTCCCTGGGAGAGATGGGTAGCCCTGCCAGGAGGTGCCTTCTCCTCCACGGGGCTGGAGTACGGGAGAGCTGAGGCCATCCCTGCCCAGATGGGGGATACCTCACTGATAGGGTCAGGGCCACCGGGATCATGGCCTGGGGATGTGCTGGCTACACCAGGGGCTGGGCAGGTACCTCAAGTCAGCAATGGCATTCATGCTCTGGTATGGCAGTGTTGTGCTCAGCGACCTTGTGGGCTCCTCGAGTAGTAGAACCTGCAAAGCATAACTGGGATGGCACCTGGCAGCCACCACGCCCAGCACCAGCAAGCCTAGCACTGCCTGGCAGGGCCTGAGAAGCTCCAGTGCCCCTTAACCAGCACTGGCACACACATGCTGTTGTACACCCCCACTGCTGGGTGTACTACACCCCACTCAGCTACACCTGGAATCCCGCCTGAGGAATCTTGGTGCCTGTGCATGATTTCCCTGCCTCCCCCTGCCCCAGCCCTGTCCTCACAGGGTAGAGTTACACAGGGGCCATGTCCGCTCACCCTGATATTCTCTGCTATACTGTTTGTGGAGCAGAAGACATCCAGGCCCTGTGTCAAGCCCGTTCTGGCAGCAGTGCTGCAGAGTGTGCGGATGCTGTTCAGGAACTGCACCTTTTGTTCCAGATCCTGGTGGGCACACAGAGATGGAGTGTGAGTGGGGAGAGCTATGGCCGTAGGGACCAACCATCATGGGGTGCAAAGCAGTGCGGGATGCCTGGAGGGCAGCAGCTGTGCACAGCCAGCAGCCCTCCTGCAGCCTGGCAGCAGAGCCGGAGGGACAATCCAGAGATGCAGGCACAGCAGAGCTGGAGGCTCGTGCAGTTACCTTTTTCATGTGTACATCAGAAACGTAGGCCTTGATGAAAACTGCAGCCTCCTTTTCCCCTTCACACACAGGCACACAGTCAAAAGGGTACTGGCCTCCCTGGTTTAAAAGCTCAGGTTTCAGAGCACCTTCCACACGCCTTGCTTCCTGGCAGCAGCCACCGGAATGGCAGTAGCAGAATCAAAGCAGGTGATGGTCATGGGTGCACAGAGAGTGATGGGAAAGATAGGAGAATGATGGCAGGAGATCAAGGACTCTTTGTCCCCTGTACAGTTACCCCAGGTAACCCATCAGGAAAGCTCCAGGAAATCTCCCCAGGCCCCACCACCCCAACTCCTGAGTCTCAGGCAAGGCCACGGCACAACGATGCCCACCACCCCAGCACCACGCTGCCAACAGGGCTTCATTTGACTAGGTCCTGCTCACCGTCTCACGTCTCTCTGATAGCAGGAGAAGGCCTCTGAGCCCCAGCCACAGTATTGGCAGGCTTTCCATCTTCAGAATATTCTGGAGGAGTGCAGGCTTACATAAATCTCTGAGGGTCTTCTCGGTGGGAGGCATCACCTGAAACAAAGGCAGCGGTGAGAGCCGGACAGAGGCAGCAGGACTCCGTGCAGCCTGCATCTCCTGGCTCCTCTGGCAGCTCACTGGCAGGGCGCTGGGAGAACACAGCCTGGCCTGGGGCAGCAGTGTCCATGGAAATCGTGACGGTCCCCCTGTGCTCCAGGCCTAGCACTACACAGGCCTGCTTCTCCTGCCCTCTGACCAGTCACAGCTTTGCGGAGCATTTGGCCGGCAGAATCTACCACAGAAACGGCACCAGACTTGGGTGGCCAGGAGCACTTCCCCTCCCCGGCCCTTCAGCCTGCTCAGCCTGTGCAGATGCCATGGCTTCATCCCTGACCCTGCCATAGTCCTGACTGCCTCTGCCCAACCCTAGGTTTCCAGTCTGGGTGGGGTGGGCAAGGCAGGAGAATCTGGGTGCTGGGGCAGGAGAGCCCTGAAACAGAGCACAGTGCCTTGTCTGGTAACTCACAATTAGATGAAGAAGGCCCAGCTCCGCTGCGGTGATGTCAAAGATCTCCCAGAGCAGTGGGTCCTGGAGAACATTGTGTATTTCTTCCAAGATCCTCGCAGGAGTCTCAGGCAGGTGAAGCATCGACTTCCACATGTTCAGGGTAGTGCTGCAAAGCAAGAGCAATGCTATGTCAGCAGGGCTGCCTCAGCCACAGCACCATGGCTCCAGCATAACCCAGGCTGTGCTGCAGCCCTGGCCCTGCCACCCCACTGGCTCGCAGAGGCCTGGGGACCCGGCTGCTTGGGTGAGCAGGAGGGGCTGAGATGGCCTTCCCCGAGGGGCAGGGCAGGAGCCGGGTAGGAGGCTCTGGGCTGCCGTGGTCGGCGTTGGCTGCTGCAGCCCTGACTGGCCCACCAGCACTGAAAAGCACAGTGGGATGGAAGGCCTGCTCCTCAATGCTGTCCTGCAGCTTTCTTTGTCTCTGGCAGCCAGAGCATCCTTCAAGTCCTATTCTTCCCATGCAATCAATGTGTGGGACTGTCAGGGCTGGTACCTGTTATTCTGTGGAAGTCTCGTCAACACGCTCATCATCACGTTCGTAGGAAAGTGGTTGCTGAGCACATCAAGCACCGAGAAAAGGATCTCCTGAAGCGATGTGCTGATGCTTCCCAGGTTGCTGTGGATGAACTCCACAATCGTTGGTACCTGGTTGGAAGAGACAGGGAGATCGCTGCTGCTGCTGGACTGCAGACATTTGCCCCATTGCCACTGATACTGCTGTCCATCCCACTGCTCTTTCCTGGCATAAAATGATTTTGGATGCTCACGAGCTGTGGAGGGCAGGGCAGGGCAGGGCTGGGCAGGACAGAGCGTAGGTTCATAGGTTCATAAGGTTGGAAAGGACCTACAAGATCATCTAGTCCAACCTTCCTCCTATCACTATCCCTACCCAACTACTAAATCAAATCCTTTAGCACCTCCTCTAAACACTTCTTGAACTGCATTAGGGATGGTGCCCCAACCACCTCCCTAGGCAGGCCAATCCAGTGCCTGACCACTCTTTCAGAAAAAAAATGGGCAGGGCAGGGCTGGGCAGGAATGAGCAGAGACAGTGCACTGCAGTACAGCCCCATACTGCTTACATCCATCAGCCAGATGCCAGGCTTTGTCAGAATCACATCCAGTATAATCTTGGCTCTGTTCTTCTCCTTAATCCTACTGTCTTTAATGGTGGTCTCAAGAGTCATGAGGACGAAATCAGTCCTCTGAGAAGGGAGAAGTCTTTCTGCAAGTAACTGTAGGAAGGAAAGAAGGAAGGGAGTAAAAACATGTCAAACTGAGAGAGAGTGAACATGGACTAGGGTGGAACGTTGGCCAAGGTGCAAGACTGGAGGAAAAGGAAAGGTGAAGACCCTCCTTTTAAGGAAGAAGCATGCTGAGGGCTCCCAACAGTAGCCAAGCTCATCTCGCAGTACCCCTGAGCTGTAGGCTGCTCTGGGATGCAGGGAGGGGGGAGACAGGCTGGCTGGAAAGGTCCTGGCTCCTTACCTTCCCCCAGTGACTGCTGGCCAGGAAACCACAAACCTTCCACATCCGCACCATTGCCCTGTCACGCACAACTTTGGTCTCCGAGCTGGTGAAAGGCAGCAGCACCTGTGAGGAGAAGAGCTTCTGGTTTGCCTGGGAGCTGCTGATGGCCACTCCAGCTGCTCCCAGTTCCATTCCCATGAAGAAGGCACAAATTATATCAAAGAGAGGTGTGGGGACAGAGCTCTGCAACAGACAGACCTCCAAGATGCCGTGCAGCTCCTTATTGACGCTGGGGGTGGGATAGTTCGCCACCAATATCTGCAGCATCTCATCCATAGCATGCAGGGTCTGCAAGGAGGATAGTAGGATATGGAAGTCTCTCAGAGGTCCCTCTCACCTCCAAAAGACTGCTGTGAACTCCTCTCACTATTGAGCAAAAACACCTGCAGATCTATGCACAGTCTGGGACAGGACCCAGGGCTGCAGAGCTGCAGTGTGCAGAGCCCGCTGCAAGCAGGGTGGGTTGCCTGGCCCACAGCAAACGTGAGAGAGAAGGGGTGAAGGGAAGCAAGATCCTGCCCCACAAGGATTGTCAGTAATCTCTGGACACAAGTAATCCAAGGGGGCAACCCAGAGACACCAGGTCTGCAGTTCACCCACTACGTACAGGGTTGTAGAGGCAAGTGTTCAAGTCCTCTTCTGGAGGAAGGTAGAAGATGACTTTGAAGCACATGTGTAGGAGATGTGATATTTCATCCTCTGTAATGGCCTTCATTTTGCTGCAAATAGAGAGACCTCGATGCTAGGAGCGGTGCCTCGATGCTGAGGCAGGGGTAGAAGAAGTCCTCCCCTGGGCAGGACTCCCTGGGAGAGATGGGTAGCCCTGCCAGGAGGTGCCTTCTCCTCCACGGGGCTGGAGTACGGGAGAGCTGAGGCCATCCCTGCCCAGATGGGGGATACCTCACTGATAGGGTCAGGGCCACCGGGATCATGGCCTGGGGATGTGCTGGCTACACCAGGGGCTGGGCAGGTACCTCAAGTCAGCAATGGCATTCATGCTCTGGTATGGCAGTGTTGTGCTCAGCGACCTTGTGGGCTCCTCGAGCAGTAGAACCTGCAAAGCACAACTGGGATGGCACCTGGCAGCCACCACGCCCAGCACCAGCAAGCCTAGCACTGCCTGGCAGGGCCTGAGAAGCTCCAGTGCCCCTTAACCAGCACTGGCACACACATGCTGTTGTACACCCCCACTGCTGGGTGTACTACACCCCACTCAGCTACACCTGGAATCCCGCCTGAGGAATCTTGGTGCCTGTGCATGATTTCCCTGCCTCCCCCTGCCCCAGCCCTGTCCTCACAGGGTAGAGTTACACAGGGGCCATGTCCGCTCACCCTGATATTCTCTGCTATACTGTTTGTGGAGCAGAAGACATCCAGGCCCTGTGTCAAGCCCGTTCTGGCAGCAGTGCTGCAGAGTGTGCGGATGCTGTTCAGGAACTGCACCTTTTGTTCCAGATCCTGGTGGGCACACAGAGATGGAGTGTGAGTGGGGAGAGCTATGGCCGTAGGGACCAACCATCATGGGGTGCAAAGCAGTGCGGGATGCCTGGAGGGCAGCAGCTGTGCACAGCCAGCAGCCCTCCTGCAGCCTGGCAGCAGAGCCGGAGGGACAATCCGGAGATGCAGGCACAGCAGAGCTGGAGGCTCGTGCAGTTACCTTTTTCATGTGTACATCAGAAACGTAGGCCTTGATGAAAACTGCAGCCTCCTTTTCCCCTTCACACACAGGCACACAGTCAAAAGGGTACTGGCCTCCCTGGTTTAAAAGCTCAGGTTTCATAGCACCTTCCACACGCCTTGCTTCCTGGCAGCAGCCACCGGAATGGCAGTAGCAGAATCAAAGCAGGTGATGGTCATGGGTGCACAGAGAGTGATGGGAAAGATAGGAGAATGATGGCAGGAGATCAAGGACTCTTTGTCCCCTGTACAGTTACCCCAGGTAACCCATCAGGAAAGCTCCAGGAAATCTCCCCAGGCCCCACCACCCCAACTCCTGAGTCTCAGGCAAGGCCACGGCACAACGATGCCCACCACCCCAGCACCACGCTGCCAACAGGGCTTCATTTGACTAGGTCCTGCTCACCGTCTCACGTCTCTCTGATAGCAGGAGAAGGCCTCTGAGCCCCAGCCACAGTATTGGCAGGCTTTCCATCTTCAGAATATTCTGGAGGAGTGCAGGCTTACATAAATCTCTGAGGGTCTTCTCGGTGGGAGGCATCACCTGAAACAAAGGCAGCGGTGAGAGCCGGACAGAGGCAGCAGGACTCCGTGCAGCCTGCATCTCCTGGCTCCTCTGGCAGCTCACTGGCAGGGCGCTGGGAGAACACAGCCTGGCCTGGGGCAGCAGTGTCCATGGAAATCGTGACGGTCCCCCTGTGCTCCAGGCCTAGCACTACACAGGCCTGCTTCTCCTGCCCTCTGACCAGTCACAGCTTTGCGGAGCATTTGGCCGGCAGAATCTACCACAGAAACGGCACCAGACTTGGGTGGCCAGGAGCACTTCCCCTCCCCGGCCCTTCAGCCTGCTCAGCCTGTGCAGATGCCATGGCTTCATCCCTGACCCTGCCATAGTCCTGACTGCCTCTGCCCAACCCTAGGTTTCCAGTCTGGGTGGGGTGGGCAAGGCAGGAGAATCTGGGTGCTGGGGCAGGAGAGCCCTGAAACAGAGCACAGTGCCTTGTCTGGTAACTCACAATTAGATGAAGAAGGCCCAGCTCCGCTGCGGTGATGTCAAAGATCTCCCAGAGCAGTGGGTCCTGGAGAACATTGTGTATTTCTTCCAAGATCCTCGCAGGAGTCTCAGGCAGGTGAAGCATCGACTTCCACATGTTCAGGGTAGTGCTGCAAAGCAAGAGCAATGCTATGTCAGCAGGGCTGCCTCAGCCACAGCACCATGGCTCCAGCATAACCCAGGCTGTGCTGCAGCCCTGGCCCTGCCACCCCACTGGCTCGCAGAGGCCTGGGGACCCGGCTGCTTGGGTGAGCAGGAGGGGCTGAGATGGCCTTCCCCGAGGGGCAGGGCAGGAGCCGGGTAGGAGGCTCTGGGCTGCCGTGGTCGGCGTTGGCTGCTGCAGCCCTGACTGGCCCACCAGCACTGAAAAGCACAGTGGGATGGAAGGCCTGCTCCTCAATGCTGTCCTGCAGCTTTCTTTGTCTCTGGCAGCCAGAGCATCCTTCAAGTCCTATTCTTCCCATGCAATCAATGTGTGGGACTGTCAGGGCTGGTACCTGTTATTCTGTGGAAGTCTCGTCAACACGCTCATCATCACGTTCGTAGGAAAGTGGTTGCTGAGCACATCAAGCACCGAGAAAAGGATCTCCTGAAGCGATGTGCTGATGCTTCCCAGGTTGCTGTGGATGAACTCCACAATCGTTGGTACCTGGTTGGAAGAGACAGGGAGATCGCTGCTGCTGCTGGACTGCAGACATTTGCCCCATTGCCACTGATACTGCTGTCCATCCCACTGCTCTTTCCTGGCATAAAATGATTTTGGATGCTCACGAGCTGTGGAGGGCAGGGCAGGGCAGGGCTGGGCAGGACAGAGCGTAGGTTCATAGGTTCATAAGGTTGGAAAGGACCTACAAGATCATCTAGTCCAACCTTCCTCCTATCACTATCCCTACCCAACTACTAAATCAAATCCTTTAGCACCTCCTCTAAACACTTCTTGAACTGCATTAGGGATGGTGCCCCAACCACCTCCCTAGGCAGGCCAATCCAGTGCCTGACCACTCTTTCAGAAAAAAAATGGGCAGGGCAGGGCTGGGCAGGAATGAGCAGAGACAGTGCACTGCAGTACAGCCCCATACTGCTTACATCCATCAGCCAGATGCCAGGCTTTGTCAGAATCACATCCAGTATAATCTTGGCTCTGTTCTTCTCCTTAATCCTACTGTCTTTAATGGTGGTCTCAAGAGTCATGAGGACGAAATCAGTCCTCTGAGAAGGGAGAAGTCTTTCTGCAAGTAACTGTAGGAAGGAAAGAAGGAAGGGAGTAAAAACATGTCAAACTGAGAGAGAGTGAACATGGACTAGGGTGGAACGTTGGCCAAGGTGCAAGACTGGAGGAAAAGGAAAGGTGAAGACCCTCCTTTTAAGGAAGAAGCATGCTGAGGGCTCCCAACAGTAGCCAAGCTCATCTCGCAGTACCCCTGAGCTGTAGGCTGCTCTGGGATGCAGGGAGGGGGGAGACAGGCTGGCTGGAAAGGTCCTGGCTCCTTACCTTCCCCCAGTGACTGCTGGCCAGGAAACCACAAACCTTCCACATCCGCACCATTGCCCTGTCACGCACAACTTTGGTCTCCGAGCTGGTGAAAGGCAGCAGCACCTGTGAGGAGAAGAGCTTCTGGTTTGCCTGGGAGCTGCTGATGGCCACTCCAGCTGCTCCCAGTTCCATTCCCATGAAGAAGGCACAAATTATATCAAAGAGAGGTGTGGGGACAGAGCTCTGCAACAGACAGACCTCCAAGATGCCGTGCAGCTCCTTATTGACGCTGGGGGTGGGATAGTTCACCACCAATATCTGCAGCATCTCATCCATAGCATGCAGGGTCTGCAAGGAGGATAGTAGGATATGGAAGTCTCTCAGAGGTCCCTCTCACCTCCAAAAGACTGCTGTGAACTCCTCTCACTATTGAGCAAAAACACCTGCAGATCTATGCACAGTCTGGGACAGGACCCAGGGCTGCAGAGCTGCAGTGTGCAGAGCCCGCTGCAAGCAGGGTGGGTTGCCTGGCCCACAGCAAACGTGAGAGAGAAGGGGTGAAGGGAAGCAAGATCCTGCCCCACAAGGATTGTCAGTAATCTCTGGACACAAGTAATCCAAGGGGGCAACCCAGAGACACCAGGTCTGCAGTTCACCCACTACGTACAGGGTTGTAGAGGCAAGTGTTCAAGTCCTCTTCTGGAGGAAGGTAGAAGATGACTTTGAAGCACATGTGTAGGAGATGTGATATTTCATCCTCTGTAATGGCCTTCATTTTGCTGCAAATAGAGAGACCTCGATGCTAGGAGCGGTGCCTCGATGCTGAGGCAGGGGTAGAAGAAGTCCTCCCCTGGGCAGGACTCCCTGGGAGAGATGGGTAGCCCTGCCAGGAGGTGCCTTCTCCTCCACGGGGCTGGAGTACGGGAGAGCTGAGGCCATCCCTGCCCAGATGGGGGATACCTCACTGATAGGGTCAGGGCCACCGGGATCATGGCCTGGGGATGTGCTGGCTACACCAGGGGCTGGGCAGGTACCTCAAGTCAGCAATGGCATTCATGCTCTGGTATGGCAGTGTTGTGCTCAGCGACCTTGTGGGCTCCTCGAGCAGTAGAACCTGCAAAGCACAACTGGGATGGCACCTGGCAGCCACCACGCCCAGCACCAGCAAGCCTAGCACTGCCTGGCAGGGCCTGAGAAGCTCCAGTGCCCCTTAACCAGCACTGGCACACACATGCTGTTGTACACCCCCACTGCTGGGTGTACTACACCCCACTCAGCTACACCTGGAATCCCGCCTGAGGAATCTTGGTGCCTGTGCATGATTTCCCTGCCTCCCCCTGCCCCAGCCCTGTCCTCACAGGGTAGAGTTACACAGGGGCCATGTCCGCTCACCCTGATATTCTCTGCTATACTGTTTGTGGAGCAGAAGACATCCAGGCCCTGTGTCAAGCCCGTTCTGGCAGCAGTGCTGCAGAGTGTGCGGATGCTGTTCAGGAACTGCACCTTTTGTTCCAGATCCTGGTGGGCACACAGAGATGGAGTGTGAGTGGGGAGAGCTATGGCCGTAGGGACCAACCATCATGGGGTGCAAAGCAGTGCGGGATGCCTGGAGGGCAGCAGCTGTGCACAGCCAGCAGCCCTCCTGCAGCCTGGCAGCAGAGCCGGAGGGACAATCCGGAGATGCAGGCACAGCAGAGCTGGAGGCTCGTGCAGTTACCTTTTTCATGTGTACATCAGAAACGTAGGCCTTGATGAAAACTGCAGCCTCCTTTTCCCCTTCACACACAGGCACACAGTCAGCATCTAAGCAGGGAGGAGAGTGAGCATTGCTATAGCCTGCAGAGGGGCCGAAGGCAGGCGCGAGCAGAGGAAGGAGCTCTGCCCTGTCCAGCCGTGTGCCCGCTCCCCTGGCACAGTGTGCCCGTGGCTGTGAGGATAAGGGGCCCTGGTGTCGAGCAGGGGGCACTCGCTGGCCCAGCCCTGCCCGCAGTGCTGGGTGGGGACCCTCACTCACCATTACTCAGCACCTGCACCTCAGTCTCCTCACAGGGCTCCGGTGGAGGTGTTCTCCTGTCAGAATCGCTTTTCCTCTCCCAGGCCACACTGGGGTTGCTTGGGGGTTTGTTCTCCATCCTGCTGGATGAGCACTGCTAGTGTGAGGGGGCAGCCACTGAGCTGCTGAGGCTGGAGGTGGGTTGCGCTCGGGGGCTCCTTGCCAGACGCGCACACTCCTGCCTTGTCCCCTCCCTGTCCTGCGTGACACTGAGTGGTCTCTGGTATCCATGGGTGTCTTGGGATGAGTCACAAAGGGCCCCGCTATGACACGCTACCCCGCCCGGGCGGGGCTGTTTCCGAGCCACAGCTTCAAATGGTTCAGAAGAAACTTCTCCAGGGGGAAGGATGTGTGTGCCTGCTTACCCACAAAGCTATGCAAGAGCTGTCAGACTGTCCAGGCCCTCGTGCTTCTGCTGTGAGGCCATAGACGGCCACAGCGGGACAGTGCAAGTATCACAGAATCACAGAATCATAGGGGTTGGAAGGGACCTCTAGAGATCGAGTCCAACCCCCCTGCCAAAGCAGGTTCCCTACACCAGGTCGCACAGGTAGGCGTCCAGGCGGGTCTTGAATATCTCCAGAGAAGGAGATTCCACAACTCCCCTGGGCAGCCTGTGCCAGTGCTCCGTCACCCTCACCGTAAAGAAGATCTTGCACGCATTCATGCGGAACCTCCTGTGCTGCAGTTTCTGGCCATTTCCCCTTGTCCTGTCTCCACACACTGCTGAAAAGTGTCTGGCCTACACACCTTGTCCCCCACACCTCAGCTATTTATAAACCTGGATCAGGTCCCCTCTCAGTCTTCTTTTCTCAAGGCTAAAGAGACCCAGTTCACTAAGCCTTTCTTCATAGGGGAGATCCTCCAGGCCCTTCACCATCTTTGTGGCCCTGCGCTGGACTCTTTCCAAGAGATTTGTGATTCTATGATTCTTATCTGTAGTGCAGGCTTGCAAGTCCTTACAAGTCTGAGATTACTGTCATCATCCTGGGAACTGTCTAAACTCCCTGAGTGCTGCCCCAGTTGTTTTTGTTTTTGTTTTTGTTTTTGTTTTGGCACTATGCCAAAAAACATATTTGTTTTCTCCCATAAAACTGTTCTTCAAGAGATTATATTTCATCATGTACCTATTTTTAATAGTGAGAATGTACTGGACCTTAATTAAGTCCACCATTATACTCTATGGAGCGGCACATTCAAGTAAGAAATTAAAAGCACTGGTGGAAACCCCTATTTCGTGCCTGCATACAGTGTTGTATGGTTTGAACATTTAATGTTACATGCCAGAGGAAGTCACTAGCTTTGCAGAACGTGTGATTTTTAATCCGGTTTCCAGCCTCTCCCTTCAATATCTTATACTTCTTTGAATGCTCAGTCCACCATCATATTGTCAATCTCCCTGAATGTATTCTGTAGGGTTGCGAGGCAGAGCCGCGGGTCTCCGGTGCTCGTGGTAGCCTCATGAAGGGCTCATGGGAGAGAGGGACTCGGGTGAGATCGGGTGTCACGGGACCTTGGGGCAGAGCAGGCGCTTCGAGTGTACGGGTATAAAAGGCTTTGTTGTGCAGCAATAAATTGGAACCCGGCGCTTGACACCGTGTGTCCAACCTGTTTCTCCATGGGCTGGGGATGTCCAGAACGGAGGGGCATTAAGCCTTGTGTTGCACCTTGTCTGGCCCACCAGTAGCAACATATTCCTCATCGTCATCTGTGTATACAGTGTTTTGAGGAGGCCTGCCCCAAAGCTGGAGAATACTGAGTGACAGGGAGTGTGGAGGGACATGGGAGAGACCTTAGAGAGACGGGCATTGCTGGTGTAATGAAACCCTACTCCTGAATGCTTGCAAGATCCTGTGAACCTAAGCAGATATTGGAGACAGGGATATTGTGGCTCTAGCAGATCTGAGGAGGCACAAATTATTTCAGTGCCGGCTTATGCCTACTGAGCCCTATTCAATACGGTCCTACAGAGGGAGAGAGTCTCCAAAATTGAGGGAGAGAGTCTCTGAGACAAAAGGAAGAGATTCCAGAAGGGAGTCAGAGATAAGAGGAAAAATTCATGCGTCCAGAGAGTATTCCTAGTCAAGGAGGAGAGTCTCCAAGTTGTGCAAGAGAGTTTCTGAACTGAGAAGGAAAGTCTCCAAGCCAAAAGGGAAAATGTCCAATTGAAAGAAAGAATCCTAATTCCAAGAGAAAGAATTTCCAATGCAAACGAGACCTCTTCCAAACTGAATGAGACATCTTCCAATCTGAATGAGACACCCTCCAATTCAAAGCGGACAGATTCTGTGTCAACCTAGAGAAAAAGAGGATTGAATGCGAGCAACCTGATCAAGTACAGGAGGCACCAGAATCGATGTCAGTTGCCTCTGTAAGAGGACAGAAATTTAAACAAGCATAGCCTTGTTTAAAGTGGAAGGAAAAGTACGAGGAGAAAGTAGAGGAAGAAGATGCAGGGGAGTGGCTCTCAACAAGTCCACTGTCACTGACATCAAGAGAGGTGACAACAAAACTAAAAGAGAGGAGGAGGAAGGAAAGGAAGAAAATCCAGGGAAAGGGCCTTCAACAGGGCCACTGTCACCGACACCAAGGAAGTTAAAAAAAAACCAAAAACTAACAGTGAAGAAGAAGAAGCTCAGGAAGGCATTGTCACCATTACTACTAGACTTCTGAAAGTGACTGAAATTTGAGGTTCAAGAAAGGTTTTTTCATGGCACTCAAATGAACCCACTGTCACTTGGTTACTTTGATTCTGAGATAGTGGGGCCAACTGTGTGTTGACAGATAGTAGAGAAGCTCAGCAACTGGCAAGTACTGCTAAGGACTCAGCCGTTGACAGAGGTATCAGTAGGTGTCACAGGAATGAGTGAGTCTACAGGTGCGTACAGATCTCCCCTAAACCATCAAGAACTTATTTTAATTGGTCTCATGCACTAATTCTCCAATCTAATTTTGTGTTGTGGATTCTAAGGCAAATGTAAACAATGTGCATCATTCCTTATTTACAAAGTAAAGTTCTTTCATGTTCACTGATCACTTCTTCACGCACAGTAAACAAAATCCTTACCACTGCCTCCAAGCCTGACTTTGAGTTATTTCATGTCTAAGTACTTTCAGGATCATGGATCGAAAGTATAATAATCATTGCAAAATGTTATTAAGTCAGGTTTCTGCTTGTGATTAGATTATGTGGTATACTGAAACCTTCCGTGAGTGTTTCTGATTCTGTGCTGAAACTCTCCCTTCCTATCCTGGCTGCAGTGCATAAGGGAAGACTTTTTATACTACAGAAATTAATGGAAGTAATGTTCCCTGTCTTCCAGTTGAAGTATTACATTTAGTAACTGGAGACGGGGAAAAGAGAGAAAAGGCTTGGTATCAATACATAGGGTTGTCAGTATGGTTGAATCAACTTATACACAGAATTCATACCAACAGACTGTAGTTGTTCTTCACCTGTAACGGATGAAAGAAAGACCACTGAGACGGCTGTAGCACTACCAAAAATATGGCAATGTTTGTGTAGGAGGTACTAGTGAGACGATGGGAAACCCAAGGTGAACAGGTTTAGGGACCACAAGGATAATCCTCTTCAGTGAAATCAGGGCACTGCTTATCATAACAGTACCCATAGCCAGGAGAGCGTTGTGCAGTTTGCCAGGAGCGTCCCCGGGACCACTGCCATGGCTTGCAGTGACAAGCAGCAGTTGCTTCTGGTTCACAGGGATGCTTTGGCAATATGAGTCTGTCTATTCTCCATGTATCATCTCGGCTCACTTTGGTGCTGGCAGTACTATCAATTTGAGATGAGTTTCTAGGCAATTGTGTTTCATGAGGTTCTCTTGCTTCCCCTCCGCTGCTTCTGTGTGAGTAGCATGAAGACCCTTTGTACTAGGAGACTTCTGTACTCTCATCTGAGCGCATGGGTCACCTTTCAGGTGACACAGAGCCAGCAGGAGAGAGCAGCTGCAGTTAGCATCTCCTTTGGCAACTCCCGTGGAAAACCCTCAATCCTGCACCAGACCAGCTTTGTCCACAAAGACTCATCCTATGACTTTTTTTCCCCAGGAAGGCATAAGAAGCCAAATACACAAAGGAGTAAATTTAAAAACCAATCACCTTCTCCTTAATCTTGAGATGACAAAGCTGCCAGTTCTGCTGGGCCACTACTCCACTCTGTCAGCTATTTCCTTGCACTGTCATGTTCATGTTTAAGTTGCCAATAATGTCATGCAGCAAAAGCATGTTATAGAATTAGCAAATTATTTGAATAATAAAGCATCTTACAGTGCGCAGCTTACAATGTACAGGCACAGGAATGACACAACTGTGCAAGAACTGATCACATAACACAGGTCACAGTACACCTTCAGAATATGGTACTACCAGGAACACAAATACATTTCTACAAGGCTCTTTGCCACACCCGTTTTCTGCACTGTTGATATGTCATGTCGATAGTGTCATACTCACAAGGGTCTGACATAAGTTTCTAGTGTCAGAACTCCCAGGTAACCAATATGACACTGGCTGTGGTATGACTTTGGAAAATTGAGGGCAGGTTTTCATGATGTATGCTGCATGGCCTAAGAAACTCGGCTGAAGATTTGGTCTAGTTGACACTCCATACCATCTACTGAGCCACCTGGTGATGGTAAGAACATTAACTACTATCAGAAAGAACTCCTGAATAGCAAAAGCAAATAATTCACAGAATCATAGAATTGCAGTGGTTGTAAGGAACCTCAAGAGATCACCAAGTCCAAGCCCCTACTATAGCAGGTTCCTACAGTATGTCACAGGGGTAGGCATGTGGACTCTCTCTCTTACTTCCAGGATGTGGGATTCTGAGGGCTAGTCTTTGTAGTAAAGGCTGAAGCAAAGACGGAATTCAGAGTCTACCTTCTCTGTGTTCCTTGTTACCAAGTCACCCACCTCATTTGCTAGAAGACCCATGTTTTCCCTTGTCTTCCCTTCGCCACTGATATACTTAAAAAAACCCTTTCCTTGTTATTCTTTACCACCTTTGGAAGTTCCATTCCAGGAGGGCCTTAGCCTTCCTCATTGCATCCCTAAAGGCTCTGACAACTTTCCTACATTCTTCCCATGTGGACAGACCCTTCTTCCACATTTCATGGACCTGCTAGATAAACAGGGAAACAAAACACCTACACTTAATTTGTATTTTCATTTGTTATACAAGTGAGAGATAAGACTTAGAGAGGTTTGTGATATTTTAACACCCTTTATGAGCTTATCTAACATGAATTAGATGTAAAATAATATGTGTTTGGTACTTCAGTTGAAAGAAAAATGAATACAGGCTACATTATGTGCCCTATGTCTGTGCCATATGACTGTGTCTTGTTCCATAAGGCAGTATTTAAAGGCTATGGTGTTCTTTTTAGGAATGGAACCCACAGATGTTGGGAGCTAAGAAGCATCTCATGGTTGTTCATTAGCACCAGAATCCACCAGGGGATGCTTCTTGCCAGTGTTTGCCATGAACAGGAATTAATTGGAGCCCCCACACATTCAAACTTCAGTTTAAAATGGTATTTTGTTGTTTTTTCTTTTTAGCTTAACTTCATTTCCAGGAGCAGAGAAGCTCAAAGACTGCTTGAAATCTGTGGGAGCTATGTTGTGCAGAAGATACAGACATTCTCCTGAAGAATTATACTCTCCACTTCAGATGACTTATGTATTAGGTTAACTTATACAAGTATTCTATATACATTAAGTTACTATATTCACATTATGTTGTGGTTTTGTGTTTTGTTTTGTTTAATTATTAGCTAAAATTTCTTCAGGGCATAAGACTGAGTTTATGTCAGGCAGCACAGAGTTGCAGTTTCTGCTGGGAAAAATCAGATCAGTTTCTTCAGGACAGCAGTCATCTGCTGTGGGCTGTTGTGCTCCTGGCTGCTACTGATGACAGAGACACTAACAGCAGAGAGAAATATCACTCTCAAATAGAAACCAGCTCCATACCCTGATACTCACAGATAATTCATTGTATGTTGTCCAGTTTTGTGTTAATCAAACAATTTATTGTTATTTTTTCCTAAGATGAATTTATCCCCATGACTGATTTGATTATGGCAATGTCAATGGTTTACGGGCAGGTTCGGCCCGGTTCCGTGACGATTGGTGTAGGAGACGCATGGACCCACACCCCAGGAAAGGGAAAGGGGGAAAGGGAAAGTGGAGATGGGCCTAGAAACAAAACAGCAGCAATGATCTGAGGAGGAAAGCTAATTTACTAAATAGATATCGGAAAGCAAAATAACACAATATAATACAATATAATTGGAATTAAAGCTAATAAATCAAATACAATGAGCAAGAGAGAGTGTCTAAACCAAAGGCCTTACGCTAACGCTGAAGGCGAGATGGCAGTGAGCACCCACTGCTGAGTCAATCCCAAAGGAAAGAGTGTGTCCCATGACTGCAGACAGTTTTTATCTTTTCCTCTGAGCGTAAACTCGTAAGAACGCAAAGCATCGCAAAGTCCTCTGGGGAATGTAGTTCTTCTTCTCTTCTGAGACAGGTATACCTGGAATTATCGATGATCCACCGAGCTGGAATATTAACTCTTTAACTCCAAATGCACTACATGATGTTATGATGTGGAATACCAGTACCAAAAATCATAAAACCATGACATTCCACCCCTTATTCCACATCACTTCATCATGATACATATATATATATATAGAAGAACAATGATTAACATGCATTAAATACACACACACACACACACACGTACAACATATATATATGTATATACATGGATTTACTGACTGCACTCCCCCAACATCAAATTCCCTTGTGGTACACATTGAACATCCCCATTTTTTTGCATTACCCACCACGTGGATCCAGGTCCTTGAGCAAAGACAGTTCCACGGAGAAGTTTGCTCTTTCCGGAAGCCGGAAGGACCCAAACTGCTTTTCCCAACATGTTCTTTACATGTACTACAGGGACCTTATCTCCCTCTACAGTAGGTAGAGATCTGGATTGGGCAGGACCATCGCGATTGATGGATCCTCTGGTGTTGACCAACCAGGTGGCTTCTGCCAAATGCTTCTCCCAGTGCTTAAATGTTCCGCCACCCATTGCTTTCAACATGGTTTTTAACAACCCATTGTACCTTTCAATTTTAGCAGAAGCTGGTGCGTGATAGGGCATATGATAAATCCATTCAATGCCGTGATCTTTGGCCCAAGTATTTACAAGAGAATTTTTGAAATGAGTTCCATTATCAGACTCAATTCTCTCTGGAGTGCCGTGTCGCCATAGGACTTGTTTCTCAAGCCCTAAGATGGTCTTTCGGGCAGCAGCATGGGGTACTGCGTATGTTTCAAGCCACCCAGTGGTTGCTTCCACCATAGTGAGCACATAACGCTTACCACTGCGAGAACATGGCAAGGGGATATAATCAACCTGCCACGCCTCCCCATATTTATACTTTTCCCATCACCCTTCCCTCTAAAGAGGTTTCATCCTCTTGGCTTGTTTAATTGTGGCGCATGTATCACAGTCATGGATAACCTGTGCAATAGAATCCATAGCTAAGTCCACCTCTCGGTCTCTAGCCCATTTATATGTTGCATCTCTTCCTTGATGGCCCGAGGTCTCACGGGCCCATCGAGCTAAAAATAATTCACTCTTGTGTTGCCAGTCCAAGTCTGCTTGAGCCACCTTAACTTTGGCAGCTCGATCTACCTGATGGTTATTTTGTCGTACCTCAGTTGCCCGGCTCTTAGGAACATGAGCATTTACATGGTGCACCTTTACAACCATATGCTTTATGTGGGCAGCAATGTCTCTCCACAGTTCAGCAGCCCAAATAGGTTTACCCCTTCGTTGCCAACCATAGGTTCATAGGTTCATAGGTTCATAAGGTTGGAAAGGACCTACAAGATCATCTAGTCCAACCATCCTCCTATCACTATCCCTACCCAACTACTAAATTAAATCCCTTAGCACCTCATCTAAACGCTTCTTGAACAGCGCTAGGGATGGTGCCTCACCCACCTCCCTAGGCAGGCCATTCCAGTGCCTGACCACTCTTTCAGAGAAAAAATGTTTCCTCAGGTCTAATCTAAATCTTCCCCAGCGCAACTTGTGGCCATTCCCTCTCGTCCTGTCATTATTTATCAGGGAGAAGAGGCCCACCCCCTCCTCACCACAACCTCCCTTCGGGAACCTATGAACCTATGAGCTCAGCCCAGCTGTTCAGCCTAACCAAATCGCTCTGAAGGGCCTCTTTACCCTCAGGCAGTTTGACACATCCTCCCAGCTTGGTGTCATCTGCAAACTTACTGAGGGTACACTCAATTCCCTCGTCTAGGTCATCAATAAAGATATTAAACAAGATGGGCCCCAATACTGACCCTTGGGGGACACCACTCGTAACGGGACACCAGCTGGACTTAACTCCATTAACCACTACCCTCTGGGCATGGCCCTCCGGCCAGTTCTCCACCCAGAGAAGAGTGAACCTGTCCACACCACGGGCTGCCAGTTTCCTCAGGAGAATACTGTGGGAGACCGTGTCAAAGGCCTTGCTGAAGTCCAGGTAGACTACATCAACAGCCTTTCCCTCATCTACCTGTCTGGTCACCCAGTCATAGAAGGAGATGAGGTTGGACAAGCACGACCTGCCCTTGGTGAACACGTGCTGGTTGGGTCTGATCCCCTTGTTGCCATGCATGTGTCGTGTGATCTCCCTCAAGATCATCTGCTCCATAACTTTCCCTGATACTGAGGTCAGACTGACAGGTCTGTAGTTCCCCGGGTCTTCCTTACGGCTTTTCTTGTAGATGGGAGTCACATCAGCAAGCCTCCAATCTTGTGGGACCTCTCCAGATAACCAGGAATGCTGATAGATGGCAGAAAGTGGCTCGGCAATCACCTCTGCTAGCTCCCTCAGCACCTTTGGGTGGATCTCATCTGGCCCCATGGACTTGTGGCAGTTCACATGGAGGAGTAGATCTCTGACCATCTCTGCTTGGATCACAGGGGGTGCATTATGCGCCCTGTCCCGGACTTCCTGGTCAGGGCAAGTACCCTGTGGACAACTGCTCTGTCTATTAAAGACAGATGTGAAGAAGGCATTGAGAACCTCAGCCTTTTCCTTATCATCTGTGGTTATATTCCCTGCCTCGTCAAGTAAAGGAGAGAAATTTTCCTTAGTTTTTCTCTTGCTGTTCATGTATTTGTAAAAGGGTTTCCTGTTCTCCTTTACAGCTGTAGCCAGTCTAAGTTCAAGCTGGGCTTTAGCATTTCTAACTTTCTGCCTGCAAATCTTGGCCAGTTCTCTCTAGTCTCCCCAAGTAGCCTGTCCCATCTTCCAGAGGACATAGACTCTCTTTTTCTCTCGGAGTCTCAACAAAAGTTCCCAGTTCATCCACACTGGTCTTTTTCTCTTCCGACTCAACTTACAGGACTCCGGGACAGCCTGTTCCTGAGCCTTGAAGAATTTCATCTTGAGGAGCATCCAGGCTTCCTGGACTCCTTTACCCCTCAGGAGCAAGTCCCAAGGGACCCTTGCAACAAGTGTCCTGAACAGGTCAAAGTCTGCCCTCCGGAAGTCCAAGGTAGTAGTTTTGCTAGTCACCCTCTTGACATCACCAATAGCAAACTCCACCATTTCATGGTCACTCTGGCCAAGACAATCTCCAACCTTCACATCTCCTACTAGTCCTTCCCTGTTAGTGAAAAGTAGGTCTAGCAAGGCATCTCCCTTGGTAGGTTCTTGTACCAGCTGTGTCAGGAAGCAATCCTCCACACATTCTAGAAATCTAATGGACTGCTTCCTCTGCGCAGTATTATATTTAAAGCATATGTCAGGGAAGTTGAAGTCCCCCATGAGAACGAGTGCTGGCCATAGTGCAACAACTACGAGTTGTTTATAGAACACTTCGTCTATTTCTTCATCCTGACACAGACCCCCACCACGATGTCACTCCTAAAGACTATCCCCCTGATCCTTATCCATAGGGACTCTATCATTTCCAACCTCATTTTGTTTCCATTGCTGTAATCACCCCCCTAAAGCATTTGTCACCATCCATGTGTCAGTGTAAAGATAAAGCACTGAGCCCTATTCAATACGGTCCTAGAGAGGGAGAGAGTCTCCAAAACTGAGGGAGAGAGTCTCTGAGACAAAAGGAAGAGTTTCCAGGAGGGAGTCAGAGATAAGAGGAAAAATTCATGCATCCAGAAAGAGAGTATTTAGAGTATTTATTTCAAAGTCTGGTCTTGGGAATTCTCATGTTTTCAAAGTTCTTGCTAGCAACCTGGTCATGCTATTTAGGCTTGGGGATGATAAAACTTTGCCCTTCAATACAAGGTCGTTGTGGTTTGATGCCGGTATTGCACATCAGAACACCAAGCTGGGAGTTCAAGAGTTAATGCTGTGGCAGGGGGTGGAAAAGGGGTGGAGCTCTGGACCAGACACCAGCTTTTCTCTCTCCCTGTGCTCACTCAGCTGCAGTAAAGTATGTGTGCTTCTCCTGCAGTTTTTCTAAGGTAAGATCTAATATTGGGTATGCAAACATTTGTCTCTCAATTCTTCGATTTTGTTGATTTAGTAAAATTATGGTTCCTCCACGAATTTTATTTTCTATTTTTTTACTTTTTTTAATTTTTGTACTTTTTTTTTTCTTCTTTCATTTTTTTAAACATCCGTTGTCTCTGTAACTTTCGCCCAGCCCCTCCTCCAACCCCAGCCCCCAACAGTGCTAGCTGAACAGTTCCATGCTCTACTCCCTTACTGTTGCTGGATGCGTTGTACATTTCAGCATCAGGATTATCCTGGCTGTCAAAGTACAAACTGGCAGATGGCTATCATCTTCCAAAGGCTGAAGGGCTGCAACAGAGGGAAGCAGAGCAGAGATGAAACCCACTGACCTGCAGGGAGCTTCCACCATCCCGTCTGGCAAAAACCCCTAGTACAGCGGTTCCATCAAAAGCCTAGGGAAAACATACCATAGTGGTTATTATTACTATGAGATGCAGGAGCTGAAAGTGTAATAGTTAATGGGACAGAAATGTCCAAGATCTCTTCTATAACCCTACTCCCAGCCCTGAGGCAAAGATTAAATGCCACCATCCAATATAATAAAGAAAACGACTCTATTATAGACTGGTTGATGGCGGCAGGCTGACTAACTTGGCCTATAAAACAGACTTACTGCTTCTTACGGGTTTATGGTCCTCTATGGAGGACTTCCAAACGTACATTTGAGAACTGAGTATGAGAGAGGCCAAGTGTTCCGACACATTTGAAGGTCCAGACACGGAAAAATTCTCGGTAGGTATGAGAGACCTGATATTGCAGCAAGCCCCTTCTCATCTTTATGGGACATTGGTGTCCATACTAAATCTGTTAGTAGCTTTAGAAGCCACTGTCCAACAAGCAGCTCAACTGGTAGCAGACCTGGGGGAAACAGCGCGCATAAGAACTATGAGCAATGTTCGCATGGTGGAGGAAGCCGAGGCCTTCCCACTTAGAACCCAGAAGACTGCCCCACAGACACCCTGATCAGGCCCCATACAGGTGTCTCAGAAAACCATGTTCAATGATCTTATACGGGCCGGGGTTGCATTTGCCAAAATCGATGGACAGCCCAACCACATTTTATTCCAGTTATGGAAACAATTAAGAAACAATCAGAGTTTCAGAGTAGTCCCAGAAAACTTGTGTTGTGGTTTTGTGGTTTTGATGCCGGTATTCCACATCAGAGCATCATGCAGCAGTGAAGGAGTTAATGCTGGGGGAGCAGCAGAGGGGAGGGGCGGAGCTCCGCACGGGATGCGGGCGGCGCTCGGTCTGGGCGCGTTGCTCTGGGCTGCCGTGGAGGTTCAGCACGTGTGCTTCCCCTGCAGGTCCTCCTTAGCGTAAGCTCATAGCTTTTGGTTTGAAATTTCTTTCTCTCTCTTTCAATTGTTCAATTTTATTAGATTTAGTAAAGTTACCATTCCTTCTCAAATCGTGCCGTTGTTTTCTTGTAGACCCATCCCTTCCCGCCGTTTCCCCCTCCCCCTCCCGGAGCGCGGCTCTGCTCGGGCGGCCGCGCGGCCACTGACGCAGTTTCTTTTTTTTCTCTCCCCTCTCCCTTCTCGGTTTTCCCTTGGGTCACTGTCACGGATAACACCGTGACAACTGGGAGTCCAAATACTACAAAAAGCACCTACTACAACCTGGAATTTAGCTGATTTTATAGTACCAAATAGGAAGAGAAATCCTCCACAGCTGTCTTGGGCTACAATGCCTGAGCCACCTGTGGTAAAAGTTCTCAATCTGTCAAAATTCATGGAGTGACAAGGGACACTGGTTCTCTTAGGGCCTCCAGATGGAACCAGAGGCCCTGTGTTGAACTGTCAGTATTCTGGTCAGAAATAGATGTTCAAAGAGTAATGGCTTCATTAAACACCGGTGTGAAAACATCAATTATGTATGGAGATCCATCTAAATGTAAGGGTAATAAAGTGATGATTGGTGGATTTAGGGGACAGACCATTCCGGTCATTCCAACATGGTTGAAAGTGGGGGTTAAGCATCTCCTACCATGGGAGTATAAAGTGTCCATGCCCGAGAGTTATTCAGGGATTGGGACAATGGATATTTCATGAAGTCTGACTCTCTGGACGTCTGTGAGAGAGTTCCGGCTTTGGCAACTTGGTA
Organism: Cyrtonyx montezumae; assembly: GCF_038088225.1. Classification (NCBI taxonomy): domain Eukaryota; kingdom Metazoa; phylum Chordata; class Aves; order Galliformes; family Odontophoridae; genus Cyrtonyx; species Cyrtonyx montezumae. The sequence continues at coordinate 4,446,995 of NW_027072039.1, forward strand.
CTTTAGATTACGTTTGGTATTGGAATATGATTATTTGGTACTTTAGATTACGTTTTGCATGGCCCCTCAATATTGTCTGTATTGCTCAAATACTATTTGTTTGCTGAAACCACACCAGTTTACTAATGTAAGACAGTATAGACTCCCTGGGGGACAAGAAGAAATATCAAGGATAGTACAGGAACTAGAAAAAGTAGGCATTATAAAACGTGCACACAGCCCATACAACCATCCTGCCACTCATACAATCTGGTTTGAAGAGGGGGATGGTCAGAGTATCCAGTGAGCAGAGTTGTGATGACAGATCACCATGCTTTAGGAAGACATTGTTTTCAAAGTCTGGTCTTGGGAATTCTCTTGTTTTCAAAGTTCTTGCGAGCAACCTGGTCATGCTATTTAGGCTTGGGGATGGTAAAACTTTGCCCTTCAATACAAGGTTGTTGTGGTTTGATGCCGGTATTGCACATCAGAACTTCAAGCTGGGTGTTCAAGAGTTAGAGCTTTGGCAGGGAGTGGCAGAGGGGTGGCGCTCCTGGCCAGACACCAGCCTCTCTCGCTCTCGGTGTTCCCTCTCGGCTTCCGTGAAGATAAAATATGTGTGCTTCTCCTGCATTTTTTCTAAGGTAAGATCTAAGAATAGGTTTGGAAACATTTGTTTCTCTCAATTCTTCGATTTTGTTAGATTTAGTAAAGTTAAAGTTCCTCCATATATTCTTTTTTTTAATTTTTTAATTTTTTGTTTGTTTGTTTGTAACCATTGTCTACGAATCCTTCGCCCACCCCCTCCCCCAACGCCCCCCCCTCCCTTTCTGAGCAGGTGGTTTCACAGTGCTAGCTGAATAGTGCCATGAGCCAGTCCCATACTGTTGCTGGACGCGTTTCATGTCTCATCATCAGGATTATCCCAGCTGCCAGAGAACGAACTGCCAGGTGGGCATCATCTTCCAAAGGCTGAAGGCCTGCAACAGAGGGAAGCAGAGCAGAGATGAAGCCCACTGATCTGCAGAGGCCTGCCACCATCCCCTCTGGGCTGTGCCAGCCCCACTCATTGCTTTTCCTGGCCTGGAGGCCAGCTGAGTTGGATACAAAATGTTTCTGCACTTCATCTATGACAACTGCTCACGTGTCCCCTGCCCCCAAGATCACTCCAATCCACCACAACAGACTGGTCCTTTAATTAGTCTCTTATGTGCTCATAGGAAGTGTTGAGCGGGCCAACAAAACCCCTGTCATGAGAGTATTGAAAGAACCGGTGTTGTCATTGGAGGTTAGTTAGCAACACTGACCTAGAGTCCTGAGAGGGGTGAAAGTCTCAGCAAAAAAGAGAGTGAGGAAAAACTCTTGAGACAATGCAAAGCTGGCTTGGTGTCCTGAGTACAAGTCACACAAGTTCCATCCTTTTCCTCTTTTAGGACAAGGAATAGAATGGAAAGTTGGAATGGGAGAGAAGAGTCAGAAGCTGAGGCTCACATGCGGAAAGTAAACTGACTGAGGTGAGAATGATTACCCATTTGAAGAATGTTCTTCATTAGATGAACCATTGATTTCTTGCTTTCTACCTATCAGGAGATTGGAAAAACCATGCCGGTTTATCAGTTTTCCACTGGAGCTTCAGGCTCAGCCGCTCTACAGTGGCTGTTGCTGAAAAGGAATTGCGGCCGATACCATACAGCCCATCTGTGATAGAACTTCTCTTCCTAGCAGGTCAATCAGAAGGGGTGCTATATAAGGTTGGAGAGAGCACGAAGAACCATCAGGCCCGATGCATTTCAGTGCTGCCGTGCTCTGTAGTGCTGTTAGCAAGCCCCCTACCCCAGTGAGGCTGCTATGGAATTAGTTAATGGCTGAACTTTAGGCCATTCCTGGGAACTTATAATGGTAACATCCACCCCTGTGCCAATCAGCAAAATACGCTTCCATTCCTTAGGTTGTACTTGTGGACAGGTAAACGGAATCGCAAAAGTATCAGAAGATGTCATAGCTTTTTTCTTCTTCATGTCTATTGCCCAGTAAATGTCCACAATTCCTGTTGATCCAAGGCCCTTCTCTCCCCTTTTTACATCAGTTGTATTGGCCCAACATCTCTTAAGGGCAACTTTGCAGCCTGCCAGTATATTTACTGATGTCCAAAACATTATTTGCATGAACCCGGTATAGCATGCATCAATAACACCAGGGAGGACCCATCGCGCTCACCGGCCTTCCTTCCCACAGGCAGGTGCCAGGACTGACCCATTAGCACAGTACTTTGAGCGACCATCAGGAGCGCTATACCCCTTCTTATGACGGCGCACAAATGCCTCCGCCCTTCCCCGGTTTTTTATACCGCCAGATGAAGGCTTTGATTGGCACTGTGCTTTGAAATGACCCGGCTTCCCACAACTGAAACATCTCTTGTCTTTGCCGGGACGTAAAGCAGTGGCAAGAGCCTCTGCTGGGACAGTCATTGAGAACTCTGTAGATCCCACCCTATTGCAAGTCTCTATCCTATCAACCAGGGTACCTTGTCTTGGTAATGACAGCAAAATCCTACGACAGTCCGTATTTGCATTCTCTACAGCCAGTTTCATGGTAATGGCACTTTCTGGTTCCTCTTCTGCCACCTCCTCATTAAGTGCATCATGTAACCTATTGACAAATTGCATGTAAGATCATACACTTTTTGCCCTCTTGTAGAGAAGGTATGTGCTCTCTTACGGAGAGAGCACAGAAGGAGTTTGCTAGTTGCTGCTGCTTCTGCAGGTGCACTCACCCCCATCCTGCCCCACTTGCTCATCTCTCTGGATGACTCTTACATCATGCAATGACTTTCCCTGTCTCTTTGGACAGTACCTCCCTGTCTCTGGTCCCGCCGGGACAGTACCTCCTCCAATTGGGGCTTCTCTTGCAGGGTCTTCCACACCCACCTCTGATCACGTTAGGGTCACCATTTGCGGGAGGAGATCGACGGACTCATAATATGAAGACACTTAATTCCAAACATCAACAGTATGTGTAGACAAACAACTTCGGATTGGGCAATGTTGGCCACGTGGCTACTTCTGATTTGTTGCTTTGCTCTTCCTTGTTCCTTCTCATTGGTCCTACTCCTCTTCACCTTTCCACAATCTGTGGTCCCATCTGCTGTATTGTCAAATGTCTCTTGACCTTCATCCTACTCCAGTGACACATCTTCCATTATAGTCCTACATCATCTTATAACTCTCCAGAGATGACCTCATGAGGAGCCTTCCAAGCCCTGGGTCTCTGTGATTCTCCGTATGCCTTTATTCACGTTTTTTCGCCTTCTCTTTTCTTGTTTCTGATTTGTTTTCTTATTAAAACTTAAATGGCAGGAAGAAAGATTAGGGGAATCATTCCTTTCCCGGTTTTGATACGCAAACTCAAAATGGAACATCTTTAAGTCGGGATTTCTGGCTCTCCAAGTTACAAGCTCATGCCCAGGTACAAAGCACTACTGAGCAAGCAGGAGCTTTGCTTCCTGGTACTTCACCTTCACAAAAAGTAAGAAGAATGATTAGTATATCGCCTTCTATCCATCAAAGGCCTAGCAAAATGAGCCAGTATGTTGCTCGGAGCATGGACAGAAGCACAGAGCTGTAAGCCAGTGCCATGCAGATGCCATGCAGATGCTGCCAGCTGTCTTTGCTGTCTCAGCATCTGAGTTGTCATGGCTGCCAGGGAACAAACTGCCACATTGACGTCATCTTCCAAAGGCTGAAGGGCTGCAACAGAGGGAAGCAGAGCAGAGATGAAACCCACTGACCCACGGAGACCCGCAACAATGCCAGCCCCACTCATTGCTTTTCCTGGCCAGGTGGCTCATGTGAGACCAAGGGATCAGCTGGAAGCCGTTGCTCAAGTGTGCCCCACCTGCCTCAGGAGTGTCCTCCTGCCCGTGCAGCATTTCCTTGCAGCCTGACAAGGCACGGCTGCATACTGCCCAGGCTCTGCCCCATCCCTAGTCCCAGAACACATAGCGCTGCCCTCACTCACCACTGCGGATTTCATTCATCAGTTCCTCACTTTCAATCCTGGAGTGCTCCACAGCCCGCCCTAGGTAGAGAGTTCCCATCAGACCCCCATTCAACAACACACTCCCAGGAGCACTGGCTGCAGCCCAGCCAGCCCAGCTGCTTCCCCTGCTGTGCCCAGGAAGGTACAGTGCATGAGCGGGGAACTGATCAAGGCGCCCATCAGGGCTACCAGCACATTCAGGCTGTATCTAGGGGGTGCAGGGCTAAGGGCAAGACCCAAAGAGGGAACTCAGGGGCTGCACTCACAAATGAGTTTAGCTGCCTCAATTTTCACAGAGGCCTGAGAATCCTTCAGGTATGGCAGGCTCTGCCGCAGGTAACCTTCCACTCTCTTCCGGTTTTCAAACAAGAAAGAGCAGTCAGACTGCCCAGGCCTTCGTGCTTCTGCTGTGAGGCCAGAGACAGCCAAAGCAGGACAGTGGAAGTATCACAGAATCACAGAATAACAGAATTATACAATCATAGGGGTTGGAAGGGACCTCTAGAGATCATCGAGTCCAAACTCCCTGCCAAAGCAGGTTCCCTGCACTAGGTCACACAGGTAGGCATCCAGGTGGGTCTTGAATATCTCCAGAGAAGGAGATTCCACAACTCCTCTGGGCAGCCTGTGCCAGTGCTCCGTCACTCTCACCATAAAGAATATCATGCACACATTCATGTGGAACTTCCTGTGCTGCAGTTTCTGGCCATTTCCCCTTGTCCTGTCTCCACACACTTCTGAAAAGAGTCTGGCCTTACCACTTTGTCCCCCACACCTCAGATATTTATAAACCTGTATCAGGTCCCCTCTCAGTTTTCTTTTCTCAAGGCTAAAGAGACCCGGTTCACTTAGCCTTTCTTCATAGGGGAGATACTCCAGTCCCTTCACCATCTTTGTGGCCCCACGCTGGACTCTTTCCAAGAGATCCCTGTCTTTTTTATAGGGGGGAGCCCAGAACTGGACACAGTACTCCAGGTGAGGCCTCAGCAGGGCAGAGTAGAGGGGGAGGATCACCTCCCTTGACCTGCTGGCCAGGCTCTTTTTAATGATCACCAAGATGACATTGATCTTCTTGGCCACAAGGTCACACTGCTGGCTCACGGTCGACGTGTCGTCCACCAGGACACCCAGGTCCCTCTCTACAGAGCTCCTCTACAGCAAGTCATCCCCCAGCCTGTACTGGTGCATGCAATTATTCCTCCCTAGGTGCAAGACTCTACACTTGCTTTTGTTAAATTTCATCCGGTTTCTGACTGCCCAGCTCTCCAGACTGTCCAGGTGTTGGTGAATGGCAGCACAGCCTTCAGGCGTGTCAGTCAATCCTCCCAACTTCGTATCATCAGCAAACTTGCTGAGAGTGGCCACTGTACCCTCATCAAGGTCATTGATGAAGATGTTGAACAAGAATGGACCCAGCACGGGCCCCCAGGGAACACTGCTGGTTACAGGCCTCCAACCGGACTCTGCACCGCCAACGACAATAGTCTGTGCTCTGCCAGTCAGCCAGATCTCAACCCACTTCACTGTGCACTCATCTATCCCACACTTGCTCAGCTTTGTTATAAGGATGTCATGGGGGACAGTATCAAATGCCTTGCTGAAATCAAAATAAACTACATCCACCGCCCTCCAGGCATCTACCCAGCCAGTGACAACATCATAGAAGGCCACCAGGTTGGTCGAGCATGACCTCCCCTTGGTGAACCCATGCTGGCTACTCCTGATAACCTCCTTTTCTTCCAATTGTCTGGAGATGGCATCCAGCACAAGCTCTTCCATCACCTTTCCTGGGACAGAGGTGAGGCTGACTGGCCTATAATTACCCGCATCTTCCTTCTTCAACTTTTCGAAGGCTGGAGTGACCCTTGCTCTCCTCCAGTCATCAGGCACATCCCCCATTCTCCAAGACCTCTCAAAGTTGATAGAGAGCAGTTCAGCAATCACCTCCACCAGCTTCCTCAGCACCCATGGATGCACCCCATCGGGTCCCATGGATTTAGGAACATTAGCATTGCCTAGGTGCTCACAGACCACCTCTTCCCTGACTAAAGGAAGGTCTCAAATTCCCCAGAACCTCTCACTAACCTCCAGAGTCTGGGATTCCTGTGGAAGAGCTTTTTAACTGAAGACAGAAGCAAAGAAGTTCAGTATTTCGGCCCTCAGCATACCCCATTACCAGAACATTCCCTTCACCTAGTAGGGAGCCCATCTTCTCCCTAGTCTTCCTTTTACTGTTAACATACCTCAAAAAGCCTTTTTTATTATCCTTTATCCCTTTTGCCAGATTCAATTCCCGGCGGTCTTTATCCTTCCTCGTTGCATCCCTGCATGACCTGACAACCTTTCTATATTCTTCCCAAGTGGTCAGACCCCTTTTCCACATTTCATGGACCTTCTTCTTCTCTTTGTTTGGCGCGTGATCTCCTTGCTCATCCACGGGGGTTTCCTGCCACCCTTTCCCCATTTCTTACTCAAAAAAATGCACTGATCCTGAGCTTGGAAGAAGAGCTGTTTAAATGCTGACCAGTTCTCACAGCCCCCCTTACCTTCTAACACCCTAGCCCACCACATAGCTCCAAGTAGGTCCCACAAGAGATCAAAGTTTGCTCTCCTAAAGTCCAGGATAGCAGTCCTACTTTTTGCTTTGCTCCTGCCTCTCAGGATCTTGAACTCCACCATCTTGTGATCACTGCAACCCAAGTTGTCCCCAGCCATTACTTCCTTAACAAGTCCTTCCTTGTTAGTGAGAATAAGGTCCAGTAACACCCCTCCCTGCATCGGTTCCTCCACCACCTGCAGCAGAGAGTTGTCTTCAACACATTGCATGCTCTGTCTGGACCATGCGTGCTTGGCCATGTTGCTCATCCAGCAAATATCTGGATAACTGAAGTCCCGCATAAGCACCAGTGCCTGGGAACGTGACACTACTTCTAATTGCTTATGAAAGGTCTCGTCAACCTCCTCTTCCTGATCAGCAGGACTGTAGTACAAACCCACAGCAGCATCACCCTTACCAGTCTGCCCCTTGATGCTCCCCCACAAAGTCTCCACTGCTACGTCACTCTCCTCCAACTGGAGTTCAATACATTCTAACTGCTTTCTCACATGAAGAGCAACTCTACCACCTCTCCTTGCCAGCCGATCTTTCCTAAAAAGCACACAGCCCTCCATGGCAATATTGCAGTCGTGACAGCTGTCCCACCATGTCTCTGTGATCACAGTGAGATCATGGCCTTGCGACCGCACGCAGATCTCCAACTCTTCCTGTTTATTTCCCATGCTGCGCACATGGGTGTACAGACACTTCAGAGAAGCAGTATCCCCCTGCCTCTCTCCATGCCTATGAATTCCACCCTCTTCACCCATCAAGCTCTGTTTTGAGCCTTGAACTACCCCCTCGGCCCCAGCGGTCCTCATTTTGTCCCCTCCCCCTTTCATATCTAGTTTAAAGACCTGTCAATAAGTCCCGCCAGTTCCTTGGCTAGAATCCTCCTACCCCTCAGAAACAGGCAGCCTCCCCTGCTGCCATCATGCCAGGTGCCGAGTAAAAAAAGTTGACGTACAAGAACGTCTGGCATCCAAATATTGGTCACTGCTTAGCATGCTGCATGAGGCATTCAAAACACTAATTAACTCATTCACTAAATTTTAGATAATCCAAGTGATATGTTTTCACTTTTATTAGATTTTTCATGCTTTCTTAAGTCCTGCCTTAACTCTACTGAAAGATCAATAATGAGCCACTGGTGGTGCTGGTAACGTTTCTGAAAACTGCTCCTTCAACTTGCCTCTTCATCCCACCTTCATATGTAACTCAGTCATTACCATTAAATATTTACCAAATTGGACAAAATTCTAAATAATATCACAACTCTGGTGGGTAGGATTAGGTATACAGTGATATCTGCCCTGGATATATTTTTTTGTCCAATCTTCTCTGTGCCTTCAACACACTATGACCTTTGCTATTTTGTTTTTTGAGGAGCTGCAAACTCAGATTGTAAATGTAAACAGTTTAATAAGAAACAAATGATTAATTACATAACACTGAAAACTTGTCTTCAATGTAGTGCTCTTTCCAGGGCTTGCAGCATAAAACTGGAGAGTCTCACCTGTAACAACATCAGAAAAGCCTACAAAAGCAAGGAAGTAAATGAAAAAGTCTGTACCCAGCTGGTAAAAGTTGTTTAAAGACAAACTCGGGCAACCACTTGGACTACTAAGTGGCATTCTTTTTTTTTCAGAACCAGAAGTTAAATATTCAAGCCCCAGATTCTGAATAGTTGTTTCCGCCTAGAACGGGTGACAAAGCAGTGCAGCCTGAGGCATTAAGCTTCTCCTAGGGAAGCATTATAAACAACTGAGATTGGGTTGACTGGGCTTATAGCATACCACAATTGGCAACCACACTTTCACAACAGACCACAGAGTCAGGAAGAAATGTTGAGGTCTTTTTCTGACAAACAGAAGACGCCTCATGTGCACAGGGCTCCTATTTATATACAAGACTACATACAAAACAAGGGCTCCTATTTATATACAAGACTATACACAAAACTCCTATTTATATACAAGACTTGAGTCACTGTAAAGTTTCATGCAATCCAGGAGATGGTAGAGTTCAGCATCCTGAGAGGAGAGAGCTGGCCAAAAAGTAGGACTTAGGCTCAGCTCAGCAGAGGCGATCAGGTTAGGGAATATTTAAGCAAACTGAACAGACAAAAAATCATAGGGCATGGCAGAATGCAAACACAAGAGTATTTTGAGGCAACTCTCCATCATTTTTAATTGATTATGATGACCAGTGAGGTTACTGAGTACTGCAAGATAGCAAATACCACACCTATTACAAGGAAGGGCAAGCAGGAAAAGAAGCAAGAAACTGAACAGCTGAGCTTAGAGGATTGTCATCAGTGGCACAAAGTCCGTTTAGTACTTGCTAAGGCTATACCTGTCTACTCCATACAGTTCTGGGCTCCACAGCACAAGGGTTACGTGAAGCTCTCTCCAATAGAGACATCCCAGCTAAGGGCTACAAAAATGATTAAGTACCTGGAGCTCATCTCCTATGACAAGAGGTTAAGTGAACTGGGACTGCTCAGACTGGAGAAGAGAAGACTCAGTGATATCTGAACTGTCTATCTGACGGAAACCAGTAATGAAGACAGAACTAGACTCCCCTCAGTGGTGCCCAGAAGAGCACAAAATGAGACACATGAAATCCCTTTAAAAAATAAGGCACATTTCTACTGTGAGTTTTCAGATGCTGGAACAAATTAACCAGAGAAGCTGTGTAGTCTCTATTCTTGGAGATACTTAAAGCTTTTCTGGATATATTCCATAGCAGCATGCTGCAGGTGACCCTGCTTCTAGCAGGGATGTGGACTTGATATTCAGCAAATTACTCTGTGGTTCTGTAAATATAGAGTACTGTGTTCTGAATTTAAGTATTAAAACAAAATTTCTTGGAATTCTTCAGAATGTGTAAATAATCCTTTTGTTCTTGTAGATATAGTCTTTCTTAGCTGGAGTGACTTAGCACCTATTTACATCAAAGGGATAACTTCTGTTTATTTAAAAGGTAGTGTAAGCAGACCTTCCAGGATGTATAATAAAAACTTCTGAACTTTAGCAAGTCACTTAGTTTGCTTTAAAAGTATTCAAATTACCAATTGCTTTTTATCTTCAATAATTTCCAGCATTTGAAGTAACTTGAACAGTTATTGTTTGTACATATTTACGCATTGATTTTCTAGCTAATATTAATAATGTCAGAATATACTAGTTATCAGTGTAAAGCCTGACATTTGTGCAAAAGACACATTTATCTCTGTAAACCTGTTCATACTGTTGACTGCTTTACAGAGCTCTGCTGTGCACAGCTGAAAGCTGAAAATATGTCTTGGTCAGTTCTTTATTTGTATGCAATGAGTGAGACTTTACACTTGATGCCAAGATTTCCAGGTACAGATTTACATTATTCCAGAATCTTTTTTCTCTTAAGCAAAAAAGAGTGTTTGGTTCTGTCCTTGTGCTCTGAAAAAGGAAAGGGGAGCACTTCCTCTGTTCCCTGAAAATCACCGTTCTCACAGAGAACCCATTTAGAATCTTTCTTCCAAGTCTGTCCATGGAAGAAAGGAGAATGAGAATGAGAAGCGAGCAGCATGCCTTCCAGGAACATTTTTAAGAACAATTAAAATAGGATTTAGCTCCTCTGCGGAGCTCCTGGAGGAGCACTACTGTAGATACTTGAATTGCAGCGCGGGCTGCAATGAAGGGACGGGAACCCAGCTTGATGCAAGCTAATGTAATGTAATTAAGCAACAACTCAAAGCTTATATACACAGAAAGGCAGCGTGCGTTAAGATCTGATCAGGCGACGGTTACATTCTGTCACGGTGTTTTCCATGACAGTGACCCAAGGGAAAAACCGAGAAGGGAGAGAGGAGAGGAAAAGAAACTGCGTCAGTGGCCGCGCGGCCGCCCAAGCAGAGCCGCGCTCCGGGGGGGAGGGGGAAACAGCAGGAAGAGATGGGTCTACAAGAAGACAACGGCACGATCTGAGAAGGAACGGTAACTTTACTAAATATAATAAAATTGAACCACCACAGCCTCCATCAGATCTTTGAAGAGGTGGATGGAACTCTCTCGCACTTCACTTGACACCTGAGGGAGAAGGACGGGAGGACCTCAGGCCACACTCTCGCTGCCCATGGTGAGCATGAGCAAAGGCGTGGCTGATGCGGAAGGAGATGCATCAGTCCCATTCTGCACAAGGACACTGCGGTGGTGCAAAGCAGTGCAACAGGTTTACAGCACGGGGTGCCTGTGCCTCATAGTGCTCCCCCAGCCACCCCACCAAGACAAAGAAGCAGAGCTCCCCAGGCTCGAAGCCAAGGAGGAGAGGAGACAGGCCTGGCCCCCAGCAGTGCCTCTGGGGCACGAGCTGCCTGCTTAGCCTCCACCTCCCTGCTACAACACCCGGAGACAACGCCTGGTGTTGGAAGTAAAGGGAGTGCTCGTGGGTTTGAGAGCAACCGTTGGCAGAAGGTGCTTTGCGCAGGACTCAGTATGGGCCACAACACAGAGGCTTTGCATCACTGACAGCGACAAAGCTGACAGGGACAAGGCTGGCTGACCTGCATGGCTCTGAAGACATCCCACAGAAGCCCAAAGGAGACAGGAGAATGAAAAGGCCCTCCTGCTGAGCACGCACCCACAGAGCTTGGATTCCCACACCAGACTTACGTGATTGAATAGAGGCAGGATCTTCTCAGCCAGCATCGGAGCAATGGAACTGGCCTCTCTCTTCACCAGATGTTTCACCATGTTTCTGAAGATATTCATCACCTCCACTGTGACATGTGTATTGCCAGTACTCATGGTCTCCATGATATTTGGCAGCAGGGCCCGTATTTCTCTTGCCTGTCCAAAACACACAATTTCCTTATCATCAAAAGGGTACTGGCCTCCCTGGTTTAAAAGCTCAGGTTTCAGAGCACCTGCCACACGCCTTGCTTCCTGGCGACTGTTTCAAGAAATTGGAGCCCCAGTAGGGCACCTTAAGTACCGAAAAAACAGGACTAAATGCCCCAACGAGGCAAATACGTAGATTTCAGTTGAGGACACTCAGGTCCCTGAGGTAACGGACCTGGATTCCTCAGAGGACAAGGTCTCTAAATCAGATCTCAAAGCTCCATCTATGATGGATCCCTTTGAGATCTGCCCAATTATAACTCAGAAAACAAAGAAAGTACAAGATAGACCGGCAGGGTTGCCTTCTGACCAACAGCCTCCTGCTGAAACATGTTTTCATTTAACAGCTCGCCCCTAGTACAGTGGTTCCATCAAAAGCCTAGGGAAAGAATACCATCGTGGTTATTATGACTATGGGATGCAGGAGCTGAAAGTGTATTAGTTAATGGGACAGAAAGTCCAAGATCGCTTCTATAACCCTACACCCAGCCCTGAGGCTAAGATTACATGCCACCATCCAATATAATAAAGAAAACGACTCTATTATAGACTGGTTGATGGCGGCAGGCCGACTAACTTGGCCAATAAAACAGACTTACTACTTCTTACGGGTTTATGGTCCTCTATGGAGGACTTCCAAACGTACATTTGAGAACTGGGTATGAGGGAGGCCATGTGTTCCGACACATTTGAAGGCCCAGACACAGAAAAATTCTCGGTAGGTGTGAGAGACCTGATATTGCAGCAAGCCCCTTCTCATCTTTATGGGACATTGGTGTCCATACTAAATCTGTTAGTAGCTTTAGAAGCCATTGTCCAACAAGCAACTCAACTGGTAGCAGACCTGGGGGAAACAGCGCGCATAAGGACTAGGCGCAATGTCCGCATGGTGGAGGAAGCCGAGGCCTTCCCACTTAGAACCCAGAAGACTGCCCCACGGACACCCTGATCAGGCCCCATACAGGCGTCTCAGAAAACCATGTTCAATGATCTTATACGGGCCAAGGTTGCATTTGCCAAAATCGATGGACAGCCCAACCATATTTTATTCCAGTTATGGAAACAACTAAGAAACAATCAAGAGTTTCCGAGTAGTCCCAGAAAATTGGGAGTCCAAATACTACAAGAAGCACCTACTACAACCTGGAATTTAGCTGATTTTATAGTACCAAAAAGGAAGAGAAATCCTCCACAGCTGTCTTGGGCTACAATGCCTGAGCCACCTGTGGTAAAAGTTCTCAATCTGTCAAAATTCATGGAGTGACAAGGGACACTGGTTCTCTTAGGGCCTCCAGATGGGACCAGAGGCCCTGTGTTGAACTGTCAGTATTCTGGTCAGAAATAGATGTTCAAAGAGTAATGGCTTCATTAAACACCGGTGTGGAAACATCGATTATGTATGGAGATCCATCTAGATTTAAGGGTAATAAAGTGATGATTAGTGAGTTTAGGGGACAGACCATTCCGGTCATTCCAACATGGTTGAAACTGGGGGTTGGGCATCTCCTACCATGGGAGTATAAAGTGTCCATGCCCAAGAGTTATTCAGGGATTGGGGCAATCGACATTTCATGAGGTCTGACTCTCTGGACGTCTGTGAGAGAGTTCCGGCTTTGGCAAAAATACTTTAGATTACGTTTTGCATGGCCCCTCAATACTGTCTGTATTGCACAAATACTATTTGATTGATGAAACCACACCAGTTTACTAATGTAAGACAGTATTGACTCCCGGGGAGACAAGATGAAATATCAAGGATGGTACAGGAACTAGAAAAAGTAGTCATTATAAAACGTGCACACAGCCCATACAACCATCCTGCCACTCATACAATCCGGTTTGAAGAGGGGGATGGTCAGAGTATCCAGTGAGCAGAGTTGTGAAGACAGATCACCATGCGTTAGGAAGACATTGTTTTCAAAGTCTGGTCTTGGGAATTCTCTTGTTTTCAAAGTTCTTGCGAGCAACCTGGTCATGCTGTTTAGGCTTGGGGATGATAAAACTTTGCCCTTCAATACAAGGTTGTTATGGTTTGATGCCAGTATTGCACATCAGAACACCAACTGGGAGTTCAAGAGTTAATGCTGTGGCAGGGAGTGGCAGAGGGGTGGTGCTCCTGAGCAGACACCAGCCTCTCTCGCTCTCAGTGTTCCCTCTCGGCTTCCGTGGAGATAAAATATGTGTGCTTCTCCTGCATTTTTTCTAAGGAAAGATCTAAGAATGGGTTTGGAAACATTTGTTTCTCTCAATTCTTTGATTTTGTTAGATTTAGTAAATTTACGGTTCCTCTACATATCCTTTTTTAAATTTTTATTTATTTATTTATTTTTTAAACCATTGTCTACGAATCCTTCGCCCACCCCCTCTCCCAACTCCCCCTTCCAGAGCAGGTGGTTTCACAGTGCTAGCTGAATAGTGCCATGAGCCAGTCCCATACTGTTGCTGGACGCGTTTCATGTCTCATCATCAGGATTATCCCAGCTGCCAGAGAACGAACTGCCAGGTGGGCATCATCTTCCAAAGGCTGAAGGCCTGCAACAGAGGGAAGCAGAGCAGAGATGAAGCCCACTGATCTGGGGGTGCAGCATTTCCTTGCAGCCTGACAAGGCACGGCTGCATACTGCCCAGGCTCTGCCCCATCCCTAGTCCCAGAACACATAGCGCTGCCCTCACTCACCACTGCGGATTTCATTCATCAGTTCCTCACTTTCAATCCTGGAGTGCTCCACAGCCCGCCCTAGGTAGAGAGTTCCCATCAGACCCCCATTCAACAACACACTCCCAGGAGCACTGGCTGCAGCCCAGCCAGCCCAGCTGCTTCCCCTGCTGTGCCCAGGAAGGTACAGTGCATGAGCGGGGAACTGATCAAGGCGCCCATCAGGGCTACCAGCACATTCAGGCTGTATCTAGGGGGTGCAGGGCTAAGGGCAAGACCCAAAGAGGGAACTCAGGGGCTGCACTCACAAATGAGTTTAGCTGCCTCAATTTTCACAGAGGCCTGAGAATCCTTCAGGTATGGCAGGCTCTGCCGCAGGTAACCTTCCACTCTCTTCCGGTTTTCAAACAGCTGGAAAAGAGCACAAAGGCATGGGGCTTGCAGACACAACCCAGCTTCTGGTGTCACCCCTCCTGTCTGTATCCCCTTCCCACAAGCAGGGGGGCTGTGGCTGTGGGGTTGTCCTTACCAAGCACTTCCCAATCCACACTGTGTTCTGTTCCTGGGCCAGGCGCTTGAGCTTCTTCCACCTCAGGAACTTTGCACAAGTGACCAGGGTTTCCCCAGCAGCCTACAGAGATCAGACGCTGGGAGTTGGCACCACAGACACACATCCTAGGAGTCTGAATGCTTGCTAGCCTGGCCCTCAATTCCCAGTAAAGCCCTGAACTGAGCACAGCCTTGCCTGGTCAGGTCTGAAATGTGTACCTGTGCAACACACGGGCTCTCATCACTCATCCGAAAGAGCAGAGGAAGCAGGCCCCCATGCACGTTCTTCTTCATGTTTCCCTTCTGCCACCACACCACAGCCTCCATCAGATCTTTGAAGAGGCGGATGGAACTCTCTCGCACTTCACTTGACACCTGAGGGAGAAGGACGGGAGGACCTCAGCGCCACACTCTCGCTGCCCATGGTGAGCATGAGCAAAGGCGTGGCTGATGCGGAAGGAGATGCATCAGTCCCATTCTGCACAAGGACACTGTGCGCTGGTGCAAAGCAGTGCAACAGGTTTACATCACGAGGTTCCTTTGTCTCACAGTGCTCCCCCAGCCACCCTACAAAGGCCAAGCAGAGCTCCCCAGGCCCGAAGCCAAGGAGGAGACAGGCCTGGCCCTCAGCAGTGCCTCTGGGGCTCGAGCTGCCTGCTTAGACTCCACCTCCCTGCTACAACACCCGGAGACAACGCCTGGTGTTGGAAGTAAAGGGAGTGCTCGTGGGTTTGAGAGCAACCATTGGCAGAAAGTGTTTTGTGCATTGCAGTATGGGCCACCACACAGAGGCTTTGCATCACTGACAGCGACAAAGCTGACAGGGACAAGGCTGGCTGAGCTGCATGGCTCTGAAGACATCCCACAAAAGCCCAAAGGAGCCAAGAGAACGGATAAGGCCGTCCTGCTGAGCACGCATCCACAGAGCTTGGATTCCCACACCAGACTTACGTGATTGAATAGAGGCAGGATCTTCTCAGCCAGCATCGGAGCAATGGAACTGGCCTCTCTCTTCACCAGATGTTTCACCATGTTTCTGAAGACATTCATCACCTCCACTGTGACATGTGTATTGCCAGTACTCATGGCCTTCATGATATTTGGCAGCAGGGCCCATATTTCTCTTGCCTGTCCAAAACACACAATTTCCTTATCATCAAAAGGGTACTGGCCTCCCTGGTTTAAAAGCTCAGGTTTCAGAGCACCTGCCACACGCCTTGCTTCCTGGCAGCAGCCACCGGAATGGCAGTAGCAGAATCAAAGCAGGTGATGGTCATGGGTGCACAGAGAGTGATGGGAAAGATAGGAGAATGATGGCAGGAGATCAAGGACTCTTTGTCCCCTGTACAGTTACCCCAGGTAACCCATCAGGAAAGCTCCAGGAAATCTCCCCAGGCCCCACCACCCCAACTCCTGAGTCTCAGGCAAGGCCACGGCACAACGATGCCCACCACCCCAGCACCACGCTGCCAACAGGGCTTCATTTGACTAGGTCCTGCTCACCGTCTCACGTCTCTCTGATAGCAGGAGAAGGCCTCTGAGCCCCAGCCACAGTATTGGCAGGCTTTCCATCTTCAGAATATTCTGGAGGAGTGCAGGCTTACATAAATCTCTGAGGGTCTTCTCGGTGGGAGGCATCACCTGAAACAAAGGCAGCGGTGAGAGCCGGACAGAGGCAGCAGGACTCCGTGCAGCCTGCATCTCCTGGCTCCTCTGGCAGCTCACTGGCAGGGCGCTGGGAGAACACAGCCTGGCCTGGGGCAGCAGTGTCCATGGAAATCGTGACGGTCCCCCTGTGCTCCAGGCCTAGCACTACACAGGCCTGCTTCTCCTGCCCTCTGACCAGTCACAGCTTTGCGGAGCATTTGGCCGGCAGAATCTACCACAGAAACGGCACCAGACTTGGGTGGCCAGGAGCACTTCCCCTCCCCGGCCCTTCAGCCTGCTCAGCCTGTGCAGATGCCATGGCTTCATCCCTGACCCTGCCATAGTCCTGACTGCCTCTGCCCAACCCTAGGTTTCCAGTCTGGGTGGGGTGGGCAAGGCAGGAGAATCTGGGTGCTGGGGCAGGAGAGCCCTGAAACAGAGCACAGTGCCTTGTCTGGTAACTCACAATTAGATGAAGAAGGCCCAGCTCCGCTGCGGTGATGTCAAAGATCTCCCAGAGCAGTGGGTCCTGGAGAACATTGTGTATTTCTTCCAAGATCCTCGCAGGAGTCTCAGGCAGGTGAAGCATCGACTTCCACATGTCCAGGGTAGTGCTGCAAAGCAAGAGCAATGCTATGTCAGCAGGGCTGCCTCAGCCACAGCACCATGGCTCCAGCATAACCCAGGCTGTGCTGCAGCCCTGGCCCTGCCACCCCACTGGCTCGCAGAGGCCTGGGGACCCGGCTGCTTGGGTGAGCAGGAGGGGCTGAGATGGCCTTCCCCGAGGGGCAGGGCAGGAGCCGGGTAGGAGGCTCTGGGCTGCCGTGGTCGGCGTTGGCTGCTGCAGCCCTGACTGGCCCACCAGCACTGAAAAGCACAGTGGGATGGAAGGCCTGCTCCTCAATGCTGTCCTGCAGCTTTCTTTGTCTCTGGCAGCCAGAGCATCCTTCAAGTCCTATTCTTCCCATGCAATCAATGTGTGGGACTGTCAGGGCTGGTACCTGTTATTCTGTGGAAGTCTCGTCAACACGCTCATCATCACGTTCGTAGGAAAGTGGTTGCTGAGCGCATCAAGCACCGAGAAAAGGATCTCCTGAAGCGATGTGCTGATGCTTCCCAGGTTGCTGTGGATGAACTCCACAATCGTTGGTACCTGGTTGGAAGAGACAGGGAGATCGCTGCTGCTGCTGGACTGCAGACATTTGCCCCATTGCCACTGATACTGCTGTCCATCCCACTGCTCTTTCCTGGCATAAAATGATTTTGGATGCTCACGAGCTGTGGAGGGCAGGGCAGGGCAGGGCTGGGCAGGACAGAGCGTAGGTTCATAGGTTCATAAGGTTGGAAAGGACCTACAAGATCATCTAGTCCAACCTTCCTCCTATCACTATCCCTACCCAACTACTAAATCAAATCCTTTAGCACCTCCTCTAAACACTTCTTGAACTGCATTAGGGATGGTGCCCCAACCACCTCCCTAGGCAGGCCAATCCAGTGCCTGACCACTCTTTCAGAAAAAAAATGGGCAGGGCAGGGCTGGGCAGGAATGAGCAGAGACAGTGCACTGCAGTACAGCCCCATACTGCTTACATCCATCAGCCAGATGCCAGGCTTTGTCAGAATCACATCCAGTATAATCTTGGCTCTGTTCTTCTCCTTAATCCTACTGTCTTTAATGGTGGTCTCAAGAGTCATGAGGACGAAATCAGTCCTCTGAGAAGGGAGAAGTCTTTCTGCAAGTAACTGTAGGAAGGAAAGAAGGAAGGGAGTAAAAACATGTCAAACTGAGAGAGAGTGAACATGGACTAGGGTGGAACGTTGGCCAAGGTGCAAGACTGGAGGAAAAGGAAAGGTGAAGACCCTCCTTTTAAGGAAGAAGCATGCTGAGGGCTCCCAACAGTAGCCAAGCTCATCTCGCAGTACCCCTGAGCTGTAGGCTGCTCTGGGATGCAGGGAGGGGGGAGACAGGCTGGCTGGAAAGGTCCTGGCTCCTTACCTTCCCCCAGTGACTGCTGGCCAGGAAACCACAAACCTTCCACATCCGCACCATTGCCCTGTCACGCACAACTTTGGTCTCCGAGCTGGTGAAAGGCAGCAGCACCTGTGAGGAGAAGAGCTTCTGGTTTGCCTGGGAGCTGCTGATGGCCACTCCAGCTGCTCCCAGTTCCATTCCCATGAAGAAGGCACAAATTATATCAAAGAGAGGTGTGGGGACAGAGCTCTGCAACAGACAGACCTCCAAGATGCCGTGCAGCTCCTTATTGACGCTGGGGGTGGGATAGTTCGCCACCAATATCTGCAGCATCTCATCCATAGCATGCAGGGTCTGCAAGGAGGATAGTAGGATATGGAAGTCTCTCAGAGGTCCCTCTCACCTCCAAAAGACTGCTGTGAACTCCTCTCACTATTGAGCAAAAACACCTGCAGATCTATGCACAGTCTGGGACAGGACCCAGGGCTGCAGAGCTGCAGTGTGCAGAGCCCGCTGCAAGCAGGGTGGGTTGCCTGGCCCACAGCAAACGTGAGAGAGAAGGGGTGAAGGGAAGCAAGATCCTGCCCCACAAGGATTGTCAGTAATCTCTGGACACAAGTAATCCAAGGGGGCAACCCAGAGACACCAGGTCTGCAGTTCACCCACTACGTACAGGGTTGTAGAGGCAAGTGTTCAAGTCCTCTTCTGGAGGAAGGTAGAAGATGACTTTGAAGCACATGTGTAGGAGATGTGATATTTCATCCTCTGTAATGGCCTTCATTTTGCTGCAAATAGAGAGACCTCGATGCTAGGAGCGGTGCCTCGATGCTGAGGCAGGGGTAGAAGAAGTCCTCCCCTGGGCAGGACTCCCTGGGAGAGATGGGTAGCCCTGCCAGGAGGTGCCTTCTCCTCCACGGGGCTGGAGTACGGGAGAGCTGAGGCCATCCCTGCCCAGATGGGGGATACCTCACTGATAGGGTCAGGGCCACCGGGATCATGGCCTGGGGATGTGCTGGCTACACCAGGGGCTGGGCAGGTACCTCAAGTCAGCAATGGCATTCATGCTCTGGTATGGCAGTGTTGTGCTCAGCGACCTTGTGGGCTCCTCGAGCAGTAGAACCTGCAAAGCACAACTGGGATGGCACCTGGCAGCCACCACGCCCAGCACCAGCAAGCCTAGCACTGCCTGGCAGGGCCTGAGAAGCTCCAGTGCCCCTTAACCAGCACTGGCACACACATGCTGTTGTACACCCCCACTGCTGGGTGTACTACACCCCACTCAGCTACACCTGGAATCCCGCCTGAGGAATCTTGGTGCCTGTGCATGATTTCCCTGCCTCCCCCTGCCCCAGCCCTGTCCTCACAGGGTAGAGTTACACAGGGGCCATGTCCGCTCACCCTGATATTCTCTGCTATACTGTTTGTGGAGCAGAAGACATCCAGGCCCTGTGTCAAGCCCGTTCTGGCAGCAGTGCTGCAGAGTGTGCGGATGCTGTTCAGGAACTGCACCTTTTGTTCCAGATCCTGGTGGGCACACAGAGATGGAGTGTGAGTGGGGAGAGCTATGGCCGTAGGGACCAACCATCATGGGGTGCAAAGCAGTGCGGGATGCCTGGAGGGCAGCAGCTGTGCACAGCCAGCAGCCCTCCTGCAGCCTGGCAGCAGAGCCGGAGGGACAATCCGGAGATGCAGGCACAGCAGAGCTGGAGGCTCGTGCAGTTACCTTTTTCATGTGTACATCAGAAACGTAGGCCTTGATGAAAACTGCAGCCTCCTTTTCCCCTTCACACACAGGCACACAGTCAAAAGGGTACTGGCCTCCCTGGTTTAAAAGCTCAGGTTTCAGAGCACCTTCCACACGCCTTGCTTCCTGGCAGCAGCCACCGGAATGGCAGTAGCAGAATCAAAGCAGGTGATGGTCATGGGTGCACAGAGAGTGATGGGAAAGATAGGAGAATGATGGCAGGAGATCAAGGACTCTTTGTCCCCTGTACAGTTACCCCAGGTAACCCATCAGGAAAGCTCCAGGAAATCTCCCCAGGCCCCACCACCCCAACTCCTGAGTCTCAGGCAAGGCCACGGCACAACGATGCCCACCACCCCAGCACCACGCTGCCAACAGGGCTTCATTTGACTAGGTCCTGCTCACCGTCTCACGTCTCTCTGATAGCAGGAGAAGGCCTCTGAGCCCCAGCCACAGTATTGGCAGGCTTTCCATCTTCAGAATATTCTGGAGGAGTGCAGGCTTACATAAATCTCTGAGGGTCTTCTCGGTGGGAGGCATCACCTGAAACAAAGGCAGCGGTGAGAGCCGGACAGAGGCAGCAGGACTCCGTGCAGCCTGCATCTCCTGGCTCCTCTGGCAGCTCACTGGCAGGGCGCTGGGAGAACACAGCCTGGCCTGGGGCAGCAGTGTCCATGGAAATCGTGACGGTCCCCCTGTGCTCCAGGCCTAGCACTACACAGGCCTGCTTCTCCTGCCCTCTGACCAGTCACAGCTTTGCGGAGCATTTGGCCGGCAGAATCTACCACAGAAACGGCACCAGACTTGGGTGGCCAGGAGCACTTCCCCTCCCCGGCCCTTCAGCCTGCTCAGCCTGTGCAGATGCCATGGCTTCATCCCTGACCCTGCCATAGTCCTGACTGCCTCTGCCCAACCCTAGGTTTCCAGTCTGGGTGGGGTGGGCAAGGCAGGAGAATCTGGGTGCTGGGGCAGGAGAGCCCTGAAACAGAGCACAGTGCCTTGTCTGGTAACTCACAATTAGATGAAGAAGGCCCAGCTCCGCTGCGGTGATGTCAAAGATCTCCCAGAGCAGTGGGTCCTGGAGAACATTGTGTATTTCTTCCAAGATCCTCGCAGGAGTCTCAGGCAGGTGAAGCATCGACTTCCACATGTCCAGGGTAGTGCTGCAAAGCAAGAGCAATGCTATGTCAGCAGGGCTGCCTCAGCCACAGCACCATGGCTCCAGCATAACCCAGGCTGTGCTGCAGCCCTGGCCCTGCCACCCCACTGGCTCGCAGAGGCCTGGGGACCCGGCTGCTTGGGTGAGCAGGAGGGGCTGAGATGGCCTTCCCCGAGGGGCAGGGCAGGAGCCGGGTAGGAGGCTCTGGGCTGCCGTGGTCGGCGTTGGCTGCTGCAGCCCTGACTGGCCCACCAGCACTGAAAAGCACAGTGGGATGGAAGGCCTGCTCCTCAATGCTGTCCTGCAGCTTTCTTTGTCTCTGGCAGCCAGAGCATCCTTCAAGTCCTATTCTTCCCATGCAATCAATGTGTGGGACTGTCAGGGCTGGTACCTGTTATTCTGTGGAAGTCTCGTCAACACGCTCATCATCACGTTCGTAGGAAAGTGGTTGCTGAGCACATCAAGCACCGAGAAAAGGATCTCCTGAAGCGATGTGCTGATGCTTCCCAGGTTGCTGTGGATGAACTCCACAATCGTTGGTACCTGGTTGGAAGAGACAGGGAGATCGCTGCTGCTGCTGGACTGCAGACATTTGCCCCATTGCCACTGATACTGCTGTCCATCCCACTGCTCTTTCCTGGCATAAAATGATTTTGGATGCTCACGAGCTGTGGAGGGCAGGGCAGGGCAGGGCTGGGCAGGACAGAGCGTAGGTTCATAGGTTCATAAGGTTGGAAAGGACCTACAAGATCATCTAGTCCAACCTTCCTCCTATCACTATCCCTACCCAACTACTAAATCAAATCCTTTAGCACCTCCTCTAAACACTTCTTGAACTGCATTAGGGATGGTGCCCCAACCACCTCCCTAGGCAGGCCAATCCAGTGCCTGACCACTCTTTCAGAAAAAAAATGGGCAGGGCAGGGCTGGGCAGGAATGAGCAGAGACAGTGCACTGCAGTACAGCCCCATACTGCTTACATCCATCAGCCAGATGCCAGGCTTTGTCAGAATCACATCCAGTATAATCTTGGCTCTGTTCTTCTCCTTAATCCTACTGTCTTTAATGGTGGTCTCAAGAGTCATGAGGACGAAATCAGTCCTCTGAGAAGGGAGAAGTCTTTCTGCAAGTAACTGTAGGAAGGAAAGAAGGAAGGGAGTAAAAACATGTCAAACTGAGAGAGAGTGAACATGGACTAGGGTGGAACGTTGGCCAAGGTGCAAGACTGGAGGAAAAGGAAAGGTGAAGACCCTCCTTTTAAGGAAGAAGCATGCTGAGGGCTCCCAACAGTAGCCAAGCTCATCTCGCAGTACCCCTGAGCTGTAGGCTGCTCTGGGATGCAGGGAGGGGGGAGACAGGCTGGCTGGAAAGGTCCTGGCTCCTTACCTTCCCCCAGTGACTGCTGGCCAGGAAACCACAAACCTTCCACATCCGCACCATTGCCCTGTCACGCACAACTTTGGTCTCCGAGCTGGTGAAAGGCAGCAGCACCTGTGAGGAGAAGAGCTTCTGGTTTGCCTGGGAGCTGCTGATGGCCACTCCAGCTGCTCCCAGTTCCATTCCCATGAAGAAGGCACAAATTATATCAAAGAGAGGTGTGGGGACAGAGCTCTGCAACAGACAGACCTCCAAGATGCCGTGCAGCTCCTTATTGACGCTGGGGGTGGGATAGTTCACCACCAATATCTGCAGCATCTCATCCATAGCATGCAGGGTCTGCAAGGAGGATAGTAGGATATGGAAGTCTCTCAGAGGTCCCTCTCACCTCCAAAAGACTGCTGTGAACTCCTCTCACTATTGAGCAAAAACACCTGCAGATCTATGCACAGTCTGGGACAGGACCCAGGGCTGCAGAGCTGCAGTGTGCAGAGCCCGCTGCAAGCAGGGTGGGTTGCCTGGCCCACAGCAAACGTGAGAGAGAAGGGGTGAAGGGAAGCAAGATCCTGCCCCACAAGGATTGTCAGTAATCTCTGGACACAAGTAATCCAAGGGGGCAACCCAGAGACACCAGGTCTGCAGTTCACCCACTACGTACAGGGTTGTAGAGGCAAGTGTTCAAGTCCTCTTCTGGAGGAAGGTAGAAGATGACTTTGAAGCACATGTGTAGGAGATGTGATATTTCATCCTCTGTAATGGCCTTCATTTTGCTGCAAATAGAGAGACCTCGATGCTAGGAGCGGTGCCTCGATGCTGAGGCAGGGGTAGAAGAAGTCCTCCCCTGGGCAGGACTCCCTGGGAGAGATGGGTAGCCCTGCCAGGAGGTGCCTTCTCCTCCACGGGGCTGGAGTACGGGAGAGCTGAGGCCATCCCTGCCCAGATGGGGGATACCTCACTGATAGGGTCAGGGCCACCGGGATCATGGCCTGGGGATGTGCTGGCTACACCAGGGGCTGGGCAGGTACCTCAAGTCAGCAATGGCATTCATGCTCTGGTATGGCAGTGTTGTGCTCAGCGACCTTGTGGGCTCCTCGAGCAGTAGAACCTGCAAAGCACAACTGGGATGGCACCTGGCAGCCACCACGCCCAGCACCAGCAAGCCTAGCACTGCCTGGCAGGGCCTGAGAAGCTCCAGTGCCCCTTAACCAGCACTGGCACACACATGCTGTTGTACACCCCCACTGCTGGGTGTACTACACCCCACTCAGCTACACCTGGAATCCCGCCTGAGGAATCTTGGTGCCTGTGCATGATTTCCCTGCCTCCCCCTGCCCCAGCCCTGTCCTCACAGGGTAGAGTTACACAGGGGCCATGTCCGCTCACCCTGATATTCTCTGCTATACTGTTTGTGGAGCAGAAGACATCCAGGCCCTGTGTCAAGCCCGTTCTGGCAGCAGTGCTGCAGAGTGTGCGGATGCTGTTCAGGAACTGCACCTTTTGTTCCAGATCCTGGTGGGCACACAGAGATGGAGTGTGAGTGGGGAGAGCTATGGCCGTAGGGACCAACCATCATGGGGTGCAAAGCAGTGCGGGATGCCTGGAGGGCAGCAGCTGTGCACAGCCAGCAGCCCTCCTGCAGCCTGGCAGCAGAGCCGGAGGGACAATCCGGAGATGCAGGCACAGCAGAGCTGGAGGCTCGTGCAGTTACCTTTTTCATGTGTACATCAGAAACGTAGGCCTTGATGAAAACTGCAGCCTCCTTTTCCCCTTCACACACAGGCACACAGTCAAAAGGGTACTGGCCTCCCTGGTTTAAAAGCTCAGGTTTCAGAGCACCTTCCACACGCCTTGCTTCCTGGCAGCAGCCACCGGAATGGCAGTAGCAGAATCAAAGCAGGTGATGGTCATGGGTGCACAGAGAGTGATGGGAAAGATAGGAGAATGATGGCAGGAGATCAAGGACTCTTTGTCCCCTGTACAGTTACCCCAGGTAACCCATCAGGAAAGCTCCAGGAAATCTCCCCAGGCCCCACCACCCCAACTCCTGAGTCTCAGGCAAGGCCACGGCACAACGATGCCCACCACCCCAGCACCACGCTGCCAACAGGGCTTCATTTGACTAGGTCCTGCTCACCGTCTCACGTCTCTCTGATAGCAGGAGAAGGCCTCTGAGCCCCAGCCACAGTATTGGCAGGCTTTCCATCTTCAGAATATTCTGGAGGAGTGCAGGCTTACATAAATCTCTGAGGGTCTTCTCGGTGGGAGGCATCACCTGAAACAAAGGCAGCGGTGAGAGCCGGACAGAGGCAGCAGGACTCCGTGCAGCCTGCATCTCCTGGCTCCTCTGGCAGCTCACTGGCAGGGCGCTGGGAGAACACAGCCTGGCCTGGGGCAGCAGTGTCCATGGAAATCGTGACGGTCCCCCTGTGCTCCAGGCCTAGCACTACACAGGCCTGCTTCTCCTGCCCTCTGACCAGTCACAGCTTTGCGGAGCATTTGGCCGGCAGAATCTACCACAGAAACGGCACCAGACTTGGGTGGCCAGGAGCACTTCCCCTCCCCGGCCCTTCAGCCTGCTCAGCCTGTGCAGATGCCATGGCTTCATCCCTGACCCTGCCATAGTCCTGACTGCCTCTGCCCAACCCTAGGTTTCCAGTCTGGGTGGGGTGGGCAAGGCAGGAGAATCTGGGTGCTGGGGCAGGAGAGCCCTGAAACAGAGCACAGTGCCTTGTCTGGTAACTCACAATTAGATGAAGAAGGCCCAGCTCCGCTGCGGTGATGTCAAAGATCTCCCAGAGCAGTGGGTCCTGGAGAACATTGTGTATTTCTTCCAAGATCCTCGCAGGAGTCTCAGGCAGGTGAAGCATCGACTTCCACATGTTCAGGGTAGTGCTGCAAAGCAAGAGCAATGCTATGTCAGCAGGGCTGCCTCAGCCACAGCACCATGGCTCCAGCATAACCCAGGCTGTGCTGCAGCCCTGGCCCTGCCACCCCACTGGCTCGCAGAGGCCTGGGGACCCGGCTGCTTGGGTGAGCAGGAGGGGCTGAGATGGCCTTCCCCGAGGGGCAGGGCAGGAGCCGGGTAGGAGGCTCTGGGCTGCCGTGGTCGGCGTTGGCTGCTGCAGCCCTGACTGGCCCACCAGCACTGAAAAGCACAGTGGGATGGAAGGCCTGCTCCTCAATGCTGTCCTGCAGCTTTCTTTGTCTCTGGCAGCCAGAGCATCCTTCAAGTCCTATTCTTCCCATGCAATCAATGTGTGGGACTGTCAGGGCTGGTACCTGTTATTCTGTGGAAGTCTCGTCAACACGCTCATCATCACGTTCGTAGGAAAGTGGTTGCTGAGCACATCAAGCACCGAGAAAAGGATCTCCTGAAGCGATGTGCTGATGCTTCCCAGGTTGCTGTGGATGAACTCCACAATCGTTGGTACCTGGTTGGAAGAGACAGGGAGATCGCTGCTGCTGCTGGACTGCAGACATTTGCCCCATTGCCACTGATACTGCTGTCCATCCCACTGCTCTTTCCTGGCATAAAATGATTTTGGATGCTCACGAGCTGTGGAGGGCAGGGCAGGGCAGGGCTGGGCAGGACAGAGCGTAGGTTCATAGGTTCATAAGGTTGGAAAGGACCTACAAGATCATCTAGTCCAACCTTCCTCCTATCACTATCCCTACCCAACTACTAAATCAAATCCTTTAGCACCTCCTCTAAACACTTCTTGAACTGCATTAGGGATGGTGCCCCAACCACCTCCCTAGGCAGGCCAATCCAGTGCCTGACCACTCTTTCAGAAAAAAAATGGGCAGGGCAGGGCTGGGCAGGAATGAGCAGAGACAGTGCACTGCAGTACAGCCCCATACTGCTTACATCCATCAGCCAGATGCCAGGCTTTGTCAGAATCACATCCAGTATAATCTTGGCTCTGTTCTTCTCCTTAATCCTACTGTCTTTAATGGTGGTCTCAAGAGTCATGAGGACGAAATCAGTCCTCTGAGAAGGGAGAAGTCTTTCTGCAAGTAACTGTAGGAAGGAAAGAAGGAAGGGAGTAAAAACATGTCAAACTGAGAGAGAGTGAACATGGACTAGGGTGGAACGTTGGCCAAGGTGCAAGACTGGAGGAAAAGGAAAGGTGAAGACCCTCCTTTTAAGGAAGAAGCATGCTGAGGGCTCCCAACAGTAGCCAAGCTCATCTCGCAGTACCCCTGAGCTGTAGGCTGCTCTGGGATGCAGGGAGGGGGGAGACAGGCTGGCTGGAAAGGTCCTGGCTCCTTACCTTCCCCCAGTGACTGCTGGCCAGGAAACCACAAACCTTCCACATCCGCACCATTGCCCTGTCACGCACAACTTTGGTCTCCGAGCTGGTGAAAGGCAGCAGCACCTGTGAGGAGAAGAGCTTCTGGTTTGCCTGGGAGCTGCTGATGGCCACTCCAGCTGCTCCCAGTTCCATTCCCATGAAGAAGGCACAAATTATATCAAAGAGAGGTGTGGGGACAGAGCTCTGCAACAGACAGACCTCCAAGATGCCGTGCAGCTCCTTATTGACGCTGGGGGTGGGATAGTTCGCCACCAATATCTGCAGCATCTCATCCATAGCATGCAGGGTCTGCAAGGAGGATAGTAGGATATGGAAGTCTCTCAGAGGTCCCTCTCACCTCCAAAAGACTGCTGTGAACTCCTCTCACTATTGAGCAAAAACACCTGCAGATCTATGCACAGTCTGGGACAGGACCCAGGGCTGCAGAGCTGCAGTGTGCAGAGCCCGCTGCAAGCAGGGTGGGTTGCCTGGCCCACAGCAAACGTGAGAGAGAAGGGGTGAAGGGAAGCAAGATCCTGCCCCACAAGGATTGTCAGTAATCTCTGGACACAAGTAATCCAAGGGGGCAACCCAGAGACACCAGGTCTGCAGTTCACCCACTACGTACAGGGTTGTAGAGGCAAGTGTTCAAGTCCTCTTCTGGAGGAAGGTAGAAGATGACTTTGAAGCACATGTGTAGGAGATGTGATATTTCATCCTCTGTAATGGCCTTCATTTTGCTGCAAATAGAGAGACCTCGATGCTAGGAGCGGTGCCTCGATGCTGAGGCAGGGGTAGAAGAAGTCCTCCCCTGGGCAGGACTCCCTGGGAGAGATGGGTAGCCCTGCCAGGAGGTGCCTTCTCCTCCACGGGGCTGGAGTACGGGAGAGCTGAGGCCATCCCTGCCCAGATGGGGGATACCTCACTGATAGGGTCAGGGCCACCGGGATCATGGCCTGGGGATGTGCTGGCTACACCAGGGGCTGGGCAGGTACCTCAAGTCAGCAATGGCATTCATGCTCTGGTATGGCAGTGTTGTGCTCAGCGACCTTGTGGGCTCCTCGAGCAGTAGAACCTGCAAAGCACAACTGGGATGGCACCTGGCAGCCACCACGCCCAGCACCAGCAAGCCTAGCACTGCCTGGCAGGGCCTGAGAAGCTCCAGTGCCCCTTAACCAGCACTGGCACACACATGCTGTTGTACACCCCCACTGCTGGGTGTACTACACCCCACTCAGCTACACCTGGAATCCCGCCTGAGGAATCTTGGTGCCTGTGCATGATTTCCCTGCCTCCCCCTGCCCCAGCCCTGTCCTCACAGGGTAGAGTTACACAGGGGCCATGTCCGCTCACCCTGATATTCTCTGCTATACTGTTTGTGGAGCAGAAGACATCCAGGCCCTGTGTCAAGCCCGTTCTGGCAGCAGTGCTGCAGAGTGTGCGGATGCTGTTCAGGAACTGCACCTTTTGTTCCAGATCCTGGTGGGCACACAGAGATGGAGTGTGAGTGGGGAGAGCTATGGCCGTAGGGACCAACCATCATGGGGTGCAAAGCAGTGCGGGATGCCTGGAGGGCAGCAGCTGTGCACAGCCAGCAGCCCTCCTGCAGCCTGGCAGCAGAGCCGGAGGGACAATCCGGAGATGCAGGCACAGCAGAGCTGGAGGCTCGTGCAGTTACCTTTTTCATGTGTACATCAGAAACGTAGGCCTTGATGAAAACTGCAGCCTCCTTTTCCCCTTCACACACAGGCACACAGTCAGCATCTAAGCAGGGAGGAGAGTGAGCATTGCTATAGCCTGCAGAGGGGCCGAAGGCAGGCGCGAGCAGAGGAAGGAGCTCTGCCCTGTCCAGCCGTGTGCCCGCTCCCCTGGCACAGTGTGCCCGTGGCTGTGAGGATAAGGGGCCCTGGTGTCGAGCAGGGGGCACTCGCTGGCCCAGCCCTGCCCGCAGTGCTGGGTGGGGACCCTCACTCACCATTACTCAGCACCTGCACCTCAGTCTCCTCACAGGGCTCCGGTGGAGGTGTTCTCCTGTCAGAATCGCTTTTCCTCTCCCAGGCCACACTGGGGTTGCTTGGGGGTTTGTTCTCCATCCTGCTGGATGAGCACTGCTAGTGTGAGGGGGCAGCCACTGAGCTGCTGAGGCTGGAGGTGGGTTGCGCTCGGGGGCTCCTTGCCAGACGCGCACACTCCTGCCTTGTCCCCTCCCTGTCCTGCGTGACACTGAGTGGTCTCTGGTATCCATGGGTGTCTTGGGATGAGTCACAAAGGGCCCCGCTATGACACGCTACCCCGCCCGGGCGGGGCTGTTTCCGAGCCACAGCTTCAAATGGTTCAGAAGAAACTTCTCCAGGGGGAAGGATGTGTGTGCCTGCTTACCCACAAAGCTATGCAAGAGCTGTCAGACTGTCCAGGCCCTCGTGCTTCTGCTGTGAGGCCATAGACGGCCACAGCGGGACAGTGCAAGTATCACAGAATCACAGAATCATAGGGGTTGGAAGGGACCTCTAGAGATCGAGTCCAACCCCCCTGCCAAAGCAGGTTCCCTACACCAGGTCGCACAGGTAGGCGTCCAGGCGGGTCTTGAATATCTCCAGAGAAGGAGATTCCACAACTCCCCTGGGCAGCCTGTGCCAGTGCTCCGTCACCCTCACCGTAAAGAAGATCTTGCACGCATTCATGCGGAACCTCCTGTGCTGCAGTTTCTGGCCATTTCCCCTTGTCCTGTCTCCACACACTGCTGAAAAGTGTCTGGCCTACACACCTTGTCCCCCACACCTCAGCTATTTATAAACCTGGATCAGGTCCCCTCTCAGTCTTCTTTTCTCAAGGCTAAAGAGACCCAGTTCACTAAGCCTTTCTTCATAGGGGAGATCCTCCAGGCCCTTCACCATCTTTGTGGCCCTGCGCTGGACTCTTTCCAAGAGATTTGTGATTCTATGATTCTTATCTGTAGTGCAGGCTTGCAAGTCCTTACAAGTCTGAGATTACTGTCATCATCCTGGGAACTGTCTAAACTCCCTGAGTGCTGCCCCAGTTGTTTTTGTTTTTGTTTTTGTTTTTGTTTTGGCACTATGCCAAAAAACATATTTGTTTTCTCCCATAAAACTGTTCTTCAAGAGATTATATTTCATCATGTACCTATTTTTAATAGTGAGAATGTACTGGACCTTAATTAAGTCCACCATTATACTCTATGGAGCGGCACATTCAAGTAAGAAATTAAAAGCACTGGTGGAAACCCCTATTTCGTGCCTGCATACAGTGTTGTATGGTTTGAACATTTAATGTTACATGCCAGAGGAAGTCACTAGCTTTGCAGAACGTGTGATTTTTAATCCGGTTTCCAGCCTCTCCCTTCAATATCTTATACTTCTTTGAATGCTCAGTCCACCATCATATTGTCAATCTCCCTGAATGTATTCTGTAGGGTTGCGAGGCAGAGCCGCGGGTCTCCGGTGCTCGTGGTAGCCTCATGAAGGGCTCATGGGAGAGAGGGACTCGGGTGAGATCGGGTGTCACGGGACCTTGGGGCAGAGCAGGCGCTTCGAGTGTACGGGTATAAAAGGCTTTGTTGTGCAGCAATAAATTGGAACCCGGCGCTTGACACCGTGTGTCCAACCTGTTTCTCCATGGGCTGGGGATGTCCAGAACGGAGGGGCATTAAGCCTTGTGTTGCACCTTGTCTGGCCCACCAGTAGCAACATATTCCTCATCGTCATCTGTGTATACAGTGTTTTGAGGAGGCCTGCCCCAAAGCTGGAGAATACTGAGTGACAGGGAGTGTGGAGGGACATGGGAGAGACCTTAGAGAGACGGGCATTGCTGGTGTAATGAAACCCTACTCCTGAATGCTTGCAAGATCCTGTGAACCTAAGCAGATATTGGAGACAGGGATATTGTGGCTCTAGCAGATCTGAGGAGGCACAAATTATTTCAGTGCCGGCTTATGCCTACTGAGCCCTATTCAATACGGTCCTACAGAGGGAGAGAGTCTCCAAAATTGAGGGAGAGAGTCTCTGAGACAAAAGGAAGAGATTCCAGAAGGGAGTCAGAGATAAGAGGAAAAATTCATGCGTCCAGAGAGTATTCCTAGTCAAGGAGGAGAGTCTCCAAGTTGTGCAAGAGAGTTTCTGAACTGAGAAGGAAAGTCTCCAAGCCAAAAGGGAAAATGTCCAATTGAAAGAAAGAATCCTAATTCCAAGAGAAAGAATTTCCAATGCAAACGAGACCTCTTCCAAACTGAATGAGACATCTTCCAATCTGAATGAGACACCCTCCAATTCAAAGCGGACAGATTCTGTGTCAACCTAGAGAAAAAGAGGATTGAATGCGAGCAACCTGATCAAGTACAGGAGGCACCAGAATCGATGTCAGTTGCCTCTGTAAGAGGACAGAAATTTAAACAAGCATAGCCTTGTTTAAAGTGGAAGGAAAAGTACGAGGAGAAAGTAGAGGAAGAAGATGCAGGGGAGTGGCTCTCAACAAGTCCACTGTCACTGACATCAAGAGAGGTGACAACAAAACTAAAAGAGAGGAGGAGGAAGGAAAGGAAGAAAATCCAGGGAAAGGGCCTTCAACAGGGCCACTGTCACCGACACCAAGGAAGTTAAAAAAAAACCAAAAACTAACAGTGAAGAAGAAGAAGCTCAGGAAGGCATTGTCACCATTACTACTAGACTTCTGAAAGTGACTGAAATTTGAGGTTCAAGAAAGGTTTTTTCATGGCACTCAAATGAACCCACTGTCACTTGGTTACTTTGATTCTGAGATAGTGGGGCCAACTGTGTGTTGACAGATAGTAGAGAAGCTCAGCAACTGGCAAGTACTGCTAAGGACTCAGCCGTTGACAGAGGTATCAGTAGGTGTCACAGGAATGAGTGAGTCTACAGGTGCGTACAGATCTCCCCTAAACCATCAAGAACTTATTTTAATTGGTCTCATGCACTAATTCTCCAATCTAATTTTGTGTTGTGGATTCTAAGGCAAATGTAAACAATGTGCATCATTCCTTATTTACAAAGTAAAGTTCTTTCATGTTCACTGATCACTTCTTCACGCACAGTAAACAAAATCCTTACCACTGCCTCCAAGCCTGACTTTGAGTTATTTCATGTCTAAGTACTTTCAGGATCATGGATCGAAAGTATAATAATCATTGCAAAATGTTATTAAGTCAGGTTTCTGCTTGTGATTAGATTATGTGGTATACTGAAACCTTCCGTGAGTGTTTCTGATTCTGTGCTGAAACTCTCCCTTCCTATCCTGGCTGCAGTGCATAAGGGAAGACTTTTTATACTACAGAAATTAATGGAAGTAATGTTCCCTGTCTTCCAGTTGAAGTATTACATTTAGTAACTGGAGACGGGGAAAAGAGAGAAAAGGCTTGGTATCAATACATAGGGTTGTCAGTATGGTTGAATCAACTTATACACAGAATTCATACCAACAGACTGTAGTTGTTCTTCACCTGTAACGGATGAAAGAAAGACCACTGAGACGGCTGTAGCACTACCAAAAATATGGCAATGTTTGTGTAGGAGGTACTAGTGAGACGATGGGAAACCCAAGGTGAACAGGTTTAGGGACCACAAGGATAATCCTCTTCAGTGAAATCAGGGCACTGCTTATCATAACAGTACCCATAGCCAGGAGAGCGTTGTGCAGTTTGCCAGGAGCGTCCCCGGGACCACTGCCATGGCTTGCAGTGACAAGCAGCAGTTGCTTCTGGTTCACAGGGATGCTTTGGCAATATGAGTCTGTCTATTCTCCATGTATCATCTCGGCTCACTTTGGTGCTGGCAGTACTATCAATTTGAGATGAGTTTCTAGGCAATTGTGTTTCATGAGGTTCTCTTGCTTCCCCTCCGCTGCTTCTGTGTGAGTAGCATGAAGACCCTTTGTACTAGGAGACTTCTGTACTCTCATCTGAGCGCATGGGTCACCTTTCAGGTGACACAGAGCCAGCAGGAGAGAGCAGCTGCAGTTAGCATCTCCTTTGGCAACTCCCGTGGAAAACCCTCAATCCTGCACCAGACCAGCTTTGTCCACAAAGACTCATCCTATGACTTTTTTTCCCCAGGAAGGCATAAGAAGCCAAATACACAAAGGAGTAAATTTAAAAACCAATCACCTTCTCCTTAATCTTGAGATGACAAAGCTGCCAGTTCTGCTGGGCCACTACTCCACTCTGTCAGCTATTTCCTTGCACTGTCATGTTCATGTTTAAGTTGCCAATAATGTCATGCAGCAAAAGCATGTTATAGAATTAGCAAATTATTTGAATAATAAAGCATCTTACAGTGCGCAGCTTACAATGTACAGGCACAGGAATGACACAACTGTGCAAGAACTGATCACATAACACAGGTCACAGTACACCTTCAGAATATGGTACTACCAGGAACACAAATACATTTCTACAAGGCTCTTTGCCACACCCGTTTTCTGCACTGTTGATATGTCATGTCGATAGTGTCATACTCACAAGGGTCTGACATAAGTTTCTAGTGTCAGAACTCCCAGGTAACCAATATGACACTGGCTGTGGTATGACTTTGGAAAATTGAGGGCAGGTTTTCATGATGTATGCTGCATGGCCTAAGAAACTCGGCTGAAGATTTGGTCTAGTTGACACTCCATACCATCTACTGAGCCACCTGGTGATGGTAAGAACATTAACTACTATCAGAAAGAACTCCTGAATAGCAAAAGCAAATAATTCACAGAATCATAGAATTGCAGTGGTTGTAAGGAACCTCAAGAGATCACCAAGTCCAAGCCCCTACTATAGCAGGTTCCTACAGTATGTCACAGGGGTAGGCATGTGGACTCTCTCTCTTACTTCCAGGATGTGGGATTCTGAGGGCTAGTCTTTGTAGTAAAGGCTGAAGCAAAGACGGAATTCAGAGTCTACCTTCTCTGTGTTCCTTGTTACCAAGTCACCCACCTCATTTGCTAGAAGACCCATGTTTTCCCTTGTCTTCCCTTCGCCACTGATATACTTAAAAAAACCCTTTCCTTGTTATTCTTTACCACCTTTGGAAGTTCCATTCCAGGAGGGCCTTAGCCTTCCTCATTGCATCCCTAAAGGCTCTGACAACTTTCCTACATTCTTCCCATGTGGACAGACCCTTCTTCCACATTTCATGGACCTGCTAGATAAACAGGGAAACAAAACACCTACACTTAATTTGTATTTTCATTTGTTATACAAGTGAGAGATAAGACTTAGAGAGGTTTGTGATATTTTAACACCCTTTATGAGCTTATCTAACATGAATTAGATGTAAAATAATATGTGTTTGGTACTTCAGTTGAAAGAAAAATGAATACAGGCTACATTATGTGCCCTATGTCTGTGCCATATGACTGTGTCTTGTTCCATAAGGCAGTATTTAAAGGCTATGGTGTTCTTTTTAGGAATGGAACCCACAGATGTTGGGAGCTAAGAAGCATCTCATGGTTGTTCATTAGCACCAGAATCCACCAGGGGATGCTTCTTGCCAGTGTTTGCCATGAACAGGAATTAATTGGAGCCCCCACACATTCAAACTTCAGTTTAAAATGGTATTTTGTTGTTTTTTCTTTTTAGCTTAACTTCATTTCCAGGAGCAGAGAAGCTCAAAGACTGCTTGAAATCTGTGGGAGCTATGTTGTGCAGAAGATACAGACATTCTCCTGAAGAATTATACTCTCCACTTCAGATGACTTATGTATTAGGTTAACTTATACAAGTATTCTATATACATTAAGTTACTATATTCACATTATGTTGTGGTTTTGTGTTTTGTTTTGTTTAATTATTAGCTAAAATTTCTTCAGGGCATAAGACTGAGTTTATGTCAGGCAGCACAGAGTTGCAGTT
This sequence comes from Cyrtonyx montezumae, assembly GCF_038088225.1. Taxonomy (NCBI): domain Eukaryota; kingdom Metazoa; phylum Chordata; class Aves; order Galliformes; family Odontophoridae; genus Cyrtonyx; species Cyrtonyx montezumae. Next base: position 4,481,754 of record NW_027072039.1, read on the forward strand.
TCTGCTGGGAAAAATCAGATCAGTTTCTTCAGGACAGCAGTCATCTGCTGTGGGCTGTTGTGCTCCTGGCTGCTACTGATGACAGAGACACTAACAGCAGAGAGAAATATCACTCTCAAATAGAAACCAGCTCCATACCCTGATACTCACAGATAATTCATTGTATGTTGTCCAGTTTTGTGTTAATCAAACAATTTATTGTTATTTTTTCCTAAGATGAATTTATCCCCATGACTGATTTGATTATGGCAATGTCAATGGTTTACGGGCAGGTTCGGCCCGGTTCCGTGACGATTGGTGTAGGAGACGCATGGACCCACACCCCAGGAAAGGGAAAGGGGGAAAGGGAAAGTGGAGATGGGCCTAGAAACAAAACAGCAGCAATGATCTGAGGAGGAAAGCTAATTTACTAAATAGATATCGGAAAGCAAAATAACACAATATAATACAATATAATTGGAATTAAAGCTAATAAATCAAATACAATGAGCAAGAGAGAGTGTCTAAACCAAAGGCCTTACGCTAACGCTGAAGGCGAGATGGCAGTGAGCACCCACTGCTGAGTCAATCCCAAAGGAAAGAGTGTGTCCCATGACTGCAGACAGTTTTTATCTTTTCCTCTGAGCGTAAACTCGTAAGAACGCAAAGCATCGCAAAGTCCTCTGGGGAATGTAGTTCTTCTTCTCTTCTGAGACAGGTATACCTGGAATTATCGATGATCCACCGAGCTGGAATATTAACTCTTTAACTCCAAATGCACTACATGATGTTATGATGTGGAATACCAGTACCAAAAATCATAAAACCATGACATTCCACCCCTTATTCCACATCACTTCATCATGATACATACATATATATATAGAAGAACAATGATTAACATGCATTAAATACACACACACACACACACACGTACAACATATATATATGTATATACATGGATTTACTGACTGCACTCCCCCAACATCAAATTCCCTTGTGGTACACATTGAACATCCCCATTTTTTTGCATTACCCACCACGTGGATCCAGGTCCTTGAGCAAAGACAGTTCCACGGAGAAGTTTGCTCTTTCCGGAAGCCGGAAGGACCCAAACTGCTTTTCCCAACATGTTCTTTACATGTACTACAGGGACCTTATCTCCCTCTACAGTAGGTAGAGATCTGGATTGGGCAGGACCATCGCGATTGATGGATCCTCTGGTGTTGACCAACCAGGTGGCTTCTGCCAAATGCTTCTCCCAGTGCTTAAATGTTCCGCCACCCATTGCTTTCAACATGGTTTTTAACAACCCATTGTACCTTTCAATTTTAGCAGAAGCTGGTGCGTGATAGGGCATATGATAAATCCATTCAATGCCGTGATCTTTGGCCAAAGTATTTACAAGAGAATTTTTGAAATGAGTTCCATTATCAGACTCAATTCTCTCTGGAGTGCCGTGTCGCCATAGGACTTGTTTCTCAAGCCCTAAGATGGTGTTTCGGGCAGTAGCATGGGGTACTGCGTATGTTTCAAGCCACCCAGTGGTTGCTTCCACCATAGTGAGCACATAACGCTTACCACTGCGAGAACATGGCAAGGGGATATAATCAACCTGCCACGCCTCCCCATATTTATACTTTTCCCATCACCCTTCCCTCTAAAGAGGTTTCATCCTCTTGGCTTGTTTAATTGTGGCGCATGTATCACAGTCATGGATAACCTGTGCAATAGAATCCATAGCTAAGTCCACCTCTCGGTCTCTAGCCCATTTATATGTTGCATCTCTTCCTTGATGGCCCGAGGTCTCACGGGCCCATCGAGCTAAAAATAATTCACTCTTGTGTTGCCAGTCCAAGTCTGCTTGAGCCACCTTAACTTTGGCAGCTCGATCTACCTGATGGTTATTTTGTCGTACCTCAGTTGCCCGGCTCTTAGGAACATGAGCATTTACATGGTGCACCTTTACAACCATATGCTTTATGTGGGCAGCAATGTCTCTCCACAGTTCAGCAGCCCAAATAGGTTTACCCCTTCGTTGCCAACCATAGGTTCATAGGTTCATAGGTTCATAAGGTTGGAAAGGACCTACAAGATCATCTAGTCCAACCATCCTCCTATCACTATCCCTACCCAACTACTAAATTAAATCCCTTAGCACCTCATCTAAACGCTTCTTGAACAGCGCTAGGGATGGTGCCTCACCCACCTCCCTAGGCAGGCCATTCCAGTGCCTGACCACTCTTTCAGAGAAAAAATGTTTCCTCAGGTCTAATCTAAATCTTCCCCAGCGCAACTTGTGGCCATTCCCTCTCGTCCTGTCATTATTTATCAGGGAGAAGAGGCCCACCCCCTCCTCACCACAACCTCCCTTCGGGAACCTATGAACCTATGAGCTCAGCCCAGCTGTTCAGCCTAACCAAATCGCTCTGAAGGGCCTCTTTACCCTCAGGCAGTTTGACACATCCTCCCAGCTTGGTGTCATCTGCAAACTTACTGAGGGTACACTCAATTCCCTCGTCTAGGTCATCAATAAAGATATTAAACAAGATGGGCCCCAATACTGACCCTTGGGGGACACCACTCGTAACGGGACACCAGCTGGACTTAACTCCATTAACCACTACCCTCTGGGCATGGCCCTCCGGCCAGTTCTCCACCCAGAGAAGAGTGAACCTGTCCACACCACGGGCTGCCAGTTTCCTCAGGAGAATACTGTGGGAGACCGTGTCAAAGGCCTTGCTGAAGTCCAGGTAGACTACATCAACAGCCTTTCCCTCATCTACCTGTCTGGTCACCCAGTCATAGAAGGAGATGAGGTTGGACAAGCACGACCTGCCCTTGGTGAACACGTGCTGGTTGGGTCTGATCCCCTTGTTGCCATGCATGTGTCGTGTGATCTCCCTCAAGATCATCTGCTCCATAACTTTCCCTGATACTGAGGTCAGACTGACAGGTCTGTAGTTCCCCGGGTCTTCCTTACGGCTTTTCTTGTAGATGGGAGTCACATCAGCAAGCCTCCAATCTTGTGGGACCTCTCCAGATAACCAGGAATGCTGATAGATGGCAGAAAGTGGCTCGGCAATCACCTCTGCTAGCTCCCTCAGCACCTTTGGGTGGATCTCATCTGGCCCCATGGACTTGTGGCAGTTCACATGGAGGAGTAGATCTCTGACCATCTCTGCTTGGATCACAGGGGGTGCATTATGCGCCCTGTCCCGGACTTCCTGGTCAGGGCAAGTACCCTGTGGACAACTGCTCTGTCTATTAAAGACAGATGTGAAGAAGGCATTGAGAACCTCAGCCTTTTCCTTATCATCTGTGGTTATATTCCCTGCCTCGTCAAGTAAAGGAGAGAAATTTTCCTTAGTTTTTCTCTTGCTGTTCATGTATTTGTAAAAGGGTTTCCTGTTCTCCTTTACAGCTGTAGCCAGTCTAAGTTCAAGCTGGGCTTTAGCATTTCTAACTTTCTGCCTGCAAATCTTGGCCAGTTCTCTCTAGTCTCCCCAAGTAGCCTGTCCCATCTTCCAGAGGACATAGACTCTCTTTTTCTCTCGGAGTCTCAACAAAAGTTCCCAGTTCATCCACACTGGTCTTTTTCTCTTCCGACTCAACTTACAGGACTCCGGGACAGCCTGTTCCTGAGCCTTGAAGAATTTCATCTTGAGGAGCATCCAGGCTTCCTGGACTCCTTTACCCCTCAGGAGCAAGTCCCAAGGGACCCTTGCAACAAGTGTCCTGAACAGGTCAAAGTCTGCCCTCCGGAAGTCCAAGGTAGTAGTTTTGCTAGTCACCCTCTTGACATCACCAATAGCAAACTCCACCATTTCATGGTCACTCTGGCCAAGACAATCTCCAACCTTCACATCTCCTACTAGTCCTTCCCTGTTAGTGAAAAGTAGGTCTAGCAAGGCATCTCCCTTGGTAGGTTCTTGTACCAGCTGTGTCAGGAAGCAATCCTCCACACATTCTAGAAATCTAATGGACTGCTTCCTCTGCGCAGTATTATATTTAAAGCATATGTCAGGGAAGTTGAAGTCCCCCATGAGAACGAGTGCTGGCCATAGTGCAACAACTACGAGTTGTTTATAGAACACTTCGTCTATTTCTTCATCCTGACACAGACCCCCACCACGATGTCACTCCTAAAGACTATCCCCCTGATCCTTATCCATAGGGACTCTATCATTTCCAACCTCATTTTGTTTCCATTGCTGTAATCACCCCCCTAAAGCATTTGTCACCATCCATGTGTCAGTGTAAAGATAAAGCACTGAGCCCTATTCAATACGGTCCTAGAGAGGGAGAGAGTCTCCAAAACTGAGGGAGAGAGTCTCTGAGACAAAAGGAAGAGTTTCCAGGAGGGAGTCAGAGATAAGAGGAAAAATTCATGCATCCAGAAAGAGAGTATTTAGAGTATTTATTTCAAAGTCTGGTCTTGGGAATTCTCATGTTTTCAAAGTTCTTGCTAGCAACCTGGTCATGCTATTTAGGCTTGGGGATGATAAAACTTTGCCCTTCAATACAAGGTCGTTGTGGTTTGATGCCGGTATTGCACATCAGAACACCAAGCTGGGAGTTCAAGAGTTAATGCTGTGGCAGGGGGTGGAAAAGGGGTGGAGCTCTGGACCAGACACCAGCTTTTCTCTCTCCCTGTGCTCACTCAGCTGCAGTAAAGTATGTGTGCTTCTCCTGCAGTTTTTCTAAGGTAAGATCTAATATTGGGTATGCAAACATTTGTCTCTCAATTCTTCGATTTTGTTGATTTAGTAAAATTATGGTTCCTCCACGAATTTTATTTTCTATTTTTTTACTTTTTTTAATTTTTGTACTTTTTTTTTTCTTCTTTCATTTTTTTAAACATCCGTTGTCTCTGTAACTTTCGCCCAGCCCCTCCTCCAACCCCAGCCCCCAACAGTGCTAGCTGAACAGTTCCATGCTCTACTCCCTTACTGTTGCTGGATGCGTTGTACATTTCAGCATCAGGATTATCCTGGCTGTCAAAGTACAAACTGGCAGATGGCTATCATCTTCCAAAGGCTGAAGGGCTGCAACAGAGGGAAGCAGAGCAGAGATGAAACCCACTGACCTGCAGGGAGCTTCCACCATCCCGTCTGGCAAAAACCCCTAGTACAGCGGTTCCATCAAAAGCCTAGGGAAAACATACCATAGTGGTTATTATTACTATGAGATGCAGGAGCTGAAAGTGTAATAGTTAATGGGACAGAAATGTCCAAGATCTCTTCTATAACCCTACTCCCAGCCCTGAGGCAAAGATTAAATGCCACCATCCAATATAATAAAGAAAACGACTCTATTATAGACTGGTTGATGGCGGCAGGCCGACTAACTTGGCCTATAAAACAGACTTACTGCTTCTTACGGGTTTATGGTCCTCTATGGAGGACTTCCAAACGTACATTTGAGAACTGAGTATGAGGGAGGCCAAGTGTTCCGACACATTTGAAGGTCCAGACACGGAAAAATTCTCGGTAGGTATGAGAGACCTGATATTGCAGCAAGCCCCTTCTCATCTTTATGGGACATTGGTGTCCATACTAAATCTGTTAGTAGCTTTAGAAGCCACTGTCCAACAAGCAGCTCAACTGGTAGCAGACCTGGGGGAAACAGCGCGCATAAGAACTATGAGCAATGTTCGCATGGTGGAGGAAGCCGAGGCCTTCCCACTTAGAACCCAGAAGACTGCCCCACAGACACCCTGATCAGGCCCCATACAGGTGTCTCAGAAAACCATGTTCAATGATCTTATACGGGCCGGGGTTGCATTTGCCAAAATCGATGGACAGCCCAACCACATTTTATTCCAGTTATGGAAACAATTAAGAAACAATCAGAGTTTCAGAGTAGTCCCAGAAAACTTGTGTTGTGGTTTTGTGGTTTTGATGCCGGTATTCCACATCAGAGCATCATGCAGCAGTGAAGGAGTTAATGCTGGGGGAGCAGCAGAGGGGAGGGGCGGAGCTCCGCACGGGATGCGGGCGGCGCTCGGTCTGGGCGCGTTGCTCTGGGTTGCCGTGGAGGTTCAGCACGTGTGCTTCCCCTGCAGGTCCTCCTTAGCGTAAGCTCATAGCTTTTGGTTTGAAATTTCTTTCTCTCTCTTTCAATTGTTCAATTTTATTAGATTTAGTAAAGTTACCGTTCCTTCTCAAATCGTGCCGTTGTTTTCTTGTAGACCCATCCCTTCCCGCCGTTTCCCCCTCCCCCTCCCGGAGCGCGGCTCTGCTCGGGCGGCCGCGCGGCCACTGACGCAGTTTCTTTTTTTTCTCTCCCCTCTCCCTTCTCGGTTTTCCCTTGGGTCACTGTCACGGATAACACCGTGACAACTGGGAGTCCAAATACTACAAAAAGCACCTACTACAACCTGGAATTTAGCTGATTTTATAGTACCAAATAGGAAGAGAAATCCTCCACAGCTGTCTTGGGCTACAATGCCTGAGCCACCTGTGGTAAAAGTTCTCAATCTGTCAAAATTCATGGAGTGACAAGGGACACTGGTTCTCTTAGGGCCTCCAGATGGAACCAGAGGCCCTGTGTTGAACTGTCAGTATTCTGGTCAGAAATAGATGTTCAAAGAGTAATGGCTTCATTAAACACCGGTGTGAAAACATCAATTATGTATGGAGATCCATCTAAATGTAAGGGTAATAAAGTGATGATTGGTGGATTTAGGGGACAGACCATTCCGGTCATTCCAACATGGTTGAAAGTGGGGGTTAAGCATCTCCTACCATGGGAGTATAAAGTGTCCATGCCCGAGAGTTATTCAGGGATTGGGACAATGGATATTTCATGAAGTCTGACTCTCTGGACGTCTGTGAGAGAGTTCCGGCTTTGGCAACTTGGTACTTTAGATTACGTTTGGTATTGGAATATGATTATTTGGTACTTTAGATTACGTTTTGCATGGCCCCTCAATATTGTCTGTATTGCTCAAATACTATTTGTTTGCTGAAACCACACCAGTTTACTAATGTAAGACAGTATAGACTCCCTGGGGGACAAGAAGAAATATCAAGGATAGTACAGGAACTAGAAAAAGTAGGCATTATAAAACGTGCACACAGCCCATACAACCATCCTGCCACTCATACAATCTGGTTTGAAGAGGGGGATGGTCAGAGTATCCAGTGAGCAGAGTTGTGATGACAGATCACCATGCTTTAGGAAGACATTGTTTTCAAAGTCTGGTCTTGGGAATTCTCTTGTTTTCAAAGTTCTTGCGAGCAACCTGGTCATGCTATTTAGGCTTGGGGATGGTAAAACTTTGCCCTTCAATACAAGGTTGTTGTGGTTTGATGCCGGTATTGCACATCAGAACTTCAAGCTGGGTGTTCAAGAGTTAGAGCTTTGGCAGGGAGTGGCAGAGGGGTGGCGCTCCTGGCCAGACACCAGCCTCTCTCGCTCTCGGTGTTCCCTCTCGGCTTCCGTGAAGATAAAATATGTGTGCTTCTCCTGCATTTTTTCTAAGGTAAGATCTAAGAATAGGTTTGGAAACATTTGTTTCTCTCAATTCTTCGATTTTGTTAGATTTAGTAAAGTTAAAGTTCCTCCATATATTCTTTTTTTTAATTTTTTAATTTTTTGTTTGTTTGTTTGTAACCATTGTCTACGAATCCTTCGCCCACCCCCTCCCCCAACGCCCCCCCCTCCCTTTCTGAGCAGGTGGTTTCACAGTGCTAGCTGAATAGTGCCATGAGCCAGTCCCATACTGTTGCTGGACGCGTTTCATGTCTCATCATCAGGATTATCCCAGCTGCCAGAGAACGAACTGCCAGGTGGGCATCATCTTCCAAAGGCTGAAGGCCTGCAACAGAGGGAAGCAGAGCAGAGATGAAGCCCACTGATCTGCAGAGGCCTGCCACCATCCCCTCTGGGCTGTGCCAGCCCCACTCATTGCTTTTCCTGGCCTGGAGGCCAGCTGAGTTGGATACAAAATGTTTCTGCACTTCATCTATGACAACTGCTCACGTGTCCCCTGCCCCCAAGATCACTCCAATCCACCACAACAGACTGGTCCTTTAATTAGTCTCTTATGTGCTCATAGGAAGTGTTGAGCGGGCCAACAAAACCCCTGTCATGAGAGTATTGAAAGAACCGGTGTTGTCATTGGAGGTTAGTTAGCAACACTGACCTAGAGTCCTGAGAGGGGTGAAAGTCTCAGCAAAAAAGAGAGTGAGGAAAAACTCTTGAGACAATGCAAAGCTGGCTTGGTGTCCTGAGTACAAGTCACACAAGTTCCATCCTTTTCCTCTTTTAGGACAAGGAATAGAATGGAAAGTTGGAATGGGAGAGAAGAGTCAGAAGCTGAGGCTCACATGCGGAAAGTAAACTGACTGAGGTGAGAATGATTACCCATTTGAAGAATGTTCTTCATTAGATGAACCATTGATTTCTTGCTTTCTACCTATCAGGAGATTGGAAAAACCATGCCGGTTTATCAGTTTTCCACTGGAGCTTCAGGCTCAGCCGCTCTACAGTGGCTGTTGCTGAAAAGGAATTGCGGCCGATACCATACAGCCCATCTGTGATAGAACTTCTCTTCCTAGCAGGTCAATCAGAAGGGGTGCTATATAAGGTTGGAGAGAGCACGAAGAACCATCAGGCCCGATGCATTTCAGTGCTGCCGTGCTCTGTAGTGCTGTTAGCAAGCCCCCTACCCCAGTGAGGCTGCTATGGAATTAGTTAATGGCTGAACTTTAGGCCATTCCTGGGAACTTATAATGGTAACATCCACCCCTGTGCCAATCAGCAAAATACGCTTCCATTCCTTAGGTTGTACTTGTGGACAGGTAAACGGAATCGCAAAAGTATCAGAAGATGTCATAGCTTTTTTCTTCTTCATGTCTATTGCCCAGTAAATGTCCACAATTCCTGTTGATCCAAGGCCCTTCTCTCCCCTTTTTACATCAGTTGTATTGGCCCAACATCTCTTAAGGGCAACTTTGCAGCCTGCCAGTATATTTACTGATGTCCAAAACATTATTTGCATGAACCCGGTATAGCATGCATCAATAACACCAGGGAGGACCCATCGCGCTCACCGGCCTTCCTTCCCACAGGCAGGTGCCAGGACTGACCCATTAGCACAGTACTTTGAGCGACCATCAGGAGCGCTATACCCCTTCTTATGACGGCGCACAAATGCCTCCGCCCTTCCCCGGTTTTTTATACCGCCAGATGAAGGCTTTGATTGGCACTGTGCTTTGAAATGACCCGGCTTCCCACAACTGAAACATCTCTTGTCTTTGCCGGGACGTAAAGCAGTGGCAAGAGCCTCTGCTGGGACAGTCATTGAGAACTCTGTAGATCCCACCCTATTGCAAGTCTCTATCCTATCAACCAGGGTACCTTGTCTTGGTAATGACAGCAAAATCCTACGACAGTCCGTATTTGCATTCTCTACAGCCAGTTTCATGGTAATGGCACTTTCTGGTTCCTCTTCTGCCACCTCCTCATTAAGTGCATCATGTAACCTATTGACAAATTGCATGTAAGATCATACACTTTTTGCCCTCTTGTAGAGAAGGTATGTGCTCTCTTACGGAGAGAGCACAGAAGGAGTTTGCTAGTTGCTGCTGCTTCTGCAGGTGCACTCACCCCCATCCTGCCCCACTTGCTCATCTCTCTGGATGACTCTTACATCATGCAATGACTTTCCCTGTCTCTTTGGACAGTACCTCCCTGTCTCTGGTCCCGCCGGGACAGTACCTCCTCCAATTGGGGCTTCTCTTGCAGGGTCTTCCACACCCACCTCTGATCACGTTAGGGTCACCATTTGCGGGAGGAGATCGACGGACTCATAATATGAAGACACTTAATTCCAAACATCAACAGTATGTGTAGACAAACAACTTCGGATTGGGCAATGTTGGCCACGTGGCTACTTCTGATTTGTTGCTTTGCTCTTCCTTGTTCCTTCTCATTGGTCCTACTCCTCTTCACCTTTCCACAATCTGTGGTCCCATCTGCTGTATTGTCAAATGTCTCTTGACCTTCATCCTACTCCAGTGACACATCTTCCATTATAGTCCTACATCATCTTATAACTCTCCAGAGATGACCTCATGAGGAGCCTTCCAAGCCCTGGGTCTCTGTGATTCTCCGTATGCCTTTATTCACGTTTTTTCGCCTTCTCTTTTCTTGTTTCTGATTTGTTTTCTTATTAAAACTTAAATGGCAGGAAGAAAGATTAGGGGAATCATTCCTTTCCCGGTTTTGATACGCAAACTCAAAATGGAACATCTTTAAGTCGGGATTTCTGGCTCTCCAAGTTACAAGCTCATGCCCAGGTACAAAGCACTACTGAGCAAGCAGGAGCTTTGCTTCCTGGTACTTCACCTTCACAAAAAGTAAGAAGAATGATTAGTATATCGCCTTCTATCCATCAAAGGCCTAGCAAAATGAGCCAGTATGTTGCTCGGAGCATGGACAGAAGCACAGAGCTGTAAGCCAGTGCCATGCAGATGCCATGCAGATGCTGCCAGCTGTCTTTGCTGTCTCAGCATCTGAGTTGTCATGGCTGCCAGGGAACAAACTGCCACATTGACGTCATCTTCCAAAGGCTGAAGGGCTGCAACAGAGGGAAGCAGAGCAGAGATGAAACCCACTGACCCACGGAGACCCGCAACAATGCCAGCCCCACTCATTGCTTTTCCTGGCCAGGTGGCTCATGTGAGACCAAGGGATCAGCTGGAAGCCGTTGCTCAAGTGTGCCCCACCTGCCTCAGGAGTGTCCTCCTGCCCGTGCAGCATTTCCTTGCAGCCTGACAAGGCACGGCTGCATACTGCCCAGGCTCTGCCCCATCCCTAGTCCCAGAACACATAGCGCTGCCCTCACTCACCACTGCGGATTTCATTCATCAGTTCCTCACTTTCAATCCTGGAGTGCTCCACAGCCCGCCCTAGGTAGAGAGTTCCCATCAGACCCCCATTCAACAACACACTCCCAGGAGCACTGGCTGCAGCCCAGCCAGCCCAGCTGCTTCCCCTGCTGTGCCCAGGAAGGTACAGTGCATGAGCGGGGAACTGATCAAGGCGCCCATCAGGGCTACCAGCACATTCAGGCTGTATCTAGGGGGTGCAGGGCTAAGGGCAAGACCCAAAGAGGGAACTCAGGGGCTGCACTCACAAATGAGTTTAGCTGCCTCAATTTTCACAGAGGCCTGAGAATCCTTCAGGTATGGCAGGCTCTGCCGCAGGTAACCTTCCACTCTCTTCCGGTTTTCAAACTGAAAGAGCAGTCAGACTGCCCAGGCCTTCGTGCTTCTGCTGTGAGGCCAGAGACAGCCAAAGCAGGACAGTGGAAGTATCACAGAATCACAGAATAACAGAATTATACAATCATAGGGGTTGGAAGGGACCTCTAGAGATCATCGAGTCCAAACTCCCTGCCAAAGCAGGTTCCCTGCACTAGGTCACACAGGTAGGCATCCAGGTGGGTCTTGAATATCTCCAGAGAAGGAGATTCCACAACTCCTCTGGGCAGCCTGTGCCAGTGCTCCGTCACTCTCACCATAAAGAATATCATGCACACATTCATGTGGAACTTCCTGTGCTGCAGTTTCTGGCCATTTCCCCTTGTCCTGTCTCCACACACTTCTGAAAAGAGTCTGGCCTTACCACTTTGTCCCCCACACCTCAGATATTTATAAACCTGTATCAGGTCCCCTCTCAGTTTTCTTTTCTCAAGGCTAAAGAGACCCGGTTCACTTAGCCTTTCTTCATAGGGGAGATACTCCAGTCCCTTCACCATCTTTGTGGCCCCACGCTGGACTCTTTCCAAGAGATCCCTGTCTTTTTTATAGGGGGGAGCCCAGAACTGGACACAGTACTCCAGGTGAGGCCTCAGCAGGGCAGAGTAGAGGGGGAGGATCACCTCCCTTGACCTGCTGGCCAGGCTCTTTTTAATGATCACCAAGATGACATTGATCTTCTTGGCCACAAGGTCACACTGCTGGCTCACGGTCGACGTGTCGTCCACCAGGACACCCAGGTCCCTCTCTACAGAGCTCCTCTACAGCAAGTCATCCCCCAGCCTGTACTGGTGCATGCAATTATTCCTCCCTAGGTGCAAGACTCTACACTTGCTTTTGTTAAATTTCATCCGGTTTCTGACTGCCCAGCTCTCCAGACTGTCCAGGTGTTGGTGAATGGCAGCACAGCCTTCAGGCGTGTCAGTCAATCCTCCCAACTTCGTATCATCAGCAAACTTGCTGAGAGTGGCCACTGTACCCTCATCAAGGTCATTGATGAAGATGTTGAACAAGAATGGACCCAGCACGGGCCCCCAGGGAACACTGCTGGTTACAGGCCTCCAACCGGACTCTGCACCGCCAACGACAATAGTCTGTGCTCTGCCAGTCAGCCAGATCTCAACCCACTTCACTGTGCACTCATCTATCCCACACTTGCTCAGCTTTGTTATAAGGATGTCATGGGGGACAGTATCAAATGCCTTGCTGAAATCAAAATAAACTACATCCACCGCCCTCCAGGCATCTACCCAGCCAGTGACAACATCATAGAAGGCCACCAGGTTGGTCGAGCATGACCTCCCCTTGGTGAACCCATGCTGGCTACTCCTGATAACCTCCTTTTCTTCCAATTGTCTGGAGATGGCATCCAGCACAAGCTCTTCCATCACCTTTCCTGGGACAGAGGTGAGGCTGACTGGCCTATAATTACCCGCATCTTCCTTCTTCAACTTTTCGAAGGCTGGAGTGACCCTTGCTCTCCTCCAGTCATCAGGCACATCCCCCATTCTCCAAGACCTCTCAAAGTTGATAGAGAGCAGTTCAGCAATCACCTCCACCAGCTTCCTCAGCACCCATGGATGCACCCCATCGGGTCCCATGGATTTAGGAACATTAGCATTGCCTAGGTGCTCACAGACCACCTCTTCCCTGACTAAAGGAAGGTCTCAAATTCCCCAGAACCTCTCACTAACCTCCAGAGTCTGGGATTCCTGTGGAAGAGCTTTTTAACTGAAGACAGAAGCAAAGAAGTTCAGTATTTCGGCCCTCAGCATACCCCATTACCAGAACATTCCCTTCACCTAGTAGGGAGCCCATCTTCTCCCTAGTCTTCCTTTTACTGTTAACATACCTCAAAAAGCCTTTTTTATTATCCTTTATCCCTTTTGCCAGATTCAATTCCCGGCGGTCTTTATCCTTCCTCGTTGCATCCCTGCATGACCTGACAACCTTTCTATATTCTTCCCAAGTGGTCAGACCCCTTTTCCACATTTCATGGACCTTCTTCTTCTCTTTGTTTGGCGCGTGATCTCCTTGCTCATCCACGGGGGTTTCCTGCCACCCTTTCCCCATTTCTTACTCAAAAAAATGCACTGATCCTGAGCTTGGAAGAAGAGCTGTTTAAATGCTGACCAGTTCTCACAGCCCCCCTTACCTTCTAACACCCTAGCCCACCACATAGCTCCAAGTAGGTCCCACAAGAGATCAAAGTTTGCTCTCCTAAAGTCCAGGATAGCAGTCCTACTTTTTGCTTTGCTCCTGCCTCTCAGGATCTTGAACTCCACCATCTTGTGATCACTGCAACCCAAGTTGTCCCCAGCCATTACTTCCTTAACAAGTCCTTCCTTGTTAGTGAGAATAAGGTCCAGTAACACCCCTCCCTGCATCGGTTCCTCCACCACCTGCAGCAGAGAGTTGTCTTCAACACATTGCATGCTCTGTCTGGACCATGCGTGCTTGGCCATGTTGCTCATCCAGCAAATATCTGGATAACTGAAGTCCCGCATAAGCACCAGTGCCTGGGAACGTGACACTACTTCTAATTGCTTATGAAAGGTCTCGTCAACCTCCTCTTCCTGATCAGCAGGACTGTAGTACAAACCCACAGCAGCATCACCCTTACCAGTCTGCCCCTTGATGCTCCCCCACAAAGTCTCCACTGCTACGTCACTCTCCTCCAACTGGAGTTCAATACATTCTAACTGCTTTCTCACATGAAGAGCAACTCTACCACCTCTCCTTGCCAGCCGATCTTTCCTAAAAAGCACACAGCCCTCCATGGCAATATTGCAGTCGTGACAGCTGTCCCACCATGTCTCTGTGATCACAGTGAGATCATGGCCTTGCGACCGCACGCAGATCTCCAACTCTTCCTGTTTATTTCCCATGCTGCGCACATGGGTGTACAGACACTTCAGAGAAGCAGTATCCCCCTGCCTCTCTCCATGCCTATGAATTCCACCCTCTTCACCCATCAAGCTCTGTTTTGAGCCTTGAACTACCCCCTCGGCCCCAGCGGTCCTCATTTTGTCCCCTCCCCCTTTCATATCTAGTTTAAAGACCTGTCAATAAGTCCCGCCAGTTCCTTGGCTAGAATCCTCCTACCCCTCAGAAACAGGCAGCCTCCCCTGCTGCCATCATGCCAGGTGCCGAGTAAAAAAAGTTGACGTACAAGAACGTCTGGCATCCAAATATTGGTCACTGCTTAGCATGCTGCATGAGGCATTCAAAACACTAATTAACTCATTCACTAAATTTTAGATAATCCAAGTGATATGTTTTCACTTTTATTAGATTTTTCATGCTTTCTTAAGTCCTGCCTTAACTCTACTGAAAGATCAATAATGAGCCACTGGTGGTGCTGGTAACGTTTCTGAAAACTGCTCCTTCAACTTGCCTCTTCATCCCACCTTCATATGTAACTCAGTCATTACCATTAAATATTTACCAAATTGGACAAAATTCTAAATAATATCACAACTCTGGTGGGTAGGATTAGGTATACAGTGATATCTGCCCTGGATATATTTTTTTGTCCAATCTTCTCTGTGCCTTCAACACACTATGACCTTTGCTATTTTGTTTTTTGAGGAGCTGCAAACTCAGATTGTAAATGTAAACAGTTTAATAAGAAACAAATGATTAATTACATAACACTGAAAACTTGTCTTCAATGTAGTGCTCTTTCCAGGGCTTGCAGCATAAAACTGGAGAGTCTCACCTGTAACAACATCAGAAAAGCCTACAAAAGCAAGGAAGTAAATGAAAAAGTCTGTACCCAGCTGGTAAAAGTTGTTTAAAGACAAACTCGGGCAACCACTTGGACTACTAAGTGGCATTCTTTTTTTTTCAGAACCAGAAGTTAAATATTCAAGCCCCAGATTCTGAATAGTTGTTTCCGCCTAGAACGGGTGACAAAGCAGTGCAGCCTGAGGCATTAAGCTTCTCCTAGGGAAGCATTATAAACAACTGAGATTGGGTTGACTGGGCTTATAGCATACCACAATTGGCAACCACACTTTCACAACAGACCACAGAGTCAGGAAGAAATGTTGAGGTCTTTTTCTGACAAACAGAAGACGCCTCATGTGCACAGGGCTCCTATTTATATACAAGACTACATACAAAACAAGGGCTCCTATTTATATACAAGACTATACACAAAACTCCTATTTATATACAAGACTTGAGTCACTGTAAAGTTTCATGCAATCCAGGAGATGGTAGAGTTCAGCATCCTGAGAGGAGAGAGCTGGCCAAAAAGTAGGACTTAGGCTCAGCTCAGCAGAGGCGATCAGGTTAGGGAATATTTAAGCAAACTGAACAGACAAAAAATCATAGGGCATGGCAGAATGCAAACACAAGAGTATTTTGAGGCAACTCTCCATCATTTTTAATTGATTATGATGACCAGTGAGGTTACTGAGTACTGCAAGATAGCAAATACCACACCTATTACAAGGAAGGGCAAGCAGGAAAAGAAGCAAGAAACTGAACAGCTGAGCTTAGAGGATTGTCATCAGTGGCACAAAGTCCGTTTAGTACTTGCTAAGGCTATACCTGTCTACTCCATACAGTTCTGGGCTCCACAGCACAAGGGTTACGTGAAGCTCTCTCCAATAGAGACATCCCAGCTAAGGGCTACAAAAATGATTAAGTACCTGGAGCTCATCTCCTATGACAAGAGGTTAAGTGAACTGGGACTGCTCAGACTGGAGAAGAGAAGACTCAGTGATATCTGAACTGTCTATCTGACGGAAACCAGTAATGAAGACAGAACTAGACTCCCCTCAGTGGTGCCCAGAAGAGCACAAAATGAGACACATGAAATCCCTTTAAAAAATAAGGCACATTTCTACTGTGAGTTTTCAGATGCTGGAACAAATTAACCAGAGAAGCTGTGTAGTCTCTATTCTTGGAGATACTTAAAGCTTTTCTGGATATATTCCATAGCAGCATGCTGCAGGTGACCCTGCTTCTAGCAGGGATGTGGACTTGATATTCAGCAAATTACTCTGTGGTTCTGTAAATATAGAGTACTGTGTTCTGAATTTAAGTATTAAAACAAAATTTCTTGGAATTCTTCAGAATGTGTAAATAATCCTTTTGTTCTTGTAGATATAGTCTTTCTTAGCTGGAGTGACTTAGCACCTATTTACATCAAAGGGATAACTTCTGTTTATTTAAAAGGTAGTGTAAGCAGACCTTCCAGGATGTATAATAAAAACTTCTGAACTTTAGCAAGTCACTTAGTTTGCTTTAAAAGTATTCAAATTACCAATTGCTTTTTATCTTCAATAATTTCCAGCATTTGAAGTAACTTGAACAGTTATTGTTTGTACATATTTACGCATTGATTTTCTAGCTAATATTAATAATGTCAGAATATACTAGTTATCAGTGTAAAGCCTGACATTTGTGCAAAAGACACATTTATCTCTGTAAACCTGTTCATACTGTTGACTGCTTTACAGAGCTCTGCTGTGCACAGCTGAAAGCTGAAAATATGTCTTGGTCAGTTCTTTATTTGTATGCAATGAGTGAGACTTTACACTTGATGCCAAGATTTCCAGGTACAGATTTACATTATTCCAGAATCTTTTTTCTCTTAAGCAAAAAAGAGTGTTTGGTTCTGTCCTTGTGCTCTGAAAAAGGAAAGGGGAGCACTTCCTCTGTTCCCTGAAAATCACCGTTCTCACAGAGAACCCATTTAGAATCTTTCTTCCAAGTCTGTCCATGGAAGAAAGGAGAATGAGAATGAGAAGCGAGCAGCATGCCTTCCAGGAACATTTTTAAGAACAATTAAAATAGGATTTAGCTCCTCTGCGGAGCTCCTGGAGGAGCACTACTGTAGATACTTGAATTGCAGCGCGGGCTGCAATGAAGGGACGGGAACCCAGCTTGATGCAAGCTAATGTAATGTAATTAAGCAACAACTCAAAGCTTATATACACAGAAAGGCAGCGTGCGTTAAGATCTGATCAGGCGACGGTTACATTCTGTCACGGTGTTTTCCATGACAGTGACCCAAGGGAAAAACCGAGAAGGGAGAGAGGAGAGGAAAAGAAACTGCGTCAGTGGCCGCGCGGCCGCCCAAGCAGAGCCGCGCTCCGGGGGGGAGGGGGAAACAGCAGGAAGAGATGGGTCTACAAGAAGACAACGGCACGATCTGAGAAGGAACGGTAACTTTACTAAATATAATAAAATTGAACCACCACAGCCTCCATCAGATCTTTGAAGAGGCGGATGGAACTCTCTCGCACTTCACTTGACACCTGAGGGAGAAGGACGGGAGGACCTCAGGCCACACTCTCGCTGCCCATGGTGAGCATGAGCAAAGGCGTGGCTGATGCGGAAGGAGATGCATCAGTCCCATTCTGCACAAGGACACTGCGGTGGTGCAAAGCAGTGCAACAGGTTTACAGCACGGGGTGCCTGTGCCTCATAGTGCTCCCCCAGCCACCCCACCAAGACAAAGAAGCAGAGCTCCCCAGGCTCGAAGCCAAGGAGGAGAGGAGACAGGCCTGGCCCCCAGCAGTGCCTCTGGGGCACGAGCTGCCTGCTTAGCCTCCACCTCCCTGCTACAACACCCGGAGACAACGCCTGGTGTTGGAAGTAAAGGGAGTGCTCGTGGGTTTGAGAGCAACCGTTGGCAGAAGGTGCTTTGCGCAGGACTCAGTATGGGCCACAACACAGAGGCTTTGCATCACTGACAGCGACAAAGCTGACAGGGACAAGGCTGGCTGACCTGCATGGCTCTGAAGACATCCCACAGAAGCCCAAAGGAGACAGGAGAATGAAAAGGCCCTCCTGCTGAGCACGCACCCACAGAGCTTGGATTCCCACACCAGACTTACGTGATTGAATAGAGGCAGGATCTTCTCAGCCAGCATCGGAGCAATGGAACTGGCCTCTCTCTTCACCAGATGTTTCACCATGTTTCTGAAGATATTCATCACCTCCACTGTGACATGTGTATTGCCAGTACTCATGGTCTCCATGATATTTGGCAGCAGGGCCCGTATTTCTCTTGCCTGTCCAAAACACACAATTTCCTTATCATCAAAAGGGTACTGGCCTCCCTGGTTTAAAAGCTCAGGTTTCAGAGCACCTGCCACACGCCTTGCTTCCTGGCGACTGTTTCAAGAAATTGGAGCCCCAGTAGGGCACCTTAAGTACCGAAAAAACAGGACTAAATGCCCCAACGAGGCAAATACGTAGATTTCAGTTGAGGACACTCAGGTCCCTGAGGTAACGGACCTGGATTCCTCAGAGGACAAGGTCTCTAAATCAGATCTCAAAGCTCCATCTATGATGGATCCCTTTGAGATCTGCCCAATTATAACTCAGAAAACAAAGAAAGTACAAGATAGACCGGCAGGGTTGCCTTCTGACCAACAGCCTCCTGCTGAAACATGTTTTCATTTAACAGCTCGCCCCTAGTACAGTGGTTCCATCAAAAGCCTAGGGAAAGAATACCATCGTGGTTATTATGACTATGGGATGCAGGAGCTGAAAGTGTATTAGTTAATGGGACAGAAAGTCCAAGATCGCTTCTATAACCCTACACCCAGCCCTGAGGCTAAGATTACATGCCACCATCCAATATAATAAAGAAAACGACTCTATTATAGACTGGTTGATGGCGGCAGGCCGACTAACTTGGCCAATAAAACAGACTTACTACTTCTTACGGGTTTATGGTCCTCTATGGAGGACTTCCAAACGTACATTTGAGAACTGGGTATGAGGGAGGCCATGTGTTCCGACACATTTGAAGGCCCAGACACAGAAAAATTCTCGGTAGGTGTGAGAGACCTGATATTGCAGCAAGCCCCTTCTCATCTTTATGGGACATTGGTGTCCATACTAAATCTGTTAGTAGCTTTAGAAGCCATTGTCCAACAAGCAACTCAACTGGTAGCAGACCTGGGGGAAACAGCGCGCATAAGGACTAGGCGCAATGTCCGCATGGTGGAGGAAGCCGAGGCCTTCCCACTTAGAACCCAGAAGACTGCCCCACGGACACCCTGATCAGGCCCCATACAGGCGTCTCAGAAAACCATGTTCAATGATCTTATACGGGCCAAGGTTGCATTTGCCAAAATCGATGGACAGCCCAACCATATTTTATTCCAGTTATGGAAACAACTAAGAAACAATCAAGAGTTTCCGAGTAGTCCCAGAAAATTGGGAGTCCAAATACTACAAGAAGCACCTACTACAACCTGGAATTTAGCTGATTTTATAGTACCAAAAAGGAAGAGAAATCCTCCACAGCTGTCTTGGGCTACAATGCCTGAGCCACCTGTGGTAAAAGTTCTCAATCTGTCAAAATTCATGGAGTGACAAGGGACACTGGTTCTCTTAGGGCCTCCAGATGGGACCAGAGGCCCTGTGTTGAACTGTCAGTATTCTGGTCAGAAATAGATGTTCAAAGAGTAATGGCTTCATTAAACACCGGTGTGGAAACATCGATTATGTATGGAGATCCATCTAGATTTAAGGGTAATAAAGTGATGATTAGTGAGTTTAGGGGACAGACCATTCCGGTCATTCCAACATGGTTGAAACTGGGGGTTGGGCATCTCCTACCATGGGAGTATAAAGTGTCCATGCCCAAGAGTTATTCAGGGATTGGGGCAATCGACATTTCATGAGGTCTGACTCTCTGGACGTCTGTGAGAGAGTTCCGGCTTTGGCAAAAATACTTTAGATTACGTTTTGCATGGCCCCTCAATACTGTCTGTATTGCACAAATACTATTTGATTGATGAAACCACACCAGTTTACTAATGTAAGACAGTATTGACTCCCGGGGAGACAAGATGAAATATCAAGGATGGTACAGGAACTAGAAAAAGTAGTCATTATAAAACGTGCACACAGCCCATACAACCATCCTGCCACTCATACAATCCGGTTTGAAGAGGGGGATGGTCAGAGTATCCAGTGAGCAGAGTTGTGAAGACAGATCACCATGCGTTAGGAAGACATTGTTTTCAAAGTCTGGTCTTGGGAATTCTCTTGTTTTCAAAGTTCTTGCGAGCAACCTGGTCATGCTGTTTAGGCTTGGGGATGATAAAACTTTGCCCTTCAATACAAGGTTGTTATGGTTTGATGCCAGTATTGCACATCAGAACACCAACTGGGAGTTCAAGAGTTAATGCTGTGGCAGGGAGTGGCAGAGGGGTGGTGCTCCTGAGCAGACACCAGCCTCTCTCGCTCTCAGTGTTCCCTCTCGGCTTCCGTGGAGATAAAATATGTGTGCTTCTCCTGCATTTTTTCTAAGGAAAGATCTAAGAATGGGTTTGGAAACATTTGTTTCTCTCAATTCTTTGATTTTGTTAGATTTAGTAAATTTACGGTTCCTCTACATATCCTTTTTTAAATTTTTATTTATTTATTTATTTTTTAAACCATTGTCTACGAATCCTTCGCCCACCCCCTCTCCCAACTCCCCCTTCCAGAGCAGGTGGTTTCACAGTGCTAGCTGAATAGTGCCATGAGCCAGTCCCATACTGTTGCTGGACGCGTTTCATGTCTCATCATCAGGATTATCCCAGCTGCCAGAGAACGAACTGCCAGGTGGGCATCATCTTCCAAAGGCTGAAGGCCTGCAACAGAGGGAAGCAGAGCAGAGATGAAGCCCACTGATCTGGGGGTGCAGCATTTCCTTGCAGCCTGACAAGGCACGGCTGCATACTGCCCAGGCTCTGCCCCATCCCTAGTCCCAGAACACATAGCGCTGCCCTCACTCACCACTGCGGATTTCATTCATCAGTTCCTCACTTTCAATCCTGGAGTGCTCCACAGCCCGCCCTAGGTAGAGAGTTCCCATCAGACCCCCATTCAACAACACACTCCCAGGAGCACTGGCTGCAGCCCAGCCAGCCCAGCTGCTTCCCCTGCTGTGCCCAGGAAGGTACAGTGCATGAGCGGGGAACTGATCAAGGCGCCCATCAGGGCTACCAGCACATTCAGGCTGTATCTAGGGGGTGCAGGGCTAAGGGCAAGACCCAAAGAGGGAACTCAGGGGCTGCACTCACAAATGAGTTTAGCTGCCTCAATTTTCACAGAGGCCTGAGAATCCTTCAGGTATGGCAGGCTCTGCCGCAGGTAACCTTCCACTCTCTTCCGGTTTTCAAACAGCTGGAAAAGAGCACAAAGGCATGGGGCTTGCAGACACAACCCAGCTTCTGGTGTCACCCCTCCTGTCTGTATCCCCTTCCCACAAGCAGGGGGGCTGTGGCTGTGGGGTTGTCCTTACCAAGCACTTCCCAATCCACACTGTGTTCTGTTCCTGGGCCAGGCGCTTGAGCTTCTTCCACCTCAGGAACTTTGCACAAGTGACCAGGGTTTCCCCAGCAGCCTACAGAGATCAGACGCTGGGAGTTGGCACCACAGACACACATCCTAGGAGTCTGAATGCTTGCTAGCCTGGCCCTCAATTCCCAGTAAAGCCCTGAACTGAGCACAGCCTTGCCTGGTCAGGTCTGAAATGTGTACCTGTGCAACACACGGGCTCTCATCACTCATCCGAAAGAGCAGAGGAAGCAGGCCCCCATGCACGTTCTTCTTCATGTTTCCCTTCTGCCACCACACCACAGCCTCCATCAGATCTTTGAAGAGGCGGATGGAACTCTCTCGCACTTCACTTGACACCTGAGGGAGAAGGACGGGAGGACCTCAGCGCCACACTCTCGCTGCCCATGGTGAGCATGAGCAAAGGCGTGGCTGATGCGGAAGGAGATGCATCAGTCCCATTCTGCACAAGGACACTGTGCGCTGGTGCAAAGCAGTGCAACAGGTTTACATCACGAGGTTCCTTTGTCTCACAGTGCTCCCCCAGCCACCCTACAAAGGCCAAGCAGAGCTCCCCAGGCCCGAAGCCAAGGAGGAGACAGGCCTGGCCCTCAGCAGTGCCTCTGGGGCTCGAGCTGCCTGCTTAGACTCCACCTCCCTGCTACAACACCCGGAGACAACGCCTGGTGTTGGAAGTAAAGGGAGTGCTCGTGGGTTTGAGAGCAACCATTGGCAGAAAGTGTTTTGTGCATTGCAGTATGGGCCACCACACAGAGGCTTTGCATCACTGACAGCGACAAAGCTGACAGGGACAAGGCTGGCTGAGCTGCATGGCTCTGAAGACATCCCACAAAAGCCCAAAGGAGCCAAGAGAACGGATAAGGCCGTCCTGCTGAGCACGCATCCACAGAGCTTGGATTCCCACACCAGACTTACGTGATTGAATAGAGGCAGGATCTTCTCAGCCAGCATCGGAGCAATGGAACTGGCCTCTCTCTTCA
This sequence comes from Cyrtonyx montezumae, assembly GCF_038088225.1. Taxonomy (NCBI): domain Eukaryota; kingdom Metazoa; phylum Chordata; class Aves; order Galliformes; family Odontophoridae; genus Cyrtonyx; species Cyrtonyx montezumae. The sequence continues at coordinate 4,504,312 of NW_027072039.1, forward strand.
CCAGATGGTTCACCATGTTTCTGAAGACATTCATCACCTCCACTGTGACATGTGTATTGCCAGTACTCATGGCCTTCATGATATTTGGCAGCAGGGCCCATATTTCTCTTGCCTGTCCAAAACACACAATTTCCTTATCATCAAAAGGGTACTGGCCTCCCTGGTTTAAAAGCTCAGGTTTCAGAGCACCTGCCACACGCCTTGCTTCCTGGCAGCAGCCACCGGAATGGCAGTAGCAGAATCAAAGCAGGTGATGGTCATGGGTGCACAGAGAGTGATGGGAAAGATAGGAGAATGATGGCAGGAGATCAAGGACTCTTTGTCCCCTGTACAGTTACCCCAGGTAACCCATCAGGAAAGCTCCAGGAAATCTCCCCAGGCCCCACCACCCCAACTCCTGAGTCTCAGGCAAGGCCACGGCACAACGATGCCCACCACCCCAGCACCACGCTGCCAACAGGGCTTCATTTGACTAGGTCCTGCTCACCGTCTCACGTCTCTCTGATAGCAGGAGAAGGCCTCTGAGCCCCAGCCACAGTATTGGCAGGCTTTCCATCTTCAGAATATTCTGGAGGAGTGCAGGCTTACATAAATCTCTGAGGGTCTTCTCGGTGGGAGGCATCACCTGAAACAAAGGCAGCGGTGAGAGCCGGACAGAGGCAGCAGGACTCCGTGCAGCCTGCATCTCCTGGCTCCTCTGGCAGCTCACTGGCAGGGCGCTGGGAGAACACAGCCTGGCCTGGGGCAGCAGTGTCCATGGAAATCGTGACGGTCCCCCTGTGCTCCAGGCCTAGCACTACACAGGCCTGCTTCTCCTGCCCTCTGACCAGTCACAGCTTTGCGGAGCATTTGGCCGGCAGAATCTACCACAGAAACGGCACCAGACTTGGGTGGCCAGGAGCACTTCCCCTCCCCGGCCCTTCAGCCTGCTCAGCCTGTGCAGATGCCATGGCTTCATCCCTGACCCTGCCATAGTCCTGACTGCCTCTGCCCAACCCTAGGTTTCCAGTCTGGGTGGGGTGGGCAAGGCAGGAGAATCTGGGTGCTGGGGCAGGAGAGCCCTGAAACAGAGCACAGTGCCTTGTCTGGTAACTCACAATTAGATGAAGAAGGCCCAGCTCCGCTGCGGTGATGTCAAAGATCTCCCAGAGCAGTGGGTCCTGGAGAACATTGTGTATTTCTTCCAAGATCCTCGCAGGAGTCTCAGGCAGGTGAAGCATCGACTTCCACATGTCCAGGGTAGTGCTGCAAAGCAAGAGCAATGCTATGTCAGCAGGGCTGCCTCAGCCACAGCACCATGGCTCCAGCATAACCCAGGCTGTGCTGCAGCCCTGGCCCTGCCACCCCACTGGCTCGCAGAGGCCTGGGGACCCGGCTGCTTGGGTGAGCAGGAGGGGCTGAGATGGCCTTCCCCGAGGGGCAGGGCAGGAGCCGGGTAGGAGGCTCTGGGCTGCCGTGGTCGGCGTTGGCTGCTGCAGCCCTGACTGGCCCACCAGCACTGAAAAGCACAGTGGGATGGAAGGCCTGCTCCTCAATGCTGTCCTGCAGCTTTCTTTGTCTCTGGCAGCCAGAGCATCCTTCAAGTCCTATTCTTCCCATGCAATCAATGTGTGGGACTGTCAGGGCTGGTACCTGTTATTCTGTGGAAGTCTCGTCAACACGCTCATCATCACGTTCGTAGGAAAGTGGTTGCTGAGCGCATCAAGCACCGAGAAAAGGATCTCCTGAAGCGATGTGCTGATGCTTCCCAGGTTGCTGTGGATGAACTCCACAATCGTTGGTACCTGGTTGGAAGAGACAGGGAGATCGCTGCTGCTGCTGGACTGCAGACATTTGCCCCATTGCCACTGATACTGCTGTCCATCCCACTGCTCTTTCCTGGCATAAAATGATTTTGGATGCTCACGAGCTGTGGAGGGCAGGGCAGGGCAGGGCTGGGCAGGACAGAGCGTAGGTTCATAGGTTCATAAGGTTGGAAAGGACCTACAAGATCATCTAGTCCAACCTTCCTCCTATCACTATCCCTACCCAACTACTAAATCAAATCCTTTAGCACCTCCTCTAAACACTTCTTGAACTGCATTAGGGATGGTGCCCCAACCACCTCCCTAGGCAGGCCAATCCAGTGCCTGACCACTCTTTCAGAAAAAAAATGGGCAGGGCAGGGCTGGGCAGGAATGAGCAGAGACAGTGCACTGCAGTACAGCCCCATACTGCTTACATCCATCAGCCAGATGCCAGGCTTTGTCAGAATCACATCCAGTATAATCTTGGCTCTGTTCTTCTCCTTAATCCTACTGTCTTTAATGGTGGTCTCAAGAGTCATGAGGACGAAATCAGTCCTCTGAGAAGGGAGAAGTCTTTCTGCAAGTAACTGTAGGAAGGAAAGAAGGAAGGGAGTAAAAACATGTCAAACTGAGAGAGAGTGAACATGGACTAGGGTGGAACGTTGGCCAAGGTGCAAGACTGGAGGAAAAGGAAAGGTGAAGACCCTCCTTTTAAGGAAGAAGCATGCTGAGGGCTCCCAACAGTAGCCAAGCTCATCTCGCAGTACCCCTGAGCTGTAGGCTGCTCTGGGATGCAGGGAGGGGGGAGACAGGCTGGCTGGAAAGGTCCTGGCTCCTTACCTTCCCCCAGTGACTGCTGGCCAGGAAACCACAAACCTTCCACATCCGCACCATTGCCCTGTCACGCACAACTTTGGTCTCCGAGCTGGTGAAAGGCAGCAGCACCTGTGAGGAGAAGAGCTTCTGGTTTGCCTGGGAGCTGCTGATGGCCACTCCAGCTGCTCCCAGTTCCATTCCCATGAAGAAGGCACAAATTATATCAAAGAGAGGTGTGGGGACAGAGCTCTGCAACAGACAGACCTCCAAGATGCCGTGCAGCTCCTTATTGACGCTGGGGGTGGGATAGTTCGCCACCAATATCTGCAGCATCTCATCCATAGCATGCAGGGTCTGCAAGGAGGATAGTAGGATATGGAAGTCTCTCAGAGGTCCCTCTCACCTCCAAAAGACTGCTGTGAACTCCTCTCACTATTGAGCAAAAACACCTGCAGATCTATGCACAGTCTGGGACAGGACCCAGGGCTGCAGAGCTGCAGTGTGCAGAGCCCGCTGCAAGCAGGGTGGGTTGCCTGGCCCACAGCAAACGTGAGAGAGAAGGGGTGAAGGGAAGCAAGATCCTGCCCCACAAGGATTGTCAGTAATCTCTGGACACAAGTAATCCAAGGGGGCAACCCAGAGACACCAGGTCTGCAGTTCACCCACTACGTACAGGGTTGTAGAGGCAAGTGTTCAAGTCCTCTTCTGGAGGAAGGTAGAAGATGACTTTGAAGCACATGTGTAGGAGATGTGATATTTCATCCTCTGTAATGGCCTTCATTTTGCTGCAAATAGAGAGACCTCGATGCTAGGAGCGGTGCCTCGATGCTGAGGCAGGGGTAGAAGAAGTCCTCCCCTGGGCAGGACTCCCTGGGAGAGATGGGTAGCCCTGCCAGGAGGTGCCTTCTCCTCCACGGGGCTGGAGTACGGGAGAGCTGAGGCCATCCCTGCCCAGATGGGGGATACCTCACTGATAGGGTCAGGGCCACCGGGATCATGGCCTGGGGATGTGCTGGCTACACCAGGGGCTGGGCAGGTACCTCAAGTCAGCAATGGCATTCATGCTCTGGTATGGCAGTGTTGTGCTCAGCGACCTTGTGGGCTCCTCGAGCAGTAGAACCTGCAAAGCACAACTGGGATGGCACCTGGCAGCCACCACGCCCAGCACCAGCAAGCCTAGCACTGCCTGGCAGGGCCTGAGAAGCTCCAGTGCCCCTTAACCAGCACTGGCACACACATGCTGTTGTACACCCCCACTGCTGGGTGTACTACACCCCACTCAGCTACACCTGGAATCCCGCCTGAGGAATCTTGGTGCCTGTGCATGATTTCCCTGCCTCCCCCTGCCCCAGCCCTGTCCTCACAGGGTAGAGTTACACAGGGGCCATGTCCGCTCACCCTGATATTCTCTGCTATACTGTTTGTGGAGCAGAAGACATCCAGGCCCTGTGTCAAGCCCGTTCTGGCAGCAGTGCTGCAGAGTGTGCGGATGCTGTTCAGGAACTGCACCTTTTGTTCCAGATCCTGGTGGGCACACAGAGATGGAGTGTGAGTGGGGAGAGCTATGGCCGTAGGGACCAACCATCATGGGGTGCAAAGCAGTGCGGGATGCCTGGAGGGCAGCAGCTGTGCACAGCCAGCAGCCCTCCTGCAGCCTGGCAGCAGAGCCGGAGGGACAATCCGGAGATGCAGGCACAGCAGAGCTGGAGGCTCGTGCAGTTACCTTTTTCATGTGTACATCAGAAACGTAGGCCTTGATGAAAACTGCAGCCTCCTTTTCCCCTTCACACACAGGCACACAGTCAAAAGGGTACTGGCCTCCCTGGTTTAAAAGCTCAGGTTTCAGAGCACCTTCCACACGCCTTGCTTCCTGGCAGCAGCCACCGGAATGGCAGTAGCAGAATCAAAGCAGGTGATGGTCATGGGTGCACAGAGAGTGATGGGAAAGATAGGAGAATGATGGCAGGAGATCAAGGACTCTTTGTCCCCTGTACAGTTACCCCAGGTAACCCATCAGGAAAGCTCCAGGAAATCTCCCCAGGCCCCACCACCCCAACTCCTGAGTCTCAGGCAAGGCCACGGCACAACGATGCCCACCACCCCAGCACCACGCTGCCAACAGGGCTTCATTTGACTAGGTCCTGCTCACCGTCTCACGTCTCTCTGATAGCAGGAGAAGGCCTCTGAGCCCCAGCCACAGTATTGGCAGGCTTTCCATCTTCAGAATATTCTGGAGGAGTGCAGGCTTACATAAATCTCTGAGGGTCTTCTCGGTGGGAGGCATCACCTGAAACAAAGGCAGCGGTGAGAGCCGGACAGAGGCAGCAGGACTCCGTGCAGCCTGCATCTCCTGGCTCCTCTGGCAGCTCACTGGCAGGGCGCTGGGAGAACACAGCCTGGCCTGGGGCAGCAGTGTCCATGGAAATCGTGACGGTCCCCCTGTGCTCCAGGCCTAGCACTACACAGGCCTGCTTCTCCTGCCCTCTGACCAGTCACAGCTTTGCGGAGCATTTGGCCGGCAGAATCTACCACAGAAACGGCACCAGACTTGGGTGGCCAGGAGCACTTCCCCTCCCCGGCCCTTCAGCCTGCTCAGCCTGTGCAGATGCCATGGCTTCATCCCTGACCCTGCCATAGTCCTGACTGCCTCTGCCCAACCCTAGGTTTCCAGTCTGGGTGGGGTGGGCAAGGCAGGAGAATCTGGGTGCTGGGGCAGGAGAGCCCTGAAACAGAGCACAGTGCCTTGTCTGGTAACTCACAATTAGATGAAGAAGGCCCAGCTCCGCTGCGGTGATGTCAAAGATCTCCCAGAGCAGTGGGTCCTGGAGAACATTGTGTATTTCTTCCAAGATCCTCGCAGGAGTCTCAGGCAGGTGAAGCATCGACTTCCACATGTCCAGGGTAGTGCTGCAAAGCAAGAGCAATGCTATGTCAGCAGGGCTGCCTCAGCCACAGCACCATGGCTCCAGCATAACCCAGGCTGTGCTGCAGCCCTGGCCCTGCCACCCCACTGGCTCGCAGAGGCCTGGGGACCCGGCTGCTTGGGTGAGCAGGAGGGGCTGAGATGGCCTTCCCCGAGGGGCAGGGCAGGAGCCGGGTAGGAGGCTCTGGGCTGCCGTGGTCGGCGTTGGCTGCTGCAGCCCTGACTGGCCCACCAGCACTGAAAAGCACAGTGGGATGGAAGGCCTGCTCCTCAATGCTGTCCTGCAGCTTTCTTTGTCTCTGGCAGCCAGAGCATCCTTCAAGTCCTATTCTTCCCATGCAATCAATGTGTGGGACTGTCAGGGCTGGTACCTGTTATTCTGTGGAAGTCTCGTCAACACGCTCATCATCACGTTCGTAGGAAAGTGGTTGCTGAGCACATCAAGCACCGAGAAAAGGATCTCCTGAAGCGATGTGCTGATGCTTCCCAGGTTGCTGTGGATGAACTCCACAATCGTTGGTACCTGGTTGGAAGAGACAGGGAGATCGCTGCTGCTGCTGGACTGCAGACATTTGCCCCATTGCCACTGATACTGCTGTCCATCCCACTGCTCTTTCCTGGCATAAAATGATTTTGGATGCTCACGAGCTGTGGAGGGCAGGGCAGGGCAGGGCTGGGCAGGACAGAGCGTAGGTTCATAGGTTCATAAGGTTGGAAAGGACCTACAAGATCATCTAGTCCAACCTTCCTCCTATCACTATCCCTACCCAACTACTAAATCAAATCCTTTAGCACCTCCTCTAAACACTTCTTGAACTGCATTAGGGATGGTGCCCCAACCACCTCCCTAGGCAGGCCAATCCAGTGCCTGACCACTCTTTCAGAAAAAAAATGGGCAGGGCAGGGCTGGGCAGGAATGAGCAGAGACAGTGCACTGCAGTACAGCCCCATACTGCTTACATCCATCAGCCAGATGCCAGGCTTTGTCAGAATCACATCCAGTATAATCTTGGCTCTGTTCTTCTCCTTAATCCTACTGTCTTTAATGGTGGTCTCAAGAGTCATGAGGACGAAATCAGTCCTCTGAGAAGGGAGAAGTCTTTCTGCAAGTAACTGTAGGAAGGAAAGAAGGAAGGGAGTAAAAACATGTCAAACTGAGAGAGAGTGAACATGGACTAGGGTGGAACGTTGGCCAAGGTGCAAGACTGGAGGAAAAGGAAAGGTGAAGACCCTCCTTTTAAGGAAGAAGCATGCTGAGGGCTCCCAACAGTAGCCAAGCTCATCTCGCAGTACCCCTGAGCTGTAGGCTGCTCTGGGATGCAGGGAGGGGGGAGACAGGCTGGCTGGAAAGGTCCTGGCTCCTTACCTTCCCCCAGTGACTGCTGGCCAGGAAACCACAAACCTTCCACATCCGCACCATTGCCCTGTCACGCACAACTTTGGTCTCCGAGCTGGTGAAAGGCAGCAGCACCTGTGAGGAGAAGAGCTTCTGGTTTGCCTGGGAGCTGCTGATGGCCACTCCAGCTGCTCCCAGTTCCATTCCCATGAAGAAGGCACAAATTATATCAAAGAGAGGTGTGGGGACAGAGCTCTGCAACAGACAGACCTCCAAGATGCCGTGCAGCTCCTTATTGACGCTGGGGGTGGGATAGTTCACCACCAATATCTGCAGCATCTCATCCATAGCATGCAGGGTCTGCAAGGAGGATAGTAGGATATGGAAGTCTCTCAGAGGTCCCTCTCACCTCCAAAAGACTGCTGTGAACTCCTCTCACTATTGAGCAAAAACACCTGCAGATCTATGCACAGTCTGGGACAGGACCCAGGGCTGCAGAGCTGCAGTGTGCAGAGCCCGCTGCAAGCAGGGTGGGTTGCCTGGCCCACAGCAAACGTGAGAGAGAAGGGGTGAAGGGAAGCAAGATCCTGCCCCACAAGGATTGTCAGTAATCTCTGGACACAAGTAATCCAAGGGGGCAACCCAGAGACACCAGGTCTGCAGTTCACCCACTACGTACAGGGTTGTAGAGGCAAGTGTTCAAGTCCTCTTCTGGAGGAAGGTAGAAGATGACTTTGAAGCACATGTGTAGGAGATGTGATATTTCATCCTCTGTAATGGCCTTCATTTTGCTGCAAATAGAGAGACCTCGATGCTAGGAGCGGTGCCTCGATGCTGAGGCAGGGGTAGAAGAAGTCCTCCCCTGGGCAGGACTCCCTGGGAGAGATGGGTAGCCCTGCCAGGAGGTGCCTTCTCCTCCACGGGGCTGGAGTACGGGAGAGCTGAGGCCATCCCTGCCCAGATGGGGGATACCTCACTGATAGGGTCAGGGCCACCGGGATCATGGCCTGGGGATGTGCTGGCTACACCAGGGGCTGGGCAGGTACCTCAAGTCAGCAATGGCATTCATGCTCTGGTATGGCAGTGTTGTGCTCAGCGACCTTGTGGGCTCCTCGAGCAGTAGAACCTGCAAAGCACAACTGGGATGGCACCTGGCAGCCACCACGCCCAGCACCAGCAAGCCTAGCACTGCCTGGCAGGGCCTGAGAAGCTCCAGTGCCCCTTAACCAGCACTGGCACACACATGCTGTTGTACACCCCCACTGCTGGGTGTACTACACCCCACTCAGCTACACCTGGAATCCCGCCTGAGGAATCTTGGTGCCTGTGCATGATTTCCCTGCCTCCCCCTGCCCCAGCCCTGTCCTCCCAGGGTAGAGTTACACAGGGGCCATGTCCGCTCACCCTGATATTCTCTGCTATACTGTTTGTGGAGCAGAAGACATCCAGGCCCTGTGTCAAGCCCGTTCTGGCAGCAGTGCTGCAGAGTGTGCGGATGCTGTTCAGGAACTGCACCTTTTGTTCCAGATCCTGGTGGGCACACAGAGATGGAGTGTGAGTGGGGAGAGCTATGGCCGTAGGGACCAACCATCATGGGGTGCAAAGCAGTGCGGGATGCCTGGAGGGCAGCAGCTGTGCACAGCCAGCAGCCCTCCTGCAGCCTGGCAGCAGAGCCGGAGGGACAATCCGGAGATGCAGGCACAGCAGAGCTGGAGGCTCGTGCAGTTACCTTTTTCATGTGTACATCAGAAACGTAGGCCTTGATGAAAACTGCAGCCTCCTTTTCCCCTTCACACACAGGCACACAGTCAAAAGGGTACTGGCCTCCCTGGTTTAAAAGCTCAGGTTTCAGAGCACCTTCCACACGCCTTGCTTCCTGGCAGCAGCCACCGGAATGGCAGTAGCAGAATCAAAGCAGGTGATGGTCATGGGTGCACAGAGAGTGATGGGAAAGATAGGAGAATGATGGCAGGAGATCAAGGACTCTTTGTCCCCTGTACAGTTACCCCAGGTAACCCATCAGGAAAGCTCCAGGAAATCTCCCCAGGCCCCACCACCCCAACTCCTGAGTCTCAGGCAAGGCCACGGCACAACGATGCCCACCACCCCAGCACCACGCTGCCAACAGGGCTTCATTTGACTAGGTCCTGCTCACCGTCTCACGTCTCTCTGATAGCAGGAGAAGGCCTCTGAGCCCCAGCCACAGTATTGGCAGGCTTTCCATCTTCAGAATATTCTGGAGGAGTGCAGGCTTACATAAATCTCTGAGGGTCTTCTCGGTGGGAGGCATCACCTGAAACAAAGGCAGCGGTGAGAGCCGGACAGAGGCAGCAGGACTCCGTGCAGCCTGCATCTCCTGGCTCCTCTGGCAGCTCACTGGCAGGGCGCTGGGAGAACACAGCCTGGCCTGGGGCAGCAGTGTCCATGGAAATCGTGACGGTCCCCCTGTGCTCCAGGCCTAGCACTACACAGGCCTGCTTCTCCTGCCCTCTGACCAGTCACAGCTTTGCGGAGCATTTGGCCGGCAGAATCTACCACAGAAACGGCACCAGACTTGGGTGGCCAGGAGCACTTCCCCTCCCCGGCCCTTCAGCCTGCTCAGCCTGTGCAGATGCCATGGCTTCATCCCTGACCCTGCCATAGTCCTGACTGCCTCTGCCCAACCCTAGGTTTCCAGTCTGGGTGGGGTGGGCAAGGCAGGAGAATCTGGGTGCTGGGGCAGGAGAGCCCTGAAACAGAGCACAGTGCCTTGTCTGGTAACTCACAATTAGATGAAGAAGGCCCAGCTCCGCTGCGGTGATGTCAAAGATCTCCCAGAGCAGTGGGTCCTGGAGAACATTGTGTATTTCTTCCAAGATCCTCGCAGGAGTCTCAGGCAGGTGAAGCATCGACTTCCACATGTTCAGGGTAGTGCTGCAAAGCAAGAGCAATGCTATGTCAGCAGGGCTGCCTCAGCCACAGCACCATGGCTCCAGCATAACCCAGGCTGTGCTGCAGCCCTGGCCCTGCCACCCCACTGGCTCGCAGAGGCCTGGGGACCCGGCTGCTTGGGTGAGCAGGAGGGGCTGAGATGGCCTTCCCCGAGGGGCAGGGCAGGAGCCGGGTAGGAGGCTCTGGGCTGCCGTGGTCGGCGTTGGCTGCTGCAGCCCTGACTGGCCCACCAGCACTGAAAAGCACAGTGGGATGGAAGGCCTGCTCCTCAATGCTGTCCTGCAGCTTTCTTTGTCTCTGGCAGCCAGAGCATCCTTCAAGTCCTATTCTTCCCATGCAATCAATGTGTGGGACTGTCAGGGCTGGTACCTGTTATTCTGTGGAAGTCTCGTCAACACGCTCATCATCACGTTCGTAGGAAAGTGGTTGCTGAGCACATCAAGCACCGAGAAAAGGATCTCCTGAAGCGATGTGCTGATGCTTCCCAGGTTGCTGTGGATGAACTCCACAATCGTTGGTACCTGGTTGGAAGAGACAGGGAGATCGCTGCTGCTGCTGGACTGCAGACATTTGCCCCATTGCCACTGATACTGCTGTCCATCCCACTGCTCTTTCCTGGCATAAAATGATTTTGGATGCTCACGAGCTGTGGAGGGCAGGGCAGGGCAGGGCTGGGCAGGACAGAGCGTAGGTTCATAGGTTCATAAGGTTGGAAAGGACCTACAAGATCATCTAGTCCAACCTTCCTCCTATCACTATCCCTACCCAACTACTAAATCAAATCCTTTAGCACCTCCTCTAAACACTTCTTGAACTGCATTAGGGATGGTGCCCCAACCACCTCCCTAGGCAGGCCAATCCAGTGCCTGACCACTCTTTCAGAAAAAAAATGGGCAGGGCAGGGCTGGGCAGGAATGAGCAGAGACAGTGCACTGCAGTACAGCCCCATACTGCTTACATCCATCAGCCAGATGCCAGGCTTTGTCAGAATCACATCCAGTATAATCTTGGCTCTGTTCTTCTCCTTAATCCTACTGTCTTTAATGGTGGTCTCAAGAGTCATGAGGACGAAATCAGTCCTCTGAGAAGGGAGAAGTCTTTCTGCAAGTAACTGTAGGAAGGAAAGAAGGAAGGGAGTAAAAACATGTCAAACTGAGAGAGAGTGAACATGGACTAGGGTGGAACGTTGGCCAAGGTGCAAGACTGGAGGAAAAGGAAAGGTGAAGACCCTCCTTTTAAGGAAGAAGCATGCTGAGGGCTCCCAACAGTAGCCAAGCTCATCTCGCAGTACCCCTGAGCTGTAGGCTGCTCTGGGATGCAGGGAGGGGGGAGACAGGCTGGCTGGAAAGGTCCTGGCTCCTTACCTTCCCCCAGTGACTGCTGGCCAGGAAACCACAAACCTTCCACATCCGCACCATTGCCCTGTCACGCACAACTTTGGTCTCCGAGCTGGTGAAAGGCAGCAGCACCTGTGAGGAGAAGAGCTTCTGGTTTGCCTGGGAGCTGCTGATGGCCACTCCAGCTGCTCCCAGTTCCATTCCCATGAAGAAGGCACAAATTATATCAAAGAGAGGTGTGGGGACAGAGCTCTGCAACAGACAGACCTCCAAGATGCCGTGCAGCTCCTTATTGACGCTGGGGGTGGGATAGTTCGCCACCAATATCTGCAGCATCTCATCCATAGCATGCAGGGTCTGCAAGGAGGATAGTAGGATATGGAAGTCTCTCAGAGGTCCCTCTCACCTCCAAAAGACTGCTGTGAACTCCTCTCACTATTGAGCAAAAACACCTGCAGATCTATGCACAGTCTGGGACAGGACCCAGGGCTGCAGAGCTGCAGTGTGCAGAGCCCGCTGCAAGCAGGGTGGGTTGCCTGGCCCACAGCAAACGTGAGAGAGAAGGGGTGAAGGGAAGCAAGATCCTGCCCCACAAGGATTGTCAGTAATCTCTGGACACAAGTAATCCAAGGGGGCAACCCAGAGACACCAGGTCTGCAGTTCACCCACTACGTACAGGGTTGTAGAGGCAAGTGTTCAAGTCCTCTTCTGGAGGAAGGTAGAAGATGACTTTGAAGCACATGTGTAGGAGATGTGATATTTCATCCTCTGTAATGGCCTTCATTTTGCTGCAAATAGAGAGACCTCGATGCTAGGAGCGGTGCCTCGATGCTGAGGCAGGGGTAGAAGAAGTCCTCCCCTGGGCAGGACTCCCTGGGAGAGATGGGTAGCCCTGCCAGGAGGTGCCTTCTCCTCCACGGGGCTGGAGTACGGGAGAGCTGAGGCCATCCCTGCCCAGATGGGGGATACCTCACTGATAGGGTCAGGGCCACCGGGATCATGGCCTGGGGATGTGCTGGCTACACCAGGGGCTGGGCAGGTACCTCAAGTCAGCAATGGCATTCATGCTCTGGTATGGCAGTGTTGTGCTCAGCGACCTTGTGGGCTCCTCGAGCAGTAGAACCTGCAAAGCACAACTGGGATGGCACCTGGCAGCCACCACGCCCAGCACCAGCAAGCCTAGCACTGCCTGGCAGGGCCTGAGAAGCTCCAGTGCCCCTTAACCAGCACTGGCACACACATGCTGTTGTACACCCCCACTGCTGGGTGTACTACACCCCACTCAGCTACACCTGGAATCCCGCCTGAGGAATCTTGGTGCCTGTGCATGATTTCCCTGCCTCCCCCTGCCCCAGCCCTGTCCTCACAGGGTAGAGTTACACAGGGGCCATGTCCGCTCACCCTGATATTCTCTGCTATACTGTTTGTGGAGCAGAAGACATCCAGGCCCTGTGTCAAGCCCGTTCTGGCAGCAGTGCTGCAGAGTGTGCGGATGCTGTTCAGGAACTGCACCTTTTGTTCCAGATCCTGGTGGGCACACAGAGATGGAGTGTGAGTGGGGAGAGCTATGGCCGTAGGGACCAACCATCATGGGGTGCAAAGCAGTGCGGGATGCCTGGAGGGCAGCAGCTGTGCACAGCCAGCAGCCCTCCTGCAGCCTGGCAGCAGAGCCGGAGGGACAATCCGGAGATGCAGGCACAGCAGAGCTGGAGGCTCGTGCAGTTACCTTTTTCATGTGTACATCAGAAACGTAGGCCTTGATGAAAACTGCAGCCTCCTTTTCCCCTTCACACACAGGCACACAGTCAGCATCTAAGCAGGGAGGAGAGTGAGCATTGCTATAGCCTGCAGAGGGGCCGAAGGCAGGCGCGAGCAGAGGAAGGAGCTCTGCCCTGTCCAGCCGTGTGCCCGCTCCCCTGGCACAGTGTGCCCGTGGCTGTGAGGATAAGGGGCCCTGGTGTCGAGCAGGGGGCACTCGCTGGCCCAGCCCTGCCCGCAGTGCTGGGTGGGGACCCTCACTCACCATTACTCAGCACCTGCACCTCAGTCTCCTCACAGGGCTCCGGTGGAGGTGTTCTCCTGTCAGAATCGCTTTTCCTCTCCCAGGCCACACTGGGGTTGCTTGGGGGTTTGTTCTCCATCCTGCTGGATGAGCACTGCTAGTGTGAGGGGGCAGCCACTGAGCTGCTGAGGCTGGAGGTGGGTTGCGCTCGGGGGCTCCTTGCCAGACGCGCACACTCCTGCCTTGTCCCCTCCCTGTCCTGCGTGACACTGAGTGGTCTCTGGTATCCATGGGTGTCTTGGGATGAGTCACAAAGGGCCCCGCTATGACACGCTACCCCGCCCGGGCGGGGCTGTTTCCGAGCCACAGCTTCAAATGGTTCAGAAGAAACTTCTCCAGGGGGAAGGATGTGTGTGCCTGCTTACCCACAAAGCTATGCAAGAGCTGTCAGACTGTCCAGGCCCTCGTGCTTCTGCTGTGAGGCCATAGACGGCCACAGCGGGACAGTGCAAGTATCACAGAATCACAGAATCATAGGGGTTGGAAGGGACCTCTAGAGATCGAGTCCAACCCCCCTGCCAAAGCAGGTTCCCTACACCAGGTCGCACAGGTAGGCGTCCAGGCGGGTCTTGAATATCTCCAGAGAAGGAGATTCCACAACTCCCCTGGGCAGCCTGTGCCAGTGCTCCGTCACCCTCACCGTAAAGAAGATCTTGCACGCATTCATGCGGAACCTCCTGTGCTGCAGTTTCTGGCCATTTCCCCTTGTCCTGTCTCCACACACTGCTGAAAAGTGTCTGGCCTACACACCTTGTCCCCCACACCTCAGCTATTTATAAACCTGGATCAGGTCCCCTCTCAGTCTTCTTTTCTCAAGGCTAAAGAGACCCAGTTCACTAAGCCTTTCTTCATAGGGGAGATCCTCCAGGCCCTTCACCATCTTTGTGGCCCTGCGCTGGACTCTTTCCAAGAGATTTGTGATTCTATGATTCTTATCTGTAGTGCAGGCTTGCAAGTCCTTACAAGTCTGAGATTACTGTCATCATCCTGGGAACTGTCTAAACTCCCTGAGTGCTGCCCCAGTTGTTTTTGTTTTTGTTTTTGTTTTTGTTTTGGCACTATGCCAAAAAACATATTTGTTTTCTCCCATAAAACTGTTCTTCAAGAGATTATATTTCATCATGTACCTATTTTTAATAGTGAGAATGTACTGGACCTTAATTAAGTCCACCATTATACTCTATGGAGCGGCACATTCAAGTAAGAAATTAAAAGCACTGGTGGAAACCCCTATTTCGTGCCTGCATACAGTGTTGTATGGTTTGAACATTTAATGTTACATGCCAGAGGAAGTCACTAGCTTTGCAGAACGTGTGATTTTTAATCCGGTTTCCAGCCTCTCCCTTCAATATCTTATACTTCTTTGAATGCTCAGTCCACCATCATATTGTCAATCTCCCTGAATGTATTCTGTAGGGTTGCGAGGCAGAGCCGCGGGTCTCCGGTGCTCGTGGTAGCCTCATGAAGGGCTCATGGGAGAGAGGGACTCGGGTGAGATCGGGTGTCACGGGACCTTGGGGCAGAGCAGGCGCTTCGAGTGTACGGGTATAAAAGGCTTTGTTGTGCAGCAATAAATTGGAACCCGGCGCTTGACACCGTGTGTCCAACCTGTTTCTCCATGGGCTGGGGATGTCCAGAACGGAGGGGCATTAAGCCTTGTGTTGCACCTTGTCTGGCCCACCAGTAGCAACATATTCCTCATCGTCATCTGTGTATACAGTGTTTTGAGGAGGCCTGCCCCAAAGCTGGAGAATACTGAGTGACAGGGAGTGTGGAGGGACATGGGAGAGACCTTAGAGAGACGGGCATTGCTGGTGTAATGAAACCCTACTCCTGAATGCTTGCAAGATCCTGTGAACCTAAGCAGATATTGGAGACAGGGATATTGTGGCTCTAGCAGATCTGAGGAGGCACAAATTATTTCAGTGCCGGCTTATGCCTACTGAGCCCTATTCAATACGGTCCTACAGAGGGAGAGAGTCTCCAAAATTGAGGGAGAGAGTCTCTGAGACAAAAGGAAGAGATTCCAGAAGGGAGTCAGAGATAAGAGGAAAAATTCATGCGTCCAGAGAGTATTCCTAGTCAAGGAGGAGAGTCTCCAAGTTGTGCAAGAGAGTTTCTGAACTGAGAAGGAAAGTCTCCAAGCCAAAAGGGAAAATGTCCAATTGAAAGAAAGAATCCTAATTCCAAGAGAAAGAATTTCCAATGCAAACGAGACCTCTTCCAAACTGAATGAGACATCTTCCAATCTGAATGAGACACCCTCCAATTCAAAGCGGACAGATTCTGTGTCAACCTAGAGAAAAAGAGGATTGAATGCGAGCAACCTGATCAAGTACAGGAGGCACCAGAATCGATGTCAGTTGCCTCTGTAAGAGGACAGAAATTTAAACAAGCATAGCCTTGTTTAAAGTGGAAGGAAAAGTACGAGGAGAAAGTAGAGGAAGAAGATGCAGGGGAGTGGCTCTCAACAAGTCCACTGTCACTGACATCAAGAGAGGTGACAACAAAACTAAAAGAGAGGAGGAGGAAGGAAAGGAAGAAAATCCAGGGAAAGGGCCTTCAACAGGGCCACTGTCACCGACACCAAGGAAGTTAAAAAAAAACCAAAAACTAACAGTGAAGAAGAAGAAGCTCAGGAAGGCATTGTCACCATTACTACTAGACTTCTGAAAGTGACTGAAATTTGAGGTTCAAGAAAGGTTTTTTCATGGCACTCAAATGAACCCACTGTCACTTGGTTACTTTGATTCTGAGATAGTGGGGCTAACTGTGTGTTGACAGATAGTAGAGAAGCTCAGCAACTGGCAAGTACTGCTAAGGACTCAGCCGTTGACAGAGGTATCAGTAGGTGTCACAGGAATGAGTGAGTCTACAGGTGCGTACAGATCTCCCCTAAACCATCAAGAACTTATTTTAATTGGTCTCGTGCACTAATTCTCCAATCTAATTTTGTGTTGTGGATTCTAAGGCAAATGTAAACAATGTGCATCATTCCTTATTTACAAAGTAAAGTTCTTTCATGTTCACTGATCACTTCTTCACGCACAGTAAACAAAATCCTTACCACTGCCTCCAAGCCTGACTTTGAGTTATTTCATGTCTAAGTACTTTCAGGATCATGGATCGAAAGTATAATAATCATTGCAAAATGTTATTAAGTCAGGTTTCTGCTTGTGATTAGATTATGTGGTATACTGAAACCTTCCGTGAGTGTTTCTGATTCTGTGCTGAAACTCTCCCTTCCTATCCTGGCTGCAGTGCATAAGGGAAGACTTTTTATACTACAGAAATTAATGGAAGTAATGTTCCCTGTCTTCCAGTTGAAGTATTACATTTAGTAACTGGAGACGGGGAAAAGAGAGAAAAGGCTTGGTATCAATACATAGGGTTGTCAGTATGGTTGAATCAACTTATACACAGAATTCATACCAACAGACTGTAGTTGTTCTTCACCTGTAACGGATGAAAGAAAGACCACTGAGACGGCTGTAGCACTACCAAAAATATGGCAATGTTTGTGTAGGAGGTACTAGTGAGACGATGGGAAACCCAAGGTGAACAGGTTTAGGGACCACAAGGATAATCCTCTTCAGTGAAATCAGGGCACTGCTTATCATAACAGTACCCATAGCCAGGAGAGCGTTGTGCAGTTTGCCAGGAGCGTCCCCGGGACCACTGCCATGGCTTGCAGTGACAAGCAGCAGTTGCTTCTGGTTCACAGGGATGCTTTGGCAATATGAGTCTGTCTATTCTCCATGTATCATCTCGGCTCACTTTGGTGCTGGCAGTACTATCAATTTGAGATGAGTTTCTAGGCAATTGTGTTTCATGAGGTTCTCTTGCTTCCCCTCCGCTGCTTCTGTGTGAGTAGCATGAAGACCCTTTGTACTAGGAGACTTCTGTACTCTCATCTGAGCGCATGGGTCACCTTTCAGGTGACACAGAGCCAGCAGGAGAGAGCAGCTGCAGTTAGCATCTCCTTTGGCAACTCCCGTGGAAAACCCTCAATCCTGCACCAGACCAGCTTTGTCCACAAAGACTCATCCTATGACTTTTTTTCCCCAGGAAGGCATAAGAAGCCAAATACACAAAGGAGTAAATTTAAAAACCAATCACCTTCTCCTTAATCTTGAGATGACAAAGCTGCCAGTTCTGCTGGGCCACTACTCCACTCTGTCAGCTATTTCCTTGCACTGTCATGTTCATGTTTAAGTTGCCAATAATGTCATGCAGCAAAAGCATGTTATAGAATTAGCAAATTATTTGAATAATAAAGCATCTTACAGTGCGCAGCTTACAATGTACAGGCACAGGAATGACACAACTGTGCAAGAACTGATCACATAACACAGGTCACAGTACACCTTCAGAATATGGTACTACCAGGAACACAAATACATTTCTACAAGGCTCTTTGCCACACCCGTTTTCTGCACTGTTGATATGTCATGTCGATAGTGTCATACTCACAAGGGTCTGACATAAGTTTCTAGTGTCAGAACTCCCAGGTAACCAATATGACACTGGCTGTGGTATGACTTTGGAAAATTGAGGGCAGGTTTTCATGATGTATGCTGCATGGCCTAAGAAACTCGGCTGAAGATTTGGTCTAGTTGACACTCCATACCATCTACTGAGCCACCTGGTGATGGTAAGAACATTAACTACTATCAGAAAGAACTCCTGAATAGCAAAAGCAAATAATTCACAGAATCATAGAATTGCAGTGGTTGTAAGGAACCTCAAGAGATCACCAAGTCCAAGCCCCTACTATAGCAGGTTCCTACAGTATGTCACAGGGGTAGGCATGTGGACTCTCTCTCTTACTTCCAGGATGTGGGATTCTGAGGGCTAGTCTTTGTAGTAAAGGCTGAAGCAAAGACGGAATTCAGAGTCTACCTTCTCTGTGTTCCTTGTTACCAAGTCACCCACCTCATTTGCTAGAAGACCCATGTTTTCCCTTGTCTTCCCTTCGCCACTGATATACTTAAAAAAACCCTTTCCTTGTTATTCTTTACCACCTTTGGAAGTTCCATTCCAGGAGGGCCTTAGCCTTCCTCATTGCATCCCTAAAGGCTCTGACAACTTTCCTACATTCTTCCCATGTGGACAGACCCTTCTTCCACATTTCATGGACCTGCTAGATAAACAGGGAAACAAAACACCTACACTTAATTTGTATTTTCATTTGTTATACAAGTGAGAGATAAGACTTAGAGAGGTTTGTGATATTTTAACACCCTTTATGAGCTTATCTAACATGAATTAGATGTAAAATAATATGTGTTTGGTACTTCAGTTGAAAGAAAAATGAATACAGGCTACATTATGTGCCCTATGTCTGTGCCATATGACTGTGTCTTGTTCCATAAGGCAGTATTTAAAGGCTATGGTGTTCTTTTTAGGAATGGAACCCACAGATGTTGGGAGCTAAGAAGCATCTCATGGTTGTTCATTAGCACCAGAATCCACCAGGGGATGCTTCTTGCCAGTGTTTGCCATGAACAGGAATTAATTGGAGCCCCCACACATTCAAACTTCAGTTTAAAATGGTATTTTGTTGTTTTTTCTTTTTAGCTTAACTTCATTTCCAGGAGCAGAGAAGCTCAAAGACTGCTTGAAATCTGTGGGAGCTATGTTGTGCAGAAGATACAGACATTCTCCTGAAGAATTATACTCTCCACTTCAGATGACTTATGTATTAGGTTAACTTATACAAGTATTCTATATACATTAAGTTACTATATTCACATTATGTTGTGGTTTTGTGTTTTGTTTTGTTTAATTATTAGCTAAAATTTCTTCAGGGCATAAGACTGAGTTTATGTCAGGCAGCACAGAGTTGCAGTTTCTGCTGGGAAAAATCAGATCAGTTTCTTCAGGACAGCAGTCATCTGCTGTGGGCTGTTGTGCTCCTGGCTGCTACTGATGACAGAGACACTAACAGCAGAGAGAAATATCACTCTCAAATAGAAACCAGCTCCATACCCTGATACTCACAGATAATTCATTGTATGTTGTCCAGTTTTGTGTTAATCAAACAATTTATTGTTATTTTTTCCTAAGATGAATTTATCCCCATGACTGATTTGATTATGGCAATGTCAATGGTTTACGGGCAGGTTCGGCCCGGTTCCGTGACGATTGGTGTAGGAGACGCATGGACCCACACCCCAGGAAAGGGAAAGGGGGAAAGGGAAAGTGGAGATGGGCCTAGAAACAAAACAGCAGCAATGATCTGAGGAGGAAAGCTAATTTACTAAATAGATATCGGAAAGCAAAATAACACAATATAATACAATATAATTGGAATTAAAGCTAATAAATCAAATACAATGAGCAAGAGAGAGTGTCTAAACCAAAGGCCTTACGCTAACGCTGAAGGCGAGATGGCAGTGAGCACCCACTGCTGAGTCAATCCCAAAGGAAAGAGTGTGTCCCATGACTGCAGACAGTTTTTATCTTTTCCTCTGAGCGTAAACTCGTAAGAACGCAAAGCATCGCAAAGTCCTCTGGGGAATGTAGTTCTTCTTCTCTTCTGAGACAGGTATACCTGGAATTATCGATGATCCACCGAGCTGGAATATTAACTCTTTAACTCCAAATGCACTACATGATGTTATGATGTGGAATACCAGTACCAAAAATCATAAAACCATGACATTCCACCCCTTATTCCACATCACTTCATCATGATACATATATATATATATAGAAGAACAATGATTAACATGCATTAAATACACACACACACACACACACGTACAACATATATATATGTATATACATGGATTTACTGACTGCACTCCCCCAACATCAAATTCCCTTGTGGTACACATTGAACATCCCCATTTTTTTGCATTACCCACCACGTGGATCCAGGTCCTTGAGCAAAGACAGTTCCACGGAGAAGTTTGCTCTTTCCGGAAGCCGGAAGGACCCAAACTGCTTTTCCCAACATGTTCTTTACATGTACTACAGGGACCTTATCTCCCTCTACAGTAGGTAGAGATCTGGATTGGGCAGGACCATCGCGATTGATGGATCCTCTGGTGTTGACCAACCAGGTGGCTTCTGCCAAATGCTTCTCCCAGTGCTTAAATGTTCCGCCACCCATTGCTTTCAACATGGTTTTTAACAACCCATTGTACCTTTCAATTTTAGCAGAAGCTGGTGCGTGATAGGGCATATGATAAATCCATTCAATGCCGTGATCTTTGGCCAAAGTATTTACAAGAGAATTTTTGAAATGAGTTCCATTATCAGACTCAATTCTCTCTGGAGTGCCGTGTCGCCATAGGACTTGTTTCTCAAGCCCTAAGATGGTGTTTCGGGCAGTAGCATGGGGTACTGCGTATGTTTCAAGCCACCCAGTGGTTGCTTCCACCATAGTGAGCACATAACGCTTACCACTGCGAGAACATGGCAAGGGGATATAATCAACCTGCCACGCCTCCCCATATTTATACTTTTCCCATCACCCTTCCCTCTAAAGAGGTTTCATCCTCTTGGCTTGTTTAATTGTGGCGCATGTATCACAGTCATGGATAACCTGTGCAATAGAATCCATAGCTAAGTCCACCTCTCGGTCTCTAGCCCATTTATATGTTGCATCTCTTCCTTGATGGCCCGAGGTCTCACGGGCCCATCGAGCTAAAAATAATTCACTCTTGTGTTGCCAGTCCAAGTCTGCTTGAGCCACCTTAACTTTGGCAGCTCGATCTACCTGATGGTTATTTTGTCGTACCTCAGTTGCCCGGCTCTTAGGAACATGAGCATTTACATGGTGCACCTTTACAACCATATGCTTTATGTGGGCAGCAATGTCTCTCCACAGTTCAGCAGCCCAAATAGGTTTACCCCTTCGTTGCCAACCATAGGTTCATAGGTTCATAGGTTCATAAGGTTGGAAAGGACCTACAAGATCATCTAGTCCAACCATCCTCCTATCACTATCCCTACCCAACTACTAAATTAAATCCCTTAGCACCTCATCTAAACGCTTCTTGAACAGCGCTAGGGATGGTGCCTCACCCACCTCCCTAGGCAGGCCATTCCAGTGCCTGACCACTCTTTCAGAGAAAAAATGTTTCCTCAGGTCTAATCTAAATCTTCCCCAGCGCAACTTGTGGCCATTCCCTCTCGTCCTGTCATTATTTATCAGGGAGAAGAGGCCCACCCCCTCCTCACCACAACCTCCCTTCGGGAACCTATGAACCTATGAGCTCAGCCCAGCTGTTCAGCCTAACCAAATCGCTCTGAAGGGCCTCTTTACCCTCAGGCAGTTTGACACATCCTCCCAGCTTGGTGTCATCTGCAAACTTACTGAGGGTACACTCAATTCCCTCGTCTAGGTCATCAATAAAGATATTAAACAAGATGGGCCCCAATACTGACCCTTGGGGGACACCACTCGTAACGGGACACCAGCTGGACTTAACTCCATTAACCACTACCCTCTGGGCATGGCCCTCCGGCCAGTTCTCCACCCAGAGAAGAGTGAACCTGTCCACACCACGGGCTGCCAGTTTCCTCAGGAGAATACTGTGGGAGACCGTGTCAAAGGCCTTGCTGAAGTCCAGGTAGACTACATCAACAGCCTTTCCCTCATCTACCTGTCTGGTCACCCAGTCATAGAAGGAGATGAGGTTGGACAAGCACGACCTGCCCTTGGTGAACACGTGCTGGTTGGGTCTGA
Source organism: Cyrtonyx montezumae (assembly GCF_038088225.1). NCBI lineage: Eukaryota > Metazoa > Chordata > Aves > Galliformes > Odontophoridae > Cyrtonyx > Cyrtonyx montezumae. Next base: position 4,526,205 of record NW_027072039.1, read on the forward strand.
TCCCCTTGTTGCCATGCATGTGTCGTGTGATCTCCCTCAAGATCATCTGCTCCATAACTTTCCCTGATACTGAGGTCAGACTGACAGGTCTGTAGTTCCCCGGGTCTTCCTTACGGCTTTTCTTGTAGATGGGAGTCACATCAGCAAGCCTCCAATCTTGTGGGACCTCTCCAGATAACCAGGAATGCTGATAGATGGCAGAAAGTGGCTCGGCAATCACCTCTGCTAGCTCCCTCAGCACCTTTGGGTGGATCTCATCTGGCCCCATGGACTTGTGGCAGTTCACATGGAGGAGTAGATCTCTGACCATCTCTGCTTGGATCACAGGGGGTGCATTATGCGCCCTGTCCCGGACTTCCTGGTCAGGGCAAGTACCCTGTGGACAACTGCTCTGTCTATTAAAGACAGATGTGAAGAAGGCATTGAGAACCTCAGCCTTTTCCTTATCATCTGTGGTTATATTCCCTGCCTCGTCAAGTAAAGGAGAGAAATTTTCCTTAGTTTTTCTCTTGCTGTTCATGTATTTGTAAAAGGGTTTCCTGTTCTCCTTTACAGCTGTAGCCAGTCTAAGTTCAAGCTGGGCTTTAGCATTTCTAACTTTCTGCCTGCAAATCTTGGCCAGTTCTCTCTAGTCTCCCCAAGTAGCCTGTCCCATCTTCCAGAGGACATAGACTCTCTTTTTCTCTCGGAGTCTCAACAAAAGTTCCCAGTTCATCCACACTGGTCTTTTTCTCTTCCGACTCAACTTACAGGACTCCGGGACAGCCTGTTCCTGAGCCTTGAAGAATTTCATCTTGAGGAGCATCCAGGCTTCCTGGACTCCTTTACCCCTCAGGAGCAAGTCCCAAGGGACCCTTGCAACAAGTGTCCTGAACAGGTCAAAGTCTGCCCTCCGGAAGTCCAAGGTAGTAGTTTTGCTAGTCACCCTCTTGACATCACCAATAGCAAACTCCACCATTTCATGGTCACTCTGGCCAAGACAATCTCCAACCTTCACATCTCCTACTAGTCCTTCCCTGTTAGTGAAAAGTAGGTCTAGCAAGGCATCTCCCTTGGTAGGTTCTTGTACCAGCTGTGTCAGGAAGCAATCCTCCACACATTCTAGAAATCTAATGGACTGCTTCCTCTGCGCAGTATTATATTTAAAGCATATGTCAGGGAAGTTGAAGTCCCCCATGAGAACGAGTGCTGGCCATAGTGCAACAACTACGAGTTGTTTATAGAACACTTCGTCTATTTCTTCATCCTGACACAGACCCCCACCACGATGTCACTCCTAAAGACTATCCCCCTGATCCTTATCCATAGGGACTCTATCATTTCCAACCTCATTTTGTTTCCATTGCTGTAATCACCCCCCTAAAGCATTTGTCACCATCCATGTGTCAGTGTAAAGATAAAGCACTGAGCCCTATTCAATACGGTCCTAGAGAGGGAGAGAGTCTCCAAAACTGAGGGAGAGAGTCTCTGAGACAAAAGGAAGAGTTTCCAGGAGGGAGTCAGAGATAAGAGGAAAAATTCATGCATCCAGAAAGAGAGTATTTAGAGTATTTATTTCAAAGTCTGGTCTTGGGAATTCTCATGTTTTCAAAGTTCTTGCTAGCAACCTGGTCATGCTATTTAGGCTTGGGGATGATAAAACTTTGCCCTTCAATACAAGGTCGTTGTGGTTTGATGCCGGTATTGCACATCAGAACACCAAGCTGGGAGTTCAAGAGTTAATGCTGTGGCAGGGGGTGGAAAAGGGGTGGAGCTCTGGACCAGACACCAGCTTTTCTCTCTCCCTGTGCTCACTCAGCTGCAGTAAAGTATGTGTGCTTCTCCTGCAGTTTTTCTAAGGTAAGATCTAATATTGGGTATGCAAACATTTGTCTCTCAATTCTTCGATTTTGTTGATTTAGTAAAATTATGGTTCCTCCACGAATTTTATTTTCTATTTTTTTACTTTTTTTAATTTTTGTACTTTTTTTTTTCTTCTTTCATTTTTTTAAACATCCGTTGTCTCTGTAACTTTCGCCCAGCCCCTCCTCCAACCCCAGCCCCCAACAGTGCTAGCTGAACAGTTCCATGCTCTACTCCCTTACTGTTGCTGGATGCGTTGTACATTTCAGCATCAGGATTATCCTGGCTGTCAAAGTACAAACTGGCAGATGGCTATCATCTTCCAAAGGCTGAAGGGCTGCAACAGAGGGAAGCAGAGCAGAGATGAAACCCACTGACCTGCAGGGAGCTTCCACCATCCCGTCTGGCAAAAACCCCTAGTACAGCGGTTCCATCAAAAGCCTAGGGAAAACATACCATAGTGGTTATTATTACTATGAGATGCAGGAGCTGAAAGTGTAATAGTTAATGGGACAGAAATGTCCAAGATCTCTTCTATAACCCTACTCCCAGCCCTGAGGCAAAGATTAAATGCCACCATCCAATATAATAAAGAAAACGACTCTATTATAGACTGGTTGATGGCGGCAGGCTGACTAACTTGGCCTATAAAACAGACTTACTGCTTCTTACGGGTTTATGGTCCTCTATGGAGGACTTCCAAACGTACATTTGAGAACTGAGTATGAGGGAGGCCAAGTGTTCCGACACATTTGAAGGTCCAGACACGGAAAAATTCTCGGTAGGTATGAGAGACCTGATATTGCAGCAAGCCCCTTCTCATCTTTATGGGACATTGGTGTCCATACTAAATCTGTTAGTAGCTTTAGAAGCCACTGTCCAACAAGCAGCTCAACTGGTAGCAGACCTGGGGGAAACAGCGCGCATAAGAACTATGAGCAATGTTCGCATGGTGGAGGAAGCCGAGGCCTTCCCACTTAGAACCCAGAAGACTGCCCCACAGACACCCTGATCAGGCCCCATACAGGTGTCTCAGAAAACCATGTTCAATGATCTTATACGGGCCGGGGTTGCATTTGCCAAAATCGATGGACAGCCCAACCACATTTTATTCCAGTTATGGAAACAATTAAGAAACAATCAGAGTTTCAGAGTAGTCCCAGAAAACTTGTGTTGTGGTTTTGTGGTTTTGATGCCGGTATTCCACATCAGAGCATCATGCAGCAGTGAAGGAGTTAATGCTGGGGGAGCAGCAGAGGGGAGGGGCGGAGCTCCGCACGGGATGCGGGCGGCGCTCGGTCTGGGCGCGTTGCTCTGGGCTGCCGTGGAGGTTCAGCACGTGTGCTTCCCCTGCAGGTCCTCCTTAGCGTAAGCTCATAGCTTTTGGTTTGAAATTTCTTTCTCTCTCTTTCAATTGTTCAATTTTATTAGATTTAGTAAAGTTACCGTTCCTTCTCAAATCGTGCCGTTGTTTTCTTGTAGACCCATCCCTTCCCGCCGTTTCCCCCTCCCCCTCCCGGAGCGCGGCTCTGCTCGGGCGGCCGCGCGGCCACTGACGCAGTTTCTTTTTTTTCTCTCCCCTCTCCCTTCTCGGTTTTCCCTTGGGTCACTGTCACGGATAACACCGTGACAACTGGGAGTCCAAATACTACAAAAAGCACCTACTACAACCTGGAATTTAGCTGATTTTATAGTACCAAATAGGAAGAGAAATCCTCCACAGCTGTCTTGGGCTACAATGCCTGAGCCACCTGTGGTAAAAGTTCTCAATCTGTCAAAATTCATGGAGTGACAAGGGACACTGGTTCTCTTAGGGCCTCCAGATGGAACCAGAGGCCCTGTGTTGAACTGTCAGTATTCTGGTCAGAAATAGATGTTCAAAGAGTAATGGCTTCATTAAACACCGGTGTGAAAACATCAATTATGTATGGAGATCCATCTAAATGTAAGGGTAATAAAGTGATGATTGGTGGATTTAGGGGACAGACCATTCCGGTCATTCCAACATGGTTGAAAGTGGGGGTTAAGCATCTCCTACCATGGGAGTATAAAGTGTCCATGCCCGAGAGTTATTCAGGGATTGGGACAATGGATATTTCATGAAGTCTGACTCTCTGGACGTCTGTGAGAGAGTTCCGGCTTTGGCAACTTGGTACTTTAGATTACGTTTGGTATTGGAATATGATTATTTGGTACTTTAGATTACGTTTTGCATGGCCCCTCAATATTGTCTGTATTGCTCAAATACTATTTGTTTGCTGAAACCACACCAGTTTACTAATGTAAGACAGTATAGACTCCCTGGGGGACAAGAAGAAATATCAAGGATAGTACAGGAACTAGAAAAAGTAGGCATTATAAAACGTGCACACAGCCCATACAACCATCCTGCCACTCATACAATCTGGTTTGAAGAGGGGGATGGTCAGAGTATCCAGTGAGCAGAGTTGTGATGACAGATCACCATGCTTTAGGAAGACATTGTTTTCAAAGTCTGGTCTTGGGAATTCTCTTGTTTTCAAAGTTCTTGCGAGCAACCTGGTCATGCTATTTAGGCTTGGGGATGGTAAAACTTTGCCCTTCAATACAAGGTTGTTGTGGTTTGATGCCGGTATTGCACATCAGAACTTCAAGCTGGGTGTTCAAGAGTTAGAGCTTTGGCAGGGAGTGGCAGAGGGGTGGCGCTCCTGGCCAGACACCAGCCTCTCTCACTCTCGGTGTTCCCTCTCGGCTTCCGTGAAGATAAAATATGTGTGCTTCTCCTGCATTTTTTCTAAGGTAAGATCTAAGAATAGGTTTGGAAACATTTGTTTCTCTCAATTCTTCGATTTTGTTAGATTTAGTAAAGTTAAAGTTCCTCCATATATTCTTTTTTTTAATTTTTTAATTTTTTGTTTGTTTGTTTGTAACCATTGTCTACGAATCCTTCGCCCACCCCCTCCCCCAACGCCCCCCCCTCCCTTTCTGAGCAGGTGGTTTCACAGTGCTAGCTGAATAGTGCCATGAGCCAGTCCCATACTGTTGCTGGACGCGTTTCATGTCTCATCATCAGGATTATCCCAGCTGCCAGAGAACGAACTGCCAGGTGGGCATCATCTTCCAAAGGCTGAAGGCCTGCAACAGAGGGAAGCAGAGCAGAGATGAAGCCCACTGATCTGCAGAGGCCTGCCACCATCCCCTCTGGGCTGTGCCAGCCCCACTCATTGCTTTTCCTGGCCTGGAGGCCAGCTGAGTTGGATACAAAATGTTTCTGCACTTCATCTATGACAACTGCTCACGTGTCCCCTGCCCCCAAGATCACTCCAATCCACCACAACAGACTGGTCCTTTAATTAGTCTCTTATGTGCTCATAGGAAGTGTTGAGCGGGCCAACAAAACCCCTGTCATGAGAGTATTGAAAGAACCGGTGTTGTCATTGGAGGTTAGTTAGCAACACTGACCTAGAGTCCTGAGAGGGGTGAAAGTCTCAGCAAAAAAGAGAGTGAGGAAAAACTCTTGAGACAATGCAAAGCTGGCTTGGTGTCCTGAGTACAAGTCACACAAGTTCCATCCTTTTCCTCTTTTAGGACAAGGAATAGAATGGAAAGTTGGAATGGGAGAGAAGAGTCAGAAGCTGAGGCTCACATGCGGAAAGTAAACTGACTGAGGTGAGAATGATTACCCATTTGAAGAATGTTCTTCATTAGATGAACCATTGATTTCTTGCTTTCTACCTATCAGGAGATTGGAAAAACCATGCCGGTTTATCAGTTTTCCACTGGAGCTTCAGGCTCAGCCGCTCTACAGTGGCTGTTGCTGAAAAGGAATTGCGGCCGATACCATACAGCCCATCTGTGATAGAACTTCTCTTCCTAGCAGGTCAATCAGAAGGGGTGCTATATAAGGTTGGAGAGAGCACGAAGAACCATCAGGCCCGATGCATTTCAGTGCTGCCGTGCTCTGTAGTGCTGTTAGCAAGCCCCCTACCCCAGTGAGGCTGCTATGGAATTAGTTAATGGCTGAACTTTAGGCCATTCCTGGGAACTTATAATGGTAACATCCACCCCTGTGCCAATCAGCAAAATACGCTTCCATTCCTTCGGTTGTACTTGTGGACAGGTAAACGGAATCGCAAAAGTATCAGAAGATGTCATAGCTTTTTTCTTCTTCATGTCTATTGCCCAGTAAATGTCCACAATTCCTGTTGATCCAAGGCCCTTCTCTCCCCTTTTTACATCAGTTGTATTGGCCCAACATCTCTTAAGGGCAACTTTGCAGCCTGCCAGTATATTTACTGATGTCCAAAACATTATTTGCATGAACCCGGTATAGCATGCATCAATAACACCAGGGAGGACCCATCGCGCTCACCGGCCTTCCTTCCCACAGGCAGGTGCCAGGACTGACCCATTAGCACAGTACTTTGAGCGACCATCAGGAGCGCTATACCCCTTCTTATGACGGCGCACAAATGCCTCCGCCCTTCCCCGGTTTTTTATACCGCCAGATGAAGGCTTTGATTGGCACTGTGCTTTGAAATGACCCGGCTTCCCACAACTGAAACATCTCTTGTCTTTGCCGGGACGTAAAGCAGTGGCAAGAGCCTCTGCTGGGACAGTCATTGAGAACTCTGTAGATCCCACCCTATTGCAAGTCTCTATCCTATCAACCAGGGTACCTTGTCTTGGTAATGACAGCAAAATCCTACGACAGTCCGTATTTGCATTCTCTACAGCCAGTTTCATGGTAATGGCACTTTCTGGTTCCTCTTCTGCCACCTCCTCATTAAGTGCATCATGTAACCTATTGACAAATTGCATGTAAGATCATACACTTTTTGCCCTCTTGTAGAGAAGGTATGTGCTCTCTTACGGAGAGAGCACAGAAGGAGTTTGCTAGTTGCTGCTGCTTCTGCAGGTGCACTCACCCCCATCCTGCCCCACTTGCTCATCTCTCTGGATGACTCTTACATCATGCAATGACTTTCCCTGTCTCTTTGGACAGTACCTCCCTGTCTCTGGTCCCGCCGGGACAGTACCTCCTCCAATTGGGGCTTCTCTTGCAGGGTCTTCCACACCCACCTCTGATCACGTTAGGGTCACCATTTGCGGGAGGAGATCGACGGACTCATAATATGAAGACACTTAATTCCAAACATCAACAGTATGTGTAGACAAACAACTTCGGATTGGGCAATGTTGGCCACGTGGCTACTTCTGATTTGTTGCTTTGCTCTTCCTTGTTCCTTCTCATTGGTCCTACTCCTCTTCACCTTTCCACAATCTGTGGTCCCATCTGCTGTATTGTCAAATGTCTCTTGACCTTCATCCTACTCCAGTGACACATCTTCCATTATAGTCCTACATCATCTTATAACTCTCCAGAGATGACCTCATGAGGAGCCTTCCAAGCCCTGGGTCTCTGTGATTCTCCGTATGCCTTTATTCACGTTTTTTCGCCTTCTCTTTTCTTGTTTCTGATTTGTTTTCTTATTAAAACTTAAATGGCAGGAAGAAAGATTAGGGGAATCATTCCTTTCCCGGTTTTGATACGCAAACTCAAAATGGAACATCTTTAAGTCGGGATTTCTGGCTCTCCAAGTTACAAGCTCATGCCCAGGTACAAAGCACTACTGAGCAAGCAGGAGCTTTGCTTCCTGGTACTTCACCTTCACAAAAAGTAAGAAGAATGATTAGTATATCGCCTTCTATCCATCAAAGGCCTAGCAAAATGAGCCAGTATGTTGCTCGGAGCATGGACAGAAGCACAGAGCTGTAAGCCAGTGCCATGCAGATGCCATGCAGATGCTGCCAGCTGTCTTTGCTGTCTCAGCATCTGAGTTGTCATGGCTGCCAGGGAACAAACTGCCACATTGACGTCATCTTCCAAAGGCTGAAGGGCTGCAACAGAGGGAAGCAGAGCAGAGATGAAACCCACTGACCCACGGAGACCCGCAACAATGCCAGCCCCACTCATTGCTTTTCCTGGCCAGGTGGCTCATGTGAGACCAAGGGATCAGCTGGAAGCCGTTGCTCAAGTGTGCCCCACCTGCCTCAGGAGTGTCCTCCTGCCCGTGCAGCATTTCCTTGCAGCCTGACAAGGCACGGCTGCATACTGCCCAGGCTCTGCCCCATCCCTAGTCCCAGAACACATAGCGCTGCCCTCACTCACCACTGCGGATTTCATTCATCAGTTCCTCACTTTCAATCCTGGAGTGCTCCACAGCCCGCCCTAGGTAGAGAGTTCCCATCAGACCCCCATTCAACAACACACTCCCAGGAGCACTGGCTGCAGCCCAGCCAGCCCAGCTGCTTCCCCTGCTGTGCCCAGGAAGGTACAGTGCATGAGCGGGGAACTGATCAAGGCGCCCATCAGGGCTACCAGCACATTCAGGCTGTATCTAGGGGGTGCAGGGCTAAGGGCAAGACCCAAAGAGGGAACTCAGGGGCTGCACTCACAAATGAGTTTAGCTGCCTCAATTTTCACAGAGGCCTGAGAATCCTTCAGGTATGGCAGGCTCTGCCGCAGGTAACCTTCCACTCTCTTCCGGTTTTCAAACAGCTGGAAAAGAGCACAAAGGCATGGGGCTTGCAGACACAACCCAGCTTCTGGTGTCACCCCTCCTGTCTGTATCCCCTTCCCACAAGCAGGGGGGCTGTGGCTGTGGGGTTGTCCTTACCAAGCACTTCCCAATCCACACTGTGTTCTGTTCCTGGGCCAGGCGCTTGAGCTTCTTCCACCTCAGGAACTTTGCACAAGTGACCAGGGTTTCCCCAGCAGCCTACAGAGATCAGACGCTGGGAGTTGGCACCACAGACACACATCCTAGGAGTCTGAATGCTTGCTAACCTGGCCCTCAATTCCCAGTAAAGCCCTGAACTGAGCACAGCCTTGCCTGGTCAGGTCTGAAATGTGTACCTGTGCAACACACGGGCTCTCATCACTCATCCGAAAGAGCAGAGGAAGCAGGCCCCCATGCACGTTCTTCTTCATGTTTCCCTTCTGCCACCACACCACAGCCTCCATCAGATCTTTGAAGAGGCGGATGGAACTCTCTCGCACTTCACTTGACACCTGAGGGAGAAGGACGGGAGGACCTCAGCGCCACACTCTCGCTGCCCATGGTGAGCATGAGCAAAGGCGTGGCTGATGCGGAAGGAGATGCATCAGTCCCATTCTGCACAAGGACACTGTGCGCTGGTGCAAAGCAGTGCAACAGGTTTACATCACGAGGTTCCTTTGTCTCACAGTGCTCCCCCAGCCACCCTACAAAGGCCAAGCAGAGCTCCCCAGGCCCGAAGCCAAGGAGGAGACAGGCCTGGCCCTCAGCAGTGCCTCTGGGGCTCGAGCTGCCTGCTTAGACTCCACCTCCCTGCTACAACACCCGGAGACAACGCCTGGTGTTGGAAGTAAAGGGAGTGCTCGTGGGTTTGAGAGCAACCATTGGCAGAAAGTGTTTTGTGCATTGCAGTATGGGCCACCACACAGAGGCTTTGCATCACTGACAGCAACAAAGCTGACAGGGACAAGGCTGGCTGAGCTGCATGGCTCTGAAGACATCCCACAAAAGCCCAAAGGAGCCAAGAGAACGGATAAGGCCGTCCTGCTGAGCACGCATCCACAGAGCTTGGATTCCCACACCAGACTTACGTGATTGAATAGAGGCAGGATCTTCTCAGCCAGCATCGGAGCAATGGAACTGGCCTCTCTCTTCACCAGATGGTTCATCATGTTTCTGAAGACATTCATCACCTCCACTGTGACATGTGTATTGCCAGTACTCATGGCCTTCATGATATTTGGCAGCAGGGCCCATATTTCTCTTGCCTGTCCAAAACACACAATTTCCTTATCATCAAAAGGGTACTGGCCTCCCTGGTTTAAAAGCTCAGGTTTCAGAGCACCTGCCACACGCCTTGCTTCCTGGCAGCAGCCACCGGAATGGCAGTAGCAGAATCCAAGCAGGTGATGGTCATGGGTGCACAGAGAGTGATGGGAAAGATAGGAGAATGATGGCAGGAGATCAAGGACTCTTTGTCCCCTGTACAGTTACCCCAGGTAACCCATCAGGAAAGCTCCAGGAAATCTCCCCAGGCCCCACCACCCCAACTCCTGAGTCTCAGGCAAGGCCACGGCACAACGATGCCCACCACCCCAGCACCACGCTGCCAACAGGGCTTCATTTGACTAGGTCCTGCTCACCGTCTCACGTCTCTCTGATAGCAGGAGAAGGCCTCTGAGCCCCAGCCACAGTATTGGCAGGCTTTCCATCTTCAGAATATTCTGGAGGAGTGCAGGCTTACATAAATCTCTGAGGGTCTTCTCGGTGGGAGGCATCACCTGAAACAAAGGCAGCGGTGAGAGCCGGACAGAGGCAGCAGGACTCCGTGCAGCCTGCATCTCCTGGCTCCTCTGGCAGCTCACTGGCAGGGCGCTGGGAGAACACAGCCTGGCCTGGGGCAGCAGTGTCCATGGAAATCGTGACGGTCCCCCTGTGCTCCAGGCCTAGCACTACACAGGCCTGCTTCTCCTGCCCTCTGACCAGTCACAGCTTTGCGGAGCATTTGGCCGGCAGAATCTACCACAGAAACGGCACCAGACTTGGGTGGCCAGGAGCACTTCCCCTCCCCGGCCCTTCAGCCTGCTCAGCCTGTGCAGATGCCATGGCTTCATCCCTGACCCTGCCATAGTCCTGACTGCCTCTGCCCAACCCTAGGTTTCCAGTCTGGGTGGGGTGGGCAAGGCAGGAGAATCTGGGTGCTGGGGCAGGAGAGCCCTGAAACAGAGCACAGTGCCTTGTCTGGTAACTCACAATTAGATGAAGAAGGCCCAGCTCCGCTGCGGTGATGTCAAAGATCTCCCAGAGCAGTGGGTCCTGGAGAACATTGTGTATTTCTTCCAAGATCCTCGCAGGAGTCTCAGGCAGGTGAAGCATCGACTTCCACATGTTCAGGGTAGTGCTGCAAAGCAAGAGCAATGCTATGTCAGCAGGGCTGCCTCAGCCACAGCACCATGGCTCCAGCATAACCCAGGCTGTGCTGCAGCCCTGGCCCTGCCACCCCACTGGCTCGCAGAGGCCTGGGGACCCGGCTGCTTGGGTGAGCAGGAGGGGCTGAGATGGCCTTCCCCGAGGGGCAGGGCAGGAGCCGGGTAGGAGGCTCTGGGCTGCCGTGGTCGGCGTTGGCTGCTGCAGCCCTGACTGGCCCACCAGCACTGAAAAGCACAGTGGGATGGAAGGCCTGCTCCTCAATGCTGTCCTGCAGCTTTCTTTGTCTCTGGCAGCCAGAGCATCCTTCAAGTCCTATTCTTCCCATGCAATCAATGTGTGGGACTGTCAGGGCTGGTACCTGTTATTCTGTGGAAGTCTCGTCAACACGCTCATCATCACGTTCGTAGGAAAGTGGTTGCTGAGCGCATCAAGCACCGAGAAAAGGATCTCCTGAAGCGATGTGCTGATGCTTCCCAGGTTGCTGTGGATGAACTCCACAATCGTTGGTACCTGGTTGGAAGAGACAGGGAGATCGCTGCTGCTGCTGGACTGCAGACATTTGCCCCATTGCCACTGATACTGCTGTCCATCCCACTGCTCTTTCCTGGCATAAAATGATTTTGGATGCTCACGAGCTGTGGAGGGCAGGGCAGGGCAGGGCTGGGCAGGACAGAGCGTAGGTTCATAGGTTCATAAGGTTGGAAAGGACCTACAAGATCATCTAGTCCAACCTTCCTCCTATCACTATCCCTACCCAACTACTAAATCAAATCCTTTAGCACCTCCTCTAAACACTTCTTGAACTGCATTAGGGATGGTGCCCCAACCACCTCCCTAGGCAGGCCAATCCAGTGCCTGACCACTCTTTCAGAAAAAAAATGGGCAGGGCAGGGCTGGGCAGGAATGAGCAGAGACAGTGCACTGCAGTACAGCCCCATACTGCTTACATCCATCAGCCAGATGCCAGGCTTTGTCAGAATCACATCCAGTATAATCTTGGCTCTGTTCTTCTCCTTAATCCTACTGTCTTTAATGGTGGTCTCAAGAGTCATGAGGACGAAATCAGTCCTCTGAGAAGGGAGAAGTCTTTCTGCAAGTAACTGTAGGAAGGAAAGAAGGAAGGGAGTAAAAACATGTCAAACTGAGAGAGAGTGAACATGGACTAGGGTGGAACGTTGGCCAAGGTGCAAGACTGGAGGAAAAGGAAAGGTGAAGACCCTCCTTTTAAGGAAGAAGCATGCTGAGGGCTCCCAACAGTAGCCAAGCTCATCTCGCAGTACCCCTGAGCTGTAGGCTGCTCTGGGATGCAGGGAGGGGGGAGACAGGCTGGCTGGAAAGGTCCTGGCTCCTTACCTTCCCCCAGTGACTGCTGGCCAGGAAACCACAAACCTTCCACATCCGCACCATTGCCCTGTCACGCACAACTTTGGTCTCCGAGCTGGTGAAAGGCAGCAGCACCTGTGAGGAGAAGAGCTTCTGGTTTGCCTGGGAGCTGCTGATGGCCACTCCAGCTGCTCCCAGTTCCATTCCCATGAAGAAGGCACAAATTATATCAAAGAGAGGTGTGGGGACAGAGCTCTGCAACAGACAGACCTCCAAGATGCCGTGCAGCTCCTTATTGACGCTGGGGGTGGGATAGTTCGCCACCAATATCTGCAGCATCTCATCCATAGCATGCAGGGTCTGCAAGGAGGATAGTAGGATATGGAAGTCTCTCAGAGGTCCCTCTCACCTCCAAAAGACTGCTGTGAACTCCTCTCACTATTGAGCAAAAACACCTGCAGATCTATGCACAGTCTGGGACAGGACCCAGGGCTGCAGAGCTGCAGTGTGCAGAGCCCGCTGCAAGCAGGGTGGGTTGCCTGGCCCACAGCAAACGTGAGAGAGAAGGGGTGAAGGGAAGCAAGATCCTGCCCCACAAGGATTGTCAGTAATCTCTGGACACAAGTAATCCAAGGGGGCAACCCAGAGACACCAGGTCTGCAGTTCACCCACTACGTACAGGGTTGTAGAGGCAAGTGTTCAAGTCCTCTTCTGGAGGAAGGTAGAAGATGACTTTGAAGCACATGTGTAGGAGATGTGATATTTCATCCTCTGTAATGGCCTTCATTTCTGCAAATAGAGAGACCTCGATGCTAGGAGCGGTGCCTCGATGCTGAGGCAGGGGTAGAAGAAGTCCTCCCCTGGGCAGGACTCCCTGGGAGAGATGGGTAGCCCTGCCAGGAGGTGCCTTCTCCTCCACGGGGCTGGAGTACGGGAGAGCTGAGGCCATCCCTGCCCAGATGGGGGATACCTCACTGATAGGGTCAGGGCCACCGGGATCATGGCCTGGGGATGTGCTGGCTACACCAGGGGCTGGGCAGGTACCTCAAGTCAGCAATGGCATTCATGCTCTGGTATGGCAGTGTTGTGCTCAGCCGCTTTGTGGGCTCCTCGAGCAGTAGAACCTGCAAAGCACAACTGGGATGGCACCTGGCAGCCACCACGCCCAGCACCAGCAAGCCTAGCACTGCCTGGCAGGGCCTGAGAAGCTCCAGTGCCCCTTAACCAGCACTGGCACACACATGCTGTTGTACACCCCCACTGCTGGGTGTACTACACCCCACTCAGCTACACCTGGAATCCCGCCTGAGGAATCTTGGTGCCTGTGCATGATTTCCCTGCCTCCCCCTGCCCCAGCCCTGTCCTCACAGGGTAGAGTTACACAGGGGCCATGTCCGCTCACCCTGATATTCTCTGCTATACTGTTTGTGGAGCAGAAGACATCCAGGCCCTGTGTCAAGCCCGTTCTGGCAGCAGTGCTGCAGAGTGTGCGGATGCTGTTCAGGAACTGCACCTTTTGTTCCAGATCCTGGTGGGCACACAGAGATGGAGTGTGAGTGGGGAGAGCTATGGCCGTAGGGACCAACCATCATGGGGTGCAAAGCAGTGCGGGATGCCTGGAGGGCAGCAGCTGTGCACAGCCAGCAGCCCTCCTGCAGCCTGGCAGCAGAGCCGGAGGGACAATCCGGAGATGCAGGCACAGCAGAGCTGGAGGCTCGTGCAGTTACCTTTTTCATGTGTACATCAGAAACGTAGGCCTTGATGAAAACTACAGCCTCCTTTTCCTCTTCATACACAGGCAGACAGTCAGCATCTAAGCAGGGAGGAGAGTGAGCAGCGCTGCAGAGGGGCCGAAGGCAGGCGCGAGCAGAGGAAGGAGCTCTGCCCTGTCCAGCCGTGTGCCCGCTCCCCTGGCACAGTGTGCCCGTGGCTGTGAGGATAAGGGGCCCTGGTGTCGAGCAGGGGGCACTCGCTGGCCCAGCCCTGCCCGCAGTGCTGGGTGGGGACCCTCACTCACCATTACTCAGCACCTGCACCTCAGTCTCCTCACAGGGCTCCGGTGGAGGTGTTCTCCTGTCAGAATCGCTTTTCTTCTCCCAGGCCACACTGGGGTTGCTTGGGGGTTTCTTCTCCATCCTGCTGGATGAGCACTGATAGTGTGAGGGGGCAGCTGTTGAGCTGTCGGGGCTAGACGTGCGCTGTGCTTGCGGGCTCCTTGCCAGATGCGCACACTCCTGCCTTGTCCCCTTGCTGTCCTGATGGACACTGAGTGGTCTCTGGTCGGCACCAGCTATCCATGGGTGTCTTGGGATGAGTCACAAAGGGCCCCGCTATGACACGCTACTCCACCCGGGCGGGGCTTGTTCTGAGTCCTGCTTAATATTGCTCAGAACAAACTTGTCCAGCGATAGGGATTTGTGCACCTGCTTACACACAGAGCTGTGCAAGAGCAGTCAGACTGCCCAGGCCTTCGTGCTTCTGCTGTGAGGCCAGAGACAGCCAAAGCAGGACAGTGGAAGTATCACAGAATCACAGAATAACAGAATTATACAATCATAGGGGTTGGAAGGGACCTCTAGAGATCATCGAGTCCAAACTCCCTGCCAAAGCAGGTTCCCTGCACTAGGTCACACAGGTAGGCATCCAGGTGGGTCTTGAATATCTCCAGAGAAGGAGATTCCACAACTCCTCTGGGCAGCCTGTGCCAGTGCTCCGTCACTCTCACCATAAAGAATATCATGCACACATTCATGTGGAACTTCCTGTGCTGCAGTTTCTGGCCATTTCCCCTTGTCCTGTCTCCACACACTTCTGAAAAGAGTCTGGCCTTACCACTTTGTCCCCCACACCTCAGATATTTATAAACCTGTATCAGGTCCCCTCTCAGTTTTCTTTTCTCAAGGCTAAAGAGACCCGGTTCACTTAGCCTTTCTTCATAGGGGAGATACTC
This sequence comes from Cyrtonyx montezumae, assembly GCF_038088225.1. Taxonomy (NCBI): domain Eukaryota; kingdom Metazoa; phylum Chordata; class Aves; order Galliformes; family Odontophoridae; genus Cyrtonyx; species Cyrtonyx montezumae. The sequence goes on from NW_027072039.1 coordinate 4,541,289, forward strand.
CAGTCCCTTCACCATCTTTGTGGCCCCACGCTGGACTCTTTCCAAGAGATCCCTGTCTTTTTTATAGGGGGGAGCCCAGAACTGGACACAGTACTCCAGGTGAGGCCTCAGCAGGGCAGAGTAGAGGGGGAGGATCACCTCCCTTGACCTGCTGGCCAGGCTCTTTTTAATGATCACCAAGATGACATTGATCTTCTTGGCCACAAGGTCACACTGCTGGCTCACGGTCGACGTGTCGTCCACCAGGACACCCAGGTCCCTCTCTACAGAGCTCCTCTACAGCAAGTCATCCCCCAGCCTGTACTGGTGCATGCAATTATTCCTCCCTAGGTGCAAGACTCTACACTTGCTTTTGTTAAATTTCATCCCGTTTCTGACTGCCCAGCTCTCCAGACTGTCCAGGTGTTGGTGAATGGCAGCACAGCCTTCAGGCGTGTCAGTCAATCCTCCCAACTTCGTATCATCAGCAAACTTGCTGAGAGTGGCCACTGTACCCTCATCAAGGTCATTGATGAAGATGTTGAACAAGAATGGACCCAGCACGGGCCCCCAGGGAACACTGCTGGTTACAGGCCTCCAACCGGACTCTGCACCGCCAACGACAATAGTCTGTGCTCTGCCAGTCAGCCAGATCTCAACCCACTTCACTGTGCACTCATCTATCCCACACTTGCTCAGCTTTGTTATAAGGATGTCATGGGGGACAGTATCAAATGCCTTGCTGAAATCAAAATAAACTACATCCACCGCCCTCCAGGCATCTACCCAGCCAGTGACAACATCATAGAAGGCCACCAGGTTGGTCGAGCATGACCTCCCCTTGGTGAACCCATGCTGGCTACTCCTGATAACCTCCTTTTCTTCCAATTGTCTGGAGATGGCATCCAGCACAAGCTCTTCCATCACCTTTCCTGGGACAGAGGTGAGGCTGACTGGCCTATAATTACCCGCATCTTCCTTCTTCAACTTTTCGAAGGCTGGAGTGACCCTTGCTCTCCTCCAGTCATCAGGCACATCCCCCATTCTCCAAGACCTCTCAAAGTTGATAGAGAGCAGTTCAGCAATCACCTCCACCAGCTTCCTCAGCACCCATGGATGCACCCCATCGGGTCCCATGGATTTAGGAACATTAGCATTGCCTAGGTGCTCACAGACCACCTCTTCCCTGACTAAAGGAAGGTCTCAAATTCCCCAGAACCTCTCACTAACCTCCAGAGTCTGGGATTCCTGTGGAAGAGCTTTTTAACTGAAGACAGAAGCAAAGAAGTTCAGTATTTCGGCCCTCAGCATACCCCATTACCAGAACATTCCCTTCACCTAGTAGGGAGCCCATCTTCTCCCTAGTCTTCCTTTTACTGTTAACATACCTCAAAAAGCCTTTTTTATTATCCTTTATCCCTTTTGCCAGATTCAATTCCCGGCGGTCTTTATCCTTCCTCGTTGCATCCCTGCATGACCTGACAACCTTTCTATATTCTTCCCAAGTGGTCAGACCCCTTTTCCACATTTCATGGACCTTCTTCTTCTCTTTGTTTGGCGCGTGATCTCCTTGCTCATCCACGGGGGTTTCCTGCCACCCTTTCCCCATTTCTTACTCAAAAAAATGCACTGATCCTGAGCTTGGAAGAAGAGCTGTTTAAATGCTGACCAGTTCTCACAGCCCCCCTTACCTTCTAACACCCTAGCCCACCACATAGCTCCAAGTAGGTCCCACAAGAGATCAAAGTTTGCTCTCCTAAAGTCCAGGATAGCAGTCCTACTTTTTGCTTTGCTCCTGCCTCTCAGGATCTTGAACTCCACCATCTTGTGATCACTGCAACCCAAGTTGTCCCCAGCCATTACTTCCTTAACAAGTCCTTCCTTGTTAGTGAGAATAAGGTCCAGTAACACCCCTCCCTGCATCGGTTCCTCCACCACCTGCAGCAGAGAGTTGTCTTCAACACATTGCATGCTCTGTCTGGACCATGCGTGCTTGGCCATGTTGCTCATCCAGCAAATATCTGGATAACTGAAGTCCCGCATAAGCACCAGTGCCTGGGAACGTGACACTACTTCTAATTGCTTATGAAAGGTCTCGTCAACCTCCTCTTCCTGATCAGCAGGACTGTAGTACAAACCCACAGCAGCATCACCCTTACCAGTCTGCCCCTTGATGCTCCCCCACAAAGTCTCCACTGCTACGTCACTCTCCTCCAACTGGAGTTCAATACATTCTAACTGCTTTCTCACATGAAGAGCAACTCTACCACCTCTCCTTGCCAGCCGATCTTTCCTAAAAAGCACACAGCCCTCCATGGCAATATTGCAGTCGTGACAGCTGTCCCACCATGTCTCTGTGATCACAGTGAGATCATGGCCTTGCGACCGCACGCAGATCTCCAACTCTTCCTGTTTATTTCCCATGCTGCGCACATGGGTGTACAGACACTTCAGAGAAGCAGTATCCCCCTGCCTCTCTCCATGCCTATGAATTCCACCCTCTTCACCCATCAAGCTCTGTTTTGAGCCTTGAACTACCCCCTCGGCCCCAGCGGTCCTCATTTTGTCCCCTCCCCCTTTCATATCTAGTTTAAAGACCTGTCAATAAGTCCCGCCAGTTCCTTGGCTAGAATCCTCCTACCCCTCAGAAACAGGCAGCCTCCCCTGCTGCCATCATGCCAGGTGCCGAGTAAAAAAAGTTGACGTACAAGAACGTCTGGCATCCAAATATTGGTCACTGCTTAGCATGCTGCATGAGGCATTCAAAACACTAATTAACTCATTCACTAAATTTTAGATAATCCAAGTGATATGTTTTCACTTTTATTAGATTTTTCATGCTTTCTTAAGTCCTGCCTTAACTCTACTGAAAGATCAATAATGAGCCACTGGTGGTGCTGGTAACGTTTCTGAAAACTGCTCCTTCAACTTGCCTCTTCATCCCACCTTCATATGTAACTCAGTCATTACCATTAAATATTTACCAAATTGGACAAAATTCTAAATAATATCACAACTCTGGTGGGTAGGATTAGGTATACAGTGATATCTGCCCTGGATATATTTTTTTGTCCAATCTTCTCTGTGCCTTCAACACACTATGACCTTTGCTATTTTGTTTTTTGAGGAGCTGCAAACTCAGATTGTAAATGTAAACAGTTTAATAAGAAACAAATGATTAATTACATAACACTGAAAACTTGTCTTCAATGTAGTGCTCTTTCCAGGGCTTGCAGCATAAAACTGGAGAGTCTCACCTGTAACAACATCAGAAAAGCCTACAAAAGCAAGGAAGTAAATGAAAAAGTCTGTACCCAGCTGGTAAAAGTTGTTTAAAGACAAACTCGGGCAACCACTTGGACTACTAAGTGGCATTCTTTTTTTTTCAGAACCAGAAGTTAAATATTCAAGCCCCAGATTCTGAATAGTTGTTTCCGCCTAGAACGGGTGACAAAGCAGTGCAGCCTGAGGCATTAAGCTTCTCCTAGGGAAGCATTATAAACAACTGAGATTGGGTTGACTGGGCTTATAGCATACCACAATTGGCAACCACACTTTCACAACAGACCACAGAGTCAGGAAGAAATGTTGAGGTCTTTTTCTGACAAACAGAAGACGCCTCATGTGCACAGGGCTCCTATTTATATACAAGACTACATACAAAACAAGGGCTCCTATTTATATACAAGACTATACACAAAACTCCTATTTATATACAAGACTTGAGTCACTGTAAAGTTTCATGCAATCCAGGAGATGGTAGAGTTCAGCATCCTGAGAGGAGAGAGCTGGCCAAAAAGTAGGACTTAGGCTCAGCTCAGCAGAGGCGATCAGGTTAGGGAATATTTAAGCAAACTGAACAGACAAAAAATCATAGGGCATGGCAGAATGCAAACACAAGAGTATTTTGAGGCAACTCTCCATCATTTTTAATTGATTATGATGACCAGTGAGGTTACTGAGTACTGCAAGATAGCAAATACCACACCTATTACAAGGAAGGGCAAGCAGGAAAAGAAGCAAGAAACTGAACAGCTGAGCTTAGAGGATTGTCATCAGTGGCACAAAGTCCGTTTAGTACTTGCTAAGGCTATACCTGTCTACTCCATACAGTTCTGGGCTCCACAGCACAAGGGTTACGTGAAGCTCTCTCCAATAGAGACATCCCAGCTAAGGGCTACAAAAATGATTAAGTACCTGGAGCTCATCTCCTATGACAAGAGGTTAAGTGAACTGGGACTGCTCAGACTGGAGAAGAGAAGACTCAGTGATATCTGAACTGTCTATCTGACGGAAACCAGTAATGAAGACAGAACTAGACTCCCCTCAGTGGTGCCCAGAAGAGCACAAAATGAGACACATGAAATCCCTTTAAAAAATAAGGCACATTTCTACTGTGAGTTTTCAGATGCTGGAACAAATTAACCAGAGAAGCTGTGTAGTCTCTATTCTTGGAGATACTTAAAGCTTTTCTGGATATATTCCATAGCAGCATGCTGCAGGTGACCCTGCTTCTAGCAGGGATGTGGACTTGATATTCAGCAAATTACTCTGTGGTTCTGTAAATATAGAGTACTGTGTTCTGAATTTAAGTATTAAAACAAAATTTCTTGGAATTCTTCAGAATGTGTAAATAATCCTTTTGTTCTTGTAGATATAGTCTTTCTTAGCTGGAGTGACTTAGCACCTATTTACATCAAAGGGATAACTTCTGTTTATTTAAAAGGTAGTGTAAGCAGACCTTCCAGGATGTATAATAAAAACTTCTGAACTTTAGCAAGTCACTTAGTTTGCTTTAAAAGTATTCAAATTACCAATTGCTTTTTATCTTCAATAATTTCCAGCATTTGAAGTAACTTGAACAGTTATTGTTTGTACATATTTACGCATTGATTTTCTAGCTAATATTAATAATGTCAGAATATACTAGTTATCAGTGTAAAGCCTGACATTTGTGCAAAAGACACATTTATCTCTGTAAACCTGTTCATACTGTTGACTGCTTTACAGAGCTCTGCTGTGCACAGCTGAAAGCTGAAAATATGTCTTGGTCAGTTCTTTATTTGTATGCAATGAGTGAGACTTTACACTTGATGCCAAGATTTCCAGGTACAGATTTACATTATTCCAGAATCTTTTTTCTCTTAAGCAAAAAAGAGTGTTTGGTTCTGTCCTTGTGCTCTGAAAAAGGAAAGGGGAGCACTTCCTCTGTTCCCTGAAAATCACCGTTCTCACAGAGAACCCATTTAGAATCTTTCTTCCAAGTCTGTCCATGGAAGAAAGGAGAATGAGAATGAGAAGCGAGCAGCATGCCTTCCAGGAACATTTTTAAGAACAATTAAAATAGGATTTAGCTCCTCTGCGGAGCTCCTGGAGGAGCACTACTGTAGATACTTGAATTGCAGCGCGGGCTGCAATGAAGGGACGGGAACCCAGCTTGATGCAAGCTAATGTAATGTAATTAAGCAACAACTCAAAGCTTATATACACAGAAAGGCAGCGTGCGTTAAGATCTGATCAGGCGACGGTTACATTCTGTCACGGTGTTTTCCATGACAGTGACCCAAGGGAAAAACCGAGAAGGGAGAGAGGAGAGGAAAAGAAACTGCGTCAGTGGCCGCGCGGCCGCCCAAGCAGAGCCGCGCTCCGGGGGGGAGGGGGAAACAGCAGGAAGAGATGGGTCTACAAGAAGACAACGGCACGATCTGAGAAGGAACGGTAACTTTACTAAATATAATAAAATTGAACCACCACAGCCTCCATCAGATCTTTGAAGAGGCGGATGGAACTCTCTCGCACTTCACTTGACACCTGAGGGAGAAGGACGGGAGGACCTCAGGCCACACTCTCGCTGCCCATGGTGAGCATGAGCAAAGGCGTGGCTGATGCGGAAGGAGATGCATCAGTCCCATTCTGCACAAGGACACTGCGGTGGTGCAAAGCAGTGCAACAGGTTTACAGCACGGGGTGCCTGTGCCTCATAGTGCTCCCCCAGCCACCCCACCAAGACAAAGAAGCAGAGCTCCCCAGGCTCGAAGCCAAGGAGGAGAGGAGACAGGCCTGGCCCCCAGCAGTGCCTCTGGGGCACGAGCTGCCTGCTTAGCCTCCACCTCCCTGCTACAACACCCGGAGACAACGCCTGGTGTTGGAAGTAAAGGGAGTGCTCGTGGGTTTGAGAGCAACCGTTGGCAGAAGGTGCTTTGCGCAGGACTCAGTATGGGCCACAACACAGAGGCTTTGCATCACTGACAGCGACAAAGCTGACAGGGACAAGGCTGGCTGACCTGCATGGCTCTGAAGACATCCCACAGAAGCCCAAAGGAGACAGGAGAATGAAAAGGCCCTCCTGCTGAGCACGCACCCACAGAGCTTGGATTCCCACACCAGACTTACGTGATTGAATAGAGGCAGGATCTTCTCAGCCAGCATCGGAGCAATGGAACTGGCCTCTCTCTTCACCAGATGGTTCACCATGTTTCTGAAGATATTCATCACCTCCACTGTGACATGCGCATTGCCAGTACTCATGGTCTCCATGATATTTGGCAGCAGGGCCCGTATTTCTCTTGCCTGTCCAAAACACACAATTTCCTTATCATCAAAAGGGTACTGGCCTCCCTGGTTTAAAAGCTCAGGTTTCAGAGCACCTGCCACACGCCTTGCTTCCTGGCGACTGTTTCAAGAAATTGGAGCCCCAGTAGGGCACCTTAAGTACCGAAAAAACAGGACTAAATGCCCCAACGAGGCAAATACGTAGATTTCAGTTGAGGACACTCAGGTCCCTGAGGTAACGGACCTGGATTCCTCAGAGGACAAGGTCTCTAAATCAGATCTCAAAGCTCCATCTATGATGGATCCCTTTGAGATCTGCCCAATTATAACTCAGAAAACAAAGAAAGTACAAGATAGACCGGCAGGGTTGCCTTCTGACCAACAGCCTCCTGCTGAAACATGTTTTCATTTAACAGCTCGCCCCTAGTACAGTGGTTCCATCAAAAGCCTAGGGAAAGAATACCATCGTGGTTATTATGACTATGGGATGCAGGAGCTGAAAGTGTATTAGTTAATGGGACAGAAAGTCCAAGATCGCTTCTATAACCCTACACCCAGCCCTGAGGCTAAGATTACATGCCACCATCCAATATAATAAAGAAAACGACTCTATTATAGACTGGTTGATGGCGGCAGGCCGACTAACTTGGCCAATAAAACAGACTTACTACTTCTTACGGGTTTATGGTCCTCTATGGAGGACTTCCAAACGTACATTTGAGAACTGGGTATGAGGGAGGCCATGTGTTCCGACACATTTGAAGGCCCAGACACAGAAAAATTCTCGGTAGGTGTGAGAGACCTGATATTGCAGCAAGCCCCTTCTCATCTTTATGGGACATTGGTGTCCATACTAAATCTGTTAGTAGCTTTAGAAGCCATTGTCCAACAAGCAACTCAACTGGTAGCAGACCTGGGGGAAACAGCGCGCATAAGGACTAGGCGCAATGTCCGCATGGTGGAGGAAGCCGAGGCCTTCCCACTTAGAACCCAGAAGACTGCCCCACGGACACCCTGATCAGGCCCCATACAGGCGTCTCAGAAAACCATGTTCAATGATCTTATACGGGCCAAGGTTGCATTTGCCAAAATCGATGGACAGCCCAACCATATTTTATTCCAGTTATGGAAACAACTAAGAAACAATCAAGAGTTTCCGAGTAGTCCCAGAAAATTGGGAGTCCAAATACTACAAGAAGCACCTACTACAACCTGGAATTTAGCTGATTTTATAGTACCAAAAAGGAAGAGAAATCCTCCACAGCTGTCTTGGGCTACAATGCCTGAGCCACCTGTGGTAAAAGTTCTCAATCTGTCAAAATTCATGGAGTGACAAGGGACACTGGTTCTCTTAGGGCCTCCAGATGGGACCAGAGGCCCTGTGTTGAACTGTCAGTATTCTGGTCAGAAATAGATGTTCAAAGAGTAATGGCTTCATTAAACACCGGTGTGGAAACATCGATTATGTATGGAGATCCATCTAGATTTAAGGGTAATAAAGTGATGATTAGTGAGTTTAGGGGACAGACCATTCCGGTCATTCCAACATGGTTGAAACTGGGGGTTGGGCATCTCCTACCATGGGAGTATAAAGTGTCCATGCCCGAGAGTTATTCAGGGATTGGGGCAATCGACATTTCATGAGGTCTGACTCTCTGGACGTCTGTGAGAGAGTTCCGGCTTTGGCAAAAATACTTTAGATTACGTTTTGCATGGCCCCTCAATACTGTCTGTATTGCACAAATACTATTTGATTGATGAAACCACACCAGCTTACTAATGTAAGACAGTATTGACTCCCGGGGAGACAAGATGAAATATCAAGGATGGTACAGGAACTAGAAAAAGTAGTCATTATAAAACGTGCACACAGCCCATACAACCATCCTGCCACTCATACAATCCGGTTTGAAGAGGGGGATGGTCAGAGTATCCAGTGAGCAGAGTTGTGAAGACAGATCACCATGCGTTAGGAAGACATTGTTTTCAAAGTCTGGTCTTGGGAATTCTCTTGTTTTCAAAGTTCTTGCGAGCAACCTGGTCATGCTGTTTAGGCTTGGGGATGATAAAACTTTGCCCTTCAATACAAGGTTGTTATGGTTTGATGCCAGTATTGCACATCAGAACACCAACTGGGAGTTCAAGAGTTAATGCTGTGGCAGGGAGTGGCAGAGGGGTGGTGCTCCTGAGCAGACACCAGCCTCTCTCGCTCTCAGTGTTCCCTCTCGGCTTCCGTGGAGATAAAATATGTGTGCTTCTCCTGCATTTTTTCTAAGGAAAGATCTAAGAATGGGTTTGGAAACATTTGTTTCTCTCAATTCTTTGATTGTGTTAGATTTAGTAAATTTACGGTTCCTCTACATATCCTTTTTTAAATTTTTATTTATTTATTTATTTTTTAAACCATTGTCTACGAATCCTTCGCCCACCCCCTCTCCCAACTCCCCCTTCCAGAGCAGGTGGTTTCACAGTGCTAGCTGAATAGTGCCATGAGCCAGTCCCATACTGTTGCTGGACGCGTTTCATGTCTCATCATCAGGATTATCCCAGCTGCCAGAGAACGAACTGCCAGGTGGGCATCATCTTCCAAAGGCTGAAGGCCTGCAACAGAGGGAAGCAGAGCAGAGATGAAGCCCACTGATCTGGGGGTGCAGCATTTCCTTGCAGCCTGACAAGGCACGGCTGCATACTGCCCAGGCTCTGCCCCATCCCTAGTCCCAGAACACATAGCGCTGCCCTCACTCACCACTGCGGATTTCATTCATCAGTTCCTCACTTTCAATCCTGGAGTGCTCCACAGCCCGCCCTAGGTAGAGAGTTCCCATCAGACCCCCATTCAACAACACACTCCCAGGAGCACTGGCTGCAGCCCAGCCAGCCCAGCTGCTTCCCCTGCTGTGCCCAGGAAGGTACAGTGCATGAGCGGGGAACTGATCAAGGCGCCCATCAGGGCTACCAGCACATTCAGGCTGTATCTAGGGGGTGCAGGGCTAAGGGCAAGACCCAAAGAGGGAACTCAGGGGCTGCACTCACAAATGAGTTTAGCTGCCTCAATTTTCACAGAGGCCTGAGAATCCTTCAGGTATGGCAGGCTCTGCCGCAGGTAACCTTCCACTCTCTTCCGGTTTTCAAACAGCTGGAAAAGAGCACAAAGGCATGGGGCTTGCAGACACAACCCAGCTTCTGGTGTCACCCCTCCTGTCTGTATCCCCTTCCCACAAGCAGGGGGGCTGTGGCTGTGGGGTTGTCCTTACCAAGCACTTCCCAATCCACACTGTGTTCTGTTCCTGGGCCAGGCGCTTGAGCTTCTTCCACCTCAGGAACTTTGCACAAGTGACCAGGGTTTCCCCAGCAGCCTACAGAGATCAGACGCTGGGAGTTGGCACCACAGACACACATCCTAGGAGTCTGAATGCTTGCTAGCCTGGCCCTCAATTCCCAGTAAAGCCCTGAACTGAGCACAGCCTTGCCTGGTCAGGTCTGAAATGTGTACCTGTGCAACACACGGGCTCTCATCACTCATCCGAAAGAGCAGAGGAAGCAGGCCCCCATGCACGTTCTTCTTCATGTTTCCCTTCTGCCACCACACCACAGCCTCCATCAGATCTTTGAATAGGCGGATGGAACTCTCTCGCACTTCACTTGACACCTGAGGGAGAAGGACGGGAGGACCTCAGCGCCACACTCTCGCTGCCCATGGTGAGCATGAGCAAAGGCGTGGCTGATGCGGAAGGAGATGCATCAGTCCCATTCTGCACAAGGACACTGTGCGCTGGTGCAAAGCAGTGCAACAGGTTTACATCACGAGGTTCCTTTGTCTCACAGTGCTCCCCCAGCCACCCTACAAAGGCCAAGCAGAGCTCCCCAGGCCCGAAGCCAAGGAGGAGACAGGCCTGGCCCTCAGCAGTGCCTCTGGGGCTCGAGCTGCCTGCTTAGACTCCACCTCCCTGCTACAACACCCGGAGACAACGCCTGGTGTTGGAAGTAAAGGGAGTGCTCGTGGGTTTGAGAGCAACCATTGGCAGAAAGTGTTTTGTGCATTGCAGTATGGGCCACCACACAGAGGCTTTGCATCACTGACAGCGACAAAGCTGACAGGGACAAGGCTGGCTGAGCTGCATGGCTCTGAAGACATCCCACAAAAGCCCAAAGGAGCCAAGAGAACGGATAAGGCCGTCCTGCTGAGCACGCATCCACAGAGCTTGGATTCCCACACCAGACTTACGTGATTGAATAGAGGCAGGATCTTCTCAGCCAGCATCGGAGCAATGGAACTGGCCTCTCTCTTCACCAGATGGTTCACCATGTTTCTGAAGACATTCATCACCTCCACTGTGACATGTGTATTGCCAGTACTCATGGCCTTCATGATATTTGGCAGCAGGGCCCATATTTCTCTTGCCTGTCCAAAACACACAATTTCCTTATCATCAAAAGGGTACTGGCCTCCCTGGTTTAAAAGCTCAGGTTTCAGAGCACCTGCCACACGCCTTGCTTCCTGGCAGCAGCCACCGGAATGGCAGTAGCAGAATCAAAGCAGGTGATGGTCATGGGTGCACAGAGAGTGATGGGAAAGATAGGAGAATGATGGCAGGAGATCAAGGACTCTTTGTCCCCTGTACAGTTACCCCAGGTAACCCATCAGGAAAGCTCCAGGAAATCTCCCCAGGCCCCACCACCCCAACTCCTGAGTCTCAGGCAAGGCCACGGCACAACGATGCCCACCACCCCAGCACCACGCTGCCAACAGGGCTTCATTTGACTAGGTCCTGCTCACCGTCTCACGTCTCTCTGATAGCAGGAGAAGGCCTCTGAGCCCCAGCCACAGTATTGGCAGGCTTTCCATCTTCAGAATATTCTGGAGGAGTGCAGGCTTACATAAATCTCTGAGGGTCTTCTCGGTGGGAGGCATCACCTGAAACAAAGGCAGCGGTGAGAGCCGGACAGAGGCAGCAGGACTCCGTGCAGCCTGCATCTCCTGGCTCCTCTGGCAGCTCACTGGCAGGGCGCTGGGAGAACACAGCCTGGCCTGGGGCAGCAGTGTCCATGGAAATCGTGACGGTCCCCCTGTGCTCCAGGCCTAGCACTACACAGGCCTGCTTCTCCTGCCCTCTGACCAGTCACAGCTTTGCGGAGCATTTGGCCGGCAGAATCTACCACAGAAACGGCACCAGACTTGGGTGGCCAGGAGCACTTCCCCTCCCCGGCCCTTCAGCCTGCTCAGCCTGTGCAGATGCCATGGCTTCATCCCTGACCCTGCCATAGTCCTGACTGCCTCTGCCCAACCCTAGGTTTCCAGTCTGGGTGGGGTGGGCAAGGCAGGAGAATCTGGGTGCTGGGGCAGGAGAGCCCTGAAACAGAGCACAGTGCCTTGTCTGGTAACTCACAATTAGATGAAGAAGGCCCAGCTCCGCTGCGGTGATGTCAAAGATCTCCCAGAGCAGTGGGTCCTGGAGAACATTGTGTATTTCTTCCAAGATCCTCGCAGGAGTCTCAGGCAGGTGAAGCATCGACTTCCACATGTCCAGGGTAGTGCTGCAAAGCAAGAGCAATGCTATGTCAGCAGGGCTGCCTCAGCCACAGCACCATGGCTCCAGCATAACCCAGGCTGTGCTGCAGCCCTGGCCCTGCCACCCCACTGGCTCGCAGAGGCCTGGGGACCCGGCTGCTTGGGTGAGCAGGAGGGGCTGAGATGGCCTTCCCCGAGGGGCAGGGCAGGAGCCGGGTAGGAGGCTCTGGGCTGCCGTGGTCGGCGTTGGCTGCTGCAGCCCTGACTGGCCCACCAGCACTGAAAAGCACAGTGGGATGGAAGGCCTGCTCCTCAATGCTGTCCTGCAGCTTTCTTTGTCTCTGGCAGCCAGAGCATCCTTCAAGTCCTATTCTTCCCATGCAATCAATGTGTGGGACTGTCAGGGCTGGTACCTGTTATTCTGTGGAAGTCTCGTCAACACGCTCATCATCACGTTCGTAGGAAAGTGGTTGCTGAGCGCATCAAGCACCGAGAAAAGGATCTCCTGAAGCGATGTGCTGATGCTTCCCAGGTTGCTGTGGATGAACTCCACAATCGTTGGTACCTGGTTGGAAGAGACAGGGAGATCGCTGCTGCTGCTGGACTGCAGACATTTGCCCCATTGCCACTGATACTGCTGTCCATCCCACTGCTCTTTCCTGGCATAAAATGATTTTGGATGCTCACGAGCTGTGGAGGGCAGGGCAGGGCAGGGCTGGGCAGGACAGAGCGTAGGTTCATAGGTTCATAAGGTTGGAAAGGACCTACAAGATCATCTAGTCCAACCTTCCTCCTATCACTATCCCTACCCAACTACTAAATCAAATCCTTTAGCACCTCCTCTAAACACTTCTTGAACTGCATTAGGGATGGTGCCCCAACCACCTCCCTAGGCAGGCCAATCCAGTGCCTGACCACTCTTTCAGAAAAAAAATGGGCAGGGCAGGGCTGGGCAGGAATGAGCAGAGACAGTGCACTGCAGTACAGCCCCATACTGCTTACATCCATCAGCCAGATGCCAGGCTTTGTCAGAATCACATCCAGTATAATCTTGGCTCTGTTCTTCTCCTTAATCCTACTGTCTTTAATGGTGGTCTCAAGAGTCATGAGGACGAAATCAGTCCTCTGAGAAGGGAGAAGTCTTTCTGCAAGTAACTGTAGGAAGGAAAGAAGGAAGGGAGTAAAAACATGTCAAACTGAGAGAGAGTGAACATGGACTAGGGTGGAACGTTGGCCAAGGTGCAAGACTGGAGGAAAAGGAAAGGTGAAGACCCTCCTTTTAAGGAAGAAGCATGCTGAGGGCTCCCAACAGTAGCCAAGCTCATCTCGCAGTACCCCTGAGCTGTAGGCTGCTCTGGGATGCAGGGAGGGGGGAGACAGGCTGGCTGGAAAGGTCCTGGCTCCTTACCTTCCCCCAGTGACTGCTGGCCAGGAAACCACAAACCTTCCACATCCGCACCATTGCCCTGTCACGCACAACTTTGGTCTCCGAGCTGGTGAAAGGCAGCAGCACCTGTGAGGAGAAGAGCTTCTGGTTTGCCTGGGAGCTGCTGATGGCCACTCCAGCTGCTCCCAGTTCCATTCCCATGAAGAAGGCACAAATTATATCAAAGAGAGGTGTGGGGACAGAGCTCTGCAACAGACAGACCTCCAAGATGCCGTGCAGCTCCTTATTGACGCTGGGGGTGGGATAGTTCGCCACCAATATCTGCAGCATCTCATCCATAGCATGCAGGGTCTGCAAGGAGGATAGTAGGATATGGAAGTCTCTCAGAGGTCCCTCTCACCTCCAAAAGACTGCTGTGAACTCCTCTCACTATTGAGCAAAAACACCTGCAGATCTATGCACAGTCTGGGACAGGACCCAGGGCTGCAGAGCTGCAGTGTGCAGAGCCCGCTGCAAGCAGGGTGGGTTGCCTGGCCCACAGCAAACGTGAGAGAGAAGGGGTGAAGGGAAGCAAGATCCTGCCCCACAAGGATTGTCAGTAATCTCTGGACACAAGTAATCCAAGGGGGCAACCCAGAGACACCAGGTCTGCAGTTCACCCACTACGTACAGGGTTGTAGAGGCAAGTGTTCAAGTCCTCTTCTGGAGGAAGGTAGAAGATGACTTTGAAGCACATGTGTAGGAGATGTGATATTTCATCCTCTGTAATGGCCTTCATTTTGCTGCAAATAGAGAGACCTCGATGCTAGGAGCGGTGCCTCGATGCTGAGGCAGGGGTAGAAGAAGTCCTCCCCTGGGCAGGACTCCCTGGGAGAGATGGGTAGCCCTGCCAGGAGGTGCCTTCTCCTCCACGGGGCTGGAGTACGGGAGAGCTGAGGCCATCCCTGCCCAGATGGGGGATACCTCACTGATAGGGTCAGGGCCACCGGGATCATGGCCTGGGGATGTGCTGGCTACACCAGGGGCTGGGCAGGTACCTCAAGTCAGCAATGGCATTCATGCTCTGGTATGGCAGTGTTGTGCTCAGCGACCTTGTGGGCTCCTCGAGCAGTAGAACCTGCAAAGCACAACTGGGATGGCACCTGGCAGCCACCACGCCCAGCACCAGCAAGCCTAGCACTGCCTGGCAGGGCCTGAGAAGCTCCAGTGCCCCTTAACCAGCACTGGCACACACATGCTGTTGTACACCCCCACTGCTGGGTGTACTACACCCCACTCAGCTACACCTGGAATCCCGCCTGAGGAATCTTGGTGCCTGTGCATGATTTCCCTGCCTCCCCCTGCCCCAGCCCTGTCCTCACAGGGTAGAGTTACACAGGGGCCATGTCCGCTCACCCTGATATTCTCTGCTATACTGTTTGTGGAGCAGAAGACATCCAGGCCCTGTGTCAAGCCCGTTCTGGCAGCAGTGCTGCAGAGTGTGCGGATGCTGTTCAGGAACTGCACCTTTTGTTCCAGATCCTGGTGGGCACACAGAGATGGAGTGTGAGTGGGGAGAGCTATGGCCGTAGGGACCAACCATCATGGGGTGCAAAGCAGTGCGGGATGCCTGGAGGGCAGCAGCTGTGCACAGCCAGCAGCCCTCCTGCAGCCTGGCAGCAGAGCCGGAGGGACAATCCGGAGATGCAGGCACAGCAGAGCTGGAGGCTCGTGCAGTTACCTTTTTCATGTGTACATCAGAAACGTAGGCCTTGATGAAAACTGCAGCCTCCTTTTCCCCTTCACACACAGGCACACAGTCAAAAGGGTACTGGCCTCCCTGGTTTAAAAGCTCAGGTTTCAGAGCACCTTCCACACGCCTTGCTTCCTGGCAGCAGCCACCGGAATGGCAGTAGCAGAATCAAAGCAGGTGATGGTCATGGGTGCACAGAGAGTGATGGGAAAGATAGGAGAATGATGGCAGGAGATCAAGGACTCTTTGTCCCCTGTACAGTTACCCCAGGTAACCCATCAGGAAAGCTCCAGGAAATCTCCCCAGGCCCCACCACCCCAACTCCTGAGTCTCAGGCAAGGCCACGGCACAACGATGCCCACCACCCCAGCACCACGCTGCCAACAGGGCTTCATTTGACTAGGTCCTGCTCACCGTCTCACGTCTCTCTGATAGCAGGAGAAGGCCTCTGAGCCCCAGCCACAGTATTGGCAGGCTTTCCATCTTCAGAATATTCTGGAGGAGTGCAGGCTTACATAAATCTCTGAGGGTCTTCTCGGTGGGAGGCATCACCTGAAACAAAGGCAGCGGTGAGAGCCGGACAGAGGCAGCAGGACTCCGTGCAGCCTGCATCTCCTGGCTCCTCTGGCAGCTCACTGGCAGGGCGCTGGGAGAACACAGCCTGGCCTGGGGCAGCAGTGTCCATGGAAATCGTGACGGTCCCCCTGTGCTCCAGGCCTAGCACTACACAGGCCTGCTTCTCCTGCCCTCTGACCAGTCACAGCTTTGCGGAGCATTTGGCCGGCAGAATCTACCACAGAAACGGCACCAGACTTGGGTGGCCAGGAGCACTTCCCCTCCCCGGCCCTTCAGCCTGCTCAGCCTGTGCAGATGCCATGGCTTCATCCCTGACCCTGCCATAGTCCTGACTGCCTCTGCCCAACCCTAGGTTTCCAGTCTGGGTGGGGTGGGCAAGGCAGGAGAATCTGGGTGCTGGGGCAGGAGAGCCCTGAAACAGAGCACAGTGCCTTGTCTGGTAACTCACAATTAGATGAAGAAGGCCCAGCTCCGCTGCGGTGATGTCAAAGATCTCCCAGAGCAGTGGGTCCTGGAGAACATTGTGTATTTCTTCCAAGATCCTCGCAGGAGTCTCAGGCAGGTGAAGCATCGACTTCCACATGTCCAGGGTAGTGCTGCAAAGCAAGAGCAATGCTATGTCAGCAGGGCTGCCTCAGCCACAGCACCATGGCTCCAGCATAACCCAGGCTGTGCTGCAGCCCTGGCCCTGCCACCCCACTGGCTCGCAGAGGCCTGGGGACCCGGCTGCTTGGGTGAGCAGGAGGGGCTGAGATGGCCTTCCCCGAGGGGCAGGGCAGGAGCCGGGTAGGAGGCTCTGGGCTGCCGTGGTCGGCGTTGGCTGCTGCAGCCCTGACTGGCCCACCAGCACTGAAAAGCACAGTGGGATGGAAGGCCTGCTCCTCAATGCTGTCCTGCAGCTTTCTTTGTCTCTGGCAGCCAGAGCATCCTTCAAGTCCTATTCTTCCCATGCAATCAATGTGTGGGACTGTCAGGGCTGGTACCTGTTATTCTGTGGAAGTCTCGTCAACACGCTCATCATCACGTTCGTAGGAAAGTGGTTGCTGAGCACATCAAGCACCGAGAAAAGGATCTCCTGAAGCGATGTGCTGATGCTTCCCAGGTTGCTGTGGATGAACTCCACAATCGTTGGTACCTGGTTGGAAGAGACAGGGAGATCGCTGCTGCTGCTGGACTGCAGACATTTGCCCCATTGCCACTGATACTGCTGTCCATCCCACTGCTCTTTCCTGGCATAAAATGATTTTGGATGCTCACGAGCTGTGGAGGGCAGGGCAGGGCAGGGCTGGGCAGGACAGAGCGTAGGTTCATAGGTTCATAAGGTTGGAAAGGACCTACAAGATCATCTAGTCCAACCTTCCTCCTATCACTATCCCTACCCAACTACTAAATCAAATCCTTTAGCACCTCCTCTAAACACTTCTTGAACTGCATTAGGGATGGTGCCCCAACCACCTCCCTAGGCAGGCCAATCCAGTGCCTGACCACTCTTTCAGAAAAAAAATGGGCAGGGCAGGGCTGGGCAGGAATGAGCAGAGACAGTGCACTGCAGTACAGCCCCATACTGCTTACATCCATCAGCCAGATGCCAGGCTTTGTCAGAATCACATCCAGTATAATCTTGGCTCTGTTCTTCTCCTTAATCCTACTGTCTTTAATGGTGGTCTCAAGAGTCATGAGGACGAAATCAGTCCTCTGAGAAGGGAGAAGTCTTTCTGCAAGTAACTGTAGGAAGGAAAGAAGGAAGGGAGTAAAAACATGTCAAACTGAGAGAGAGTGAACATGGACTAGGGTGGAACGTTGGCCAAGGTGCAAGACTGGAGGAAAAGGAAAGGTGAAGACCCTCCTTTTAAGGAAGAAGCATGCTGAGGGCTCCCAACAGTAGCCAAGCTCATCTCGCAGTACCCCTGAGCTGTAGGCTGCTCTGGGATGCAGGGAGGGGGGAGACAGGCTGGCTGGAAAGGTCCTGGCTCCTTACCTTCCCCCAGTGACTGCTGGCCAGGAAACCACAAACCTTCCACATCCGCACCATTGCCCTGTCACGCACAACTTTGGTCTCCGAGCTGGTGAAAGGCAGCAGCACCTGTGAGGAGAAGAGCTTCTGGTTTGCCTGGGAGCTGCTGATGGCCACTCCAGCTGCTCCCAGTTCCATTCCCATGAAGAAGGCACAAATTATATCAAAGAGAGGTGTGGGGACAGAGCTCTGCAACAGACAGACCTCCAAGATGCCGTGCAGCTCCTTATTGACGCTGGGGGTGGGATAGTTCGCCACCAATATCTGCAGCATCTCATCCATAGCATGCAGGGTCTGCAAGGAGGATAGTAGGATATGGAAGTCTCTCAGAGGTCCCTCTCACCTCCAAAAGACTGCTGTGAACTCCTCTCACTATTGAGCAAAAACACCTGCAGATCTATGCACAGTCTGGGACAGGACCCAGGGCTGCAGAGCTGCAGTGTGCAGAGCCCGCTGCAAGCAGGGTGGGTTGCCTGGCCCACAGCAAACGTGAGAGAGAAGGGGTGAAGGGAAGCAAGATCCTGCCCCACAAGGATTGTCAGTAATCTCTGGACACAAGTAATCCAAGGGGGCAACCCAGAGACACCAGGTCTGCAGTTCACCCACTACGTACAGGGTTGTAGAGGCAAGTGTTCAAGTCCTCTTCTGGAGGAAGGTAGAAGATGACTTTGAAGCACATGTGTAGGAGATGTGATATTTCATCCTCTGTAATGGCCTTCATTTTGCTGCAAATAGAGAGACCTCGATGCTAGGAGCGGTGCCTCGATGCTGAGGCAGGGGTAGAAGAAGTCCTCCCCTGGGCAGGACTCCCTGGGAGAGATGGGTAGCCCTGCCAGGAGGTGCCTTCTCCTCCACGGGGCTGGAGTACGGGAGAGCTGAGGCCATCCCTGCCCAGATGGGGGATACCTCACTGATAGGGTCAGGGCCACCGGGATCATGGCCTGGGGATGTGCTGGCTACACCAGGGGCTGGGCAGGTACCTCAAGTCAGCAATGGCATTCATGCTCTGGTATGGCAGTGTTGTGCTCAGCGACCTTGTGGGCTCCTCGAGCAGTAGAACCTGCAAAGCACAACTGGGATGGCACCTGGCAGCCACCACGCCCAGCACCAGCAAGCCTAGCACTGCCTGGCAGGGCCTGAGAAGCTCCAGTGCCCCTTAACCAGCACTGGCACACACATGCTGTTGTACACCCCCACTGCTGGGTGTACTACACCCCACTCAGCTACACCTGGAATCCCGCCTGAGGAATCTTGGTGCCTGTGCATGATTTCCCTGCCTCCCCCTGCCCCAGCCCTGTCCTCACAGGGTAGAGTTACACAGGGGCCATGTCCGCTCACCCTGATATTCTCTGCTATACTGTTTGTGGAGCAGAAGACATCCAGGCCCTGTGTCAAGCCCGTTCTGGCAGCAGTGCTGCAGAGTGTGCGGATGCTGTTCAGGAACTGCACCTTTTGTTCCAGATCCTGGTGGGCACACAGAGATGGAGTGTGAGTGGGGAGAGCTATGGCCGTAGGGACCAACCATCATGGGGTGCAAAGCAGTGCGGGATGCCTGGAGGGCAGCAGCTGTGCACAGCCAGCAGCCCTCCTGCAGCCTGGCAGCAGAGCCGGAGGGACAATCCGGAGATGCAGGCACAGCAGAGCTGGAGGCTCGTGCAGTTACCTTTTTCATGTGTACATCAGAAACGTAGGCCTTGATGAAAACTGCAGCCTCCTTTTCCCCTTCACACACAGGCACACAGTCAGCATCTAAGCAGGGAGGAGAGTGAGCATTGCTATAGCCTGCAGAGGGGCCGAAGGCAGGCGCGAGCAGAGGAAGGAGCTCTGCCCTGTCCAGCCGTGTGCCCGCTCCCCTGGCACAGTGTGCCCGTGGCTGTGAGGATAAGGGGCCCTGGTGTCGAGCAGGGGGCACTCGCTGGCCCAGCCCTGCCCGCAGTGCTGGGTGGGGACCCTCACTCACCATTACTCAGCACCTGCACCTCAGTCTCCTCACAGGGCTCCGGTGGAGGTGTTCTCCTGTCAGAATCGCTTTTCCTCTCCCAGGCCACACTGGGGTTGCTTGGGGGTTTGTTCTCCATCCTGCTGGATGAGCACTGCTAGTGTGAGGGGGCAGCCACTGAGCTGCTGAGGCTGGAGGTGGGTTGCGCTCGGGGGCTCCTTGCCAGACGCGCACACTCCTGCCTTGTCCCCTCCCTGTCCTGCGTGACACTGAGTGGTCTCTGGTATCCATGGGTGTCTTGGGATGAGTCACAAAGGGCCCCGCTATGACACGCTACCCCGCCCGGGCGGGGCTGTTTCCGAGCCACAGCTTCAAATGGTTCAGAAGAAACTTCTCCAGGGGGAAGGATGTGTGTGCCTGCTTACCCACAAAGCTATGCAAGAGCTGTCAGACTGTCCAGGCCCTCGTGCTTCTGCTGTGAGGCCATAGACGGCCACAGCGGGACAGTGCAAGTATCACAGAATCACAGAATCATAGGGGTTGGAAGGGACCTCTAGAGATCGAGTCCAACCCCCCTGCCAAAGCAGGTTCCCTACACCAGGTCGCACAGGTAGGCGTCCAGGCGGGTCTTGAATATCTCCAGAGAAGGAGATTCCACAACTCCCCTGGGCAGCCTGTGCCAGTGCTCCGTCACCCTCACCGTAAAGAAGATCTTGCACGCATTCATGCGGAACCTCCTGTGCTGCAGTTTCTGGCCATTTCCCCTTGTCCTGTCTCCACACACTGCTGAAAAGTGTCTGGCCTACACACCTTGTCCCCCACACCTCAGCTATTTATAAACCTGGATCAGGTCCCCTCTCAGTCTTCTTTTCTCAAGGCTAAAGAGACCCAGTTCACTAAGCCTTTCTTCATAGGGGAGATCCTCCAGGCCCTTCACCATCTTTGTGGCCCTGCGCTGGACTCTTTCCAAGAGATTTGTGATTCTATGATTCTTATCTGTAGTGCAGGCTTGCAAGTCCTTACAAGTCTGAGATTACTGTCATCATCCTGGGAACTGTCTAAACTCCCTGAGTGCTGCCCCAGTTGTTTTTGTTTTTGTTTTTGTTTTTGTTTTGGCACTATGCCAAAAAACATATTTGTTTTCTCCCATAAAACTGTTCTTCAAGAGATTATATTTCATCATGTACCTATTTTTAATAGTGAGAATGTACTGGACCTTAATTAAGTCCACCATTATACTCTATGGAGCGGCACATTCAAGTAAGAAATTAAAAGCACTGGTGGAAACCCCTATTTCGTGCCTGCATACAGTGTTGTATGGTTTGAACATTTAATGTTACATGCCAGAGGAAGTCACTAGCTTTGCAGAACGTGTGATTTTTAATCCGGTTTCCAGCCTCTCCCTTCAATATCTTATACTTCTTTGAATGCTCAGTCCACCATCATATTGTCAATCTCCCTGAATGTATTCTGTAGGGTTGCGAGGCAGAGCCGCGGGTCTCCGGTGCTCGTGGTAGCCTCATGAAGGGCTCATGGGAGAGAGGGACTCGGGTGAGATCGGGTGTCACGGGACCTTGGGGCAGAGCAGGCGCTTCGAGTGTACGGGTATAAAAGGCTTTGTTGTGCAGCAATAAATTGGAACCCGGCGCTTGACACCGTGTGTCCAACCTGTTTCTCCATGGGCTGGGGATGTCCAGAACGGAGGGGCATTAAGCCTTGTGTTGCACCTTGTCTGGCCCACCAGTAGCAACATATTCCTCATCGTCATCTGTGTATACAGTGTTTTGAGGAGGCCTGCCCCAAAGCTGGAGAATACTGAGTGACAGGGAGTGTGGAGGGACATGGGAGAGACCTTAGAGAGACGGGCATTGCTGGTGTAATGAAACCCTACTCCTGAATGCTTGCAAGATCCTGTGAACCTAAGCAGATATTGGAGACAGGGATATTGTGGCTCTAGCAGATCTGAGGAGGCACAAATTATTTCAGTGCCGGCTTATGCCTACTGAGCCCTATTCAATACGGTCCTACAGAGGGAGAGAGTCTCCAAAATTGAGGGAGAGAGTCTCTGAGACAAAAGGAAGAGATTCCAGAAGGGAGTCAGAGATAAGAGGAAAAATTCATGCGTCCAGAGAGTATTCCTAGTCAAGGAGGAGAGTCTCCAAGTTGTGCAAGAGAGTTTCTGAACTGAGAAGGAAAGTCTCCAAGCCAAAAGGGAAAATGTCCAATTGAAAGAAAGAATCCTAATTCCAAGAGAAAGAATTTCCAATGCAAACGAGACCTCTTCCAAACTGAATGAGACATCTTCCAATCTGAATGAGACACCCTCCAATTCAAAGCGGACAGATTCTGTGTCAACCTAGAGAAAAAGAGGATTGAATGCGAGCAACCTGATCAAGTACAGGAGGCACCAGAATCGATGTCAGTTGCCTCTGTAAGAGGACAGA
This sequence comes from Cyrtonyx montezumae, assembly GCF_038088225.1. Classification (NCBI taxonomy): domain Eukaryota; kingdom Metazoa; phylum Chordata; class Aves; order Galliformes; family Odontophoridae; genus Cyrtonyx; species Cyrtonyx montezumae. Next base: position 4,563,421 of record NW_027072039.1, read on the forward strand.
AATTTAAACAAGCATAGCCTTGTTTAAAGTGGAAGGAAAAGTACGAGGAGAAAGTAGAGGAAGAAGATGCAGGGGAGTGGCTCTCAACAAGTCCACTGTCACTGACATCAAGAGAGGTGACAACAAAACTAAAAGAGAGGAGGAGGAAGGAAAGGAAGAAAATCCAGGGAAAGGGCCTTCAACAGGGCCACTGTCACCGACACCAAGGAAGTTAAAAAAAAACCAAAAACTAACAGTGAAGAAGAAGAAGCTCAGGAAGGCATTGTCACCATTACTACTAGACTTCTGAAAGTGACTGAAATTTGAGGTTCAAGAAAGGTTTTTTCATGGCACTCAAATGAACCCACTGTCACTTGGTTACTTTGATTCTGAGATAGTGGGGCCAACTGTGTGTTGACAGATAGTAGAGAAGCTCAGCAACTGGCAAGTACTGCTAAGGACTCAGCCGTTGACAGAGGTATCAGTAGGTGTCACAGGAATGAGTGAGTCTACAGGTGCGTACAGATCTCCCCTAAACCATCAAGAACTTATTTTAATTGGTCTCATGCACTAATTCTCCAATCTAATTTTGTGTTGTGGATTCTAAGGCAAATGTAAACAATGTGCATCATTCCTTATTTACAAAGTAAAGTTCTTTCATGTTCACTGATCACTTCTTCACGCACAGTAAACAAAATCCTTACCACTGCCTCCAAGCCTGACTTTGAGTTATTTCATGTCTAAGTACTTTCAGGATCATGGATCGAAAGTATAATAATCATTGCAAAATGTTATTAAGTCAGGTTTCTGCTTGTGATTAGATTATGTGGTATACTGAAACCTTCCGTGAGTGTTTCTGATTCTGTGCTGAAACTCTCCCTTCCTATCCTGGCTGCAGTGCATAAGGGAAGACTTTTTATACTACAGAAATTAATGGAAGTAATGTTCCCTGTCTTCCAGTTGAAGTATTACATTTAGTAACTGGAGACGGGGAAAAGAGAGAAAAGGCTTGGTATCAATACATAGGGTTGTCAGTATGGTTGAATCAACTTATACACAGAATTCATACCAACAGACTGTAGTTGTTCTTCACCTGTAACGGATGAAAGAAAGACCACTGAGACGGCTGTAGCACTACCAAAAATATGGCAATGTTTGTGTAGGAGGTACTAGTGAGACGATGGGAAACCCAAGGTGAACAGGTTTAGGGACCACAAGGATAATCCTCTTCAGTGAAATCAGGGCACTGCTTATCATAACAGTACCCATAGCCAGGAGAGCGTTGTGCAGTTTGCCAGGAGCGTCCCCGGGACCACTGCCATGGCTTGCAGTGACAAGCAGCAGTTGCTTCTGGTTCACAGGGATGCTTTGGCAATATGAGTCTGTCTATTCTCCATGTATCATCTCGGCTCACTTTGGTGCTGGCAGTACTATCAATTTGAGATGAGTTTCTAGGCAATTGTGTTTCATGAGGTTCTCTTGCTTCCCCTCCGCTGCTTCTGTGTGAGTAGCATGAAGACCCTTTGTACTAGGAGACTTCTGTACTCTCATCTGAGCGCATGGGTCACCTTTCAGGTGACACAGAGCCAGCAGGAGAGAGCAGCTGCAGTTAGCATCTCCTTTGGCAACTCCCGTGGAAAACCCTCAATCCTGCACCAGACCAGCTTTGTCCACAAAGACTCATCCTATGACTTTTTTTCCCCAGGAAGGCATAAGAAGCCAAATACACAAAGGAGTAAATTTAAAAACCAATCACCTTCTCCTTAATCTTGAGATGACAAAGCTGCCAGTTCTGCTGGGCCACTACTCCACTCTGTCAGCTATTTCCTTGCACTGTCATGTTCATGTTTAAGTTGCCAATAATGTCATGCAGCAAAAGCATGTTATAGAATTAGCAAATTATTTGAATAATAAAGCATCTTACAGTGCGCAGCTTACAATGTACAGGCACAGGAATGACACAACTGTGCAAGAACTGATCACATAACACAGGTCACAGTACACCTTCAGAATATGGTACTACCAGGAACACAAATACATTTCTACAAGGCTCTTTGCCACACCCGTTTTCTGCACTGTTGATATGTCATGTCGATAGTGTCATACTCACAAGGGTCTGACATAAGTTTCTAGTGTCAGAACTCCCAGGTAACCAATATGACACTGGCTGTGGTATGACTTTGGAAAATTGAGGGCAGGTTTTCATGATGTATGCTGCATGGCCTAAGAAACTCGGCTGAAGATTTGGTCTAGTTGACACTCCATACCATCTACTGAGCCACCTGGTGATGGTAAGAACATTAACTACTATCAGAAAGAACTCCTGAATAGCAAAAGCAAATAATTCACAGAATCATAGAATTGCAGTGGTTGTAAGGAACCTCAAGAGATCACCAAGTCCAAGCCCCTACTATAGCAGGTTCCTACAGTATGTCACAGGGGTAGGCATGTGGACTCTCTCTCTTACTTCCAGGATGTGGGATTCTGAGGGCTAGTCTTTGTAGTAAAGGCTGAAGCAAAGACGGAATTCAGAGTCTACCTTCTCTGTGTTCCTTGTTACCAAGTCACCCACCTCATTTGCTAGAAGACCCATGTTTTCCCTTGTCTTCCCTTCGCCACTGATATACTTAAAAAAACCCTTTCCTTGTTATTCTTTACCACCTTTGGAAGTTCCATTCCAGGAGGGCCTTAGCCTTCCTCATTGCATCCCTAAAGGCTCTGACAACTTTCCTACATTCTTCCCATGTGGACAGACCCTTCTTCCACATTTCATGGACCTGCTAGATAAACAGGGAAACAAAACACCTACACTTAATTTGTATTTTCATTTGTTATACAAGTGAGAGATAAGACTTAGAGAGGTTTGTGATATTTTAACACCCTTTATGAGCTTATCTAACAGGAATTAGATGTAAAATAATATGTGTTTGGTACTTCAGTTGAAAGAAAAATGAATACAGGCTGCATTATGTGCCCTATGTCTGTGCCATATGACTGTGTCTTGTTCCATAAGGCAGTATTTAAAGGCTATGGTGTTCTTTTTAGGAATGGAACCCACAGATGTTGGGAGCTAAGAAGCATCTCATGGTTGTTCATTAGCACCAGAATCCACCAGGGGATGCTTCTTGCCAGTGTTTGCCATGAACAGGAATTAATTGGAGCCCCCACACATTCAAACTTCAGTTTAAAATGGTATTTTGTTGTTTTTTCTTTTTAGCTTAACTTCATTTCCAGGAGCAGAGAAGCTCAAAGACTGCTTGAAATCTGTGGGAGCTATGTTGTGCAGAAGATACAGACATTCTCCTGAAGAATTATACTCTCCACTTCAGATGACTTATGTATTAGGTTAACTTATACAAGTATTCTATATACATTAAGTTACTATATTCACATTATGTTGTGGTTTTGTGTTTTGTTTTGTTTAATTATTAGCTAAAATTTCTTCAGGGCATAAGACTGAGTTTATGTCAGGCAGCACAGAGTTGCAGTTTCTGCTGGGAAAAATCAGATCAGTTTCTTCAGGACAGCAGTCATCTGCTGTGGGCTGTTGTGCTCCTGGCTGCTACTGATGACAGAGACACTAACAGCAGAGAGAAATATCACTCTCAAATAGAAACCAGCTCCATACCCTGATACTCACAGATAATTCATTGTATGTTGTCCAGTTTTGTGTTAATCAAACAATTTATTGTTATTTTTTCCTAAGATGAATTTATCCCCATGACTGATTTGATTATGGCAATGTCAATGGTTTACGGGCAGGTTCGGCCCGGTTCCGTGACGATTGGTGTAGGAGACGCATGGACCCACACCCCAGGAAAGGGAAAGGGGGAAAGGGAAAGTGGAGATGGGCCTAGAAACAAAACAGCAGCAATGATCTGAGGAGGAAAGCTAATTTACTAAATAGATATCGGAAAGCAAAATAACACAATATAATACAATATAATTGGAATTAAAGCTAATAAATCAAATACAATGAGCAAGAGAGAGTGTCTAAACCAAAGGCCTTACGCTAACGCTGAAGGCGAGATGGCAGTGAGCACCCACTGCTGAGTCAATCCCAAAGGAAAGAGTGTGTCCCATGACTGCAGACAGTTTTTATCTTTTCCTCTGAGCGTAAACTCGTAAGAACGCAAAGCATCGCAAAGTCCTCTGGGGAATGTAGTTCTTCTTCTCTTCTGAGACAGGTATACCTGGAATTATCGATGATCCACCGAGCTGGAATATTAACTCTTTAACTCCAAATGCACTACATGATGTTATGATGTGGAATACCAGTACCAAAAATCATAAAACCATGACATTCCACCCCTTATTCCACATCACTTCATCATGATACATATATATATATATAGAAGAACAATGATTAACATGCATTAAATACACACACACACACACACACGTACAACATATATATATGTATATACATGGATTTACTGACTGCACTCCCCCAACATCAAATTCCCTTGTGGTACACATTGAACATCCCCATTTTTTTGCATTACCCACCACGTGGATCCAGGTCCTTGAGCAAAGACAGTTCCACGGAGAAGTTTGCTCTTTCCGGAAGCCGGAAGGACCCAAACTGCTTTTCCCAACATGTTCTTTACATGTACTACAGGGACCTTATCTCCCTCTACAGTAGGTAGAGATCTGGATTGGGCAGGACCATCGCGATTGATGGATCCTCTGGTGTTGACCAACCAGGTGGCTTCTGCCAAATGCTTCTCCCAGTGCTTAAATGTTCCGCCACCCATTGCTTTCAACATGGTTTTTAACAACCCATTGTACCTTTCAATTTTAGCAGAAGCTGGTGCGTGATAGGGCATATGATAAATCCATTCAATGCCGTGATCTTTGGCCCAAGTATTTACAAGAGAATTTTTGAAATGAGTTCCATTATCAGACTCAATTCTCTCTGGAGTGCCGTGTCGCCATAGGACTTGTTTCTCAAGCCCTAAGATGGTCTTTCGGGCAGCAGCATGGGGTACTGCGTATGTTTCAAGCCACCCAGTGGTTGCTTCCACCATAGTGAGCACATAACGCTTACCACTGCGAGAACATGGCAAGGGGATATAATCAACCTGCCACGCCTCCCCATATTTATACTTTTCCCATCACCCTTCCCTCTAAAGAGGTTTCATCCTCTTGGCTTGTTTAATTGTGGCGCATGTATCACAGTCATGGATAACCTGTGCAATAGAATCCATAGCTAAGTCCACCTCTCGGTCTCTAGCCCATTTATATGTTGCATCTCTTCCTTGATGGCCCGAGGTCTCACGGGCCCATCGAGCTAAAAATAATTCACTCTTGTGTTGCCAGTCCAAGTCTGCTTGAGCCACCTTAACTTTGGCAGCTCGATCTACCTGATGGTTATTTTGTCGTACCTCAGTTGCCCGGCTCTTAGGAACATGAGCATTTACATGGTGCACCTTTACAACCATATGCTTTATGTGGGCAGCAATGTCTCTCCACAGTTCAGCAGCCCAAATAGGTTTACCCCTTCGTTGCCAACCATAGGTTCATAGGTTCATAGGTTCATAAGGTTGGAAAGGACCTACAAGATCATCTAGTCCAACCATCCTCCTATCACTATCCCTACCCAACTACTAAATTAAATCCCTTAGCACCTCATCTAAACGCTTCTTGAACAGCGCTAGGGATGGTGCCTCACCCACCTCCCTAGGCAGGCCATTCCAGTGCCTGACCACTCTTTCAGAGAAAAAATGTTTCCTCAGGTCTAATCTAAATCTTCCCCAGCGCAACTTGTGGCCATTCCCTCTCGTCCTGTCATTATTTATCAGGGAGAAGAGGCCCACCCCCTCCTCACCACAACCTCCCTTCGGGAACCTATGAACCTATGAGCTCAGCCCAGCTGTTCAGCCTAACCAAATCGCTCTGAAGGGCCTCTTTACCCTCAGGCAGTTTGACACATCCTCCCAGCTTGGTGTCATCTGCAAACTTACTGAGGGTACACTCAATTCCCTCGTCTAGGTCATCAATAAAGATATTAAACAAGATGGGCCCCAATACTGACCCTTGGGGGACACCACTCGTAACGGGACACCAGCTGGACTTAACTCCATTAACCACTACCCTCTGGGCATGGCCCTCCGGCCAGTTCTCCACCCAGAGAAGAGTGAACCTGTCCACACCACGGGCTGCCAGTTTCCTCAGGAGAATACTGTGGGAGACCGTGTCAAAGGCCTTGCTGAAGTCCAGGTAGACTACATCAACAGCCTTTCCCTCATCTACCTGTCTGGTCACCCAGTCATAGAAGGAGATGAGGTTGGACAAGCACGACCTGCCCTTGGTGAACACGTGCTGGTTGGGTCTGATCCCCTTGTTGCCATGCATGTGTCGTGTGATCTCCCTCAAGATCATCTGCTCCATAACTTTCCCTGATACTGAGGTCAGACTGACAGGTCTGTAGTTCCCCGGGTCTTCCTTACGGCTTTTCTTGTAGATGGGAGTCACATCAGCAAGCCTCCAATCTTGTGGGACCTCTCCAGATAACCAGGAATGCTGATAGATGGCAGAAAGTGGCTCGGCAATCACCTCTGCTAGCTCCCTCAGCACCTTTGGGTGGATCTCATCTGGCCCCATGGACTTGTGGCAGTTCACATGGAGGAGTAGATCTCTGACCATCTCTGCTTGGATCACAGGGGGTGCATTATGCGCCCTGTCCCGGACTTCCTGGTCAGGGCAAGTACCCTGTGGACAACTGCTCTGTCTATTAAAGACAGATGTGAAGAAGGCATTGAGAACCTCAGCCTTTTCCTTATCATCTGTGGTTATATTCCCTGCCTCGTCAAGTAAAGGAGAGAAATTTTCCTTAGTTTTTCTCTTGCTGTTCATGTATTTGTAAAAGGGTTTCCTGTTCTCCTTTACAGCTGTAGCCAGTCTAAGTTCAAGCTGGGCTTTAGCATTTCTAACTTTCTGCCTGCAAATCTTGGCCAGTTCTCTCTAGTCTCCCCAAGTAGCCTGTCCCATCTTCCAGAGGACATAGACTCTCTTTTTCTCTCGGAGTCTCAACAAAAGTTCCCAGTTCATCCACACTGGTCTTTTTCTCTTCCGACTCAACTTACAGGACTCCGGGACAGCCTGTTCCTGAGCCTTGAAGAATTTCATCTTGAGGAGCATCCAGGCTTCCTGGACTCCTTTACCCCTCAGGAGCAAGTCCCAAGGGACCCTTGCAACAAGTGTCCTGAACAGGTCAAAGTCTGCCCTCCGGAAGTCCAAGGTAGTAGTTTTGCTAGTCACCCTCTTGACATCACCAATAGCAAACTCCACCATTTCATGGTCACTCTGGCCAAGACAATCTCCAACCTTCACATCTCCTACTAGTCCTTCCCTGTTAGTGAAAAGTAGGTCTAGCAAGGCATCTCCCTTGGTAGGTTCTTGTACCAGCTGTGTCAGGAAGCAATCCTCCACACATTCTAGAAATCTAATGGACTGCTTCCTCTGCGCAGTATTATATTTAAAGCATATGTCAGGGAAGTTGAAGTCCCCCATGAGAACGAGTGCTGGCCATAGTGCAACAACTACGAGTTGTTTATAGAACACTTCGCCTATTTCTTCATCCTGACACAGACCCCCACCACGATGTCACTCCTAAAGACTATCCCCCTGATCCTTATCCATAGGGACTCTATCATTTCCAACCTCATTTTGTTTCCATTGCTGTAATCACCCCCCTAAAGCATTTGTCACCATCCATGTGTCAGTGTAAAGATAAAGCACTGAGCCCTATTCAATACGGTCCTAGAGAGGGAGAGAGTCTCCAAAACTGAGGGAGAGAGTCTCTGAGACAAAAGGAAGAGTTTCCAGGAGGGAGTCAGAGATAAGAGGAAAAATTCATGCATCCAGAAAGAGAGTATTTAGAGTATTTATTTCAAAGTCTGGTCTTGGGAATTCTCATGTTTTCAAAGTTCTTGCTAGCAACCTGGTCATGCTATTTAGGCTTGGGGATGATAAAACTTTGCCCTTCAATACAAGGTCGTTGTGGTTTGATGCCGGTATTGCACATCAGAACACCAAGCTGGGAGTTCAAGAGTTAATGCTGTGGCAGGGGGTGGAAAAGGGGTGGAGCTCTGGACCAGACACCAGCTTTTCTCTCTCCCTGTGCTCACTCAGCTGCAGTAAAGTATGTGTGCTTCTCCTGCAGTTTTTCTAAGGTAAGATCTAATATTGGGTATGCAAACATTTGTCTCTCAATTCTTCGATTTTGTTGATTTAGTAAAATTATGGTTCCTCCACGAATTTTATTTTCTATTTTTTTACTTTTTTTAATTTTTGTACTTTTTTTTTTCTTCTTTCATTTTTTTAAACATCCGTTGTCTCTGTAACTTTCGCCCAGCCCCTCCTCCAACCCCAGCCCCCAACAGTGCTAGCTGAACAGTTCCATGCTCTACTCCCTTACTGTTGCTGGATGCGTTGTACATTTCAGCATCAGGATTATCCTGGCTGTCAAAGTACAAACTGGCAGATGGCTATCATCTTCCAAAGGCTGAAGGGCTGCAACAGAGGGAAGCAGAGCAGAGATGAAACCCACTGACCTGCAGGGAGCTTCCACCATCCCGTCTGGCAAAAACCCCTAGTACAGCGGTTCCATCAAAAGCCTAGGGAAAACATACCATAGTGGTTATTATTACTATGAGATGCAGGAGCTGAAAGTGTAATAGTTAATGGGACAGAAATGTCCAAGATCTCTTCTATAACCCTACTCCCAGCCCTGAGGCAAAGATTAAATGCCACCATCCAATATAATAAAGAAAACGACTCTATTATAGACTGGTTGATGGCGGCAGGCCGACTAACTTGGCCTATAAAACAGACTTACTGCTTCTTACGGGTTTATGGTCCTCTATGGAGGACTTCCAAACGTACATTTGAGAACTGAGTATGAGAGAGGCCAAGTGTTCCGACACATTTGAAGGTCCAGACACGGAAAAATTCTCGGTAGGTATGAGAGACCTGATATTGCAGCAAGCCCCTTCTCATCTTTATGGGACATTGGTGTCCATACTAAATCTGTTAGTAGCTTTAGAAGCCACTGTCCAACAAGCAGCTCAACTGGTAGCAGACCTGGGGGAAACAGCGCGCATAAGAACTATGAGCAATGTTCGCATGGTGGAGGAAGCCGAGGCCTTCCCACTTAGAACCCAGAAGACTGCCCCACAGACACCCTGATCAGGCCCCATACAGGTGTCTCAGAAAACCATGTTCAATGATCTTATACGGGCCGGGGTTGCATTTGCCAAAATCGATGGACAGCCCAACCACATTTTATTCCAGTTATGGAAACAATTAAGAAACAATCAGAGTTTCAGAGTAGTCCCAGAAAACTTGTGTTGTGGTTTTGTGGTTTTGATGCCGGTATTCCACATCAGAGCATCATGCAGCAGTGAAGGAGTTAATGCTGGGGGAGCAGCAGAGGGGAGGGGCGGAGCTCCGCACGGGATGCGGGCGGCGCTCGGTCTGGGCGCGTTGCTCTGGGCTGCCGTGGAGGTTCAGCACGTGTGCTTCCCCTGCAGGTCCTCCTTAGCGTAAGCTCATAGCTTTTGGTTTGAAATTTCTTTCTCTCTCTTTCAATTGTTCAATTTTATTAGATTTAGTAAAGTTACCGTTCCTTCTCAAATCGTGCCGTTGTTTTCTTGTAGACCCATCCCTTCCCGCCGTTTCCCCCTCCCCCTCCCGGAGCGCGGCTCTGCTCGGGCGGCCGCGCGGCCACTGACGCAGTTTCTTTTTTTTCTCTCCCCTCTCCCTTCTCGGTTTTCCCTTGGGTCACTGTCACGGATAACACCGTGACAACTGGGAGTCCAAATACTACAAAAAGCACCTACTACAACCTGGAATTTAGCTGATTTTATAGTACCAAATAGGAAGAGAAATCCTCCACAGCTGTCTTGGGCTACAATGCCTGAGCCACCTGTGGTAAAAGTTCTCAATCTGTCAAAATTCATGGAGTGACAAGGGACACTGGTTCTCTTAGGGCCTCCAGATGGAACCAGAGGCCCTGTGTTGAACTGTCAGTATTCTGGTCAGAAATAGATGTTCAAAGAGTAATGGCTTCATTAAACACCGGTGTGAAAACATCAATTATGTATGGAGATCCATCTAAATGTAAGGGTAATAAAGTGATGATTGGTGGATTTAGGGGACAGACCATTCCGGTCATTCCAACATGGTTGAAAGTGGGGGTTAAGCATCTCCTACCATGGGAGTATAAAGTGTCCATGCCCGAGAGTTATTCAGGGATTGGGACAATGGATATTTCATGAAGTCTGACTCTCTGGACGTCTGTGAGAGAGTTCCGGCTTTGGCAACTTGGTACTTTAGATTACGTTTGGTATTGGAATATGATTATTTGGTACTTTAGATTACGTTTTGCATGGCCCCTCAATATTGTCTGTATTGCTCAAATACTATTTGTTTGCTGAAACCACACCAGTTTACTAATGTAAGACAGTATAGACTCCCTGGGGGACAAGAAGAAATATCAAGGATAGTACAGGAACTAGAAAAAGTAGGCATTATAAAACGTGCACACAGCCCATACAACCATCCTGCCACTCATACAATCTGGTTTGAAGAGGGGGATGGTCAGAGTATCCAGTGAGCAGAGTTGTGATGACAGATCACCATGCTTTAGGAAGACATTGTTTTCAAAGTCTGGTCTTGGGAATTCTCTTGTTTTCAAAGTTCTTGCGAGCAACCTGGTCATGCTATTTAGGCTTGGGGATGGTAAAACTTTGCCCTTCAATACAAGGTTGTTGTGGTTTGATGCCGGTATTGCACATCAGAACTTCAAGCTGGGTGTTCAAGAGTTAGAGCTTTGGCAGGGAGTGGCAGAGGGGTGGCGCTCCTGGCCAGACACCAGCCTCTCTCGCTCTCGGTGTTCCCTCTCGGCTTCCGTGAAGATAAAATATGTGTGCTTCTCCTGCATTTTTTCTAAGGTAAGATCTAAGAATAGGTTTGGAAACATTTGTTTCTCTCAATTCTTCGATTTTGTTAGATTTAGTAAAGTTAAAGTTCCTCCATATATTCTTTTTTTTAATTTTTTAATTTTTTGTTTGTTTGTTTGTAACCATTGTCTACGAATCCTTCGCCCACCCCCTCCCCCAACGCCCCCCCCTCCCTTTCTGAGCAGGTGGTTTCACAGTGCTAGCTGAATAGTGCCATGAGCCAGTCCCATACTGTTGCTGGACGCGTTTCATGTCTCATCATCAGGATTATCCCAGCTGCCAGAGAACGAACTGCCAGGTGGGCATCATCTTCCAAAGGCTGAAGGCCTGCAACAGAGGGAAGCAGAGCAGAGATGAAGCCCACTGATCTGCAGAGGCCTGCCACCATCCCCTCTGGGCTGTGCCAGCCCCACTCATTGCTTTTCCTGGCCTGGAGGCCAGCTGAGTTGGATACAAAATGTTTCTGCACTTCATCTATGACAACTGCTCACGTGTCCCCTGCCCCCAAGATCACTCCAATCCACCACAACAGACTGGTCCTTTAATTAGTCTCTTATGTGCTCATAGGAAGTGTTGAGCGGGCCAACAAAACCCCTGTCATGAGAGTATTGAAAGAACCGGTGTTGTCATTGGAGGTTAGTTAGCAACACTGACCTAGAGTCCTGAGAGGGGTGAAAGTCTCAGCAAAAAAGAGAGTGAGGAAAAACTCTTGAGACAATGCAAAGCTGGCTTGGTGTCCTGAGTACAAGTCACACAAGTTCCATCCTTTTCCTCTTTTAGGACAAGGAATAGAATGGAAAGTTGGAATGGGAGAGAAGAGTCAGAAGCTGAGGCTCACATGCGGAAAGTAAACTGACTGAGGTGAGAATGATTACCCATTTGAAGAATGTTCTTCATTAGATGAACCATTGATTTCTTGCTTTCTACCTATCAGGAGATTGGAAAAACCATGCCGGTTTATCAGTTTTCCACTGGAGCTTCAGGCTCAGCCGCTCTACAGTGGCTGTTGCTGAAAAGGAATTGCGGCCGATACCATACAGCCCATCTGTGATAGAACTTCTCTTCCTAGCAGGTCAATCAGAAGGGGTGCTATATAAGGTTGGAGAGAGCACGAAGAACCATCAGGCCCGATGCATTTCAGTGCTGCCGTGCTCTGTAGTGCTGTTAGCAAGCCCCCTACCCCAGTGAGGCTGCTATGGAATTAGTTAATGGCTGAACTTTAGGCCATTCCTGGGAACTTATAATGGTAACATCCACCCCTGTGCCAATCAGCAAAATACGCTTCCATTCCTTAGGTTGTACTTGTGGACAGGTAAACGGAATCGCAAAAGTATCAGAAGATGTCATAGCTTTTTTCTTCTTCATGTCTATTGCCCAGTAAATGTCCACAATTCCTGTTGATCCAAGGCCCTTCTCTCCCCTTTTTACATCAGTTGTATTGGCCCAACATCTCTTAAGGGCAACTTTGCAGCCTGCCAGTATATTTACTGATGTCCAAAACATTATTTGCATGAACCCGGTATAGCATGCATCAATAACACCAGGGAGGACCCATCGCGCTCACCGGCCTTCCTTCCCACAGGCAGGTGCCAGGACTGACCCATTAGCACAGTACTTTGAGCGACCATCAGGAGCGCTATACCCCTTCTTATGACGGCGCACAAATGCCTCCGCCCTTCCCCGGTTTTTTATACCGCCAGATGAAGGCTTTGATTGGCACTGTGCTTTGAAATGACCCGGCTTCCCACAACTGAAACATCTCTTGTCTTTGCCGGGACGTAAAGCAGTGGCAAGAGCCTCTGCTGGGACAGTCATTGAGAACTCTGTAGATCCCACCCTATTGCAAGTCTCTATCCTATCAACCAGGGTACCTTGTCTTGGTAATGACAGCAAAATCCTACGACAGTCCGTATTTGCATTCTCTACAGCCAGTTTCATGGTAATGGCACTTTCTGGTTCCTCTTCTGCCACCTCCTCATTAAGTGCATCATGTAACCTATTGACAAATTGCATGTAAGATCATACACTTTTTGCCCTCTTGTAGAGAAGGTATGTGCTCTCTTACGGAGAGAGCACAGAAGGAGTTTGCTAGTTGCTGCTGCTTCTGCAGGTGCACTCACCCCCATCCTGCCCCACTTGCTCATCTCTCTGGATGACTCTTACATCATGCAATGACTTTCCCTGTCTCTTTGGACAGTACCTCCCTGTCTCTGGTCCCGCCGGGACAGTACCTCCTCCAATTGGGGCTTCTCTTGCAGGGTCTTCCACACCCACCTCTGATCACGTTAGGGTCACCATTTGCGGGAGGAGATCGACGGACTCATAATATGAAGACACTTAATTCCAAACATCAACAGTATGTGTAGACAAACAACTTCGGATTGGGCAATGTTGGCCACGTGGCTACTTCTGATTTGTTGCTTTGCTCTTCCTTGTTCCTTCTCATTGGTCCTACTCCTCTTCACCTTTCCACAATCTGTGGTCCCATCTGCTGTATTGTCAAATGTCTCTTGACCTTCATCCTACTCCAGTGACACATCTTCCATTATAGTCCTACATCATCTTATAACTCTCCAGAGATGACCTCATGAGGAGCCTTCCAAGCCCTGGGTCTCTGTGATTCTCCGTATGCCTTTATTCACGTTTTTTCGCCTTCTCTTTTCTTGTTTCTGATTTGTTTTCTTATTAAAACTTAAATGGCAGGAAGAAAGATTAGGGGAATCATTCCTTTCCCGGTTTTGATACGCAAACTCAAAATGGAACATCTTTAAGTCGGGATTTCTGGCTCTCCAAGTTACAAGCTCATGCCCAGGTACAAAGCACTACTGAGCAAGCAGGAGCTTTGCTTCCTGGTACTTCACCTTCACAAAAAGTAAGAAGAATGATTAGTATATCGCCTTCTATCCATCAAAGGCCTAGCAAAATGAGCCAGTATGTTGCTCGGAGCATGGACAGAAGCACAGAGCTGTAAGCCAGTGCCATGCAGATGCCATGCAGATGCTGCCAGCTGTCTTTGCTGTCTCAGCATCTGAGTTGTCATGGCTGCCAGGGAACAAACTGCCACATTGACGTCATCTTCCAAAGGCTGAAGGGCTGCAACAGAGGGAAGCAGAGCAGAGATGAAACCCACTGACCCACGGAGACCCGCAACAATGCCAGCCCCACTCATTGCTTTTCCTGGCCAGGTGGCTCATGTGAGACCAAGGGATCAGCTGGAAGCCGTTGCTCAAGTGTGCCCCACCTGCCTCAGGAGTGTCCTCCTGCCCGTGCAGCATTTCCTTGCAGCCTGACAAGGCACGGCTGCATACTGCCCAGGCTCTGCCCCATCCCTAGTCCCAGAACACATAGCGCTGCCCTCACTCACCACTGCGGATTTCATTCATCAGTTCCTCACTTTCAATCCTGGAGTGCTCCACAGCCCGCCCTAGGTAGAGAGTTCCCATCAGACCCCCATTCAACAACACACTCCCAGGAGCACTGGCTGCAGCCCAGCCAGCCCAGCTGCTTCCCCTGCTGTGCCCAGGAAGGTACAGTGCATGAGCGGGGAACTGATCAAGGCGCCCATCAGGGCTACCAGCACATTCAGGCTGTATCTAGGGGGTGCAGGGCTAAGGGCAAGACCCAAAGAGGGAACTCAGGGGCTGCACTCACAAATGAGTTTAGCTGCCTCAATTTTCACAGAGGCCTGAGAATCCTTCAGGTATGGCAGGCTCTGCCGCAGGTAACCTTCCACTCTCTTCCGGTTTTCAAACAAGAAAGAGCAGTCAGACTGCCCAGGCCTTCGTGCTTCTGCTGTGAGGCCAGAGACAGCCAAAGCAGGACAGTGGAAGTATCACAGAATCACAGAATAACAGAATTATACAATCATAGGGGTTGGAAGGGACCTCTAGAGATCATCGAGTCCAAACTCCCTGCCAAAGCAGGTTCCCTGCACTAGGTCACACAGGTAGGCATCCAGGTGGGTCTTGAATATCTCCAGAGAAGGAGATTCCACAACTCCTCTGGGCAGCCTGTGCCAGTGCTCCGTCACTCTCACCATAAAGAATATCATGCACACATTCATGTGGAACTTCCTGTGCTGCAGTTTCTGGCCATTTCCCCTTGTCCTGTCTCCACACACTTCTGAAAAGAGTCTGGCCTTACCACTTTGTCCCCCACACCTCAGATATTTATAAACCTGTATCAGGTCCCCTCTCAGTTTTCTTTTCTCAAGGCTAAAGAGACCCGGTTCACTTAGCCTTTCTTCATAGGGGAGATACTCCAGTCCCTTCACCATCTTTGTGGCCCCACGCTGGACTCTTTCCAAGAGATCCCTGTCTTTTTTATAGGGGGGAGCCCAGAACTGGACACAGTACTCCAGGTGAGGCCTCAGCAGGGCAGAGTAGAGGGGGAGGATCACCTCCCTTGACCTGCTGGCCAGGCTCTTTTTAATGATCACCAAGATGACATTGATCTTCTTGGCCACAAGGTCACACTGCTGGCTCACGGTCGACGTGTCGTCCACCAGGACACCCAGGTCCCTCTCTACAGAGCTCCTCTACAGCAAGTCATCCCCCAGCCTGTACTGGTGCATGCAATTATTCCTCCCTAGGTGCAAGACTCTACACTTGCTTTTGTTAAATTTCATCCGGTTTCTGACTGCCCAGCTCTCCAGACTGTCCAGGTGTTGGTGAATGGCAGCACAGCCTTCAGGCGTGTCAGTCAATCCTCCCAACTTCGTATCATCAGCAAACTTGCTGAGAGTGGCCACTGTACCCTCATCAAGGTCATTGATGAAGATGTTGAACAAGAATGGACCCAGCACGGGCCCCCAGGGAACACTGCTGGTTACAGGCCTCCAACCGGACTCTGCACCGCCAACGACAATAGTCTGTGCTCTGCCAGTCAGCCAGATCTCAACCCACTTCACTGTGCACTCATCTATCCCACACTTGCTCAGCTTTGTTATAAGGATGTCATGGGGGACAGTATCAAATGCCTTGCTGAAATCAAAATAAACTACATCCACCGCCCTCCAGGCATCTACCCAGCCAGTGACAACATCATAGAAGGCCACCAGGTTGGTCGAGCATGACCTCCCCTTGGTGAACCCATGCTGGCTACTCCTGATAACCTCCTTTTCTTCCAATTGTCTGGAGATGGCATCCAGCACAAGCTCTTCCATCACCTTTCCTGGGACAGAGGTGAGGCTGACTGGCCTATAATTACCCGCATCTTCCTTCTTCAACTTTTCGAAGGCTGGAGTGACCCTTGCTCTCCTCCAGTCATCAGGCACATCCCCCATTCTCCAAGACCTCTCAAAGTTGATAGAGAGCAGTTCAGCAATCACCTCCACCAGCTTCCTCAGCACCCATGGATGCACCCCATCGGGTCCCATGGATTTAGGAACATTAGCATTGCCTAGGTGCTCACAGACCACCTCTTCCCTGACTAAAGGAAGGTCTCAAATTCCCCAGAACCTCTCACTAACCTCCAGAGTCTGGGATTCCTGTGGAAGAGCTTTTTAACTGAAGACAGAAGCAAAGAAGTTCAGTATTTCGGCCCTCAGCATACCCCATTACCAGAACATTCCCTTCACCTAGTAGGGAGCCCATCTTCTCCCTAGTCTTCCTTTTACTGTTAACATACCTCAAAAAGCCTTTTTTATTATCCTTTATCCCTTTTGCCAGATTCAATTCCCGGCGGTCTTTATCCTTCCTCGTTGCATCCCTGCATGACCTGACAACCTTTCTATATTCTTCCCAAGTGGTCAGACCCCTTTTCCACATTTCATGGACCTTCTTCTTCTCTTTGTTTGGCGCGTGATCTCCTTGCTCATCCACGGGGGTTTCCTGCCACCCTTTCCCCATTTCTTACTCAAAAAAATGCACTGATCCTGAGCTTGGAAGAAGAGCTGTTTAAATGCTGACCAGTTCTCACAGCCCCCCTTACCTTCTAACACCCTAGCCCACCACATAGCTCCAAGTAGGTCCCACAAGAGATCAAAGTTTGCTCTCCTAAAGTCCAGGATAGCAGTCCTACTTTTTGCTTTGCTCCTGCCTCTCAGGATCTTGAACTCCACCATCTTGTGATCACTGCAACCCAAGTTGTCCCCAGCCATTACTTCCTTAACAAGTCCTTCCTTGTTAGTGAGAATAAGGTCCAGTAACACCCCTCCCTGCATCGGTTCCTCCACCACCTGCAGCAGAGAGTTGTCTTCAACACATTGCATGCTCTGTCTGGACCATGCGTGCTTGGCCATGTTGCTCATCCAGCAAATATCTGGATAACTGAAGTCCCGCATAAGCACCAGTGCCTGGGAACGTGACACTACTTCTAATTGCTTATGAAAGGTCTCGTCAACCTCCTCTTCCTGATCAGCAGGACTGTAGTACAAACCCACAGCAGCATCACCCTTACCAGTCTGCCCCTTGATGCTCCCCCACAAAGTCTCCACTGCTACGTCACTCTCCTCCAACTGGAGTTCAATACATTCTAACTGCTTTCTCACATGAAGAGCAACTCTACCACCTCTCCTTGCCAGCCGATCTTTCCTAAAAAGCACACAGCCCTCCATGGCAATATTGCAGTCGTGACAGCTGTCCCACCATGTCTCTGTGATCACAGTGAGATCATGGCCTTGCGACCGCACGCAGATCTCCAACTCTTCCTGTTTATTTCCCATGCTGCGCACATGGGTGTACAGACACTTCAGAGAAGCAGTATCCCCCTGCCTCTCTCCATGCCTATGAATTCCACCCTCTTCACCCATCAAGCTCTGTTTTGAGCCTTGAACTACCCCCTCGGCCCCAGCGGTCCTCATTTTGTCCCCTCCCCCTTTCATATCTAGTTTAAAGACCTGTCAATAAGTCCCGCCAGTTCCTTGGCTAGAATCCTCCTACCCCTCAGAAACAGGCAGCCTCCCCTGCTGCCATCATGCCAGGTGCCGAGTAAAAAAAGTTGACGTACAAGAACGTCTGGCATCCAAATATTGGTCACTGCTTAGCATGCTGCATGAGGCATTCAAAACACTAATTAACTCATTCACTAAATTTTAGATAATCCAAGTGATATGTTTTCACTTTTATTAGATTTTTCATGCTTTCTTAAGTCCTGCCTTAACTCTACTGAAAGATCAATAATGAGCCACTGGTGGTGCTGGTAACGTTTCTGAAAACTGCTCCTTCAACTTGCCTCTTCATCCCACCTTCATATGTAACTCAGTCATTACCATTAAATATTTACCAAATTGGACAAAATTCTAAATAATATCACAACTCTGGTGGGTAGGATTAGGTATACAGTGATATCTGCCCTGGATATATTTTTTTGTCCAATCTTCTCTGTGCCTTCAACACACTATGACCTTTGCTATTTTGTTTTTTGAGGAGCTGCAAACTCAGATTGTAAATGTAAACAGTTTAATAAGAAACAAATGATTAATTACATAACACTGAAAACTTGTCTTCAATGTAGTGCTCTTTCCAGGGCTTGCAGCATAAAACTGGAGAGTCTCACCTGTAACAACATCAGAAAAGCCTACAAAAGCAAGGAAGTAAATGAAAAAGTCTGTACCCAGCTGGTAAAAGTTGTTTAAAGACAAACTCGGGCAACCACTTGGACTACTAAGTGGCATTCTTTTTTTTTCAGAACCAGAAGTTAAATATTCAAGCCCCAGATTCTGAATAGTTGTTTCCGCCTAGAACGGGTGACAAAGCAGTGCAGCCTGAGGCATTAAGCTTCTCCTAGGGAAGCATTATAAACAACTGAGATTGGGTTGACTGGGCTTATAGCATACCACAATTGGCAACCACACTTTCACAACAGACCACAGAGTCAGGAAGAAATGTTGAGGTCTTTTTCTGACAAACAGAAGACGCCTCATGTGCACAGGGCTCCTATTTATATACAAGACTACATACAAAACAAGGGCTCCTATTTATATACAAGACTATACACAAAACTCCTATTTATATACAAGACTTGAGTCACTGTAAAGTTTCATGCAATCCAGGAGATGGTAGAGTTCAGCATCCTGAGAGGAGAGAGCTGGCCAAAAAGTAGGACTTAGGCTCAGCTCAGCAGAGGCGATCAGGTTAGGGAATATTTAAGCAAACTGAACAGACAAAAAATCATAGGGCATGGCAGAATGCAAACACAAGAGTATTTTGAGGCAACTCTCCATCATTTTTAATTGATTATGATGACCAGTGAGGTTACTGAGTACTGCAAGATAGCAAATACCACACCTATTACAAGGAAGGGCAAGCAGGAAAAGAAGCAAGAAACTGAACAGCTGAGCTTAGAGGATTGTCATCAGTGGCACAAAGTCCGTTTAGTACTTGCTAAGGCTATACCTGTCTACTCCATACAGTTCTGGGCTCCACAGCACAAGGGTTACGTGAAGCTCTCTCCAATAGAGACATCCCAGCTAAGGGCTACAAAAATGATTAAGTACCTGGAGCTCATCTCCTATGACAAGAGGTTAAGTGAACTGGGACTGCTCAGACTGGAGAAGAGAAGACTCAGTGATATCTGAACTGTCTATCTGACGGAAACCAGTAATGAAGACAGAACTAGACTCCCCTCAGTGGTGCCCAGAAGAGCACAAAATGAGACACATGAAATCCCTTTAAAAAATAAGGCACATTTCTACTGTGAGTTTTCAGATGCTGGAACAAATTAACCAGAGAAGCTGTGTAGTCTCTATTCTTGGAGATACTTAAAGCTTTTCTGGATATATTCCATAGCAGCATGCTGCAGGTGACCCTGCTTCTAGCAGGGATGTGGACTTGATATTCAGCAAATTACTCTGTGGTTCTGTAAATATAGAGTACTGTGTTCTGAATTTAAGTATTAAAACAAAATTTCTTGGAATTCTTCAGAATGTGTAAATAATCCTTTTGTTCTTGTAGATATAGTCTTTCTTAGCTGGAGTGACTTAGCACCTATTTACATCAAAGGGATAACTTCTGTTTATTTAAAAGGTAGTGTAAGCAGACCTTCCAGGATGTATAATAAAAACTTCTGAACTTTAGCAAGTCACTTAGTTTGCTTTAAAAGTATTCAAATTACCAATTGCTTTTTATCTTCAATAATTTCCAGCATTTGAAGTAACTTGAACAGTTATTGTTTGTACATATTTACGCATTGATTTTCTAGCTAATATTAATAATGTCAGAATATACTAGTTATCAGTGTAAAGCCTGACATTTGTGCAAAAGACACATTTATCTCTGTAAACCTGTTCATACTGTTGACTGCTTTACAGAGCTCTGCTGTGCACAGCTGAAAGCTGAAAATATGTCTTGGTCAGTTCTTTATTTGTATGCAATGAGTGAGACTTTACACTTGATGCCAAGATTTCCAGGTACAGATTTACATTATTCCAGAATCTTTTTTCTCTTAAGCAAAAAAGAGTGTTTGGTTCTGTCCTTGTGCTCTGAAAAAGGAAAGGGGAGCACTTCCTCTGTTCCCTGAAAATCACCGTTCTCACAGAGAACCCATTTAGAATCTTTCTTCCAAGTCTGTCCATGGAAGAAAGGAGAATGAGAATGAGAAGCGAGCAGCATGCCTTCCAGGAACATTTTTAAGAACAATTAAAATAGGATTTAGCTCCTCTGCGGAGCTCCTGGAGGAGCACTACTGTAGATACTTGAATTGCAGCGCGGGCTGCAATGAAGGGACAGGAACCCAGCTTGATGCAAGCTAATGTAATGTAATTAAGCAACAACTCAAAGCTTATATACACAGAAAGGCAGCGTGCGTTAAGATCTGATCAGGCGACGGTTACATTCTGTCACGGTGTTTTCCATGACAGTGACCCAAGGGAAAAACCGAGAAGGGAGAGAGGAGAGGAAAAGAAACTGCGTCAGTGGCCGCGCGGCCGCCCAAGCAGAGCCGCGCTCCGGGGGGGAGGGGGAAACAGCAGGAAGAGATGGGTCTACAAGAAGACAACGGCACGATCTGAGAAGGAACGGTAACTTTACTAAATATAATAAAATTGAACCACCACAGCCTCCATCAGATCTTTGAAGAGGCGGATGGAACTCTCTCGCACTTCACTTGACACCTGAGGGAGAAGGACGGGAGGACCTCAGGCCACACTCTCGCTGCCCATGGTGAGCATGAGCAAAGGCGTGGCTGATGCGGAAGGAGATGCATCAGTCCCATTCTGCACAAGGACACTGCGGTGGTGCAAAGCAGTGCAACAGGTTTACAGCACGGGGTGCCTGTGCCTCATAGTGCTCCCCCAGCCACCCCACCAAGACAAAGAAGCAGAGCTCCCCAGGCTCGAAGCCAAGGAGGAGAGGAGACAGGCCTGGCCCCCAGCAGTGCCTCTGGGGCACGAGCTGCCTGCTTAGCCTCCACCTCCCTGCTACAACACCCGGAGACAACGCCTGGTGTTGGAAGTAAAGGGAGTGCTCGTGGGTTTGAGAGCAACCGTTGGCAGAAGGTGCTTTGCGCAGGACTCAGTATGGGCCACAACACAGAGGCTTTGCATCACTGACAGCGACAAAGCTGACAGGGACAAGGCTGGCTGACCTGCATGGCTCTGAAGACATCCCACAGAAGCCCAAAGGAGACAGGAGAATGAAAAGGCCCTCCTGCTGAGCACGCACCCACAGAGCTTGGATTCCCACACCAGACTTACGTGATTGAATAGAGGCAGGATCTTCTCAGCCAGCATCGGAGCAATGGAACTGGCCTCTCTCTTCACCAGATGGTTCACCATGTTTCTGAAGATATTCATCACCTCCACTGTGACATGCGCATTGCCAGTACTCATGGTCTCCATGATATTTGGCAGCAGGGCCCGTATTTCTCTTGCCTGTCCAAAACACACAATTTCCTTATCATCAAAAGGGTACTGGCCTCCCTGGTTTAAAAGCTCAGGTTTCAGAGCACCTGCCACACGCCTTGCTTCCTGGCGACTGTTTCAAGAAATTGGAGCCCCAGTAGGGCACCTTAAGTACCGAAAAAACAGGACTAAATGCCCCAACGAGGCAAATACGTAGATTTCAGTTGAGGACACTCAGGTCCCTGAGGTAACGGACCTGGATTCCTCAGAGGACAAGGTCTCTAAATCAGATCTCAAAGCTCCATCTATGATGGATCCCTTTGAGATCTGCCCAATTATAACTCAGAAAACAAAGAAAGTACAAGATAGACCGGCAGGGTTGCCTTCTGACCAACAGCCTCCTGCTGAAACATGTTTTCATTTAACAGCTCGCCCCTAGTACAGTGGTTCCATCAAAAGCCTAGGGAAAGAATACCATCGTGGTTATTATGACTATGGGATGCAGGAGCTGAAAGTGTATTAGTTAATGGGACAGAAAGTCCAAGATCGCTTCTATAACCCTACACCCAGCCCTGAGGCTAAGATTACATGCCACCATCCAATATAATAAAGAAAACGACTCTATTATAGACTGGTTGATGGCGGCAGGCCGACTAACTTGGCCAATAAAACAGACTTACTACTTCTTACGGGTTTATGGTCCTCTATGGAGGACTTCCAAACGTACATTTGAGAACTGGGTATGAGGGAGGCCATGTGTTCCGACACATTTGAAGGCCCAGACACAGAAAAATTCTCGGTAGGTGTGAGAGACCTGATATTGCAGCAAGCCCCTTCTCATCTTTATGGGACATTGGTGTCCATACTAAATCTGTTAGTAGCTTTAGAAGCCATTGTCCAACAAGCAACTCAACTGGTAGCAGACCTGGGGGAAACAGCGCGCATAAGGACTAGGCGCAATGTCCGCATGGTGGAGGAAGCCGAGGCCTTCCCACTTAGAACCCAGAAGACTGCCCCACGGACACCCTGATCAGGCCCCATACAGGCGTCTCAGAAAACCATGTTCAATGATCTTATACGGGCCAAGGTTGCATTTGCCAAAATCGATGGACAGCCCAACCATATTTTATTCCAGTTATGGAAACAACTAAGAAACAATCAAGAGTTTCCGAGTAGTCCCAGAAAATTGGGAGTCCAAATACTACAAGAAGCACCTACTACAACCTGGAATTTAGCTGATTTTATAGTACCAAAAAGGAAGAGAAATCCTCCACAGCTGTCTTGGGCTACAATGCCTGAGCCACCTGTGGTAAAAGTTCTCAATCTGTCAAAATTCATGGAGTGACAAGGGACACTGGTTCTCTTAGGGCCTCCAGATGGGACCAGAGGCCCTGTGTTGAACTGTCAGTATTCTGGTCAGAAATAGATGTTCAAAGAGTAATGGCTTCATTAAACACCGGTGTGGAAACATCGATTATGTATGGAGATCCATCTAGATTTAAGGGTAATAAAGTGATGATTAGTGAGTTTAGGGGACAGACCATTCCGGTCATTCCAACATGGTTGAAACTGGGGGTTGGGCATCTCCTACCATGGGAGTATAAAGTGTCCATGCCCGAGAGTTATTCAGGGATTGGGGCAATCGACATTTCATGAGGTCTGACTCTCTGGACGTCTGTGAGAGAGTTCCGGCTTTGGCAAAAATACTTTAGATTACGTTTTGCATGGCCCCTCAATACTGTCTGTATTGCACAAATACTATTTGATTGATGAAACCACACCAGCTTACTAATGTAAGACAGTATTGACTCCCGGGGAGACAAGATGAAATATCAAGGATGGTACAGGAACTAGAAAAAGTAGTCATTATAAAACGTGCACACAGCCCATACAACCATCCTGCCACTCATACAATCCGGTTTGAAGAGGGGGATGGTCAGAGTATCCAGTGAGCAGAGTTGTGAAGACAGATCACCATGCGTTAGGAAGACATTGTTTTCAAAGTCTGGTCTTGGGAATTCTCTTGTTTTCAAAGTTCTTGCGAGCAACCTGGTCATGCTGTTTAGGCTTGGGGATGATAAAACTTTGCCCTTCAATACAAGGTTGTTATGGTTTGATGCCAGTATTGCACATCAGAACACCAACTGGGAGTTCAAGAGTTAATGCTGTGGCAGGGAGTGGCAGAGGGGTGGTGCTCCTGAGCAGACACCAGCCTCTCTCGCTCTCAGTGTTCCCTCTCGGCTTCCGTGGAGATAAAATATGTGTGCTTCTCCTGCATTTTTTCTAAGGAAAGATCTAAGAATGGGTTTGGAAACATTTGTTTCTCTCAATTCTTTGATTTTGTTAGATTTAGTAAATTTACGGTTCCTCTACATATCCTTTTTTAAATTTTTATTTATTTATTTATTTTTTAAACCATTGTCTACGAATCCTTCGCCCACCCCCTCTCCCAACTCCCCCTTCCAGAGCAGGTGGTTTCACAGTGCTAGCTGAATAGTGCCATGAGCCAGTCCCATACTGTTGCTGGACGCGTTTCATGTCTCATCATCAGGATTATCCCAGCTGCCAGAGAACGAACTGCCAGGTGGGCATCATCTTCCAAAGGCTGAAGGCCTGCAACAGAGGGAAGCAGAGCAGAGATGAAGCCCACTGATCTGGGGGTGCAGCATTTCCTTGCAGCCTGACAAGGCACGGCTGCATACTGCCCAGGCTCTGCCCCATCCCTAGTCCCAGAACACATAGCGCTGCCCTCACTCACCACTGCGGATTTCATTCATCAGTTCCTCACTTTCAATCCTGGAGTGCTCCACAGCCCGCCCTAGGTAGAGAGTTCCCATCAGACCCCCATTCAACAACACACTCCCAGGAGCACTGGCTGCAGCCCAGCCAGCCCAGCTGCTTCCCCTGCTGTGCCCAGGAAGGTACAGTGCATGAGCGGGGAACTGATCAAGGCGCCCATCAGGGCTACCAGCACATTCAGGCTGTATCTAGGGGGTGCAGGGCTAAGGGCAAGACCCAAAGAGGGAACTCAGGGGCTGCACTCACAAATGAGTTTAGCTGCCTCAATTTTCACAGAGGCCTGAGAATCCTTCAGGTATGGCAGGCTCTGCCGCAGGTAACCTTCCACTCTCTTCCGGTTTTCAAACAGCTGGAAAAGAGCACAAAGGCATGGGGCTTGCAGACACAACCCAGCTTCTGGTGTCACCCCTCCTGTCTGTATCCCCTTCCCACAAGCAGGGGGGCTGTGGCTGTGGGGTTGTCCTTACCAAGCACTTCCCAATCCACACTGTGTTCTGTTCCTGGGCCAGGCGCTTGAGCTTCTTCCACCTCAGGAACTTTGCACAAGTGACCAGGGTTTCCCCAGCAGCCTACAGAGATCAGACGCTGGGAGTTGGCACCACAGACACACATCCTAGGAGTCTGAATGCTTGCTAGCCTGGCCCTCAATTCCCAGTAAAGCCCTGAACTGAGCACAGCCTTGCCTGGTCAGGTCTGAAATGTGTACCTGTGCAACACACGGGCTCTCATCACTCATCCGAAAGAGCAGAGGAAGCAGGCCCCCATGCACGTTCTTCTTCATGTTTCCCTTCTGCCACCACACCACAGCCTCCATCAGATCTTTGAAGAGGCGGATGGAACTCTCTCGCACTTCACTTGACACCTGAGGGAGAAGGACGGGAGGACCTCAGCGCCACACTCTCGCTGCCCATGGTGAGCATGAGCAAAGGCGTGGCTGATGCGGAAGGAGATGCATCAGTCCCATTCTGCACAAGGACACTGTGCGCTGGTGCAAAGCAGTGCAACAGGTTTACATCACGAGGTTCCTTTGTCTCACAGTGCTCCCCCAGCCACCCTACAAAGGCCAAGCAGAGCTCCCCAGGCCCGAAGCCAAGGAGGAGACAGGCCTGGCCCTCAGCAGTGCCTCTGGGGCTCGAGCTGCCTGCTTAGACTCCACCTCCCTGCTACAACACCCGGAGACAACGCCTGGTGTTGGAAGTAAAGGGAGTGCTCGTGGGTTTGAGAGCAACCATTGGCAGAAAGTGTTTTGTGCATTGCAGTATGGGCCACCACACAGAGGCTTTGCATCACTGACAGCGACAAAGCTGACAGGGACAAGGCTGGCTGAGCTGCATGGCTCTGAAGACATCCCACAAAAGCCCAAAGGAGCCAAGAGAACGGATAAGGCCGTCCTGCTGAGCACGCATCCACAGAGCTTGGATTCCCAC
The DNA here is from genome assembly GCF_038088225.1 of Cyrtonyx montezumae. NCBI lineage: Eukaryota > Metazoa > Chordata > Aves > Galliformes > Odontophoridae > Cyrtonyx > Cyrtonyx montezumae. Next base: position 4,589,373 of record NW_027072039.1, read on the forward strand.
ACCAGACTTACGTGATTGAATAGAGGCAGGATCTTCTCAGCCAGCATCGGAGCAATGGAACTGGCCTCTCTCTTCACCAGATGGTTCACCATGTTTCTGAAGACATTCATCACCTCCACTGTGACATGTGTATTGCCAGTACTCATGGCCTTCATGATATTTGGCAGCAGGGCCCATATTTCTCTTGCCTGTCCAAAACACACAATTTCCTTATCATCAAAAGGGTACTGGCCTCCCTGGTTTAAAAGCTCAGGTTTCAGAGCACCTGCCACACGCCTTGCTTCCTGGCAGCAGCCACCGGAATGGCAGTAGCAGAATCAAAGCAGGTGATGGTCATGGGTGCACAGAGAGTGATGGGAAAGATAGGAGAATGATGGCAGGAGATCAAGGACTCTTTGTCCCCTGTACAGTTACCCCAGGTAACCCATCAGGAAAGCTCCAGGAAATCTCCCCAGGCCCCACCACCCCAACTCCTGAGTCTCAGGCAAGGCCACGGCACAACGATGCCCACCACCCCAGCACCACGCTGCCAACAGGGCTTCATTTGACTAGGTCCTGCTCACCGTCTCACGTCTCTCTGATAGCAGGAGAAGGCCTCTGAGCCCCAGCCACAGTATTGGCAGGCTTTCCATCTTCAGAATATTCTGGAGGAGTGCAGGCTTACATAAATCTCTGAGGGTCTTCTCGGTGGGAGGCATCACCTGAAACAAAGGCAGCGGTGAGAGCCGGACAGAGGCAGCAGGACTCCGTGCAGCCTGCATCTCCTGGCTCCTCTGGCAGCTCACTGGCAGGGCGCTGGGAGAACACAGCCTGGCCTGGGGCAGCAGTGTCCATGGAAATCGTGACGGTCCCCCTGTGCTCCAGGCCTAGCACTACACAGGCCTGCTTCTCCTGCCCTCTGACCAGTCACAGCTTTGCGGAGCATTTGGCCGGCAGAATCTACCACAGAAACGGCACCAGACTTGGGTGGCCAGGAGCACTTCCCCTCCCCGGCCCTTCAGCCTGCTCAGCCTGTGCAGATGCCATGGCTTCATCCCTGACCCTGCCATAGTCCTGACTGCCTCTGCCCAACCCTAGGTTTCCAGTCTGGGTGGGGTGGGCAAGGCAGGAGAATCTGGGTGCTGGGGCAGGAGAGCCCTGAAACAGAGCACAGTGCCTTGTCTGGTAACTCACAATTAGATGAAGAAGGCCCAGCTCCGCTGCGGTGATGTCAAAGATCTCCCAGAGCAGTGGGTCCTGGAGAACATTGTGTATTTCTTCCAAGATCCTCGCAGGAGTCTCAGGCAGGTGAAGCATCGACTTCCACATGTCCAGGGTAGTGCTGCAAAGCAAGAGCAATGCTATGTCAGCAGGGCTGCCTCAGCCACAGCACCATGGCTCCAGCATAACCCAGGCTGTGCTGCAGCCCTGGCCCTGCCACCCCACTGGCTCGCAGAGGCCTGGGGACCCGGCTGCTTGGGTGAGCAGGAGGGGCTGAGATGGCCTTCCCCGAGGGGCAGGGCAGGAGCCGGGTAGGAGGCTCTGGGCTGCCGTGGTCGGCGTTGGCTGCTGCAGCCCTGACTGGCCCACCAGCACTGAAAAGCACAGTGGGATGGAAGGCCTGCTCCTCAATGCTGTCCTGCAGCTTTCTTTGTCTCTGGCAGCCAGAGCATCCTTCAAGTCCTATTCTTCCCATGCAATCAATGTGTGGGACTGTCAGGGCTGGTACCTGTTATTCTGTGGAAGTCTCGTCAACACGCTCATCATCACGTTCGTAGGAAAGTGGTTGCTGAGCGCATCAAGCACCGAGAAAAGGATCTCCTGAAGCGATGTGCTGATGCTTCCCAGGTTGCTGTGGATGAACTCCACAATCGTTGGTACCTGGTTGGAAGAGACAGGGAGATCGCTGCTGCTGCTGGACTGCAGACATTTGCCCCATTGCCACTGATACTGCTGTCCATCCCACTGCTCTTTCCTGGCATAAAATGATTTTGGATGCTCACGAGCTGTGGAGGGCAGGGCAGGGCAGGGCTGGGCAGGACAGAGCGTAGGTTCATAGGTTCATAAGGTTGGAAAGGACCTACAAGATCATCTAGTCCAACCTTCCTCCTATCACTATCCCTACCCAACTACTAAATCAAATCCTTTAGCACCTCCTCTAAACACTTCTTGAACTGCATTAGGGATGGTGCCCCAACCACCTCCCTAGGCAGGCCAATCCAGTGCCTGACCACTCTTTCAGAAAAAAAATGGGCAGGGCAGGGCTGGGCAGGAATGAGCAGAGACAGTGCACTGCAGTACAGCCCCATACTGCTTACATCCATCAGCCAGATGCCAGGCTTTGTCAGAATCACATCCAGTATAATCTTGGCTCTGTTCTTCTCCTTAATCCTACTGTCTTTAATGGTGGTCTCAAGAGTCATGAGGACGAAATCAGTCCTCTGAGAAGGGAGAAGTCTTTCTGCAAGTAACTGTAGGAAGGAAAGAAGGAAGGGAGTAAAAACATGTCAAACTGAGAGAGAGTGAACATGGACTAGGGTGGAACGTTGGCCAAGGTGCAAGACTGGAGGAAAAGGAAAGGTGAAGACCCTCCTTTTAAGGAAGAAGCATGCTGAGGGCTCCCAACAGTAGCCAAGCTCATCTCGCAGTACCCCTGAGCTGTAGGCTGCTCTGGGATGCAGGGAGGGGGGAGACAGGCTGGCTGGAAAGGTCCTGGCTCCTTACCTTCCCCCAGTGACTGCTGGCCAGGAAACCACAAACCTTCCACATCCGCACCATTGCCCTGTCACGCACAACTTTGGTCTCCGAGCTGGTGAAAGGCAGCAGCACCTGTGAGGAGAAGAGCTTCTGGTTTGCCTGGGAGCTGCTGATGGCCACTCCAGCTGCTCCCAGTTCCATTCCCATGAAGAAGGCACAAATTATATCAAAGAGAGGTGTGGGGACAGAGCTCTGCAACAGACAGACCTCCAAGATGCCGTGCAGCTCCTTATTGACGCTGGGGGTGGGATAGTTCGCCACCAATATCTGCAGCATCTCATCCATAGCATGCAGGGTCTGCAAGGAGGATAGTAGGATATGGAAGTCTCTCAGAGGTCCCTCTCACCTCCAAAAGACTGCTGTGAACTCCTCTCACTATTGAGCAAAAACACCTGCAGATCTATGCACAGTCTGGGACAGGACCCAGGGCTGCAGAGCTGCAGTGTGCAGAGCCCGCTGCAAGCAGGGTGGGTTGCCTGGCCCACAGCAAACGTGAGAGAGAAGGGGTGAAGGGAAGCAAGATCCTGCCCCACAAGGATTGTCAGTAATCTCTGGACACAAGTAATCCAAGGGGGCAACCCAGAGACACCAGGTCTGCAGTTCACCCACTACGTACAGGGTTGTAGAGGCAAGTGTTCAAGTCCTCTTCTGGAGGAAGGTAGAAGATGACTTTGAAGCACATGTGTAGGAGATGTGATATTTCATCCTCTGTAATGGCCTTCATTTTGCTGCAAATAGAGAGACCTCGATGCTAGGAGCGGTGCCTCGATGCTGAGGCAGGGGTAGAAGAAGTCCTCCCCTGGGCAGGACTCCCTGGGAGAGATGGGTAGCCCTGCCAGGAGGTGCCTTCTCCTCCACGGGGCTGGAGTACGGGAGAGCTGAGGCCATCCCTGCCCAGATGGGGGATACCTCACTGATAGGGTCAGGGCCACCGGGATCATGGCCTGGGGATGTGCTGGCTACACCAGGGGCTGGGCAGGTACCTCAAGTCAGCAATGGCATTCATGCTCTGGTATGGCAGTGTTGTGCTCAGCGACCTTGTGGGCTCCTCGAGCAGTAGAACCTGCAAAGCACAACTGGGATGGCACCTGGCAGCCACCACGCCCAGCACCAGCAAGCCTAGCACTGCCTGGCAGGGCCTGAGAAGCTCCAGTGCCCCTTAACCAGCACTGGCACACACATGCTGTTGTACACCCCCACTGCTGGGTGTACTACACCCCACTCAGCTACACCTGGAATCCCGCCTGAGGAATCTTGGTGCCTGTGCATGATTTCCCTGCCTCCCCCTGCCCCAGCCCTGTCCTCACAGGGTAGAGTTACACAGGGGCCATGTCCGCTCACCCTGATATTCTCTGCTATACTGTTTGTGGAGCAGAAGACATCCAGGCCCTGTGTCAAGCCCGTTCTGGCAGCAGTGCTGCAGAGTGTGCGGATGCTGTTCAGGAACTGCACCTTTTGTTCCAGATCCTGGTGGGCACACAGAGATGGAGTGTGAGTGGGGAGAGCTATGGCCGTAGGGACCAACCATCATGGGGTGCAAAGCAGTGCGGGATGCCTGGAGGGCAGCAGCTGTGCACAGCCAGCAGCCCTCCTGCAGCCTGGCAGCAGAGCCGGAGGGACAATCCGGAGATGCAGGCACAGCAGAGCTGGAGGCTCGTGCAGTTACCTTTTTCATGTGTACATCAGAAACGTAGGCCTTGATGAAAACTGCAGCCTCCTTTTCCCCTTCACACACAGGCACACAGTCAAAAGGGTACTGGCCTCCCTGGTTTAAAAGCTCAGGTTTCAGAGCACCTTCCACACGCCTTGCTTCCTGGCAGCAGCCACCGGAATGGCAGTAGCAGAATCAAAGCAGGTGATGGTCATGGGTGCACAGAGAGTGATGGGAAAGATAGGAGAATGATGGCAGGAGATCAAGGACTCTTTGTCCCCTGTACAGTTACCCCAGGTAACCCATCAGGAAAGCTCCAGGAAATCTCCCCAGGCCCCACCACCCCAACTCCTGAGTCTCAGGCAAGGCCACGGCACAACGATGCCCACCACCCCAGCACCACGCTGCCAACAGGGCTTCATTTGACTAGGTCCTGCTCACCGTCTCACGTCTCTCTGATAGCAGGAGAAGGCCTCTGAGCCCCAGCCACAGTATTGGCAGGCTTTCCATCTTCAGAATATTCTGGAGGAGTGCAGGCTTACATAAATCTCTGAGGGTCTTCTCGGTGGGAGGCATCACCTGAAACAAAGGCAGCGGTGAGAGCCGGACAGAGGCAGCAGGACTCCGTGCAGCCTGCATCTCCTGGCTCCTCTGGCAGCTCACTGGCAGGGCGCTGGGAGAACACAGCCTGGCCTGGGGCAGCAGTGTCCATGGAAATCGTGACGGTCCCCCTGTGCTCCAGGCCTAGCACTACACAGGCCTGCTTCTCCTGCCCTCTGACCAGTCACAGCTTTGCGGAGCATTTGGCCGGCAGAATCTACCACAGAAACGGCACCAGACTTGGGTGGCCAGGAGCACTTCCCCTCCCCGGCCCTTCAGCCTGCTCAGCCTGTGCAGATGCCATGGCTTCATCCCTGACCCTGCCATAGTCCTGACTGCCTCTGCCCAACCCTAGGTTTCCAGTCTGG